>NC_056664.1:117404273-118070106 GCF_018350195.1 Panthera tigris
GAAAGAGAAAGAGAAAGAGAAAGAGAAAGAGAAAGAGAGAGGGGCTGTGAAATTGCAGTATCCAGTTAGCACAAGAGGCAAACCTCTCCAGACCACAGACTGGGGGACGAGAAATACGGTGAGTGCCAGTTTCTATTTTGCAAACAGCCTTAGGAGCTGAAACTCGGAGCTTTCTAAAGTGCACAACTTTCTCCAGACTGAAGCCAGAGCCCTATGCACGCACCTGGGGGCAGAAGGAGCCAACCCTGGGGCGCAGTAGGATCTCAGGGGCACCCTGAGAGAGAACAGTCCCTTTCCTCAAGCACTGTGGGAAGAAGGTTTATTGCCTCCCCCAGGGACAAAAGACTTTTGCAGGCCTAAGCCAAAGGCCTTTATCAGCAGGGCAGAGTGGCGCTACCCCAGAGCAGGCTCTGTGAGGTGCAGGGCCCTTGAAGACACTGGGTTTTGAATCCCAGCTGAGTGCGTGGGAGAGAGCGGAGTAGGGCAAGTCGACCTATTCTGTGAGGGCTGCCTGAACAGCGTGGTTTGAGACACCTGGTCTGGGGAGCAGAGATTGGGGGGGGGGTCGTCATTTTTCTCCCCATCACCAAAGGTGGGGCTTCAGGGAGCATCACGGCAGTCCCCCCATGGAGGTGAGACCCGCTTATACCAAACCTGCCCTTCCGTGCCTGGTAACTGCACATCTACCCAAGTAAGATTGACACTGACCGAACCAGACCGCCTCTCCTCCAGACCAGCACAGCCACGGCCCCAGGGACCAATAGCTGTGGTTTTTTTAAATTTTTCTTTGTCTTTTTGTTTCTACCCTCCTCTTTTTCTCTTTTGGAACCAGGCTCATAATTTTGGATTTGTTTTTGGTGAATTACATATACTAATAATAAATATACATACGTGTGTGTGTGCATGCGTGTGCGTGCGTGTACATTTGTTCAATCAGGCATTTTTTATTCTTTTTACACCTTTTCTATCCTTTATTTTCCTTTCTCTTTCTCTGGATTTAGCATTATAATTTTTTTGATTCTCTGTTTGGTCTAATTCCCCCCCAACCCCCCCCCTTTCATTTTTCTCGTTTTATGGGATCAGGATTCCCCTTACCTTTTTCTTTTTCCAGGGTTTCTTCAATGAACAAATCAAAGCACACCTGGTTGAAAGTCCAAACACTCCACCACTACAGGCAAGCAGTTTTCCAGAGGACTGACCAGTGGGACTGAGCAGCCAAAACGCAACAACAGGGTGCACACAACATACACCAAAAACACTTCCTGAAGTGCCAGGCCCTGAACGGTGTATGACGCCTTTTTAATGTAATAGTGCTCGCAGGTGCGGGACACAGAACAAGCTATTAAGACACGCAAAAGACAGAAACTTAGCCAAACTGACAAAATAGAAGAACACAATACAAAAATCGAGAATTCTGAAAGCAGTTAGGGACAAACAGGCCTTAACCCACAAGGGTAGACACATAAGGGTTGTAGCAGACCTGTCCACCGACACTTGGCAGGCCAGAAGGGAGTGGCAGGAAACATTCAATGTGCTGAATAGGAACAATCTGCAGCCAAGACTCCTTTATCCAGCAAGGCGGTCATTCAGAATAGGAGAGATAAAGGCTTTCCCAGACAAACAAAAACTAAGGAGTTCATGACCACTAAACCAGCCCTTCAAGAGATCCTAAGGGAGACTCTGTGAGTGGAAAGCAGTAAAAAAATAAAAATAAAATAAAATGAATACACAGAATTATACTAAATAGCAGAGGAAAGAAGGTGAAAGCAACACAGATTATTTCAACACAGCAAGCACTGTACCTTCATTGTATCACTACAGATTCAGGAAAGTACTAAGGACATTTAAAATACGTATGTGTGTCTATGTCTGTATATTCAAAGTACATACTAATAGAGTATACTAAGGAAGTGTACTGAACTCTGGATTCCAAATGCCAAAGTTTTACATTCATTTCCATTACTAACAAATTATGTGACTAGGGACAAGATACTTCACTTCTATTTGCCTTACTTGGCACATCTGTGAAACAAGGGAATAAAATCCACCACAGACTAGAGTACCAAAAATTGTAATACAGAGAGCTTAGAACAGTATATGTGGCACATAGTGCTTCATCAGTATTGGCTCCTATTGTTATAAGCTGGAGAGTTTTGTAACATGAAAAGTGATTAATTTCACTTACATGGGATTTTGGCTTAAGCTTTTAAAATGAAAGCTTCTCAATTTCATTATTTGATCTACATGCAATTATTAACCTATATAATTAAAACTTTGAGTTTGGAGGCATTCTAGAGTAACTTTATGAGGAGAAGGGAAG
The DNA here is from genome assembly GCF_018350195.1 of Panthera tigris. Lineage (NCBI taxonomy): Eukaryota > Metazoa > Chordata > Mammalia > Carnivora > Felidae > Panthera > Panthera tigris. Next base: position 117,406,594 of record NC_056664.1, read on the forward strand.
GCAAAGCAGACAGCTGGCTTTCTTAAATGTGCAGTAAAATCATGGTCCAGGAGGAGATACGGTTGCAAATAACAGCAATGAATATTTTAAAGGTAATAAATAAGATAGAATTCACTTTCTCTGACGTGAACTTCAACAACATTGTTCACTTCAGAATCTGTAGTGAGTAGAAAATGGCCCATCATCATAGGTGGTCATAAGATACTTCTTGAATCAACTGGAAAAACATTATGGTGTACTAAATGTAACATACTTATTTTAATGAGGTGATATTTAACCTACTCAGGCTCCCAGTGACTGACCATAGCCACAATTTCAGCACCCACTTTGAAATTAGGAACTTTCCTTATCAGAGATAACAAAGCAAGCAAACTACTATAGCTCCTGCCACATCTATCTACTTGAACATCATCCTCTGTGCATTTCTAATAAAGGACTCACAAAAGACATTTTATTTACTATAAAGCAGAAATTATCTTCTTATTTAGAAAGATGCCAAAAAACTCAAAAAGCGCTAATATAAGTTGTCCTTTAACCAGATAAAATTTCCCAAACTTACCATTTCTACAAAACATCTGGCTATATGTGACAACTACTTTCAAATGAGCAAACTACTAAAACCGTTAGACATCATGAAGAAATGTAACAGAAACAAAAGGAGATTCATACTATTTGATAGTATGAATGCTATTGATATTGACAAATGCTATTTGAAAGCAGGGCCAAAAGAATATTTAAGACAACTAATGTCTATTAACACATACCTCTGTTCAAAGAGGAAACCTATTCCCAAACTGGCTTAAAGTGCATTTTTATTAATAAATCATACTTTCTCACTGGTTTCCATTCAAAAATAGAAACGTGCTCTCATGGACAGAATTCCCCCAGAAGATTAAGAGTAAAAACATCCACAAAGCTCACCACCACAATTTGGCATCAGTGTGCTGGGCAGCATGGGGCGGGGAATGAAGGGCATCCACACAGGGGCTGGAGTCAGCCCTAGTCCCTCCCTCATCAATACCTTGTAGGCACTTTACTATTACTAGACAAGTGAGACAATAGGCAAACCAGATAGTCTCCTTAACTGTAAAAGTAAGTCACAGGTATCCCACAGCTCACTGTGCGGGTCAAGTTAACCCAATGAGACAGTACACATCAAAGTGCCAAACCAAGTGCCTTCCTCCATCAGCTGAATCCTGTCACAAACTGTTCTTTCACTGGCCCACATCTAACAAACATCAGAGTATCTTCTAGATGCTCAGATTGCTTCTCCGCTATGCTCTCCTTCCCTTCTCTAGGAAACAGATTTTAAATGCTTGATTAGATCTTAACTGCATACACGTATTACTTAAGCTTCCATTCAGCATCTCCACCCTTAACGAACTCAACATCTGGCTGGAAAAGCAAGAATGTAAAAATACCGTACGACACGTACTAAAAGATGCATATGCAAAGTGCTATGGAAACACCAAGAACAGATGAGTAACAGGGTCTGAGAAATACCACAGCTTTACCAAGACTGTAGCATCTGAAATGAATCTTAAAGGAAATGATTTCTTTCAAGGCAGAGAAACAGCATATTCGGAAGAACTTAATTTCCCCTTTGGATGTTTATAGAGTCTGATGCGGCCAGTTTCTATTCAAGTGACACTGGAGACTATAGGAAGATGAAAAAAGTAACCCATCCATAAGAGACAAGCCATGCAGTTTGCCTGCCAGTTATACAGTCCCACTCGCACACGACTGCAAGAGCTTGCCAGGCTAAAAGGCTCAACGTATTCTGATCCAGCATCTAATACGTATTAGTTCCTATGTTAAGACATCATGAAAACAATGATAAATAAGACATAGATGGTCTTGGGAACTTTACAGTCAAATGACAGAAAAAAATAAAAAAAGAAATCCCCCAAGGGAAAACCAAGTCCTGTGAATCTATGCCTTTAGAGATAACTAGCTCCCTGGTCCAGAGGACATAGCCAATGGCCCTGGAGATAGCTTCATCCAATAAACAGCTCTACTCAAAGACAATGTCTTACTCTGGGCATAAAAATTAACCAAATACAATCGCATCTTCCCTCGGGAGTTTAAATACAAGATGCACGCGCACGCATGTACACGGTTCTCCAGCAGAGTGGTATCAACACTGAGGTGAAGATAGTGAGAAGGCAATCAGCAGAAGCCAAGGGTATCATGAGGTAGACCTCTAGTTGCCAAGCATGTTCCATTGGTCTCACTAGTCCCATGAGATGTCCCATGTATATACCCACATCCCCCAGAAGGGGAGTGAGAATAGGATAAGGAAAATTCTGCTTAATGTACATAACTACTAGGCATGCAGCTTCCTATTTGCATGTAAGATACCCTAGGAAGTTCTATGGTGAAAAAACGTGTTTCCCATCATTCAACCTGATGTTCCCCAAAATTATTTGGCTAAATAAAGCACGGTCATATTTTAATACAACACTTACTAACTTACTCCATATCAGAATTACTGTTCTCCAGACCATTTATCTCAAGAAATGCGGGGAAAAAAAGATTACCATGATCTGGCCCTCAAGCAGATTTTGGAGAATGGCATTAAAATTTTTTATTACTATTAGTATGATTTATTAAACTTAAAAAAAAAAAAAAACAGTTCACCCATTACCTTGTTGATTCAAAAATGCCAAAAAAAGAGAATTTGGTTTAAACTGGTTCAGAATTGGATGCATCTAGCTGTCTGGCTGAAGCAAATGATTATTCCCAGAGATTAAAAAAAAAAAAAAAAAATCCCAAAAAATATAATCAAAAAATCAAAACACATACAAAGAAACCAATCACTATTATTATTAGATGCAATATCAGAATCAGATCTTCATATACTGTAGATAATGGAATTATCAGGTACAGAACACAAAATAAGTATGTTTTACATGTTTAAAGAAATATTATAAAATATAAACTATCAAAAAGCAGATTCTGAAAAGAACCAAACAGAATATCTAGAAATAAAACCTGTAACAATAGATTATAACCCAAATGGGCAGATTTTGGCACGGTTAAAGAGAAAACCAGTGAACCTCAAGATGAATCTGAAAAACGTAACCAGAATGCAACAAAGAAAGATGGAAAATATGAAAGAATTTCAGACATGGAAGACAGAATGAGGAGGTCTACATGTATTTCATCAGAATTCTAACTGAAGGGGCATGAAGGGGCAACTGGCTGGCTCACAGAGGAGCACGAAGCCCTTGATCTCAGGGTTGTGAGTTCAAGCCACATGTTGGGTACAGAGATTACTTAAAAATAAAATCTTTAAAAAAAAAAATTCTAAGTGAAACCAATACGGAGAATAAGAGGCAATAGACATCTTGCCTATGTAAAAGATGTAATAGTTGATTAATGCTAAAACTCTCAAATTAAGAAAACTCCACGGATCTCGAGTCACATAAAATGAAATCCATTACTCTATAATCACATTATTCCATCATTTTATTATTCTGATTCATTAACATTCAAAAGGTTTTGACATTCTTTTTTAAAAATAATAAATATAGTAAAGCCACCAAGACAAGAGGGAAAGAAACAGGAGCTAAGGAATAAGGATTGATTGTAAGAAAACTAACAGAAAACCCAGAGAAGTTACTCTTAAGAAACCTACAACGGATCCGCTTGTGGAAGCTAATTCAAAAAGGCAAACAAAAGACACGCTTCTTCTCCCATTAAGAAACTATATCAGACTATCTCATGTTGAATACTACATATCCAGGGTTCCACGTGGTTACGCTTTATGAGTGCTCCTCTTCAATCAAACTTGCCCATAGCGGTATGACCCAGTGGCTCACAACTTCTCTTTGCCTTCACACTGATCACTTTGTGTCACACTCCACAAATAATGCTCACGATTCAGGGGAAAGGAACCAAGACACAATTCATAACGGTAACACAGAAAGACGTGGGGTGGTATGCCAGTTGAAACTGTTCCTTCTCCCCTCCAGATTCCAGTGTGTACCGTCTCTTTCGTTAGAATCACTGATTCTCAACTGTATTGAGGAAAAATACTGCAGTCAAATGCCAGTGACCTGGATTTGAACAACAGCCCCACTTCTTAAGAGCTAGGTAACCCGAGGCAAGTTACTTAACTTTGCTATGCCTCAGTTTCCTCTCTTTCAAATACAAATACTTCTGGGGGGTCTGGGTGGCTCTTTCGGTTAAGCGCTCGACACTTGATTTCAGCTGAGGTCACAATGTAAGGGTCCTGAGATTGAGCCCTGTGTCAGGCTATGTGCTGAATGTTGAACCTGCTTAAGATTCTCTCTCTCCCTCTGCCTCTGCCCCTACCTGGCTCGCCCCCTCATTCTCTCCCCAAAATAAAACAAAATTAAATAAAAATCAAATATAACCACTTACTGTATAATAGTGATAATTAAATGAGGTGTATTTAAAATGCTTAATAAAATATTTGGCACTTTATGTGGATTCATTCAAAGGCAGCTGAAATCACAGGACCTTTCTGAGCTGCCCTAAAACTAATTGATTTTAAATATGATTAAAGAGCTTTCACACTTATTTCATCCAGTCTCATTTCACAAATGAGAAAACTAAGGTTGCAGAGTTTAACCTATTTAACTTTTCAGTCTGATTTCCTGAATTTCTTTTGAAGAACACAATTCCTACTTGTGATATCCATAAACATTAGCACTCAGTAGCATCCAGGAAGGCAACTTCCTCCTATTATCATTGTTTTGACTTTTTTATAAACAATTTGAATTCTATTTCATGAAAGGACTACAAATATACATTTGTTAACCAAGCAGAAAACACAGATATTTTGTTTTACTATGTGCACTTAAAATACCAGTACAAGTACCTGTCATAGCACTTTGGGGGTATTGCCCCAGATAACAAGGACCGTGGACTTGCCAAGACATACTCTCAAATTTCTTTCCTTTTTTTTTCATTAATGTTTTTGAGACAGAGAGAGAGCATGAGCAGGGGAGGGGCAGAGAGAGAGAGAGGGAGACACAGCATCCGAAGCAGGCTCCAGGCTCTGAGCTGTCAGCACAGAGCCCGATGCAGGGTTCGAACTCACAGACTGTGAGATCATGACCTGAGCTGAAGTCGGATGCTTAACCGACTGAGCCACCCAGGTGCCCCTCAAATTTCTTTCTTAACCTGATTTATCTCCAACTGTTGAAACACTACCTCTAGAAAAATCTCCAAATTCTCTTTTCCCATAAAATCTAATCTCCCGATAGTTACCTTTCTCCTTCAAGCACTTTGTTACACATCTACGGTACTTATTCTTATATTCTACTCCTTTTGATATTACTTTTGGAGACTGAATTCTTTAAGCAAAAGTATGTCTTACTTTAACATCTTCCAGGGCAGCATTTCATTGAGTAACTAGCTCACTAGTAGGTCAAAATATATCCATTGGATGGAATGGCTTCGTGCCATGATGCCAGCCAAAAAGTTGGCCGAGCTGAGTCTAGAATTCAAGCCTCTGGCTAGCAGTCTTATGCAATCTCCTGGATCTAGCTCATGGACTACCACCCATAGATATTCAAGGAGCTAAACCAAACACACACTGCCAACTACATTCTGGGAGAAGAACAGCCACAGACCTACATTTCATTTTCACAATTCTACATTGTACTTAAACTCTTCGTTAGTAATTAGAGCATTTCCAAATACTTCTTGGGAACCGGAGAAATGACAAAAGCAGAAGTCAATCTGCCTCTCTTTCTCTTAAGAGCAGGCCATGCCCCACCTTTATGCAGGAGGAGGCAGGGGGAGTTTTATAGACCCTTTACATTACTTCACAAAGACATCAGTTTCACCGTTACTTCCTCTTGCTAAGCGAAAGCATGCCTTTGCTTTGTATCCCTTCTACCACTAGAATCTTTACAGATTACGAACTGTGTCGATTGCTACTCTATTAGCACCGAGTTAATTAAACCACTAAAACCATAAAACTTGCCAACCACACTCCAAAAAAATCTTACTTTCTATATTAAATGCCAACAAGCTTTACAATCTCTTTTTCCCTGTCTGCCTCTCCCTAACCCCACTTACAGCACAGACCAGAAATAGAAAATCACTGGGCTGAAAAATTAAACAAAAAAAAAGTCCTTTGGTCTGCCTTCCAGGTATCAGATTTTTTTTTCTCCATTATTTAAAAGACTACATAATATATTAGAGAGCTCCAAAAGGGGGGGGGGGGGGGCGGGAAAGACATTTTAGATGGGTTTAAAATATGTTAGTCAAGGACTGAATTAAAAAAAAAAAAAAGAAAAAGAAAAAGAAAAGAAAGGCAATCTACAGCAGACCCAGCTGAAGAAAGACAGACTGGAATCTGAGAAGCTGAGCAAAGTCCCCCATGCCTGTCTGTTATTTGTGGCATTCACTATTGAGGCCAAAACATGACATTTCTGGAGGCCTCTCAACTTAGAGGAATTTGTGCAACTGCTTACCCGGCAGATTGCAGTGGATGCCAACACCACTGGCGTTTTATAAAGCACCATCACGGTCTCCGTGTAGGCCCCTCCACACTGTAGTTATTGTGTGCCGAGGACAGAGTGCTGGGAAGTGCACAATGCAATGCATACATTACACCCCTCGAACCATGTATTTTGCACTAGCTCTAAACTACACTATGCAAATATAAAAGGCCAAGGAGAGAAAGGTATGCAAAGAGCAAACACAACAACAGATACATTGTCAGGCCATGGAGGAAATCAAAGAAAACCATACAGAAGAGTAAAGAGAGAGTCTCATATAGTCTGAGGCCATCATTTACCAGATCGTTCTTTTCCTACCAATCTGGGTGAGCTGTCAATACACCTCTGTCCCAAAGTTCACTGAAACCCCAACAAAAAGGGGTGCCTGAGTGGCTCAGTCGGTTAAGCATCCAACTTCGGCTCAGGTCATGATCTGGCGGTTTGTGAGTTCGAGCCCCGCGTTGGGCTCTGTGCTGACAGCTCAGAGCCCGGAGCCTGCTTCCCATTCTCTGTCTCCCTCTCTCTCTCTCTGCCCCTCCCCCCTCATGCTGTCTTTCTCTCAAAAATAAAAACATAAAAAAAATTTAAAAAACAACAAAAAGGAAGACACTATACCCAATTATTGTGTGTGTGTTGAAAATTTAATTCCAGAAATAAATGAGCCATTTATAATAAAGATTTTTAAGTTTCCCTGATTAATAAGAATTAAATTTGAAAACATTTTTCCAACTACTCAAAAAGACATGCATATTATAGAAAAAATATATATACATCTATACATAAAGTGAGTACAAATATGCACATACATGTATAGATACACACATATGTATCTTACTCTGAGTAGTTGAAAAGTTTGAATAACTTTTTCATTAGTGATCAGGAAAACTGTGTATATGTACATCCACAAAGAAATAAACATACATTATCAAGATTATGTAGCGTGTAGGTTTCTTTTTTTTTTTTAATTTTTTTTTTAACGTTTATTTATTTTTGAGACAGAGATAGACAGAGCATGAACGGGGGAGGGTCAGAGAGAGAGGAAGACACAGAATCTGAAACAGGCTCCAGGCTCTGAGCTGTCAGCACAGAGCCCGACATGGGGCTCGAACTCATGGACCGTGAGATCATGACCTGAGCCGAAGTCGGACGCTTAACCGACCAAGCCACCCAGGCACCCCGCGTGTAGGTTTCTTATAAATCACCATAAGTAGAAGAAATTTTTCTTATATACTATTCAAGACCAGGCTACAAAAGGGAAGGGGGGGGAGGGAACCTCACAGGTCAGGTCATTATAAGATTTCTATTTCTTTTCCATTACACAGGATTCACGGGGTTAGGATTGATTGTGGAGCAATTCTGCATGTTGTGGACATGAACAACATAAAATAATGTAGTTTTAGGTGTTAGAAATAAAAATGCTACTAAAACAAAAACACACACGAGACCAGAACAGACTGCACAATACCTCCTGGTAACTAAATCCTGCAATAATTTTAAAGGAAACCCTAGCAAAGCTGGAAGCATAGAGGCTCACCTTTAATGCAAATCATACGCACCCCTTAATGAACTCCTCAAGGACAGAGGAATGTGCCTTTCATACACACCGAAAGACCCTGTTTCACAAACACAATGCTTCTAGGTCCATACAAGTCTAAATGCAGTATTTGGACAGAATGTTTCTCTAACCCAGTGTGCCGACTCTTGAAATGTTTCGGAATTCTTAACTGGGCACACAATTCATCTCATAAGCAACCAGGTAAGTTTAGATTACAAATGACACAGAAAAGTAGGTTTCATTTCTATGCTCTGTGGACCACAGCAAAAACAACAAAATCCTGCTACTAATGTTATAAACAAACCAACGAACACAGCACACTGTCAACCACCAACCTGACTCTATGGACATGGCCCTTCTTCCTCCCAAAGCAAATAAATGCTTAATTTTCAGTCTTAAAAGATAACACACTGTTTGGGGGGGGGGGGGGGAGTGCCCTGGGTGGCTCAGTCGGTTGAGCATCCGACTTCAGCTCAGGTCATGATCTCACAGCTCATGAGTTCGAGCCCCACACGGGGCTTGCTGTCAGCATGGAGCCTGCTTGGGATGCTCTGTCCCCCTTCTCTCTGTCCCTCTCCTGCTCATGTTTGTTCTCTCTCTCTCAAAAATGAATAAACATTAAAAAAGGGAACACATTAAATTTTTAATCCTTCATCCACAATCACATTCTATATTTCTAAGGTGGTTGTAATTTAAATTTCTGGCAACCCAGATGCTTTCATCAGCTTTCAGGACACAAGAATCAGGTCACTGACCAGAGGGCACACCCTCGAGGACTTCTATCTCCACAGTGCAGAGCAGCCCTGCACTGTTGAAAGGGGCTGTTCCAGAGACCAGTTCCCACTCCTCTCACCAGCATGCTGGCTCCAGGGTAATCCCAAAGCGAGCCCTCAACTGGGGATGCAGAAAACCTCACAAAAGCCCCAGAGCGACGGAGCTTGAAGCTTATTAAACAGACCCGATTTGTTGATGAAATGTAAATATCTGCACAGAAATTTTATACAAGGGATTGTACTTAATTTTTGGCTTTGTCTGTAACTAAATGATGATAAACACCCCTGTCAGTTCTAATACATGTCATAAAAAGTGGTCCCTTAAACATCTTCCTTTCCTAATGAAAGTTGAACGAAACAGTATTGTAGCGTATCAGGAAAGAATCATCTAAATCTTCATTTGTTCTAAGTGAACAGCTGCTAACTGGCCTGCAATTTCTCATATGCAAAATCCAACTACATTTCTATTCTTAGAGTTCTCGTTGATTTTGGTGGTAAAGGAACTCATCTGATTTTTTTTTTTTTTTTTTTTTTTTTAATCCAACTGGCTGTGGACAAGGTCTCTCTCCCGACTCTCCAGTAAGAAGATAAATCCTTGGACATTAGGGATTGGTTTATTCAAAACTGCAAAATAAAGTGTATTGTTTTTAAATCATGTGGTGTTTTCTTACTTGTAAGAGTACTAACTAAAATCTAGAGTCTAAGCAAGTTCTTTGTATTACGAAGCCACTGTGCACATATAAGTGGTGTCGGTTTCCATTATGGGCCTTCCAAGTCACTAAGTTACTGATAAAATATAAAAAACATTGTCAGGAATTTATCCAAGGCATGGGATATTAGTGTTTTCATCCAAAATCCAAGAAAAAAAAAAAAAAAAGGATCCTGAGGAAAAAATAATCAGGCTTTTTAAAAGATAACAATTGCAGTTAATCAAGTCCTTGCTACAACGTGGAGTGCTGCTCAAAGCAAATCCCGACCAGACAATCAGAGCCAGAGTGAGGAAACAGCTGTCAAGTAGACACAGACACTTAGTCAGACCTCCTGCAGTCTCCATGGAGGGTCTCTACTCCACTCACTTTCCTACCACTAGAGGAAAATACCTCGCCAGCCATATTAATAAATCAACAAGGGGCTCATTTATGAATTCACCCAGTATCTGGGGAGCAGGGGTTCCGCAGAAGGTGCCTGGCAGAAGGGATGTTACAGCCTCTCAGAGCAGTTCTTCACTCTTGTGCCTGGCATCAAACCCAGGATCTTCAGAGGTGACACCCGCGGGCACCTGTACTTTTTAAATTTTTCTATTAGGTTTTATTTCTTACAACAGTTCCAGGTTCACAGAAATTGAGAAGGCACAGAGATTTCCCATATACCCTCTAGCCTCACAAATGCATAGCCTCCCCCACAGTCAGCATCCCCCCCGGGTACATTCGTTACAACTGATGAACTTACACTGACACAGTCATAGTTACCCGAGTCCATAGTTAACATCAGGGCTCATCCTTGGTGTCGTGCATTCTATCAGTTTGGACCAATGTATAATGACACGCGTCTACCATTGTAGAGTAATTCCACTGCCCTAAAAATCCTCTGTGCTCCTGTATCTTTAAAAATCGCAACCAAGGATTCTGACCGTGAGGCAACTCAACAGACCCCCTCTCCCAGAGTTAAGACTATCTGCCCTCACACCAAAGTCCATTAGCTTTCTGTCTGGCCAGGCACCATGCAATGCTGTACATTCACCTTTCTTCCCTTTCAAAGGCTGAGACACAAAAGCCAGGACCCAAAGGAAAAGACATTAATTCTTCAAGATTTCACTAAAAATCCTTTAAAAAACAACTGGTTCGCAGAGCCTGGTAACATAAAATTTATCTGACAATCTTTAATAACAACTATCTTTGAAACTACATTTGAAATAAAATGATCAACAAATGGAAAAACACAAGACACACACTTGACCACAGATCTTATGTAGATGTGATCATAAACTGGGCCCAATGAAACTATTCTCACCTGTACTGGCCAGGAGTGTTTAAAATTTCTTTTTTTTTTTTTTTTTTTTAAACAGTGGACCAAAGTAGAAGTTGTAATGCAGAATCATCTTAAATATTTACTTTATTACAACTGTAAAACAGAGGGAAACGGGATCTGATGCAAAAAGAGAGGCCTCGAGTTTTCTTTTTTAGCAACAATAATTTTCTTATACCTCACCACCTGAATTTCTGATTCTTGAACTCAATGACAAGCAACTTTTGGACAATCTGAGAAAAAAAAATACATTTCATTTTGAGATAGCACAGTTTTTAAACACTGATCTGAGGCAACAGTGTTTCCATTCAGCTTGACATTTTTTCCCCAAGTAAAAGTTTTTTCATTCCTGGTGGGTGACTAACAAACTCAAGTAAAACCAAAAGGAAAATGACAACAGGGTCTTTGTTCACCATAAAGGCGGGTTGGGGGGGGGGGGGGGGAGTTGGGCGGTGCTGGGTGAATCTTCAAGACTTTAGACTTTAAAGATACATAAATTAACTCAACTACATAAGGAGAAAAACTGTGACGTATCAGAGAGAGAAACATGGGGATTCAGAAGCAAGGAAGTTAGAAAGTGTTTGGGTAAGTGCGGCTCTGATGCCTCCCCAAAAGGCTACCTTACCACCAATGTGTCTACCTGATCCAAGGACGCCATAAATCCAGCTTTCTAGACTGACACAAACTGCCTTAATGTTTTCTCGTGCCTTGGCTTCACTAGTGAAATTTTACCACTTAGGATTCTTTAGAGACAAGAGGTTTCTTTTAAAATGCAAATAATCTCTTAGAAGGCAGTACAGGTAATCAATCATTCACACACTGAAGTCATTCACTCAAATCACGGACGCTCTCATTACTTAGCTGAGAAATCTGCTACATTTGAGGAATTAGGAATTTAGATTCTAGAAGAAGAAAAAGTAGGCAGGAAGCATGTAACATGTTTTTGTATCATACTGTAAAAGAATAATATCATCACAGAGGTAGGAACAAGGAAATCTAAGGGAAAAAAGTACCAAAAAAATAGGAAAATAATCTGAGAAAAAGAAAAGATTTTAAGTTTTGGCCTGAGTTAAAGTGAGGTAGAAATTCTGTCTTTCACAATCAACCTGGCAATCTAATCACCTGTGCACTGTCTCAACAGGAAAACATACGTTCTAAATAACTCATTTGCTGTTGTATGGCAATGTATAACCTGTTCATACACTGGAAGCTTCCTTTATAAAGCCTCTTCTACACTAGGTATTTTGAATACCCAGATGGCCAACTCCAAGCCGTCCTGTATTATTTCTTCCCTAAAATGCAAAGTGACATGTGACATCTACTTGAAATTCAGAATCTTTTCCAACAGAAACAATATTTTTACCTGGCAAATAAGTTTCAGGTCAATCATTCTCGTTCCCAACTTTAACTCCCACCCAAGCCTATGAGGTGAACAATATACCAATGATAAGTACTGAAGCCCACGGTACAGTTTCTAACAGAATTTGGAGACAGTATAACATTTACTGGAAAACCTAAGTAAAATCAATACACCTGAGGATGAATGTTCTGACTGCAGAAGACCTAGGAATGCAGGTCTAAAACACTAAGGAAATACAGAAAGAGAGAGAGAGAGAGAGAGAGAGAGAGAGAGAGAGAGAGAGAGAGTGTGTGTGTGTGTGTGTGTGTGTGTGTGTGTGTGTGTGTGTGTGTGTGTGTGTCTAGTCCCAGTCTATAGCCCCAAATGGGCTTTTTGCAGGGGGAACAGTGGGAATAACAAAAAGTAAGAATTTATCAGTGTCACTTGGAAGGAGGCACCTGGCCTAAAAGCACAATTATTCTGGATCTTGGCAGATATATTCACCCTCCACAGTGGGTTGAAGACACCAGTTACTCTGTTGATATAATACCCCTTGCTCTGAATTTCATGTTCACAAAGATACCTTATGATTATCACCTGGCATCATTCAAGGACTTCCTAACTATGAAGAAAGGAATTAGTTGACCAATTAACATATACATTTCATTCTTCCTGGTAGTTATCTCTCCCTATAAATCATTCCCTAGCATTCTAATGACTCTGTTCATAGGACTGATCAGCAAGGGCCAGTTTTCTTCTCCCTGACTGACTTGGGCATGGTGAATAAAGAATATATGTGTGCCGGGATGTCTGGGTGGCTCAGTCAGTTAGGCGGCCAACTTCGGCTCAGGTCATAATCTCATGGTCCGTGAGTTTGAGTCCCACATCAGGCTCTGGGCTGACAGCTCTTCAGATTCTGTGTCTCCCCCTCCCCAGTTTGCACTGTCTCTCTCAAAAATAAATAAATGTTAAAGAAAAATTAAAAAAAAAAAAAAAGAATTAATGTGTGCCTAAAGCAGATAACCAGACTCTGCACAATGATCTCCCAAGTCCTATCCTACTGAACCTCCCCATCCCCTCACCCCCCATACACACACCAAACCCTGGGCATCCTACTGGTCTCCACCAGCACTGTGATCTTACTCTGCAAACTTCAGGTATTACCATTATCTCTACAAAGTTATGAAACACTGAGCAAGAGAGTGGGGTAGGGGGAAAACAGTAATGGAGTTTCTTTTCACCTATGTTGTGAGATACACCCAGATTTCAAAACATTACAAAGTTGAGCTGAAGTGCACTTTAAATGTGAGAAGTACGGTACCAATGTGGAGTTTTGTCTATTAACAGCCACCCTCCCTCCATCAATTTCTGTGGGGATAAATGAGATAATATTCTATAAATTAAAAAGCTTTATAAAAACGAGGCACCTGAGCGGTTCAGTAGGTTGAGTGTCCAACTCTTGATTTCGGCTCAGGTCATGATCCCAGGGTCATAGGATCGAGCCCCACGTCAGGAGCCTGCACTGAGCATGGAGCCTACTTGAGATTCTCTCTCTCCTCCTCCCTCCGCACCTCCCCTGCTCACTCTCACTCAAAAACAAAACAAAACAAACTTTATGGAAATGTTAACTCTGGACACTTGTCCTAATCACTACATCCAGAACAGATCCTTACTACTGGAAAGGAGTCTGAAACCCAGCCTGAACACGGGAACACAGCCTTTGCCCTCTGCTCCGACAAGCGAGGAGCATGGGCTCCGACAAGCGAGTCATAAGAGATGGGACTATTCCTCCAGGGTATCACCAAGGCTTGATCGAGAAATGTGCAGTGGACAAAATCACACACTTTATACAAAGAGATAATGACCCATATCAAAGGAATAAGAAATGAATTAAACCTATTAATTACCAAAACCAACATAACATATTTTAAGTAAATAGCGTCTCCATCTTTTCATTTCCTTTGACCTACCTCCACTCTGCCAAGAAAAGCCTGGGTCAAACCTAGCAACGGGGTTTGCTCCTAACAAAGGTTTCCATGTTATCATGCTATCCTTGACCAAGGAGGAAGGAGGCATGCAAATCTTTTTTTTGTAACCCCTTATTTTCTGCTTGGATATTCCTATTTAACCGTTTTTAAATAGAAAATGTAATGGGCCAGGTATTGCTGAGTTTTCCTAAACAGACACTTAAATCCAGGAGCCCCTTTCTCCCAGTGAAGAGCTGACAATTCCAGCCCATGAGAACGTGGTACTTCCGTGGTCTCTAACCCATAAACGGTACTTCATCAATGACATTCATATCCTACTCTTGCTTCATATGTGAAGTTTATCCTGGAAAGTAAAATTTATAAGCAGTTGTAGAGGAAAAATAAAATAGTTTCTTTTTATCTTCCCAGCAAGAGCAGGAACCAAATCGATATTTGAGGACAAGAATTATTTCTGAACACACTAGCTATATTTAAATGAATACAGTTTTGAAACCAAATTTGTAAAAGACTATGCAAATGTGACTTTCTTAAACTTCCTATTTTTCTCAAAAATTACATACCATCACTAAGGGACCTCAGCAACCCAGTCATTAAAATAATTCCTAAGAGGGGTGCCTGGGTGACTCCATCAGTTAAGTGTCTGGCTCTTGATTTTGGTTCAGGTCATGATCTCACAGTTGGTGGAATCAAGCCCCACGTGGGGGTCTGTGCTGATGGTGCAGAGCCTGCTTGGGATTCTCTCTCTCTCCCTCTCTCTCTCTGCCTCTCCCCTGCTTGAGAGTGCACACATCCATCTACTCTCTCAAAACTAATTTTTTTTAAAAAGTTTAAAAAAGTAAATAATACCTAAGAAATGAAAATATAACTTCCTTTTGTCTAACGTTTTCTATTATTCACTGTGAAGAGTGGAACCTGGCATAAATGGATGAAAAAAAGTATAATCTCTTTAAAAGTGACTAAAACGGTTAGAGAGGCTGGTATCAGACTTCTAGCCAGATGAGCGAACCAAATTTTTTTTAAAGTATCTTCTTTTGAATATTGCTAAGTACCATTTCCATTAAGACTTATTTCGAAAACCAGAAGCATCAACTTCTGCAGGCTAGCACATTCTCTGCAAAGTATTTGCTTAGAATGAATTTTGACATTTGATTCATACAGGCTTTCTGTGCTACAGAACAGCTTAGCATTCTCACTTGATTCACTTTAAACTGCTGTTACCAGAAGTATGAAAAGAGATCAATAAATATAACATCCTAAGACCCAGATTAATTTTCCTCTCTACATAAATGACCAGGGGATGAACAAAAATCAGACTCGGACGGGTTAAAATGGCATACTCCACACAGGACACACAGGTATGAGATGCAGTTAACAGGCAGAATGAAGCTTTTGTCTGAAGGTGCTATAAGAGTTAAAAAAAAAAAAAAAAAAAAAGTTAAAAGTAATATTCCTCATAACTTTTCTATCAGAGCCCATGTGTGACTGTTGCAGAACATAACAAAACAAAGTATGAAAACAGCAATCTGACAGATCCTATATCAATACCTGCATCATCCAGCCACCTTGAAGAAATTTTTTTCTGGGTACTGTACATCAGATTTTATTATGTTCTATTGCATTCAATCCCTTTTAAGATCCATATGCTAGCATACTATATTACAGTACTTTAAATATTCACGAGGGGAGCCTGGGTGGCTCGGTCGGGTAAGCGACCAGCTTCGGCTCAGGTCATGATCTCGTGGTCTGTGGGTTGGAGCCCTGCGTTGGGCTCTGTGCTGACAGCTCAGAGCCTGGAGCCTGTTTCAGATTCTGTATCTCCTCCTCTCTCTGAACCTCCCCCATTCATGCTCTCTCTCAGTCTCAAAAATAAACGTTAAAAATTTTTTTTAATCTAAAAAATACTAATGATAAATTCTATGTTTTTACTGCGCCACAGAATATGAATCCTGCTGTGGGAGGGACAGGATGAAATGAGTGGCCCCAACATTTGTGAAATGAACATACACAGGGAAGGAAGGATTCTCAAACCCGGGCCCCCTTCAGGCTCCTGCACACATCACCAATCTTGTGGAGAAGGGGAACAGGGAGATAGGATCAAGGAGGAGAATATTTAGCAAAATTTCTACAGTAGAGAAATAAAACTATCAGTTACATTATCTTTAATTTCTTCAGAAGGGAGAGCGGCGACTAAAAAATAAAACAGTAACAAGAACAAGAGGTTTTCTGAATTGTGTGTTTAACAAGAGATATTTTATGGAGTTTTTTATTGGCTGAGAGAAATAAGATTATGTCTCTTCATCTGATGAATTCTGTCAAGGAGCTAAAATTTTTTAATGCCTACGTATATTCTGGTGCATGAGAAAAATGCAGCTGAACCGATTTTCAAGTACAAACCTTACTCTGACGATGAGCTTCGTGCCATTTCTAACCTTCCTCAACCTTCAAATAATTTTCACTCAAAACAGAAAAATATTCAAGGACCCAGTGCCTGTTCTGCCACCACCCTCCAGGCTAGAGTGAAAACTTATTAAATGGTATGAAGCAGTCGATTATCAAGGAGTGAGCTTGCCTGGCAGCATGTGTGAGAAAGGGCCAGGAAGAGATGGATGCTGCCCTCAAAATTATGTCAAGATGCTTACTCACAGTGACAAGTTACATTTAAGTGTCACATTTAATGCTTTCAAAATACCACTGACGCAAGGGCAAGCCCCAGATTTTGAAACCAAAAATGAGGATCACAAAAAGGATAAAGCATGTGGTAGCATTCTTGACCGCCTAGAAATGAAAACCATATCCTTTTTTAATGTGCTCAGGAGGAGCGCTATTGAAAAGAGGCAGGGAATAAGGTATTAATTATATTCTCTTCCAGCCCAGCCTACACTCAGCCACCAAGCAACCGCCCATTTAAGTGAAAGAAGTCTTATGCCCTGGGAATCCACTTTCCCCTACAGGGCCCTGAGCTCCTAAAGGGCCAGGACCACATCATACCCATGTCTAGGGGCTCCTACCTAGCAGTTTGACTGCCTTTTGTAGGAATTTCATTGTTTTCATTCAGTTAAGCCCTTGAAGCGCTTCTACAAGAACTTAGCCTGCTGTTTCTAAGTATTTAAAAAGCAGGGTGGGAAAAAAAAGTTTAAAAAAAAAGTTACAGAGAGGGAAGGAGGCAAACCATAAGAGACTCTTAAATACTGAGAATAAACTGAGGGCTGATGGGGTGGGGGCCGGGGGGGAAGTGGGTGATGGGCATTGAGGAGAGCACCTGTTGGGATGAGTACTGGGTGTTGTACGGAAACCAATTTGACAATAAATTTCATATTAAAATAGACAGATAGATAGATAGCAGGGCGGTGGTAGACAGAAGTAGCAATAAGGGGTGGGGAAATACACATATTTACGTATACATGCAAATCTTTCTTTTTTAATTGGAGAGGGTGGAGAGAATTAGGAACAGAAATAAGCAAATGCAATCATTTAGCTTAGATAAGGACGAAAATTTTATACATACACAAGAAAGTAGAGAAAAATAAACCAACAATTACTTTCTATGAGTAGGGCACAAAGTCCTGTGTTAAGGCCCTATGGAGAGAAAGAAAGACCCTTTTCTCAAGGAACCAACACCTTTCTCCAGGTGAAGAAACAATAGGAGAAAAGTCAAACAACAACATAAGAGTTTAGCACTTTTTCAACACAATACAAGTAATTCTTTCAGAAGGCCGAGTGCATGATTAATTGCCAAATTAATGGTGCAAACAAGTTTAGAGGAAGAAAGAAAACATTCTAAAAGCTGAATGTGAGCTGGACGTTAAACAATGGGGAGGAATGGTGTGGCTAGGGAAGAAATCAAAACGCAGAGATGGTCTGATAAGAAACTTGAAGGAAGAGAAGATAATTTAGGATGTGCCTAAATGGAAGAACAATTAGGCTGGCAGAGGAAAAACTTCAAAAATCCAGTAGATAGTGATCAAAAGACAGTCTGAGGTCATTCCTTAAGAGAGTCCTGAACGCCCGGCTAACAAGTGACTTGAAAACGCCATGTTCTGCCCTGCTCCTGTGAATCCCTGCTGTCTTCAAGTTGAACCAAACTAACCACTCACACTCTTCCCACTTAGTAGATACAAGTTACTGAACAGAATTATCAACTTAATTAACTCCTTTTTTAAACTAAAGGTATAATTGGACAGACAGAGACCTTCACCTGGACCCATGTTGTTAGGATTTTATGTTGTACATAGTATGTGCCAATTAAATAGTTCCCAGCTCCTGGGGCGCCAGGGTGGCTCAGTCGGTTAAGCGTCTGACTTCAGCTCATCAGGTCACAATCTCACAGCTTGTAGGTTTGAGCCCCCACGTTGGGTTCTGTGCTGACAGCTCAGACCCTGGAGCCTGCTTTGGATTCTGTGTCTCCCTCTCTCTGCCCTTCCCTCACTCACACTCTGTCTCTCTCTCTCAAATATAAACATTAAAAAAAAATTAAAAATAAATTAAAAATAAACAGTTCTGAGTTCCTAATCCATATTTAAATCTAACACTTTAATGGGAGCGTATGTAAGGCCACAACTTCTAGATCCTCCAGAGACATGCAGATGGTTAAAACTATTTAATGGGGTACCCTGGGTAACTCAGTGGGTTGAGAATCCAGCTTGTGATTTTGGCTCAGGTCATGCATGATCTCATGGTTCTTGGGATCAAGCCCCACATTGGGCTCCACACTGACCACATGAAGTCTGCTTGGGATTCTCTCCCCCTCCACCCCGCCTATATGCCCTCCTCCCCCCAAAAATAAACGTTTTTGTTGTTGTTGTTGTTGTTTTTAAACTAATAAACCTAGTGAAGGGTCAGTGCTAGAGGTCTGAAAGAACCACCTTGAAGAGTGAAAGCAGAACAAGCAGTCAAGTAAATAAATAACACTCAAAAGCAATGATAATCAAATTGGATTTCTGAGACCAGTACTCTACAAAAGACAAGACGACCTTGACACATTCTACTTTCTGATAAATACTTCTATCATCAGAACATTGACGAAAAGAGCCTACATTCTGATCGCCTTATTCATAGCACTAAGGAAAAAATGGTACTGGCATTTGTGTGTGGGCAGAAACAATGCCCTCGATTCTCAGACTAAATCAACACGTGGGAACAACTTTCAGATGCCAGAGGAAAATGTGAGCAACTCTAACCCAGAATGCACATTCACTCTTGCTCCCAAAGTCTTGCAGGGACTCTCACATTTATTTTCAGACTTAAAAAAATATGTACAGACTTATCAGCTGTAGTAAAACTAGCTCAATCAGAGAAACAGAGGAAGCAAGTATTTTCATTCTTACTTTGCTATCTGAGAACAGAAGAAAAAAGAGGAAGTGACTGCCCCAAGACATCCAGAGTCAAAAGAAAAGGAAACATAGGTCTCTTGACTTTATATCCACAACTTCAACTAAGCCTTACTGTATTTTTTTCTTAGAGGAGAGAGCCCCGGTGTTTTCACACATGGAGTATAAATGACGAATGGCAATTGTCACGAGTCATATAGCTGATTCTCTGCAACAATCATGCACAGTCCAGGAGACTCCCTAAAATTCTTCCCATTCAAATTCTGGTACCAAAGGAGCTTGTCACATACCATTAAATATCCCAATAAGATAAAAACAGACGTACCGAAGAATAGAAATTATAGTGTTTTATTAAAAAATATAATCCTCCAAGTTTTCAAAAAAATACTTGAGATCCTTTATTACCAATTGATAGTAAAATTTTATAATTATTACTATAAAATGAAAGTGTAATTTTCACTAAATACAATGAAAAAATACCTCACACAAAGATTTGGAACAAATGCACACAGACAGACTAGGCCTTGGGTCAAAATTAATGCATGATTTAGCAATAAGCCTATTGTTACATAAGCCAAAAATAACATTAATTAAAGTCAAGCCACTTCTATATTATTTTTTTTTTCAGTTAACTACAATCATTCTCTAAAACTTCCCTCTTATCCAATATTTATGCTCACAAATATTATGTGTGAGGCATTTTTATCCGCTTATTAACAGTATATATTCACTTTCCCCAAAAGAATGCGGACTCCAAAGACAATAATTAGTTTTTGCAAACGGTGTTGCCTTGGCTCCCTGAGCATCTATTCATTTAATTCCTGAGGTTCAAGAAAGAATGGTCCCGGATGGCACACAGGAGGAAAAAATGTGGAAACAAGAGGCCATAAAATGAACAGAACAAGGAATACAGGGACAGAGATGGACATATGGAGATCTTTCTATCTATTTTAAGGAAGTAATCTGAGGAACAGTTCATGTTAGGACACCAAACAAACAATATCTCCAAGAATTATCTTCAAGAAAAATTATTCAGGTAATACAGTAACATTTGTATGAAATGGCTTAAAAGGGGTGCTTTTTTTGACTAAAGGTACCGACAGGCACAAACGGGAAACCTTTCCCAGTGCTCTAATCACACTGATGAAATCATTTCTATAAAAACCACTGATGTGCCTCTTTAAAACTGTAGTGAATAAAAAGTTCCCCCTAAACTATTGCAGCCACACAGCTACCTACTATGTTCTGAAATCTAAATAGCATTCTTGCTAGGTCCTATATCCCAATGACTTTACAACCTCTGCCAGCTCATTTTGCTCTACAGATCAGTTTTAATCTTCTCATCATGGCATGTGAACGCCTTCTAGAACATCATCTTACCCTGTAAGGTCTCTATAAGCTAGGTCATTCCAACTTCTCCAGAGCCCTGAAAAGGTCATGCTTCCTTCTACTGTTGCTGGTGCCCTAAAGCGAAGACATTCAGGCTCTCTTCAGTGGGAATGCTATCATCTAAAGTTCAAGTTGAAAATTAGACACATGGACATACAAAACAAAAACAAGGGGCATCTAAAAAGTCATGACAGACATCATCTTTAATGACAGTCAACAGATGGAAACAAATCTAATCTCCCAAACTAAATAAAGTGAAAGTATTTATTTCCCACATTGTATTTATCTTCCTTGAGTGCTTGCAAGTACGTGAATAGCTATGGTTTCCCACAACACACTTCCCCAAGTAGTCCTTAGACACCGATTTCCGGTACAAAGCTACACAACTCCAGATAAGCAGCATCAGCACATCACCCAATCTGTCTAAGGTCAATGCTGGAACGGGAAACATGAGAGCACTCAAATCATGTGACGGCTGTCCTCTGGGCTCTGCTCCCAAAGAGGAAATAACAGCAGGTCTGATGAGTATCAGACCCATACTAATGACACTAGGCAAGCAACCAGAGAACCGAAATGGGAAGAACAACTGAATAAAAGAGAGTTAGCCAAGATAGGTAATACAACCTATAACATTTACGTGGTTATAAGAGCTATTATGAAAATGGTGAATTACAGCCTGTGGTCAAATAGAAGTCACTGCCTAGACAGAATTCTAGTGATCTGCTGGTACATTAAAACCTGCTATGGGATCATATCACAATAGCCTCCTCTGATTGCATTCTGCTTTGTACTTGAAAGGAGAAAACAGTTTGTTCAACACATATATGCTACACATTTCAAATTTATCTATTGTCCTCAAAAGTTCATTTTTAATGATATATGAAGTAATCATTTATTAACCGAAAAGCCAATCTATCTGTACATTAATATAGTCATAAAAATAAAAGACTCCTATGCTTTTGCAACCAATTGAAGTCAAAGTGAATTAAACTTTGGTAATCGCAAACTTTGCTGCATCTAACTTTGCATTCTTTCTCAACTCTGCTTCAAGCAACAGGACTTCATTCCCCATGAGTAGCAAAGTCCCAGAAGAGGGAATAGCCATACAGATAAGAATGTTATTTTGTACCATTCCAAAATGAGATCTGACAACAAATGAGTGCTAAACAGAGTGCTAAAGGGGGCAGGCACAGTGATTAATACTAGACTTCATTACATGTGTCTATAAAACACTTAAATATCATTCCTAAAAAAGCATCAAGAAACAAAGAAAAATACCAGACAACCCAAAATTAGATGACAGGATATGACCACACAGATCATACAAAACAGCTAGCATAAATTCACCAGTTAAAAGACAGAATTCGCAAATGGGATTAAAAAACGTCTCCTCAAAAAAAAACAAAACAAAAAAACAAAACACAATGTCTAAAAACAAAGAAATGAGAAAAGATAGTCCAGGCAAATCCTAACCAAAATAAAGCCAGTACAGTAATATTAATGTCAAAATAAATTTTAAGGTACTGTATGATGGTAAAAAGGGGGACAAAATTCCAAGAATATATAATTTTGCACATGCTGCCATATAATAATCTAGCCTCAAATTTTATAAAGCATCAACTTACAGAAATATGAAGAGAAATTATCAAATCAACAATTACAGGGAGAGATCTCAACACACCCCTCATATTAGTTGATAAACGAAGCAGTTAAACAATTAACAGAGACATAAACAATATGAGCCACATAACTAATAAAACTGATCCAAAGGACAGATCTGAACACCTGTGCCAACAAGGAGACAATATACTTTTCCAAACTCAAAAAGAACTATTACGAAAACTGACTATAGATTAGCTTGCAAAATAAGTCTTAACAAATGTAACAGATCCCACAAGACATGCACACGTATATTCACAACACACACATGCTCTGGAAATTCAAAAACACACTTAAAAAAGTTTCAGTGGTCAAAAATGACCCATTTAAAAGGACACCAAAATATTAAGAACTGAACGGCAATGAAAAGCCCTATACTCAAAACTTGTGGACTCAACAAGAAATACTTGAAGGGAAATCTAGAGCCACGAAAGCATATATTTATTTGATACTCAAGAAATCAGAAGAAAAACAGGGTAATCACAAAAGAAAAACTAAAGAGCAAAAGGGAAAAAATGTTACAAAAAAAGTAACATAGAAACAACAAAACCAAGTTGTTTCTTTGAAAAAAAATTAAAATGGTTAGCTCTATAGGAAGAATGAGGTGGGGAGAAAAGGCAAGTAACTGTAGAAACGAAAACGGAATGAAAATCAAGTGCACACGACGAGAATACTATGACAAACGTCATGCCAATAGATTTGTCAAATTAGATGACATGGAGAGTTGCCTCCGAAAGTATGAATTACTACAACTAACTCAAGAAAAAACAGAAACAAGCTGTTAGTATAAGGAAACTGAATCAGTGATTCAAAAAACAAAACAAAAGAACAAAAAAACAAACCCATTCTCCAACCCTACTCTTTTCACCAGGCCAAGACAGTTTTAAAGGCAAGTTTTACCAGATCTCCCAAGAACAGATAACGCCTAATTTATCTAAACTTTTCCAGAGAATATTAAAAGGGAAGCAACTTTATGAGGTTGGTATGTAACCTGGTTAATAAAATTTCACAAAGCTGATTAAAGGAAATAAAATATATTATATGCAAAAACCCTAGATTAAAAAATATGAAATGAATGTCAAATCATCACGAACAAGTAGAGACAATGTGGAAAAATTCAATTCAGGGCTTACTAGCTGGAATTTATTTTTAATTCTTTTTAACATTTATTTATTTTTTTTTTTTTTTAATTTTTTTTTCAACGTTTTTTATTTATTTTTGGCACAGAGAGAGACAGAGCATGAACGGGGGAGGGGCACAGAGAGAGGGAGACACAGAATCGGAAACAGGCTCCAGGCTCTGAGCCATCAGCCCAGAGCCTGACGCGGGGCTCGAACTCACGAACCGCGAGATCGTGACCTGGCTGAAGTCGGACGCTCAGCCGACTGCGCCACCCAGGCACCCCCATTTATTTATTTTTGAGACAGAGAGAGACAGGGCATGAACGGGGGAGGGTCAGAGAAGAGAGGGAGACACAGAATCCGAAACAGGCTCCAGGCTCTGAGCTGTCAGCACAGAGCCCGATGCAGGGCTCGAACTCACAGACCGCAAGATCATGATCTGAGCCGAAGTTGGACACTTAACCAACTGAGCCACCCAGGCACCCCCTGGCTAGAATTTAAATTGGCACAACTGCTTTGGAGATCACTTTGGCAGGATCTGGGAAAACAGAGGAAGCAAACTGCAATCAACCAACAGAGCAATTCCACTATGGTCTACCCTGAAGAAACTCTCGCACAAGGAAACAAGGCAAGGTGTAGGATTGTGATCACTGAAGCAAAGGCTGTTATACTACGTAAAGAAATTGAGCCTCAGCACAGGAATGGATAGACTGGTTTAGTCATCCAAAGAAAACTACACAGCAGCTGAAAGTGAACAAAGTAGATTTACACGTGGTAAAATGAGATGTACTGAGCAAGAGAGATGTGAACGAGACTTCAGCAAGGTTTTGGTTCTTAAAAAAAATCTGAAACGCATGGCATAATAGGAACATCTGAGTAAAATTTTTATGGGGAATATACAGCTGTCAATTCTTTTCTAGATTTTGGTAGATTTTTTACATACATGGTGACTTTAAAAGATAGAGAACAGAAATAGATTTAAACCATAGAGCACATTGGTTAACCCTGACGTTTGGTCATATAAAGAGCTTCAGAGATAGCAAGGACCTTCTGAATTACCTAAGCAATCTTATATTCCATAGATGAAGCCAGCTTCCGGACCTCAGTCTGGCCCAGAGAGCTTCAATAAATGGTTCAAAGTCACATAACAAGTTATCAAGTTGGTTCTCAAATTTTAGACTCCCTAAATTCTAGCACACATGGGAGAAACAAGGAGCATGGGGTCAAACGTAACTGAGTCAAGTTCACAGCATCATTGTATTATCTTTTTTACTGTACCCACCCTACCTGAGACACACAGTTTGTCTCCCTCTAACCCTCCCAGCTCTCTCTCAAAGCTGTAAGGATTTTTAATTCTCTTTTGCCACTCCTGTTCTTGAAATAAATGAAATATCTAAACAATTATAACTAAAATGAGTAAAACAGATGAAGTAAAATAAAGGACCATGAATCATTCATCTTTGTACCCCCCGTACCTCGTATTCTAATACAGGTTTAAATATATAATAAAATACTGTTCAACTAGATAGGTCTATTTCACCAAGCTGAATCCTTCCATTATAGTTAAAGTGTAACTTCTATTTTTAGTAAGAATGTGAAGAATTAGGAAAAATTTTAATTTTAATAAGTGAGAAGACCAAAGCAAAGACTATTCTATAGAGACCATATTTTAAATGAACAAAATGGGTCCCACTTACTGCTTTGTCCACGTGTAACAAATCAAACAGGGTAGTTTGGTGGTCAGGTTCACAATGTCCAGAGTCAAACTGCCAGGTCTGGAATTCTGGCTCACCCACTAATTAGCATGAAACTTTGAGCAAGTTACTTAAACTCTCCAAGCCTTCCATTCCCCACTGTAACAATGGGAACACCCATAATAATACCTACCTCATATAGATTCTTACAAGTGTTATGTGAAATAGTCCACTCGAAGCTTTTGACACAGTTGTTCAGTACATATCAGCTATTCGCACATGTTCTTGTAAATAAAGTAACTTAGCTATGAAAAGTAACAAGCTCTAACGGAATTATAAGGTACTAGATGCTTTAAAAAAATTATATTGGTGGAGCACCTGGGTGGATCAGTAGGTTAAGCATCCTACTTCGGCTCAGGTCATGATCTCACAGTTTGTGAGTTCGAGGCCCTTGTCAGGCTCTGTGCTGACAGCTCTGAGCCTGGAGCCTGCTTCGAATTCTGTTTCCCTCTCTCTGCCTCTGCCCCATTCATACTCTGTCTCTATCTCTCTCTCTAAAATAAACATGAAAAAAATTTTTTTGTTTTAATTATATTGGTTTTGGTCACATCCATGCTAATAAATTATATGCTTTACAAATCATGAGTGTTTTTTAATTAAATGAAACTGAATAAATGAGCTCAATCTTAAGTCGTTAGACTCAGGATAAAAAAAACTTAGGGGCAAAGTTCTGAAATTAACATGACTCTGAAATACCAACCTAGCTGGTTTCTCAAGTGAAACTCTTACAGAAAAAGGTAATATTCAAACTATTTAATACCCATCCTAAACAAACACCAGCCAATACATATGACTAGTACAAACTAGCAGAACATTGGCCCTGATTCCGCACCCTCCCCACCCCACCCCACCCCGCCACTTAGGGTCAGGAAATATTGTTTGTCATGGAAATGACCCTCTCCTGTTCTTGTTTTTTAAAGCACAACTGACAAACTAGCTTATAGGGACACAAAAATATATACACTGTGCCAGCCCACAAGTGAGGGCAACCTGTGCCTTCTGTGTTCACCCTACACACCAAGACAGCTATCCAACCAGCACCCCATCTCACCTCCAGGTCACAGCTGTACTCGGTGCCATCTAGGAGGGTCACTTTACACTGGACAGTTTTGGCCTTCTTGGTGGCTTTCTGAGAAGCCTTCTCTGACTTTAGCTCATTGGTCTGCACTTCCTTGGTCTCCCTTTTTGCTTCTTCTGATTTGTCTTCCTGTATTTCCTTAGCCTTCTCTTCTCTCTCCTTACTTACTTCATCAGCAGGCTGTTGACAAAAAAATTTAAGTTCATACTAAAGTTAACCAATTTGCAGAAGACAAAGTATTAGAAGGAAAATCTTCAGTAGGAATTGTGATTGTTATAAACACTGTCAACCTACAATGTTAAAAGACTTCAAAATTTTGCTAGAAAAGATATTCCCCATATCTCCCTCCCCCTTCCTCCATTTTCTCATTTTGCCAGTTTGGTAACTTCATCATTAAATGAGTAGAAGAAACTACATCCTGGCAACTAAAACTTAAAATATCATCTCAAATAATAAAATTATAATAGCGTAGTATGGCAAAGCCTAGGTTCATCAGGCAACCAAAATGTTCACACATACAAATCTATTTCTTCCTACTTACTGAACACTCCCACACATCAAATCAAAGAGGTAAAAAATCCACACTATTTACAAAGGACAGGTGGAGGCGCCCGGGTGGCTCAGTCGGTTAAGCGTCCTACTTCAGCTCAGGTCATGATCTCACAGTTCGTGAGTTCGAGCCCCATGTCGGGCTCTGTGCTGACAGCTCAGAGCCTGGAGCCTGCTTCGGATTCTATGTCTCCCTCTCTCTCTGTTCCTCCCCTGCTCGCACTCTGTCTCTCAAAAATAAAGACCAAAAAAAAAAAGTTTTTTTTTAAAGGAGAGGTCGTTGGATTCTAAGTATCTGTTTAACCTAAACAGTAAGAGACATGGATTTTTTTTTTTTTTATAGTTTGCATAAAGAGTCAACTTTTTTGCCTTATTATTTGGGCAAGTTTTAAAAAAGAAGTAACAAGAAGGCTGTAGCAGACCACTCCAAGACCCATATTCCAGATACAATAAGCCCAAGTAGTATCTGCATAGAAAAAAATCTCGAAATGACTCAAAAGAAATCCTTTTTGTCATGTGGCTAGAACATCAAGCTTTAGGCACGCCTGGGTGGCTCAGTCAGTTAAATGTCCAACTTTAGCTCGGGTCATGATCTCCCAGTTTGTGAGTTTGCTCCACATTGGGCTCTGCACTGACAGTGTGGAGCCTGCTTGGGATTCTCTCCTCCTACCCGCCTCGAAAATAAACGTATTTGGGGGGGAAAAAAAAAAAAAAAAAGAACATGAACCTTTAATTCCCAAACACTTCTCAAACATACCTGTGCCACAGAACCGCTCACTGGTTTCTCTTCCTTGACATCAACTTTAATCTCCTGTTGTTTCCTCTGAGCGGTTTCTTCGGCATCACCCTTGGCCTGCCTCTCTCCTTCAGGAAGAGATTCTTTATCTAAAATCTCCTCGGCAACAGCTTGGGTAGGCTCTTTTTTATCTCCTCCATCTTTGGCCACTACTAAGGTATAGGACTTTTGTTTCTTAAGCCATGGGGGTATGAATCGAGAAATTCCCCTGCTCTCCGATGGATCCTTCTCTCTCTTCTGGCGGTGTGGACTACTTTGGCTTTCAGCTGTAGGAGATGACTGGGAACCTTTTTCCTCCTCTGGATCGGAGGACTGATTCTGCTGATTTTCTGCTACTTCTTTCGTTTTCTCCTTGGTTGTATCTGTGTCTGCTCCTAATTGTTCAGGTTCTTTCTTCACTTCAGAAGTGGAGCCTACTTCAGTGGTCATGGTTACAGCTTATGCTGTAAACAAAACAAAATCACAAAATGTTATTTTACAAACTCTCTCAGTTTTAGTTTGGAGGGAAGGAACACGGTACAGAAGAGTGGGAAGGGAAATGGCAAAGAGATGATAGAGAGAAAATGTGTAGGGAAAGACAGTTCATAAGCACAAGAGAAAAATGGAGATTGCTACTCTTAGAATTCTCTATCAGAATCAAAGAACCAAAGGTAGCATCACAATGGAATTAACTGATTCTGTACTGATAGAACTTAAAATCATGAAGAGCTTAGGTGATTACTTTTATTAAGTTTCATCTAGCCATAAAAAACTTACCCCAAAAAACCCCACCATTTTTTAAGGAAAATTTCTTTTCTCTATACTTTGTATGCCTTATTCTATCACACAATGCTACTGATACTGTTAGTAAGTATGGAGACAAATTTCACTGCAATTTCACACAGTGAAACCAAAATGATGGGTATTTTAAAGATGAATTTTAAATGTGGAGTGCTTAATAGTGAGAAAATTAGATCTGGGAAAAAAAAAAAAACCAAAAAACACCTGTATCTTTTTTGTCCCAAAATTAAACCCCATAATTCACCAGCATTATTTCAGTGCAGAAGTTAGTTTTCTGAGAAAAGTACTCAAACTATGATCAAAAAGTCTAACCCTCTGTCCCACCCAAACGCAAACATAGTCTTCCTTATAGATGCAATTACAAGTATCTAGGGGCCCTTAATCTGAACCAAATGAAGACATTATAGAGGTGGGGAGGGGAAATGCATCTAACAATTGACCCTATCACAACTAATGAAAACAAAATTGAAATGAAGTGTGAAAGTAACTACTTGTCTCAATTTCACATGAGCAAAGAGGGATTTTTTAAAATAAAGCTCCCCCGCTGACATATTAAAAACAAACAAACAAACAAAAACAGGCAGAGAGCAGAGATAGCACACTCTCTCCTTTGTTGCCAATGTTCAAAGGCCTGGGAAACCCTCCCCACCTCTATAAGGCCAGTAGGAAATTTTCCAGCTATCTTCAAAAGTAGTACAAACCTTGACTAGTTCAAAAAAATAAAACACACCTTGCTCTTTTTTAAGCTTTAGTGAGATATAATTCACATACCACAAAATTTACCCATTTAAATTGCTTAGTTAATGGTTTTGAATACATTCACAAGATTGTGCAACCATCACCACTATCTAATTCTAGAATATTTTCATCATCCTGAAAAGGAACTTTCTACCCATTAACATTTTGTCTCCGTTGTCCCCTCCCCCCGCCCCCAGCCCCTGGCAATTACTTTCAATCCATTTGGATTTGCCTATTCTAGACATTTCAAATAGACGGAATTACACAGTGTGGCATTTTCACTGGACATAATGCTTTCAAGGTTCACCCATACTGTAGCATGTATCAGTATTACACTTGTTTATTAAACTATTCTTCACCCTCTTTTGCCAATCATATATCTGATAAGAGTCTAGTATCCAAAATATATCAAGAACCCTTACAATTCAACAGAATGAATAAAAGAATGAATGAATGAATGAATGAATGAATGAATGCAAAGAATTTTAAGTAGACATTTCTCCAAAGAAAACATACAAATGGCCAGTAAGCACTTGAAATGCTGCTCAACATCATCAGTCATTAGGGAAATGAAACCCAAACCACCATCAGATACCACTTCATATGCACTAAAAGATGGCTCTTATCAAAAAGACAGAGAGTAACAAGTACTAGTGAGAATGTGGAAAATTTTAAATTCTCAACCCTGGTGGCAAAGAAAGTAAAATGGTGCATTCACTTTGGAAAACCGTTTGTCAGTTTCTCAAAAGTTAAAGTTACCACAGGACCTAGCGATTCCATTCCTACGTGTATATATATACCCAAGAGAAATGAAAACAGATGTCCACAGGAAAACTTGTAAACGAATCTTCAGAACAGCCTTATCCGTAATAGTCAGAAAACAGAAACTCAAATTTCTACCAACTGATGAATGGATAAACAAGATGGGTGTGTCTGTACATATTAACTCCTAAAAAGGAATGAAGTGCTAATGTATCCTGCCACACACAAACCTTGAAAACATTATTCTAAGTGAAAAAAATACAAAAGGCTACATGGTATATGATCTGCTTCTACGAAATTTCCAGAATACGCAAACCCACAAAGAAGAAGTAGATTAGTGGTTGTAAAGGGCTGGAAGATAGAATAGAGAGCAACTGCTAATGAGTACAGGGTTTCCTTTGGGGGTAATGAAAATGTTCTGGAATTAGACAGTGGTGATGGTTGTACAGCCTTGTGAATACACACAAAACCATTGCATTGTAAGCTTTAAAAGGGTGATATCTCAGGGCGCCAAGGTAGCTCAGTTGGTTGAGCATCTGGCTCTTGATTTTGGTTCAGGTCATGATCCCAGGGTTGTGGGATCCAGCCCCACGTCGGGCTCCATGCTGTATGTGAAGCCTGCTTAAGATATTCATTCTCTCTCTCTCTCTCTCTCTCTCTCTGCCCCTCTCCAACTCGTGTGTGCCCTAAAATAAATAAAATGAAAAAATAATATAGTTTTTGAAAGGGTGATATCTCAATAAAAAATAAAAAAGTTTTTAAAAATGGTATTCCCTTCTAATATCCAAGCATGAAAGCATTCAGTCAGCCTGACTATATTTAATGGGCCCCTACAATGTGCCAAGTACTGGGCACATGAATAAAGACTGCCTTCAAGAAGCTGAAGGAGGGGAGAAGGTGGTGTACAGATGAAGTGAAAAGCACACTGCTTAAAAAGCACAAGACAGATACTTAACCCAGATTAGGAGAAGAGGGTCACTAGGTAAGCCCTTCTACCAAAGTTGACATTTGAGTTTCTTTAAAATGATGAGCCCTCATTCAGGCAAGGGAGTCAGGATAGGCAGCATGTGCCAGGAACACGGAAGTGTGGAACCAGGAGAATATTCCTCCTACAGGAAACCACAAGTACTGAACGGTAATACACTGTACAAGTTAAGTGGAAGCTTGTTATAGAGATAGGAGATGAGGAGGAAGGCGAATTAGCAGGGACAAAGTAGGAGCAGTAAGCAGGAGCCAGGACATAAAAGGTTTTGTGTATCCTGGTAAGAAAGGTCTTGAGGTTAATTTAAAGGCAGTCAGAAGTCATATAAGCGCTTTCCACAGAGGAGTAATGTAATCATACCCACATTTCAAATAGCCCAACCTGGCTTGTAAAGTACAGGATGAAAGATTGAAATAGACATCCAGAAGGCTGTTCAATAACCCACACACAAGACGATGATGGTCTGCACTAAGGTAGGAGCAGTGAGGCAAAGGACAAGAAATGAATCTAATGGTAAAGAGAGATAGACGACATGATGTGTCCACAATGAATAGAACAAGTCAAAGAGAGGAAAGGGTTGAGGAAAAGTCTCAGGTCATGGAAACTGGGGTGATGGTAGAACCACCCATTGAAACAGGGAGCACAAAGGAAAAGAGGGTCTGACGGAGACAAACTGTTTTGAATGCATCACAACTGACAAGTCTGTCTAGCTGAACACCTGCCATACAGGTCTTGAACGGAGACTGGATATGCACAAGAGATATGGATTTGGGAGTTGTCATCGTATGGGTGATAGTTAAAAGCACAAATGATACATACAGCCATCACCTAGAGAAAAAGTATAGTTTTGCATTTAGACGGTCCTGAAAAGAACTTTATCACTGCTCAACATTGCAGAGTCAGGCAGAAGGCAGGAGGTGAGAGAACTATATAATAAGACTAGGAGATGAGTGGAAATAAATGGAGGGCAATGCTACAAAGGAAGAATAGTTAAGTAACCATAACATTTTAATTTATAATTCTATCCATGTTTGAAAATTTGCACATACTAGTTCACTACCTCTATGCTGTATAAAAGCATAAAGTGTAGGTGTGTTAGTAAAATGTTTAACTACTATCTGCATTGGTCTCAGATCACCAAACTTAAACATCGTATTCTGTCAAACTGAAGTAAACATCACAGATAAGACAGGCTGTAGCCAACATGGATGTATTGTAGAAAAATTATACCAATATTCCTGAAAATCAAAAACTGGTGACATTGAGCAAAACTAAACTATATGTTTTATGGAATTTTTGTACAGAAATCTTAGCTCAACGTAAACCAAAATGTACAAAATATTAAGGCATTGACTTTATTTAGGAAGACATGAGCCAAGATCTGTTAAGTCATTCTAAAGCTAATATGATTACTGAACTTTCTCCTCCAAAGATCTGAATTGAACGTTCAGGTAAATAGAATGCAGTTACTATTCATAAACCTAAGTGGGCTTCCCACCCCCCTCAATTTATTTAAACTAAACAAACAAATTTCACCCATTTCTCTCATTCCCGCATCTGGCAACCACTGGTTGTTCTTTATCTATGAGCTTGGTTTCGTTGTTGTTGTTATTTAAATTGCACATGCAAGAGAGATCTTAAGGTGTCTTTCTTTCTGTAACATTTAATTTAGCATAATCCATCCATGCTATTGCAAACAGCAAGATTCCATTCTTGTTTACTGATGAATAATACGTGTGTGTGTGTGTGTGTGTGTGTGTGTGTGTGTGTGTGAGAGAGAGAGAGAGAGAGAGAGAGAGACAATTCTTTATCCATTCATCCATAAATGGAAATTTAGGCTGTTGTTTCTATATGCTGACTACAATAAATAATACTACAGTGAACATGGTGTGTACACATCTTTTTGAGTTAGTGAGTTTTCATTTCCTTTGATAAATACCAAGAAACTGCTGGATCATATGGTAGTTAATTTTTTAATTTTCTAAGGAAACTCGATACAGTTTTTCTCTAGTGGCTGTACCACTATTAGGTATTTAAAATTCAGAATCATGTCTCCCAGTAAGACTCTTACATAGCACAGAAAGTCTTTTTTCCTTCTTTAAACTACCATTTTCCATGTAGCACTTAAATGGAGAATATTATTTATATTAATCATGCAATGACCCAAGTTGATTTTTAGTATATACTCTCTAATTACGTTTTGAGAGTTGAACCAATGCCCTGGTAAAAATTAAAATAAAAACGTCCCACCCTTGTCCAAGCTAATCAAGATAATTGGTAGCTCTGTAATTACTTTTGCTATGACAAATAACCTGGAGACCAATTAAGTAAAGTTGATTTTTGGTCAAAATATTTTAGAAGCAATGAGATATAAAACTCAAGTTTCCACTATTATGTTGGAAACATTAATATTTTTATTTTAATCATAAGACCTGTCACTTACTGTGTCAGACATCATGCACACAAATTTCTGCTCTTTAAAACATCCTACAGGGAAGGTATTATCCCTGTAGGATAAAGTAATAAAGAGTAAAAGTTATGTGACTTATCCAAGGCCACTGAATGGAGGACCACACAGCTGTGCATACCTGTTTTCACCTGCATTTCATAATGTAATCACAACTCCACCTTTGAATTCTTTGAATGATTGGATCAACCAGGGTCTTTGGTGCAGTCCTCAAAGGAAATTCATACCAGTTTGTGGAAATGACTACAGAATATGAATCTATTCTGCGATTTACTATAATTCGCTCTGGCCCTCCCCCAGTAAAAAATTTACAGATGAGTTCCCATCACATAGAAGATCATACTTGAAGGTTATTTTTGGCCATGTAATCACAATTGAGCTGATGAATGGAAATTAAAGACAAGGTGCTAACACAGAGACAGAGCACAGATAAACCATACCATTAAGCCTTATACAGTGGTCTTCCTCAACCACTACTGGATTCACGCTTTTAAGTTTTAAGAATCTCAGAGCTGTTCAGTGTTGCCCCTCCAAATGCAAGTTACAAGATCTTAAAACACAAACAAACAAAAAAACAGAGAACTGGCTAATTCTATAAAATCGTATTTTGTAAATACTCAAAAATAAGGGTGGATATAATTATGTGTAAATAAGTACCTTCTTAAAATAGTTTCAGAGATAAACAAAAGCTCAAACCTAAACACTACCTTCTTTGTTGATAAAATGGCTTCTTGAACAAATTACCACCATCAAGAAAACATGATTATAGCACATCCATTCACCATAATTATCATGCCTGTGACTCTCAAGAGTTTCAAATGTGGATAAGCCTTTAAACTCCATCACCCACTAAAATGTAAACTTCTGCAGTAGAATGCAAGCCTTCGCACTAAAATGAAAGCCCCATAAGGGCTAGGCTCTTTCTACGTTACCCGCATCTAGACTGGCACAGAGAGGCACCTGATACATATTTACCGAATGAGTGCTGTGAAATCATCCAGTCTAATATCCTCATTCCCTCTTATCAACAAGGAAACTGAGGCTCAGAAAGACCAGAGATTTGCCTGAGATCACAAAGCTAGACGGGAGAAGCCAAACCCAGAACTACGGTTTCCCAAACTCTAGCAATGCTCATTCCACTACCTTTCATAAATATAATTACAAATACCGAAAATCCATTATTTTTATTTAGCTATATAAATTATATTAAATTAAATTAAAAAAAATAAAATTATTAAATTAAATCCATTCAGTTATATAACATACTAAGTAAAGACCTTTCTGCTTATCAGCAACCAAAAAGAATATTGCTGGGAATGGCCAGCCCATTAGACAAGCATGTGGTTTTGACACAATTACCATGTTGGCATACTCCATCTGGGTTGACAAAAGTGTTCACTATTGTAACAGCTCCATGAGAAAAAGCATGCATCACTTAACACGCAACCAAGCAGAAAACCGTCAACAGAGGATCAGCACTGGTT
The DNA here is from genome assembly GCF_018350195.1 of Panthera tigris. Taxonomy (NCBI): domain Eukaryota; kingdom Metazoa; phylum Chordata; class Mammalia; order Carnivora; family Felidae; genus Panthera; species Panthera tigris. The sequence goes on from NC_056664.1 coordinate 117,441,642, forward strand.
AGGTACAAAGCTGTGTTATGCAAAACCACCTTTTTTTTTGTTTTTTTTTTTTTTTAACTTTTAAAAAGGGCCGTCAATTCCCAGGAGCTGTCTCTATCACCAGCCTAAACAACCTACCATACGATGCAGAACATCATGCTACAGAAGACACTGGTCCCTAAGCGGAGTACTACAACCAACAAAGCAAAGCAGATACACAACTCTAGACACTCCTATGAAGAACTTCAAGTAAGGGGTTCAAGCTAACTATTGGGTATAGAGGTTTCCTTAAAACCTCACGAAAACCAGTGCCACTCTAAGAGCCCTCACTGTTAACAAAATCCCTGTACAGAGAATGGGGTAGGTGCTGCCAGCTGAGTGGCCCTCCCCCTCTGCAGAGATGAGAGCAATCAGCAGTCTTTGATTTCTACCAACAAAGTTCAAGCCATTACTTAAGGACACTCCAGATTTAACAAAATGGAAAAGGATGCATTTCTAAACTTCAAAATGGTGGCAAGGGAATCAAGAGGGGCTTTCCTGTGAACTTTGAGAAAGAAAACAAATTGTGCAACAAATAACTAATAAACTTCTATAATATCGGCCATGTGTGCACCGTTTCAATTTTGTCACTTTCTAGGTCTGACAAAACTGGTTTTCATCCGTGGCAGTGACTGGGCAGAGGATATGCAGAACAATTTTCTGGCTTATGTTCATGTCCCTACACAGCCTATAGCCCAAGAAGAAGTCTTTTAATACCCAACTACCTTCCCTAAAAGCACAAAATGTGAGAAAAAGACAAAACAGCAACCTCAATATAGAAATGACTCAGCGGCCACCTAACCAGTTAGGAAATAATGAAAGCAGTGCTTCTTAAATCTGTACAGCAAGTAAAAGGAGGCGAAGAGGGAAAAGGCGGAAGACGAAAGGGAGGAAAAACGAAAAGTATCTGGAGAGGGAAAGGAATGACAAAAACAGGACGACTTAGAGCAGACTTCATGTAATTCCTCTCTTGTAGGTTGATTTTTCTTAAGTGTCAGGTGTATAGACTACTAACCCCATATTCAAATAAGTGTCACCACATTCCAAAGGGATGATTTGTTAGTTTAAATTATCTATATGGGGAGGATAAATGAGTTATTTTTTTAAACAATCCAATGCTACCCACCCTAGTTACCTTAATAACACACTCTTTGGCTTCTTTTTTGTTCTTTTTGTTTTGTTTTTAAGGGATAAGGATCTATAAGAGAGACTGAACTATTTCTGCAAAGACATAAGCTAGCATCTGGCTTAAATTAAAGCCACATACACAAAAGATATGAACTGTGGCCCTCGGCTAGTTCAAGCCTAGGCAGGATCAGATTACATTCAGAGCATGTATTTCCTCCACCCTTTCTCCTTTTTAAACAGAACCCAAATTTTCTTCAGCTTTTGTCTCTCTTACACATGCATGCCAGCGGGGGCTGGCTCCAGGCCAGGCCAAAAGGCAATGATCTACTGGTCCAAGGCAATCACGGTAGTCCCCCTCCCCCTGTCGAGAAGACTTGCGGAAAGTCTATTGGTGGGAAGATTCCTTCCACTAAAAGGAGCCAAAAGGGAAAGGCCCCTCTTCTGTCTCAAAGCCCTGGATACCTGACTCTAGAAGTGCTGTTGCCATCTTGAGTATCCAAGAAGGGAGAAAGCCTGAGGACAAAGTGACACATACTAGAGCTGGCATGCTGCACATGGCCAGGTCCTAGGGTTTTGCTTCCTGGTATGTGAAAGAACACACTCCCTACTATGAGAACAATGGGGTTTCAGCTACTCGCAGCCACTATTAGCCTCTGCATATTCCGGAGCAAGCATCAGAAAATAAGCCCTAAGAAACTGGGAACACATACAGAACTGTATCGGGTAATTACTACTCCCCTCTGGGTTCTATGGCCCTCATAGCCTAAGAGCCATGGCTGTCGAATGTTCATTTTTCCTGATGCTCAGATTTTTTAAACCCAGTATCTGGGTTAATATCTGAGTAAGATAAAGGATTAATCTTTATTTTAAAAACTCTAAGAATGAAACAAACAAATCTTAAGAGTTCATCAAAGTGTAAGATTCTCTTTCGTCATATTGGAGGGGGGTACATGAAAATCAAGACAATTTTCAACAATGTTCAGTTCCAGTAGCACCTAAGGTAAGAGCTAACGATCTCATTTGTTAAAAGCCAAGTCCCTGCTACTCTCAAGAATTACGTCCAGATGATAAGCACTGGGTGAGGTATGGAACTGGTGAATCACTACATTGTACACCTGAAACTAGGACAACGCTGTATGCTAACTACACTGGAATAAAAATTTTTAAAACACAATTACATCAATAAAGATCTGTGCCAGGCAGAGTCTTCTCCACAAGCAACTAGGGTCATCCCAGAAATAGATTCCCTTTCCTAGAGTGAGGGCTCGATAAGCAGATACTATACATAGCCATTAAGGATCCCAATATTGGCCACCATTCTCATCATCAAAATGCACATAAACATCATCATATTGGGCACTCCAAAAGCACGCACTAATCGAAATGATAGAGACATCCAGAACCCTACTGGCTCGTCATGAAGCAATTACTAGTGGTATGGTCAGGAATATTGATCAACTGCATCGAATTCCTGCTCTCAGACAAGGCCCCAGTTTTTTGGTTTTTGTTTTTTGTTTGTTTTTTAACATGAAATTTATTGTCAAATTGGTTTCCATACAACACCCAGTGCTCATCCCAAAAGGTGCCCTCCTCAAGGCCCCAGTTTTTTAACAGTCGGATGGAGCTACGTTCTTTCTGTGTGAAGCTATCTAGTCTTTAGATAAAATAACAGAGTGGTTTGGAGATCAAGTCTGGGAGCTAAAAAGACCAGGATTAGAATTCCAGCTCTGTCTCCTACTAGTGGTGTACCCAGGGATATTATTTAGCCTTCAGTTTCCTCATAAGCAAGAGGGATAGAATACATTCTCACTGGGATGCCCTAAGGATGTAATTAGATGCTATACATAAAGTGCCTGGCACACAGTAAATTCATAATAAATGGTGGGCCACTGTCATCAAATAGGGATTCTGGCCAAAAAAAAACAAAAAACAAAAAACGGGGGGGGGGGGGGGGGGGGGGGGAAGGGCACTATGCCCCTTCGTTCACTAAAAATAATAGTAAGAACACAAATAATAGTGACAATATCAGCTATTTATTGAGCATGGTTCTAGAGACTCTGAGTGTAGCAATTCCCTTAATCCTCACAACGCTCTGAAGTAGGAACTAAGATCATTCCCATGTTACAGATGAAGAAGGAAAGACAAGATAAAGGACTTGCACGAAGCCATACACCCAATACATGGAGGAGCCACGATTCAGACCCAGGCTGTCCAGCTCCAGAGACCTCCTACAATACCGCCACCAATCCCAAACAGCTTCACTGTTACACAACCAACACTAGCATAATGGCCAACAATTCACTATCTGTTGAAAAAGCCGGGGCACCTGGGCGGCTTAGTCGGTTGAGCATCTGACTTCAGCCCAGGTCATGATCTCACGGTTTGTGAGTTCGGGCCCCACAGTTCGCCGCTGTCAGCGTAGAGCCTGCTTCAGATCCTCTGTCCCTCTCTCTCGGCCCCTCCCCTGCTCGTGCCCTCTCAAAACTAAATACAACATAAAAAAAGAAAAAGCAAAAAGCAAACTATTACTACCAATTTGGAGGCTTACAGCCCTAAGCAGTATGTTCTAACTGAGCCCCTTATAAATTTCACCTATTTTTAGAATGTGGGTTGCAGATTTTAGGCCCTTCTCTCAAAGCAAATGTTTCTTCAGCCCTTTCACAGCACAGGTAACCAGACACCAGCAGTATAGGTGAACAGAATCCTGTTCTCGGCCTAGTGAGGGACTGAGGTAGCAAGACTAGCATCAATATAGGGGTGCGTGGGTGACTCTGTTGGTTAGGCATCAGACTTCAGCTCAGGTCATGATCTCACAGCTTGTGGGTTCGAGCCCCGCATCGGGCTCTGGGCTGAAAGCTCGGAGCCTCGAGCCTGCTTCAGATTCTGTGCCTCCCTCTCTCTCTGCCCCTCCACCACTCGTGCTCTCTTTCTCTCAAAAATAAACAAACATTTAAAAAAATGTTAAGAAAAAAAAAAAGATTAGCGTTAATATACATTCAAACCACGTGTCACTAATTCAGAGATCTTGCTCATTCAGATCAGAAATTACTACTAGTCTGAAGACCTGACAAGGTTTTCTGTGACGATACCATTGTCCTCTCTTTAGGAGGTCACACATGGTCCCACATGGGAACTCTTGGTTTAACACTCCTGAAATACAAAAAGGCACCGTGCTTTTTAAAGAAAACTTAATTCTCATTCTCAATTGGTTTGCTAGAGATATATTCGCTGTCTGGAAAAATTTAAGTCACTTGAATAAAAAATCCAGATAAAATCTTCCTGGTTATAAATTTCTTCAACATATAAAACGAATTTGTTTCGAATTTTTGAATTAGCCCGGCTCACCATCAACCAGCTAGGGGGAAAAGGTGGTTTTCTCTCTATATATATGTATAAACACTGGTGCATATGCAGGTAGGCCCAAAAAAATTATTCCCATTCTCTCCCGGAAGGGTACAAACAGGGAACTTGGAAACAGAGTTCTCTGAAATTTGAAAACACTTTTAAAGGGGAATAAAACAGAATGGGAAGATTCGTATTCAACTTCTAAGCTGGACATACATAAACATCCCTGATCTCTGTGAGCAGCTTCCTCCACGTTTATAGGGAAAAGCAGGAACAAAGTTGGCCTGACACGCACAAGGTCATGTTTCCTGTCTACACCTCTCCCCTGGCCACTTCTGCACCTATGCTCACATGAAGAGCAAAACTTTTGTACAGATGATGAATAATAACATGTTCCTAGTGCGGCGTGATGCATCTGGTAGCTTCTCAATAAATGTCTTTTGTGATGCTCCTAAGTATTCAGGAAATACTTATTTGTACCACCATCATAGGACATTCTCTAGAAAAGAAAAATACACTAATGTGCAGTTTCCTCCAATGACATCATAACCAGGCTCAAAACAGAGCAAAGCCAACAATCTCTCTTCATCATACCAGACAGCAGGGAGCAGGCTTTTTGTGAGCTCATCCTACAACTACCATCAGAACAGGATCCTTACCCAGCCCCATCAGAAACCCCACCTGATCAAGTGGAACTCCACAAGTCTAATACTATTTGTGTGACTCAAACTCTAAATTCTTTAGCTTAAAAATAACAGTGGTTCAGGAGGCTTTTCCCAAATAAGCTAACGACAAATCCATCAAGGTTAACTGCACAGGATAAATGCACAGGCTGCAGACGCTGCATTTTAATAGGTCGTAAGACAAAGTCTTGTCAAAATCAATCAACTCGCCACGCTATGACAAGGCCACCAGGCTGGAGCCTACACTGATCTCACACTTTCAAATCCTCTTCTCCATAAGCTTTGGAACACTGCAGTCAACAGGCATAAATATCTGAACCTTGTCAAAAAGCAGAATGTACATTTACAACTTTGATCGTTAGCTCTTCCGCCATTTTAAATATTTACAGTACTACCAGTTATGCCAACGCATAGTATATATTCTTAATTAACATAGGAGACTGAACTGCATGATTTTTCTAGCTTAGGTAAGCAAGCCTAACTAAACGTTGACACCAGTCCTCTGGCCAGTCAGCAGAAGGTGCTGTAGACTGTTAGCTGTGGCCCCTCCACGCCTGGCGTGATAAAAGCAACTTTCCCCAGGCAGGAAAAGTTGTAACTACAATGGAATTAGAGACATGCCATTTGGAATGCCTAAAACCGTCCCCCCCGCCACACACACACACACACACACACACACACACACACACACACAAGTATTTCTACTCTGAGCATTAGTTTAGTTCAAAACTACTTTACTTATTAGTAAGAGCTTCAAACAACTACTTTTTAGGTGAGGCTGGCTAGAACAGGTTTTTGCTTCAACAAAATTTCTTTGTTTCTTTGGAGGTAGGATTCTCAAAATTCAACATGTGTAATCGTGAGTGGAGTACAGGATCCCACGGGAGAATATGCCAGGCATTCAATTTTCAGGGGTCCAACAAAAAATTCAAGCAAACTAAATGTCAGCGTTTAAAATTTCCCTTTCCAAGTCTGCAATCGAGCTAAGATGTTAAACCGTACACAGGTCACCAATGTATCCTAGAACATGCACAGGAACGCTGCACGGAGACGGGGCGCCTACGACTGGCTGGCTGTCGAGATCACCAGCATCATCTCTACAGTTATTTGTTCCCACGCCCAAGTTGCCAATAATTTTAAGAGACAATTCTTTGTTGGGCCCAAAAATAGAAAACTTAAACTTCACAAGTACACATGTGCCCTCCTCCCCCAAATGTACTGGCTAATTCTTTCAGCAGAAGAGCATTCCATATGGTGCCAACAATAAAGGAACTTGCAGAGATCATCTGGCAATCACTGTGGTGGTTTTGTTTTGTTAGAAAGTAACACTCAAACTAGGTTCTTTTTAAGGGTGGGAATTAGATCAAGAAAAAGCAGGAAGACCATTTTTTCTAAGTCTGGATGTCAGAATCTGGGCAACAATAGTGAGTTGTCACTATTCTTCAATGTGACAACAGATTACATATTCAGTAAAAAACAAAAAAAAAAGAGGTTAATACCTATCCTTATTTAACCAACATTTATTTACTTCGGGTGTGACAACATCAAAACAACATACAATTCTTAACCACTGTTAATGGCCACTAATCTGTAGAGGCTAAAAAATGTGAATTCAACTCTGTGCCAGTCACAGTACAACTCCTTTTTAATCAAACAAATTAGCATGAAAATGAAGCATTCTATAAATTAAAATCGGTCATCCTTCAACATGTTTCAAAAGTAACCGTAGACTATTAACCTTACATGGTTCTCATTGTGCTTTAGGAATAATTAACTTTCATATAGTATATTGTACCACTGAATAAATCGCCTGTGAAGAGCAGGACAAGTATGTAAAATAAACCAACTAGCTTCGTTATTCTCATAGGTCAAACTTGAAAAAGCACTTACGTTGACATAAGTCAACATCTGCCTAGAAAAATGCAAACAAGTGAGCCAAAACTAAACTCTGGCCACCAAAAAAATATATTTTTCATAAAACTTGGATCAAATATAACTGAACATGTTCCCTTGCCAAAGAGCATACATACCCAGGTTCCATGTACTCTGTACATTAGTATTCTCCAAATTTTCAGTCCCCTGGATATGGACAGTCTCAAAAGCAAACTTTCTTCAAAAGCAAAAACAAACAAGCATAGACCACCAAACCCAACTGCTCCAACAGAAACTTCCTCAAAATCTCCCCCTTAAAATACATACACAGCTTTTTAAAAAGTTCATCGAGCCCGTTGTCTGCTGTTCACTGTCATTAGGAGACTGGAAAGCTGATGGAAATCCAGCTTCCAAAAGCTTAATGAGCAAGACTGGCCCCACCCAGGCTGGACCCTGCTGGAGAAGGGGCATGCTCAGTAGAAAAGCCCAGCTTGGTTCCAAGTTACTTCATTCCTCGGCTACAAAATCCACACGGGTCAAAGAAAAAGTCATCTTCCTGCTGCCTGTTCTACCCACTAAATGAAGAACACTTTTCATAAAGAATAGTGTTAATAATGACTAATTTTAGGATTACAGTTTTTGTAATTCTCTTGCTGAAAGATTTTTCCTGTTTTTGTATCATTTTCGCTTTGCTTTGGGTTTGCACCCACAAACTTTTTTCCCTTCCCCCCAACTTTGTTTTTAGTTCTGTCATTTTAATCCACCCTACAAATAGACACCAAAAGCATATGTATACAGCATATAATCTAATCATCTCTCCCTATAAACTGTATCAGTTTCAGATATAAAAAAGCCACATACAAAGTCCAGTTTTCATTACATAAAAACATCTATTTTGATTCATCTGTAAAAGAATTTGCTTATTCACAAAAGAATTTGCTTATTCATTCATTCTATATTTAAAAATAGAGGTTTGTTTTAATTTAGATTTATAGTGCCATCACATAATTACAAAGCTGATAAATCCCTGTTTTGTTATTGTCAATACTCAGGCATGATGGATACAAAAGGTAAGCCTATATCCATAGGTCATACTGAATACAAATACACAAGGGAAACAAAGTACATTTAAAAACGTTAATGCATTTTCCTTTAGTGACAAGATTCAAGTCAGAGATCAGAGAAAAGACTAATTTTCCTTAATTGTACATAACCAGCCCTCCGTCCTTTGCATTTCCAGAATTTAAATTTGTGTGTAGGGGTGCCTTGGTGGCTCAACTGGTTAAGCGTCTGACTTCAGCTCAGGTCATGATCTCAGTTTGTGAGTTCGAGCCCCGCATCAGGCTCTCAGCCCAGAGAGAGCCTCCCCCTCTCTCTCTGTCCCTCCCCCACCGCTCTCTCAAAAATAAACAAACATCAAAAAAAATTTTTTTTAATAAAGAAATAAATTTGGGTGTGTATGTGTGTTCCCATGTAGATATTTACATGAGCAAATAAGGACCAAGAATGACTCTGGATCCAAACATGATTCTCCACAACCTCACCCCGCTGCTACATCGCTCTTTATCAAGCAGTTCTTAGGTCAATGAGTATTACATGCTCACTTCACCTACAGAGTCTTGAAAAAAGTCTTTTTAAATTCTAAAGAAAACACTTTACAGATTTAGGCAATAAGATGTCACCTGTACCCACTAACAGAAAAAGGTAAAATTTGCTTTATGGTAACAGTGAAAATGTGTTCCAGTGACAGCTCTGAAGACATTGATCTCTGTCAAAATGAACAAACACAAAACTAAAACAAACAAAACAATCATTCCATATAATGGAAGTAAACTTCAGTATCTACCACAAGGTTTTCAGTGGTTCACAAAAGGGCAATGTGGTGAACTTTTTAAGAGTCAATCTTATTCAATTAAAAGCATCATCTTTTATTACGTTCTTCCTTCATTTTTAAAATATTAAATGTATTTTTTAATACATACTGCAGCACAATGACAGCTTTACTTCAATATGCTTGAAAAAAAGTATTGGCTCCAAACCTTTTCCTGAAATGTATTACTCCACAGAACCCGTAAGCATCAGAACTCCTAACACGTAGCACTGGATCCAGTGAAGTTGCCAATGGTAGAGGAGGTCTACAACCCATCCAGGCATCTCTGATCACCCCTGTGCCTCCTACCCTCTTAACTCTCCTACTGCTATACACTGCACTGTGTCCCCCCCTCCCCAATTCATATGCTGAAGCACTAATTCCCAATGTGATGATATCTGGAGAGGAGACCTTAGGGAGATAATTAGATTTCGATGAGGCCTTAAGGATGGGGCCATCATGATGGAATTAGTGCCTTGATAAGAAGAGATACACCAGAGAGTCCGCTCATTCTCTCCTGCTCTCCTGCTCTCTTGCTTCACTACACGGCAGCCATCTACAAGCCAAGAAGGGAGCCCTCACCAGAAACAGACCATGCTGGCACCCCGATCTCGGACTTCCAGCCTCCAGAACTGTGAGAAAATAAACGTGCTGAAGCCACTCAACAGTACCATGTTATGGCAGCCCAAGCTGATGAAGGCACCTACATTCTTAATTATGAAGCCCAATGTCATTGCTCAAGCTCCTCTGCGGTCTCCAATATACAAGATCCTGCTTCAGAAGACATCTGGATTTCATGCTCTAATCAAAGGTTAAGAGAATTAAGACAGAAAAGGGAGTTTTGTGGCACTATAATTTCGAAGCAGAACAAATGACTCATATGGTAGATAAAAAGAGAACCCAGAAAATATAAATGAGTTTCCAAACTCATACACTCAACAAGGGGTAGAGTCAGAATTTACACCAGTCTTCAAAGCCAATGCTGGTGGCGCTGGCAGTCTAGTGACAAGCAGAGCTGCTTTCCAAAGCCAATGTACTCTTCCGCCAATTCGAACACCTGTGTTTTCAAGATGAGTAAACTGAACCCAAAGTGAAATAACTTCTACAAGGTTATTCATTGGGTTACTGGAAGAAGTACACAAACCAAAGCCAGGGTCATTTAAAGCATCCATTCCCAGTAAGATTTTAAACACATTAAAGTACACAAAGTACATCCACAAATGTCCTCCCATAAAAAAACTGTTAATATGCTCCCTCTCTCTCTGCCCCTACCCCACTCACGTCTCTATCTCTTCCTGTCAAAAGTAAATTAAAAAAAAAAAAAAAAAAATTTTTTTTTTTTTTAAACTGTTAATACGAATTTAGATCTAAACTCTGTCTTGGGAAAATCATAGTCATGTGCTGACACTGTCTCATTATTCCATTAAAAGGGGAAATTAGGGGCACCTGGCTGACTCAGTAGGGGGAGCATGTGGCTCTTGATCATGAGGTCATGAGTTTGAGTCCCACTTTGGGTGTAGATACTACTTAAATAAAACTTTATTAAAGGGGGAGGGGGGCTAGAAGCTGATCCTCCAAATACTTTTTTAAGAATACTATTTTTTAAGAATACTATTTTTTTAAGAATGCTATTTTTTAAGAATACTATTTTTTTAAGAATACAATTTTTTTAACAATACTTTTTTTTTTTTTTTTTAAGTATTCAAGGGAGTTGGTTGGGGTTAGATTGGGGGACATTTTTCCTATGTTTATATTTGTGAGTTTATATATAAATAAAATGTTATGCTAAACTCAGTATCATAATTTCTTGACTTTTAAAACTGTCCTACCTCCTGCTTTATGGAAACAAAAAACGTAACTGAACAGAATGTAGAGGACCCAATAATCTAACAGGTCATTCATAGCTCACAAACTCTGTGCAGAAAATAAAGTTATCTGTGTTGTAGAAAGACAATGAGGAAGACCATTTCTTTCAATCTTTCCACGTTTATTCATCTAGCCTCTGCTCGAAAAGCAATTAATCTGTCACACCAGGAAAAAAAAAAAAAAAAAAAGGAAACAATTTTCTAGCATAGGCTTAAAATAACCTAAAAAGTACTAGCCAAAACTCACTGTTTTTGAATCTACTGATTTTTACAGAGAATCCATTCTTCCTACCTACCAATCAGCATGCAAAGGATATACTCCCTGAACAAAATGGAGAAAAGTTGTATCACTTTTTCAATCTGAATGGGTTCCCTAGTCTATAAATTTTTCTAACAGCCTACATTTTATCATCGCTATCTGTTGTCAGCAAAAAAGAAAAAAAGAGGAAAAAACCACTGCATTCGTTCCATGGATTCTATGCACAAGTTCTCTTTCGACCACATACCACCAGTTTATCTTCTCTCAGACTCTACTTCCAGAATGCTCTGCACAACTGCAAATGAGTCATCTGCAAAGTTTCATCCCTACCACATTTTTTAAAATGTAACATTAGAAAGTACTATAGATTTATGAGACTCTGGGGAAAAAATTTGCTGTATGGTCCCAGGTTTGTTTTTGTTTTTTTTTTTTTTTTTGGATTCTGTTTTTGTTTTTTTTAAAGAAAGGGTTTGTAGAGAAGACAGTAGGAAGAGGTACAGGAGAAAATGGAAACAAAGAGGTGGTAAATGGGAATCCATCATCAAGTTAATGTTTTGAAACCATCTAAAAAGTGTTAAGATAAAAGGATTTGTTAAGAGTTTTAACTCAAAAGTCAAATGCATCACTATTAGAATTACACATTCAGGCAAATACAGTAATCCAGCATTCACCTTAAAGTATCATTTTCAGGGGTGGCTCAGTAGGTTAAGCGTCTGGTTCTGAATTTCAGCTCAGGTCTCGATCTCATGGTTCATGGGATCAAGCCCTGCATTGGGCTCTGCACTGACAGCACAGACCTACTTGGGATTCTCTCTCTCTCTCTCTCTCTCTCTCTCTCTCTCTCTCTCTGCTCCTCCTTTGCTCCCACATGTGCTTTCTCTCTCTCAAAATAAACAAACTTCTAAAAAAATGTATCATTTTCATCCTATTGTGTCTAAGAAACATTTGCTGAGTTCCGCCTTTGCACCAGACATTAAGCCCTTAGGACTCAAAGATCCTTCCCCATTCCAGCCCTCAGAGAATTCACCAGTCTAGCAGGAAAGACAGATACATAAACAATTACAACATGTGTGATAAAGGCTACAACAGAGGGACAGGAAGGGCACAGCAAAGTGCACAACTCCCTGGAGGAGGTCAAGGAAGGCCTCATAGACTGAAGACGTTTCGGTTCATTTGGAGCTCATTTTAAGTGAGTCAATGCTACTGTTAATAATATGGCGGTGACACCCACCTTGACTTAGGGGTTAAAGAAAATAAAAGCACCCGTCACAAAGCCCATAACATAAAAAGCAGAAACAAAGACTTTGCCAGTACCTGTGAAACGTCCTACATACATGGCTGAACGAAATGGGGTTTTTATAGAGTAAAGAATTTGGAGCCATAAGGGATGTCTGGCCCTTGCCTCTCACATCTGGGGTACCTAAAGCCCAGAAGCTAGAGGATTTGCCTGGGTTGTGCAGGGAGTCCGCAGCAGAACCCAGGCAGGATGTCAGATTCTGTCTAATAAATAATCCCATGGCCCTTCCCTGTTGCAAGCCTCCCTGCCTGGATGAGAAGGAAAGAGCAGAGACACAGTTACAGAAAACACACAGCACAGAGGCCCTTTCTGGCTCTCCAACGGCCAGAGGACTAAAGAGCCCAGAGACTAAACATGCAGTAGACATCAGTGCTCCCCAGCTCTGCCCCCACTCTCTGCACCCAGGAAAAACCCTACATGCTCCCACTCCCCAAAAAAGTAGGTTTTGAGAAACAAAGAGGTCACTGCCAAGAAAGTATCTATTGATACTTCTCAATCTGAAAGAACATTAAATTCATATTCAGAGAGTCTGCATGTTGCCATGGCATGTTACCACTTAGCTGGTGACTGAATCGGTCAAGGCACCAGCCGACCACCCACCTACGTAACAGGACCACTGTAAGAATCGTCTGAGAGTCGCCACACAGCTACTACTAAAAGAACGTGAGTTCCTATTGGACACAGTATCCCGATGGTCAAAAAATTCATCTAGGCTTTCTCCTAAAAATGGCTGAATGTATCCTTACGTTTACTTTTAAAAATCAAACACTGAACATAGAGTAAACTCTTATCAATTCCATTTACCTATTTTTTCCCCCTCAACTTGGGGAAGGAAAAATGTTTCTTCACCTTAATCCACCCTCTGTAACTTCCCTTCTTTCTCTTCTCTCCTTTCCTTTAAAATGGCACCACAATTTCCAAGAGGGGCCACTAGAAACCGCATAAATAGCAAACAGGTCAACACAAGCCTCTTACGACAAATCACGCTGGACAAAGTTGAACGCTGCTCCTGGCCGGGCAAGGCAGGGAAAGGTTAAGATGCGTGTGATAAGCAGTCATAGCTACACAGCACGCCCTGGGGAGGGACAACCCCAGAGCCAGCCTCTCCTCACTTCACCTGTTACTCCTCCCTCTGCCCGACACAGGCCATGTGCACGCCTTGGGCACTTGTCTGGGCACCCTGTGTGCCTCCCAAACCACACAACTTTGTTAGCTCAGGTCACTTGAAACTGCAGCTCTGTGTTGTCGCTTCACTTTAACAACTCAACTCTCCGACCTTGAATTGTGAAAGAAAACCCGAAGCACAGGTGCCAACGTGCCCTCGGTCCACAGCCCCAACCCACCCAAAACAGAATAGCCAACATCAAGCCAGAGTACTCACCATCACCTCTGCCTAGGAGATCTTGATTTCAGCTCTGTACTTTTGGGTCTTGCTAAGACCCATTCATTCAGTGAGGAACTGCTCTTTGTTTTACTGATAGCTGTTGAGGTTACAGACCTGTGTAAAACCTGGCTCCAGCAGTGCCAGGAGGGTATTTAAATAACTAACTCTACTGCACAGAGAGGAAGAGCTAAAATACAGGCAGAGACAATTCAACAGTAACGGACTTGATGAGGAAAGAATGTTTCCCGGGGTGAAGTTTGAGCTGACCTTGAAGGATAAGAAGGTGCTTCCAGGGCGGAGTGAAAGCGGGTAGGAGCACACTCCTCACCGTGGGAACAGCAAGTGAAGGGCATAGAATCAGGAAAGATAAAAGCGTGGTAGAGAACGGTAAGTACCTCGTCTGCCTGGAACACAGGGTAGGAGTGCACGAGATGGATGAGGGAGGAGGCAGCCAAGTAATAAGTGATGGGTATGCTAAAGTTTCGACGTTTTAACTCTACCCTGCGGGCAATGGAAAATACTGGGCAGTCATGTGACAACAAGTGACACAAAGGAAACTGGTTAAGATGATGCTCCAGTGATCCAAGAAACAGCATCTCAACTAAGGCAGGGGCAACAAAGGCAAATGAAGAGACGGAGTCAATAAATATTTAGTAGGTAAAATTGACAGGATTTGATAATGAATTATATTGTGGGAGTAACAGCAAATTTCCCAGGTTCCTGGCAGTCAAAGGTCAGACAGGGCAGCACCATGAATGTAGTGAGGAGTTTCCAAGAAACGTAGGAAACAGGAATGAAAGAAGCACAAGCTTCCAGGTTGAATGCACGTGGACTATAGGACCTGTGTACAGCCAGGTGGAAAGTCAGGATGGTCAGACACAGGTGTCTGAACAACAAAGTCGGGGTTTCCATGCTAAGACTTGGAACTCATTGGCCCATCAGTGTTATTTGAAGCTATGCAATAGATGAAACCCCAGCAAAACAGAGTAAGAAAAATGCTCATCATTATGGGGCACTTGGGTGGCTCAGTTGGTTAAGTGTCTGACTTCAGCTCAGGTGACGATCTCACAGTTTGTGGGTTAGAGCCCCATGTCAGGATCTGTACTGACAGCTGAGAGCCTGGAGCCTGCTTCGGATTCTGTGTCTTCCTCTCTCTCTCTGCACCTCCCGTGCGTGTGCTCTCTTTCTCTCAAAAATAAATAAAACATTTAAAAAAGAAAGAAAGAAGGAAAGAAAGGAAGAAAGAAAAATGCTCAAGATAAATCACCAGGCAGACAGAAAGGAAGCTATAAAGGAGGCTGGAAGGATCAGCCTAAGAGAAAGACCACAAACCATGAACATATTGCCAAAAGAGAAGAGTCAGGCTAGGAGGAGTGGAGAACAGGGCCAAGGGCACATTGCTTCAGGCACTGCTGAAGTTTTTAAATTGTTGTGAAAAGGCTGCTGGTAACCTCTAAGAACAAGTTAGTGGACAGTGGACGAAAAAGCCAAGTGGCTTAAAAAAAAAAAAAAAAATACTGGAGAAAGGAGGGTTAGAGGTGAGTGTAGATTAATGTCCAGTTTAGCGATAGAAAAAAGGCAAGACAATCAGGAACGAGTAACTACAAGAAGTACTAGGTTGCAGGAAAACATCTGTGCACAGCAGATGTTTTGGTGGTTTTGTTTGGTGCAGGCTTTTGGTGGGAGAGAGAGAGTAGGGAGAGGCTTGAGACACAAAGGAGAAAAAGGAAAATGGATGGCAGGTAGTTCAGAAGAAGTAAAAAAAACAAAAACAAACAAACAAACAAAAAAAAACAAAACAGTATCAAACCCACAAAAGAAGGGGTGCCTAGCTGGCTCAGTCAGTACAGCAAGTGACTCTCAGTCTTGGGGTCCTGAGTTCAATTCCCAGGTTAGGGGTAGAGATTACTTTAAAAAGTACATACACACACACACACACACACACACACACACACACACACACACCCCTTCATCTTGAACAGCAGGAAGGACATCCCCAAGGGAAGGTAACTGGAAATACACATGGGCTGGCAGAGGAAGTGGCCTGAGAAAACTAGTGATATAGGAGTATCTCTAAAGCCCTGTTCTCCACCCCAAATAACTTAGAGAACTCTGGAACATTTAAAGGAGAGAAAAAAAAAAAAAAAAAAAACTGAAGAGAAAAGGAAAACTTGGGGAGAAAATATGGTCAGTCCCCTAGAGGATATTCAATGATAATTCTCTTAGCATTCATGTCAACAAAGGATTCAAAACAGGTTAAACTGAACTATTCTCAACATGAAAAGTTATTGGTCTTTTAAAAACTTTGTTTGGGATTCCCTGAATCTTCTAACACATTAACTTGACTTGTAAATCAAAATCTATTAAATTACCTAGAAGAAATATAGTCAAATGACTGCCATCTTCATTCCAGTATAGCAGTAGAAAAGAAGTTTAAAAAAATAACTGACTAAAATCACAAGGTTTGGAAAGGGCCATTTTAATTGTAGTGTGTGCCAAGGATTTGGCCATTCGTATTTTACGAGATACAATAACTATAACTGTAATTCTTATTTTCAAACTGTGAAGCCTGTGTCTCAATAAAATGCCAGCTTAAAAGACAAGACAATAAAGACCACGGTCACCACCAGAACCCCATAAGAATATGTGAAAGGTTATAAAACAAAACTCCTTTTATAGAGTTGAATCCTTTCCAGGGTGGGCCTTTAAGACATTCTGACAGTGCACACAAATACTATCTCTGGAAGAAAACCAAAAAGGCACAGCTGCAAGACATCTTCCACTGAAGTTGTAACCGACTCAATGGCAGTCCTTCCTTTGAGCAAGAGAGTCTATAAAAGCCAGAAGGAGAGCTATTTTCCCCCACAAACTGCTTAGTGCCACTACTTTCTCCTGACCCAAATTGTAGCTTTATTAAAAACTTAAAACGGACAGCATGGACAGTATAACTTCATAACAGATTTGTAAAAGAAAATGTAAATAAGACTTGAAAACAGTAACTACCAAGTGGTTTTCATGAAGAAAAATCCCCAAATGAACCAAAACTAGCCTAAGAATACATGGAGATACATATTTTTTTAATTATGATCCATCACCATTACAAATAGGAAATTTGGATGTGCCTTAAGCAGGATTTTTTTTTCCCCCCGAAGCCTCTAAGAAGTAAGCGACCAAATAGTAGTATTCTCGAAACTGATGTATTCGGGACTTATAATATCCGGATATTTATGACAGCTAAGAAACAAAAAAAAGTCAAATGTGGTCAATTAGGAATAAAATAAGAACAACAATTCAGGTAAGCCGATCAACGCTGTCATGCTTTCGCTGCTGTAGTTTTGACTATGTTCCTATAGCAACACCAACAAATACTCTTCTACAAATACTTCTGCAGCCAAGATAAAAACCAATAACCATCTCTCTAAATTCATTTCTATTATGGCTTCCAACAAAAAACATCAACCTTCCTAAACTTCATTCCAGAAACTTCAAAACCTAAGGCATTAATATATCAGTTGCAGTTAACCACAACTGTCACCAGGAAGTTAACGACAAAGAAGGTTTAATTCTGTTACTTCTTTGACAATAACTCATTTTGAACAACAAAAAGCAACAAGAGCGCAGAAGAAAGTAACTACTAACAAATGACTTACTTGGAAAATTATCTAAATTCTAGAGAAATAGAACACTGAAAACTTTGTGCCAAAATGTAAAGCAAAGAATTCAATATTCCGAAGCCAGGAGATAAGCAAATTTCTCGGCATAAGTTTCAGAGATGCTTTCAAAATCTCTTTTGTTAGTGCTATTGTTTTGGAGTAAACAAAATATTTTACTAATAGCAATAGGCCTGCCTATTTTGTGAGCAAGCACTCTGCAGAATGCTTTATAAAATCCTTATTTAAGTCTCAAAACAACTCGGCACAGCAGATGTTATCACATTCATTTTGTATGTGAATAAAGTGAGGCTCAGAGAAATGAAGTAACCTCCCTTAATAAGCATGGAATGTAAAATAGGAGAGCAGTTAACTGTTAGTCCCGGAGTCAGACAACCAGAATTTGAATCCTGACTCAAGCCCCTGACTATGTATAAGACAGATACCGGAGACTTAAATCCAATTCTATTTTATTTGAAATACCTCCTTGACATTACACCATGATGCTTATGCAACCTCCCAGTTATACTTAACCAGATGCCAAACTCAGCCTTTTATATAAAGCCTCACCTACACATTCCTCACACTCGCATGTGAACTTTATACATTAGGACTTTACTCAATTGCTTCTACTGTAATACAAAAATTTCTCAAAAATATTTTTTAGAGATACATAAGGAAAACTGCAAAACATAACAAAGTTCTGGATCTATTTCCCAAACACATGTATAATACATCAACAGATACTTGCCTGTCATATAATAACTAGATATACCACATCATGCCTGTCTTCAAAGCACAGAGAGCCATATGGGGAGACCAGAGCCGTGCAAATAAAAAGGCATCTCTATAAACTTGTGAATTAACTGTAAATACATTAAAAAAAAAAAAAGTGTGTGTCCATAGGTACACATAAACACATACATCAGATTTCCTAGAACAGTTCTGATTTCAAATATTCTATCCCACTGAATAGATTTGGGACTAAAAGGCAACTGCAGGCTAGAGTGGTAAATACAAGAAACTTGCACAAAACTTTGCAAGAAACGTTGTTGGTGGGAAAGAGGGACAAGACATTCAAGACAGGTGGAGACAGTCCTCAGGGTAGAGCAGCAAGATGCACAAGACACTCTAGGAGATCTGAGGGGAGCAGAAAGTGGTGAGTGGGGCAGTGTGTTGACCCTTATCACTGGATCAGTCATACAAAGGTAAGCCAGAGGCGAGGCTGACAAGATTGTTGAGGGCTTTAAACTCTATGGAAAGGACTCTAAGCTAAAGAAGATAGGTTAGTGCTCCTAAAGTTTGTTGGGGTTGTGTATATGGGGGTTTTTGGTTTTGTTTTTTTTGTAACAATTTTACTGAGGTACCACACAAGTCACCCACTTTAAGTGTACAATTCAGGGATTCTTAGTAGAGTCATTGTGCAACCATCACCACAATCTTAGAACATTTTCATCAACCAAAGAAACTCCAAACATTCTAATTCATTCTACAAGGCCTGATACCAAAGCCAAATAAAGACATCACCAAAAAAAAAAAAAAAAAAAAAAAAAAAAAAAGGAAACTACAGACCAATATTCCCAATGAATATAGAAGCAAAAGTCTTCCACAAAATACTGGTAAACTAAATCCAGCAAGATATTAAAAGGATCTTACACCATGACCAAGTGGAATTTATTCCAGGAATACAAGGGTGATTCAACACACAAAAATCAATAATCATATTAATAAAAAGAAGAAAAATATACAAGATCATTTCAATAGACAGAAAAAGCATTTAACAAAATCTAACATCCTTTCACAATAAAACATTCAATAAACTAGGAATGAAAGAGAACCTCCTCAATGTGATAAAGGGCATCTACAAAAACACACCTCATACTTAACAGTGAAAGACCAAAAGTTTTCCCCACAAAGATCAGGAATAAGACAGGATGTCCACTCTCACCACCTCTATTCAACATTGTTCTTAAAGTTAAAACCAGTGCAATTAGGCAAGAAAAATAAATAAAAAGCATCCAAATAGGACAGTAAAAAGTAAATGATCTCTATTTGCAAACGGTAGGATTATATATATATAAAATCCTAAAGAATCCCCCCAAAAAAGCTAATAAAGGAGTTCAGCAAAATTGCAGGACATAAGATCAATATACATACTCGGTTGTATTTATATACATAAACAATCCAAAAAATAGTAATTCTACTTAGCATCAAAAAGAATACAAAGGAGTAGATTTAACCAAGGAAGTATGCAATTTGTATACTGAAAACTACAAAAACATCTTTCCTAAAAAATCAAAGAAAACGTAAATAGATCCATGTTCACACATTCGAAGACTTAATATTGTTAAGATGACAATAACCCCCCAAATTCATTGACAAAGTCAATGCAATCCCCATTATAATCCCAAATGCCTTTTTTTTGCAGAAATGGACAGAATAATCCTCAAATTCATATGAAATTGCAAGGGACCACAGATAACTGAACCACTCATGACACAGAAGAACAAAGTGGGAGCATTCACCCTTCCTGACCTCAACATTTATTACAAAGCTAGAGTAATCAAAGCATAGTGATACTGGCATAAGAACTGACATACCAATCAGTACAGACTTGAGAGTCCAGAAATAAACCCATATATCTATCGCCAACTGATTTCAACAAGAGTGCCAAATCCATACAATGGGGAAAGAATAGTCTTTTCAACAAATGGTACTGGGAAAACTGGATATCCACATACAAAAGAATGACTCTGAACCCCTACCTCACACCACATAAAACAACTCAAAATGGACCAAAGACTAAAAATATATGAGCCAAAAGTATAAAACTCTTTGAAGACAAGGAATGTGCATCTTCATGACTTATGGATTTCACAACACATTCTTAATTAGAACACCTAAAACACAATCAGTAACGACAACAACAAAGGAATTAGACTTCACCAAAATTAAAAACGTTTGTGAGTCAAAGGGCACAATCAAGCAAATAAAACAAAACAAAACAAAAAAAAATCCACAGAATGAAAGTGCTTATAAACCACACACCCAATAAGGGTATGCAGAATATACATAAGGCATTCTTACAACTCAACAAAATGACAAAGAACCCAATTTTAAAAGGGGCAAAGGACTTAAGTAAATATTTCTCCAAAAAAGAGGTAAAAATGGCCAATCATCACAGGAAAAGATGCTCAACACAATTAGTCATTAGAAAATGGAAATAAGACCACCTAGTGATAGTTCTTCAAATACACTAAGGTGACTAGTGAAAAAAAATGAAGGAAACAAGTGCTGGCATGGAATTGGAGAGATCAGAAACCTCACACATTGCTGCTACAAGGAACATAAAATGGAGAAGCAGGTCAGAAGGTGATGTTGGGAGTGGCGGGGATGAGGAGTAACTGCTTAAAGGAAACAGGGTTTTGGGGCACCTGGGTGGCTCAGTTGGTTGAGCCTCTGTCTTTGGCTCAGGTCATGATCTCACAGTTCATGGGTTCAAGCGCTGCATCAGGCTCTGAGCTGTCAGCTATCTGTGCTGACAGCTCAGAGCCTGGAGCCTGCTTTGGATTGTGTGTGTGTGTGTGTGTGTGTGTGTGTGTGTCTGCCCCTCCCTTCTCATGCTCTGTCTCTGTCTCTTAAAAATAAACACTGAAAAAAAAAAAATTTTTTTTTATAAAAAAAGTATTTAAAAAAAGGAGACAGGGTTTCTTTTGGGGAGATGAAAATGTTCTGGGATAATGAGGACAGGTGCACAACATTTTGAATATAATAAAAACCACTGAATTGTATACTTTAAAATGGTGACTTTTAAGTGAATATTACATTTAAAAAAAAAAAAAAGGACAAAACAGGCACTCTTTAACTATCATTCCCTAAAACTCTCAGCCCTAGACAACCACCAATCTCTGTCTGTATAGATTTCACTATTTACATACACAGAAGCATGCCACATGGCCTTGCATGTCCGGCTTTTTACTTGGCATATTATTTTCAAGGTTCGTTCATGTTATAGCATACATCAGTAAGTCATTCCTCAGTATGCCCAAGTAATATTACATCTTATGGCTATACCACATTTTGTTTATCTACTCATCAACTGATGGGCATTTGTGTTGTTTCTACTTTTGGGCTACTATAAATAATGCTGTGAATATCCGCCTACAACTTTTTGTGTAGGTAGAGGTTTTCATTTCTCCTGGGCACATACTTAGGACTAGAATATGTCAGACAAATGCAAGCTCTAGGTTAAGGTTTTCAGGAACTGCCGAACTGCTTTCCAAAGTGGCTGCACTAGTTGACATTCCCACCAGCAGCATGCACTGGTTCCAATCCCCTGAACATGTGACTCTTCATATGACGGCAACCACGAACTGTTGCTCAAAAAAGAGACTGGAGGACCCTGAATTGGAAAGGACAGACAGTAGAAGCAGAGACAGTCCAAATGGAAGGCTACATAAAAAGGCTCCCAGGGATGGGAGAAATAGAGGAAATGTTAGACAAATGGTACAGAGTTTGTAAAGAGAAAGTTCTGAGGACCTAACGTAGAGCATAATGACCACAGTTAATAATACAGTATTGTAGGTGCACCAGGGTGGCTCAGTCGGTAAGTGTCCAACTCTTGGTTTCAGCTCAGGTCATGATCTTGAGGTTCATGAGTTCAAGCCCCACATGAGGCTCTGCACTGACCATGTGGAGACTGCTTGGGATTTTCTCTCTCCTTCTTTCTCAGCCCCTCCCCCACACGCACACACTCGGTCTCTCCCTCCCTCCATCTCTCTCTAAAAAATAAATAAACTTAATGGAAAGAACCAAAATGTCCAACGACTGATGAATGGATAAACAAGATGTGGGGTGTATATATATATATACACACACACATATATATACACACACACAACGGAATATTACTCAGCAATCGAAAAGAATGAAATCTTGCCATCTGCAACAACGTGGATGGAATGTTAAGCGAACTTAAAGACAAATATCATATGACTTCATTTATATGTGGAATTTAAGATACAAAACAGATGAACATAAGGGAAGGAAAGCAAAAATAATATAAAAACAGGAGGGTGGCAAAACACAAGAGACTCTTAAATACAGAGAGCTGAGGGTTGCTGGAGGGGTTTTGGGTGGGGGAAAGGGCTAAATGGACAAGGGGCATTAAGGAGGACACTTGTTGGATGAGAACTGGGTGTTTTATGCAGGGGATGAATCACTGGATTTTACTCTTGAAATTACTGAACTAAATGCTAACTTGGAGGTTTAAATAAATAAACTTAATATTGTATTATATACTTGAAATTTGCTGACAGTAGATCTTAAGCATTCTCTCCACCATGCCCCCCCACCACAAAAAAGGTAACTATGTGAGGTGACATATGTTTAACCTTGATCATGGGAATCATCACACAATGTATCTGTGTATCAAATCATGTTGTACATTTTTTAAAAATTTTTTAAATGTTTATTTTTGACAGAGAGACAGAGAGCCAGAGCATGAGCAGGGGAGGGGTAGAGACAGAGAGGGAGACACAAAATCTGAAACAGCCTCCAGGCTCTGAGCTGTCAGCAAAGAGCCCAAAGCAGGGCTCGAACTCAGGAACAGTAAGATCATGACCTGAGCTGAAGGTGGACGCTCAACCAACTGAGCCACCCAGGCACCCCATGTTGTACATTTTAAATGTATTACAATTTTGTCAATTACATCTCAATAAAGCTGGGGGGGGGGGGATAGGCTCACATGCAAGCAGCAATAGTAAAGACAAATATCAAACTAATATTAACTTCCAGAGAAGAGACTCCATAGAAGTTGATGTTTAAATAGCAGATAAAGAAGAAAGAACTAAAAAATAATACCAAAATTTCAAGCCCAGAAGATTAAGAAAGGCTAGGGATACCACAGATGGAGGCAGTCTGGCTGGGGTGTCAGAACCCAAGCAGGCTCTCTGCTCTTCCCCATTAACAGCCACATCTGATTGCAGTGCCAGCCGAGTCCCCAAAACACAATGGTGAAGGTTGGCGTAAACAGATTTGGCCGTACTGGGTACCTGGTCACCAGAGCTGCTTTTAACTCTAGTGAAGTGGATAGTCACCATCAATGACCCCTTCATTGACCTCAATTACATGGTCTACATGTTCCAGTATGATTCCACCCAGCGCAAATTCAATGGCACAGTCAAGGCTGAGAATAGGAAACTTGTTATCAACGGAAAGCCCATCTCCATCTTCCAAGAGTGAGATCCCACCAACATCATATGGGGTGATGCTGATGCTAAGTATGTTGTGGGGTGTACTGGGGTCTTCACCACCATGGAGAAGGCTGAGGCTTGTGTGAAGGGTGGGGCCAAAAAAGTCAACATTTCTGCCCCTTCTGCTGATGCCCCCATTTTTCTGATGGGCGTGAACCACAAGAAGTATGACAACTCCCTCAAGATTGTCAGCAATGCCTCCTGCAACATCAATTGCTTGGCCCTTCTGACCAAGGTCATTCATGACAACTCTGGCATTGTGGAGGGACTCAAGACCACAGTCCATGCTATCACTGCCACCCAGAAGACTGTGGCTGGCTCCTCTAGGAAGCCATGATGGTGGAGAGGCTGTCCAGAACATCATTCCTGCTTCTACTGGCACCTACTCTGTAGGCTAGGTCATCCCTGACCTAAATGCTAATCTCACCGGCATGGCCTTCCGTGTCACTACCCCCAACGCATCAGTTGTGGATCTGACCTGCTGCCTGGAGAAAGCTGCCAAATGGGATGACATCAAGAAGGTAGTGAAGCAGGCATCGGAGGGCTCTCAAAGGAATCCTGGGCTCCACTGAGGACCGGGCTGTCTCCTGCAACTCTAACAGTGATACCCACTCTTCCACCTTTGGTGCTGGGGCTGGAAATGCCCTTAGTGACTACCTTGTCAAACTCATTTCATGATACAGCAATGGATTTGGCTATAGCAACAAGGTGGTAGGCCTTATGGCCCACATGGCTTCCAAGGAATAAGAACCCCTTGGCCCACCAGCCTCAGAGAGAGCAAGAGAAAAAGAGACCCTCAGCTTCTGGGGCGTCCTTGCCCCAACTCATCCTCAAACACACGGAGAATTCCTGACTTGTACACAGTTTCCACCCCAGACCCCCTGAATAAGGGGAGGGGTTTGGAGAGGACTACCTTGTCATGCACGATCAATAAAGTATACTGTACCCCTGGGGAGTGGGGGGGAGACTAGGAAAGAGTGCAAGATTTTGGATCTTTTAGACACACAGAGTTTGACATGATGATGTGACACTGAATTTCTTGGGAGAGGATTACAGAAATCAAGGAAAGGGATGATAATTAGAGAATCACCCCAGAATTAAGAGAAAATTAATTACCATATTCCAGCACATTTTGCTATTATTAACCTTTTACCTCATTTCCAACTAACGGACTATTCTTGAGAGTTTGGGTAACATAATGATAAATAAAAAGCACCTTGAAAGCCAGGATTTTCTCAAAAAAAATTTTTTTAAAGGACTATTTGACTGGCAGGGCATCCAAAGGGGCTAGAACTAGATAAAAGTCTGCCTAACAAGAACAGAGTTCAAGGTACTATAAAAACTAAACATGGTAGGTGGAATCTATCCACTTAGGCAGGACAGAGTCACCTACACATATTTAATGAGAAAATATTCAGAAGGAAGTCTTAGTATCAGGTTAATGCTGCACCGGAACACTGGCTAACTAGCTCTACAAGGTAAGGGAAGTGTTAAGAACGAAGGACAGGAAGGCCAACATCAGATCATTCGGTAACCACCAGTTCATTCAGCAAATAAGTACTGAGAGCCATTAAGTGCCAGAGAATTGTGAACACAGATGTGAAAACTGCCTTTGCGAAGCTTATAACTTGATGGTGGAGAAAGGCAAATAAACAGTCAACTGGTGAGAGGGGAGGTTATTCAGCAGGTACATTTAACAGGAAGGAGGAGGCCCAGTAGAAGAATCATAAAGAATGGCTACGCAAAGGAAGTTATATCTACATTGAGACCGAGGAGTAGAATATAACTGGCAACATGTACAGAAGTCTAGAGATGAGAGAAACCAGACAGATGAGCAGGGAAACCCAATTAGTATGTTAAAATCTAGAACAGCAAGTGCCTTATAAGATAAAAGCTATATTAAAAACTTTGGGCTTCTTTTGAAAAGCAAAGAGGTATTATGAAATGAATTTATGCACAAAACTAAAAACTACTAGTCAGACTACAATACAAACAGATTAAATAAAAACTAAAAAAAAAACAGGAAAACCAGATTACATTTATCCAGAAAAGACATGGTAGGTGTATTAATGTTTAAAAATATATACATTAACAAATCGGTAGTCTGTTCCCTCTCTTCCAAAGAGAATTCTACCACTGTAATCTCAATTTTGAAAGCAATTTGATTTATTATAGAATAGACTGAGATACTAAGAAAAGAATTGATACATCAAGAACACAGGAGAGACTCAAGCTAAAACTCAGAGAGTTGGTGTTTATTGTTTGGGAAGAGACTGGTTTAAGGAAGAGTCTGAGGGCTGCTGTCTACTGTGATGAGAAAGAATCAGAAAAATTCATGAACTGATAAAGAGAATTAAGTTTTGCTGTTCTATGAAACCACTTATTTTTCAAAAGAGCAAAGTAAAAAATGGTGTGTCCATTTTTTGTCAGTGCTGACACTTGTGCTTCTTTGACTAACAAAGTTAAAAATGGACCATGAGAGAGCTGAACTTTATGCAGGTTACAGTGTCTGAATATGGAAGGTGTCAGTGAAATGAAGTGGATAAATTCAGGAAATATTCAATTAGGACAATGGTGAGAATCTGATGACACATAAGAGCAAAAGGAGAGAGAAAAAGAGCAGTTAATGAGAGCAAAGGCAGTCATGAAATAGTTAAAGGAGGAGTAAAAAGGTTTGGAGACAAGTTAATGAGTTCAATTTAAATTGGGTAACAAAAAAAAAGAGATATAGAATAGAACAAGCTATTAGATGAGATGGAATCAGAAAAATAATTCAGAGTAAGATAAGAAAAAGAAAGAACAGATAGGACAAACAAAACAAAAAGCAATATGGTACCTCAAAACACCAGTAATCAGATTAAATGCAACTAGTCTAAATGCATCAATTAGATTATCAGAGTGAAAAAGACCCAACTCTATGCTGTATAAGAAATCTTTATTTTTTAAAAGTTTATTTTTCAGAGAGAGTGAGCGAGTACGCACAAGCAGGGTAAGGGCAGAGAGAGAGAGAATCCCAAGTGCCGGAGATGCAGAGCCCATACGGGGCCTGAACCCATAAACCGTGAGATCATGACCTGAGCTGAAATCAAGAGCCAATGCTTAAGGGACTGAACCACCCAGGCACCCCTAAGAACTAACTTTAAATGTTAGGACTAGGAACAAGAGAAATATAATGAAGAAGCAAATTGTAATGTACAAAGCAAAGAGGTGGCCCTAAACCACAGAAATGAGGAGCTTTGTTTAGTACAAGAAGGGGGCAGGGGGAAGGGTCTAGAAAAAAAAAAAAAAATTCCTAATATTACAAGTAAGTGTGGTCCAGATACTAAGTTTAGGGTGTACAAGTAAGTGTCCTGAAGGTCTTTACAACCTGATTATACAAATTTTAATCATTAAAATGTATAATCTTTCTTCAAAGTCCACAACTTGGAAACACTGGCAGCTCTAAGCCTAAAATGTGTCAGCTTTATGGTTGTAACACTTTCCTACCACTTATATCCTCTTCCCTCTTCTGCCAGGTAATACACAAAACACGATGACAGTCACAGGGGCGGGGGCGGCTACACCTTAGGAAACGTGTGTACTGCATCAAGTATGCATTTATAGGCCCTTAACAATTAACAAAGCCGGAGTGCCTGGGTGGCTCAGTCGGTTAAGCATCCGACTTAGACTCAGGTCATGATCTCACGGTTCATGGGTTCGAGCCCTGCATCGGGCTCTGGCCTGATGGCTCAGAGCCTGGAGCCTGCTTCTGATTCTGTGTCTCCCTCTCTCTCTGCTCCTCCCCTGTTCACGCTGTCTCTTTCTGTCTCTCAAAAATAAATAAATGTAAAAAAAAAAAAAAAAAATTAAAAAAAAAAACAATAAAGGCTTCCTCACCTCTTCCCCATCGCATTCCTATTTAATAAATTTAAGCTAAAATACTTTCAAATGTCTAATTTGTATCTCTTAAGATAGAAAGCTGAGTATCCATGTTGCTTCCCTTCATAAATCTAACACTGTGTTTGTTCCTTGATTCTTTAATGCCTACATTCTTTAAAATAGCAATGCAAAATGTTATTTGAATTTTACCAAATACATACTTGGACCACTTTTTAAACTTTGAAATAAAAGTCTCAAACACTGTAAGAAGTTGTGCTAATTACAAGAAAGGTGGGAACAATATGATGAAGATCCAACATGCTTAGCATGTTATCTTTGTTTTATTCCTCTTTAGCAAAAGATGGTTTTTGAGAAAGAAAAGCGTAAAAAGTATTTTTTTTTTCGAGCTTTTACTTTGAGAAGACTGAAAAGTTCACATCCATGGTTGTAATTTGTTTCTCTTGGATCTAAACATACACCCACCCACTGGCTTCAGAAAACTGCTTGGACAGAAACCTGAGACAGTAATACTTCCTGGAATTTCAATTGAAAAAAAAAGAAATTAAGAAAAAGTATCCTTTCCATGAAGGGATAACCAGTAGCAAATAATGCAAATGTTCTTTTAAATTAATACCCATTGGTAAAAATCCATTCTTACACAAAAGATATATGCATTCATTCAACAGTTCTACAACTATTAAGAAGGTGATTTATAGAATGATTCCCCCTCTCACACACTTGATACACAGTAAGATTCCATTGAACATTAAGCAAAATGTAGGAAAAATTTATTTACCCACAGTTTTGCAGAACATTCTTAGTCCCCAAAATGCCTCCCCACTTCTCTTTGCTATTGACTGGCTGCCTCTCCATGTGAACAATCAGATTCTTAGGAACAAAGACTGCAATCTTACACCCATATCCCTAGAGCCTCACACAGTATTCGGCATATAGTAAGGTAGTCCAAGATCATAGATCTGATAAACGGGTACTTGGATCATATTCACTAGGTAGTATGCAGCTACAAACAAATCCCAGTAACCACAGAAACCACAGACTCAGTTCAGGAATCACTCCAGATCCTTTCCTCTCTCTTCATCCAAACTCACTTGGTTGTCCTTTCTCTGTATGTATTTCTAAGGCTGAAATTACCAGTTTTGAATTCTTAGTATCGGTTGGTCTTACTGTGAGCTTATCAACAGCTCAGGCTTACTCATCTTTGAATCTCCAGCTTAAAACACAGTAAGAGTGGACCCAAATTTGTCTCATAATTGCAGTACAAATTCCAAAGAAAACTCCTTCCTTAAATCATATTCCCAAACTTCAGATTTTGTAGTAAACACAATGTACTTCATTGGTAACAAGATTTACTATTGCAATTAAGTTAAATATTTGATCCTAATCACCTTTATAAATAAATAGTAGCTAAAGAGGAAAATTCATAGCACCAAACTTTACTGCACAGAAATACAAAATGAGGCCTCCTTGGGCAGCCTCCTTTAACAGACAGTAACAGTCACTAGAACAGATATACAGGGTAAATATATGTTCTCCATAAAATCTGACATGTAATATTTCTAATTTTTTCTTTAATGTTTATTTACTTTTGAGACAGGGAGAGAAGAGCATGAACAGGGGAGGGTCAAAGAGAGAGGGAGACACAGAATCTGAAACAGGCTGCAGGCTCTGAGCTGTCAGCACAGAGCCCGACACGGGGCTTGAACTCACAGACCGCGAGATCATGACCTGAGCCGAAGTCAGACGCTTAACCGACTGAGCCACCCAGGCGCCCCTGACATGTAATATTTCTAAAACACAGATATCTGTAATTATGTCTCTTCTTTCAAAAACAAAAACAAAAAACAGTAATTTTTTTTTAAAGGCTTCCAGTGGTTCAGCAGGGAGAATGAATACCAAACTCTTCAGTAGGAGCTCCTAAGTTTAGCACTTGCTGGCTCCAACCCAGATCTTCAACGTATCTTCTGCTTCCCATCTCCTAATCTCCGGCCCTACCAGCCCCCTCAACACAAAATGAATCTTCACGCTTCCGTGTCCTCATTAATGCTGACTCTTCTCTGTCTAGACTGTCTACTTCCCATGTCTATACTTAAAAGCTTGGGTTGGATTTTTTTTTCTTCCAGGTATAAGGTTAAAAATAAGCAGTTTGCGAACAAAACCAACAATAGCTCTTTTACTGATTTCTAAGTCACAGGGTATGCAGAATAAAACATGAGGCTAGGGGGAGCCCAGTCAAGTTATGTGGTAGTTTACTGGGTGCACACGTGCAAACACACACATGCACACGCAAGCGTGCTCACCAATCACAAGGCCGTGAAAGAGAAGCCTGGTAGATGGCAAACCAACCCATGAGGCAGCCGCTAGCATTCTGATAGTACCCACTGACAGAGTAACCAGGATGCCAAGAGCAGTAAAGTCAGACTAAGATGGGTCAAGAGTAATGCAGTCCCTCCCCTGAGACAGCCCTAACATATACGTGGTGGGTGATGGCAATCCTCCCAATGGGCAGAACCAGGGGCAGGAAGATCCAATCAGGACTCACACTTCAAGGACAAGCTAGGTGTAATCACTACTGTTACTAATCTAATCATCTACCGTATGATCCACACAACTGATGACCTACAGAATGTGATTTACAGCTGCTCAATGGAACAGGGCAGAGGGAGGTCTCAGGGAAGCCTGACCAACAGGGCTGACCACTGACATACGGGATGAACGGAAATGGGACCGGCGGAATGAATATCACTGGTTGTCAACAGTACACTCTGCCCTTGGTGAGGGAAGGACCTTCGTGATTGGACCTATAAAAGCTACACTGAACAGATACATGCACATTTACATATTGTGCTTAGACGCACAGAAATGTGTATATACATACATATCAGACAAAAGGGTTGAAACGGAGTACTCCTGACAACTCAGCTGCCACACTCCACTCCCCCCCCCCCCCACCATCTCCCTGACCTTTTCCTCCCACCAGAGTCAACCCCAGACTAAGGATGTTAACTAGTTCCATTCACACCATTTAGATTCAGCCATCATTTGCTGATCTTATCCTCATTCTCAATCCTTTCACATCTTCTCTCATTATCACCCCCTATATTTCCAAGTCAGTAAATGTGAGCCAACAAAACAGCACAGTTATAACAAGAAAATTTGTTTTTGTTGTATTATCTATATAGTCAAAATAAATATTCTTCTCATTGAACCCCAGAGTAATAAGAACAGGGGAGGAGGATAGTTTTTCTCTTCTGGACAAGAGCTGGTCCCAGGTATCTAACAATCAATCCCCTGGGGAGGGTTTTCCTTCTACTTTTACCTCTAACCCTATAGGAATATCCATATTAAGAAAGTTCAGCTCTGACATGGAGTTTATTGTAACAGGGTCTGTCCTGTACCCGTTGTATATTTATCTTAAATACACACACACACACACACACGTAATGGCATGACAAGGCTTGGTATCATTATAAAACAAGGCCACTGATGGCTACACATATACAAACACTGTAATCCCTGTGCACTTCTGCCCCAGATGACAGGAGTCGGGCTGCAGCAGAATCAGCTCTTGTTGGGAATCAGTGAGCCAGCTGTCCAGGAGGGGCCAGGGCTTATGTGATCAGATCTTCACTTGTTTCAAAGACTTCTTAACAGTTCTAATAAAGACTTGTTAGGCTTTTATGACCCTGGAGAACAACCAAAATGATCAGCCTGTCCCTTTCAGACACACATATCTTTAAGCAATAAATGTACACACTTCCTACTAATTGAGAACTTCCAACTGAGTCTATATAAATGAATGAATGCCCTATGGATTATTATTTCCCAAATTAAGTACTACCAGCTTAAGAATTTACAGAAACACATTCTCCATATTTTGCCAAGGGAAAATAAGCAGCTTTAAAAGGATAAGGTTGTTGTTTTAACCCATGTGTACATATTTGCAGATAAAAGACAGGACATGCTCAGCCCAAATGATAATCCTAAATGTGGACAATGACACTTTTTTGCTTTATTTCTATTTTTTTATATTAAAATGTTTTATTCACTGCATATGTGTTACTATGATTAACAACAACAACAAAAAAAAGATTTAAGGGGCGCCTGGGTGGCTCAGTCAGTTAAGCATCTGACTTCGGCTCAGGTCACGATCTCACAGTTCGTGAGTTCAAGCCCCACGTCGGGCTCTGTGCTGACAGCTCGGAGCCTGGAGCCTGCTTTGGATTCTGTGTCTCCCTCTCTCTCTGCCCCTCCCCCGCTCATGCACTCTCTCTGTCTAGCAAAAATAAAAAAAATAAAATGTTAAAAAAAATAAAAAGATTTATATAGATTCAAGTCCATTAAAACAAACACTGTGAAGTTTTCTCCCTTTATTTCTGGACTCCTGCTTTAGCAGTTTTCAAGACAGTGCAAAACAGGATGAATAAGTCCCTGCAAAATTATAATAAACTGGTACCATGCCATGTGGTATAGATTAACCTAAAACAGAGGTACATTCATACTATCCCTCTTTGAGCTTGGCACTGGTATACAAGAAATTACTAGACTCTAAGAGGCACACGCTTTCAGACACGGTTACATCAGAGGCCTTTTTTTTTTTTTAAGTCAGATTTTAACTGGATTTAAAAGAATGAGAGGAATTTCCTGGATTTTATCAAGCCAGTTTCCCAACAGATTTTCACCCACACTTCTTAATACAAGGATTAAAGCCACTTAGCAAATTAGAGCTCATTCTTGCCACTCAAAATGCTATTAAGAACATATAAATTAAGAGATCTTTGAAAATCAATACACATCAACAAAAGGCTTAGAGCTCCTGCTCAGAATTCGTTGTTGTAACAGTTTCCTATAAAGTCGGTTGAAAAGCATCAAACATATGAGGGCCTAAGCGCAGGCGGGATCTACTTTCAGACCACACAGCACTAGGGAGAGATGGGGAACACAGATCTACACTCGATGGAGAAAGAGCCTTTCTTGTTTTGTTATCATAGGACAAGTATCACTGTCAAGTCTTCACCACAACTTCATTAAAATACCAAGCCATATATACGCACAATTTAACACAGCACAAGGAGGACAGGGACAGATTTTTCAGAACTGCAAAATGGCATCTGCAGAATGTCTCCAAGGAACGACAAAGGCACTTCTTTGGCCCTGACAAAGAGAACAATGTTTCCACTTGGACACTACAAGACTATTGCATTTCAGAGTGGGGGGTGGGGGAGGGGGGGGGAAGAGGCAATAAAAATTAACACAAAACAGAACTGAACGAGCAGAAGGACAGCCTGTAGGGAAGAATTAAAAGAAAGTATTGAGGATACAAGTTTCACTCATTACAGTGCACAAAAGTAAGAGTCCTTATGGTTTTAAAAACTGGGGAATTTCAAACATTAACTTTGAAAAGAAAACTTACAACTAAAAAAACTCAGGGGGCGCCTGGGTGGCTCAGCCAGTTAAGCATCCGACTTCAGCTCAGGTCATGATCTCAGTTTGTGAGTTCAAGCCCTGCATTGGGCTCTGTGTGGACAGCTCAGAGCCTGGAGCCTGCTTCAGATTCTGTGTCTTCCTCTATCTCTGCCCCTCCCCTACTCACCCTCTGTCTCTCAAAAATAAGCGTTAAAAAAAATTTTTTAATAAAAAATAAAAAAACTCAGAACATAAAACTACTTATCTCACCAAATCAACCAAGTTTTTTAGGTTCATAAACACTGTGCTTCTATAATTCACGTTGCTTAAAAGGCAGCTTATAAACAAGCTACACATATTTAATTTCTCATGACCACTCTGAGAAATATAGTATCAACACCTCCATTTTACAGATAGGAAAGGGGCTGTCAGGCAGATCTAATCTCAATTCCAAGTCCCTAACTTATTAGAGCTAGGACTTTTGAGTTTCTTTCCAAGACACTTTTACCTTGATTCTCAGGACTATCAACATCAAAGAACAGTCACAAAGATTAAAAACAAACTATTGTCCAAAATGGGAGAATATATTTCCTAAATATATATATATTTCCTAAGATATATACTACAATGGAACTAGAAACTTAATAAATTAAGGGTGGGGAAATGAGGATATACCTACTTTTAATCAACCAAATAACATTTTCTAAACACTGTTAAGAGACAGGTTTAAGAAACACCTTCAGGGGAAACACACACACACACACACACACACACACACACACACTCATCTGATGAGTGCCAAGGGTCAGGATTAATTATAAAAAGTGAGTATGTGAACACACTGGATGAAGAAAGATCATAATCAGGGCCTTATGCTGTTCCTCTTTCACTTGAAGTGTATGTACTTTATCTGCAGTAGATAGTACCCTAGACAACTTGATGCTTTTGTATCGTGGAAAAAACAGTTAAAATTATGAACAGCACACTCTGATTAAAATAAGCAGAACCGTACATATTTTACCAACAGGTACATTTTTCACATAACTATTTCTTCCCCATAAATTGTTAGCCCTACTTTGAACCTCTACACAACCTCAGTAACTGCAGAAAGAAAACCCAAATTCTTCCACACGAAATGCAGAGTCCCTAGACTCTGGCTGGACCCTCCTTTCCAGCCTTTCTGCTGAGTTCTGCCCATGAAGAAGGGTATTGTTAAGAGAAACGCCACTCCAATTTGCAGGCTCAGTCCGTGAGCCCCTTCTCAAGGGTCAACGGCATGCCTATCATCTCCCCTATCATGGGGCCAAGTCCAGCTACCATGCTAGGACCTGGCCAAAGACCTCCCTACCACTCCCAGCTCAATGTCACCTGATCCCTCCCCCTTTTCTCTCAGCCCTTTCCACAGTCTGGGCCCTATGCCCACCTTTCACCTACTAAATACATGTTACTCCTCTCTGTACCCTCCACAGCAAAAAACACACCCCTTTGCACAAACTTATGCTTAGTGCATTTTGGATAGAAAGAAATGAGGTTGGAAGAA
Source organism: Panthera tigris (assembly GCF_018350195.1). Classification (NCBI taxonomy): domain Eukaryota; kingdom Metazoa; phylum Chordata; class Mammalia; order Carnivora; family Felidae; genus Panthera; species Panthera tigris. The sequence continues at coordinate 117,476,089 of NC_056664.1, forward strand.
AATACCTTTAAGAAACTTAAGCACCGATTTTTTTTCTCCAAACAGTTCTAGGCATCATGAACTTATTTTTCTATTATCCAACATAATCACCTTAACGATTCAATAAAGTAAGCCTAATATTAAGTAGCACTCTACTGGTATATTATTTTGGCACATTTATAATGAGAAACCTCACGCCATCTTTTAAGATTCATATTGGCAAAGTGTAAGGAACGTAGGATTTACTATCTTCAGTCTGCATGATTGGTTCTCATGGATTTAAGACTGACCTAAAGGTTATTATCTTCAAAAAGGTATTAAATTCTACGAAAAACAAAAAAAAAAATGGTTCCAAAGTAACTCCTTTGACAACATATTTTCGGCTATACAGTCCTCCTGAACAGTATCATTTTAGATAGGGGAAGGACCCAAAAGAATGTAGCCAATCCTTTATATCACAGACACTAGAGAATCTAAGAAATTTTAAACCGAGCAACGTGACTGAGGAACCTTCTTAGAATATCCTGGGCAAAGGCAGAAATCTAACCTCCTGGCAAAGGAGATCTGCCAGGCGTTTCTCATTTGCATTAACCTGTTAAATCAACCAGGTGATGAGCTCATGTTTCTGAATGAATTTGCCGCTCAGCATTTTCTCAAAAGCTTTATTTTTCCCCAAACACTTTCCTCTTGGTCTCTTCTCCCACCACTCTTCGCACTGCTGAGCTCCCACTTCCCTACAGGTGTAAAAATTGTACGCAACTGTAATTAAAACACAACAGCCACAGGCGTTACTATAATCTCTCCTTCAGGCGTTACTATAATCTCTCCTTCAGGCGTTACTATAATCTCTCCTTCAGGCGTGGCGTTCATCTGATGGAAGGATGGAGGGCCTTCCTTCCCCCGTTCCAGTCTGCCGTGATCCAGGAATCACGGCAGAATGCAGGGACAAGCAATGGCTGGGAGAGTGGAGGGGCACCTGTCCAGGAAAGCAGCAGCTGTGGCTGTCAGAACGGAGGCAGACGACCAGGAATTCACTATTTTATTCTTCTGGAACACATACATATAATCGTGTAACGGTTATACAGAACTTTTAGAATATGGCTATATAAATACAATGTAAGCCTGTCTTCCAGGAAACCTGGCCAACCCAAATACCGCACGCCCAAATCTGGACCCTATCTGCGCTGGCTCCTCACTGGTCTTCACTCTCTACTTACTTCTGCTGCATGACGGCACCGTCGGAGATAGAAGTCCCGGATATTCGTTCCGTTCTAGGAGAATGGCACTGAAATAACAAATACCACTACCCTCTTGCGGTCAAAACAGAGCATCCAAAAGAAAAACACCAACTCACATTTACTGGTAATGTTTTCACTGGGTAATCACAGAGCTCTCCAGAACTCACACCTGCAGCCCAGGTCTGCAATCAGCACCACCACCTTGCTCATTGGCACCGCACGATCCAAGGACACCTGGATTAGGATAAACGCCTTAAGTAGCAGTGCTGACACAATTCAGTTCCTAATGCTTATGTCACAGGGGGCCCAGCCCGGGTCAGAAAATAATACGACCGATACGAGAACCCAACAGTAAACAGAAGTATCTTTAGGAAGCAGAAGTCCTTTTCCAATCATAAAATTCCCAAGTTATTTTACTCCTTTTGCAGAGCCAAACAGAAACAGGTGGAAAATAATTCCAAAAGGCCTCAGGGGTATGCAGATCCATTATTTTTTCAATGTGACAAAAAAAAAAAAAAAAAAAAGACTCCAAGAGAAAGATCACACTCTAGCAACACATGAAACTTTCTGCACAAGTGCATTGCCTCCAAGCAGCTCTTTCAGGGAAAGGTGCAGACATGTGTGTGCACACACATCACACAATGGATACTTGCTCCGTAAAGCGGTGTGGCTGTTTTCCTGTGCAGTTCCTGGAATTGGTCTCCTTTTGTATCAAATCTGTGTCCTGACACTTTTCTACCGTGAACAAGTCAACAAGGAGACGGGGAGAGCTCCAAAGCCTATTCTAAGGCAAACAGCTTACTGAGACAGGAAAAAGGCAAGCGGTGGATCAAAAAAGAGATTCTTTATATTAAACTAACTTTTTGGCACAACACTAGAGAATAAATTAAGTACAGTATTATAAGAAACACCGAGGACCATCGGGAGAAAAAAGATTTTTCTTTAGTTCTGCGTCTTCCTACTTTAGCCACCCAGGCTGTTCCCATCCTATTTCTCCAGCACCCAAGCTGTCATCTCTAGTCTAGTTCCCCACCCACCCCAATCATTTGGAAAACTTCTGGAAAAGCACTAAAAGTATAATCAACTTCGCCAAATGACATTCACATTCTGTCCCCACCCTAATACTTGGCTATCTATCCTTATTTCGTGATCTCTTTCCACTCTTTGTCATCCTGCCCCCACCTACAAATATATCCTAGTAGCTGTTATTTCCTTTCTTCCCCACTCCCTATCCCTGAGATTTTCTACACTAAATTTCTTCATCCCCTTCCGTCTGCCTTCAATTCTTCCCTCCAGATGCAGAGAGCCAAGATGTACAAAACCATTAAGTCTTCAAGACGCAGACAGAATTTAATATGCTAGGGACTTTTGGTGGAGGAATTTTTCCAAGGAAAACAGAAACGAAGGATTCTCCCTCACCTACTTTTCAGACCTCCCTCCTATCTCACTAAAGTCCCTGCAGCTGTTTTACAGTTTGCTCTAGACTGACTAAGGTCAAGCAGAGGTGAGGGCGAGTCTGAGACTGGGTGCACCAGGACATCATCTGAAGCCCTAACTGCCTCAGAAAGGCCACGGAACTAACTACCTGTTGACCCAAACCAACGGGCAAATCATGCTAGACTTGTTTCCTTCTGCAGAGATATTCCTGAGCACAACAGCTCACAGAGGTGGAAAAACAAAGCCACGTGCCCTGATTTGCCCCAAGTGTGCTCAGCACCTTTTTAACAAGTCAGAGTAACAACAGCGAACCAGGAGCTGCTGTGCTAGAACCAGGAAGACAAAGTGAGGGGACAGAGAGAGGCAGGAAGGAAAGGGATGCTAGGACAACCTCCCCATCCCTGAGAAGCTGATAAACTAGACACTAACACACACAACCCCCCGGGAAGTTATCATTCATCAAATACTCAAATGTCAAGAAAACACTAGAAAAAAATGCCAGAAGACTGTGTGAGCAACTGCCAAAGGAATGATACGGCCTAAAAATTCCTATAGGGATTCGGGGGGGGGGGGGGGGGGGGAGGCAAATATATTCCAGAGTGGAAGAAATTTGGCATAGGAGAAGATTCGGGGGGGGGGGGGGGAGGCAAATATATTCCAGAGTGGAAGAAATTTGGCATAGGAGAAGATAATTAATAGTTGGGCAAAACCGCTAAAATGTTTTCAGAGATTTATTGGTTTTAACACAGCGGAAAAGAAAAACTTCCAATATACTGATGCTTATTCTATCTAAATGTAAAACATACATTTTTAACTTCCACTCCTTTCAGGTTCACATCAAATGGGCCTAAAATAGCAGCAATTCAGCCACATCATAATGGTTTTCAAACCACTCCAAATTACTTGGGGCAAATTAACTGTGTGTCTGGGCAGTTTCAAGGTTTCAGGGTTTTCATACTCAAGGTTCTAGTGAAATGGATTTAACTCTCTAGGGCAACGATCTCTAATTTATCCTAGAGGCTAATACTTCACAAATTCTCGCCAGTAAAGTGAAATAGGCAGAGTGTAGGAAGTAAACTGGAACAGGCAGTGGTTAACCAGTTCCAACGCCGGTTCTGAAAGTAACAATTTCAAGCAAGTCATTTAATGTCACTTTACTAAATTTCCTCATCTATAAAGACCTGAGGATAGATTAATTCTCTCTTAAAGTGCCTTATGGTTCTGAAATCCCACATTTAAAAAAATTACTTTGACAGGGCAAACAGCACACAAAATAAAGTTGAATGAAAGTGGTTTTGATATATATCAAAACCAAATATATAGTATGAGCCCTGCTTTGTGAAATGCATACAAGTACATTTACTGAAGCATTCATTCTATAAGCTATGAATGTAGGGTACAAGAATAAAAACCACATACTATTAATAAGTGATTGTGTCTCAAAGGGAGAATAAAGCTTTTATTATTTATGGTTCTCCATATTCCAAATTTTATTCAACATGCAAGTTTACCATTAAAAAGATTCAATCCCTTGAATCCAGGCTTGACATTTGGAATCCAAGCACTTTGGCCTCTATGAAATATGCTGAAGATCAGAGTTCTCTTAGCAACACTATATAGTCCAGTCTTCAACAAGGAGGGGGAAGAGAGGGGTGGAAACCCTCAACTTTGTTCTTCCATAGCTACTTTTCTCATCTAGTCTGAAGCGCCTCCTCTGTCCCCACCCTTCCCCAGAAAAATCTCTTGGGAGTGATTGAACGCAAGTAACCTAAAACTGGAATTTCTGGGACGGTGTGCTTTTCAAAAAGCACTGGATTTCCATCTACCTCTACACACCCATACACATACACATACACACACACACACACACACACACACACACACAGAATTGAATTTCATACTTATTTTTTGCAAAAAAAACCTCACAGTAGTACTTAAGTGTTCTTTTTAAAAAGGGCACAGGGGGCACAAGGCAGGGGCAGGCTATGTAGGAAAAAAGAATGATGTGGCACCCAAGGAGGTGACGTCATTACCAGCCATGGCTCTGAATAGTCTCTGGAAAACAAGCTGTAGCTAGAATCCCTTAGCCCACCTAACACTGTTTAACAAAAACACAGTCCTTCCCTAGGCCCAGAAAACCTTACTCACACATGACTGCTCTTCTTTAGAAACCCTAAACTCAACTATTCAGCTTTAAATGTTTTGTAGAACACAGCATCAAATATGTTAGGACCATTTTTAGAAAGCTAAACTTTAGCTTCTCTAAATTTTATTTAATATCTGGCAGGCCTGAGAAGAACTAATTCTGCACTCTGCCTATAGGCAGGATACAGGGACTCCCAACTCATGGCAGGAGCCAGTCATTGGCTTGGAAAAAAGAACCCTACATACACCCCAACTCCAAATGGAGGGAAGACTTGGTTGCGAAAGGGGTGGGCACAGTGGGGAATGAGAGATGTCAAAAGTGAAACTGAGGGGTGCTTGAGGGGCTCAGTAGGTTAAGTGTCCAACTCTTGATTTCATGGTTCGTGGGTCTGAGCCCCGTGTCAGGTTCTGTGCTGGCAATGCAGAGCCTGCTTGGGATGCTCTCTCGCGCTCTCAAAATAAGTAATTTTTTTTAAAGTGAAAGCGAGGGGCACTTGGCTGGCTCAGTCAGTGGAGCATGTGACTCCTGATCTCAGGGTTGTGAGTTCAAACCCCACACTGTGTGTACTTTTTTTAAAAGTAAAATTAAAAAAAAAAAAAAAAAAAGGAAAATTGAGAGGTGAGCCTCAATAAAAAATACAATGCCAGACTACTCCTACAGATAAACATAAAATAACTTAGGTAGAATGACGGTTTCTAACATAAACACTAAGTTAATGTTAGCTATTATTGTCTTGCCCCACAGCAACAGTCATTAAGGAAACACTAACTCCCCAAGCCGACTTATGAAGGTCCAATTAATCTATAATGCACCTGAAAGTACTTGAAAAATTAACGGCAAGTTTTAACAATGCTAAGGGAAACACACAACAAGGAATTGCAACAGCAACACATTTGCTCTTCAGGAGGAATAAGTCGGCCCCTTCCATTCACAGTAGAAAGCAGCCAGTGAAGAATCCCTATACGGCCACTCCTCCAGCAAGGGGCCAACCCAGAGACGGGGTACCTGACAAGAGGCTGGGGTAAGAACTCTGGGAGACAGCGCATGAAGTGCTACAGGAACTGGGCCTTGGCCCAATCTCCCGACTCCCCAGTCCACGAGGGCCCGGGCACCTTTCCACCCCTGTTGAAGAGCCCCAGAAAGTAGTCTCCTGCTCCCCACTGCCAACGCCTGACCAACGTCCAGTATGAAGGCGTGCTAGACACTATGCCTCCCAGGGTCAGTCCAGAAAGCAACACAAGGCCTTGCAACTTATTACCATGATTTTACTACTCAGAACAATGGGGAGGTGGCCAAGGGAAGTCTAAATATGCTTGCCTGTTTTCACTTACAATCGAAAGGCAAAGCCAAAAATCACACTCAAATGCTAATGCTAGTATTTTTGCATTTGTAAAAAAAAAAAAAAAAAAAAAAAAAAAAATCAAGACAGTAGGAGGAAGGTTCCAGAACTTCTACCTTGCAATTCCTAAGTGTGTCTACTTGATTTTTTAGAGTTGTTACCCTCACAACCCTCTAAAAATTTTCAATTTTCTATTGCTGATTATGTGTTTTATGGTTGATCCATCACTGTCAAAGTTGCTGAAATCGCTCTCCATGTGACCTCAAAGCACATCAAAAGTCTTACAAGACTCAGTTCTTACAGATCTTAGCAATAACCCAGACTCTGGTATTTCCCTAATCTAGTTCTCAGTCTGACAGTGAAGGGGCAGAGACCCAGTGTTGAACCAGAAGCTCACCCAAGATCTGAGCCATACTTTTCTCCACCAGCCCACAATGTTTAAGGTCTTTTCTAGGGAAGAGGGGAGCTGAATCCCAAACCTTCCCATGTATAATGCATTTCAAATTGAAGTCATTTTTATTACCATACTCCTACTGCTTGTTATAATGCGCAAAGCAGTGTGTGAGTGAGTGTGTGTGTGTGTGTGTGTGTGTGTGTGTGTTCCATTCCTACTTAACAAGCAAATCTCAATGACCCTGCCCTCCTCACCATCTCAGCTACCCATTCCCACGGTCATACCCCAAGCACTGGCTTTCAATTTTGTCCAAATGTGACCCAGAGTAAAATATTTCCTTCCCAGCCCAGTTTGCAAATACAATGTAAACACACCCAGTTTTAATGGAAACAAAGTTCTCAAATGACTATGCATGATCCATTCTGATCCAGACCTAAACTCAGGCCAATTGTGCTAAATCCAGACCCAACCTCTGGGTTCAGGGAGCCCTCTCTCTCTACCAGTGGATTTCCTCAACCACAAAAAAGGGCACCTCTTTCCTCCCACTCCCCCCTCTTCCAAAGGGGAAGCTTTGTGCAGGGGCAGTATCATGGCCCTTGAAGATGATCTGAGACACGATTATTACTAATTGAAAACTTTTCCCAAAAAGGGAAAACTCTTTAATTCACATAAAAATTATGCACAGGTTAGGGACGCCGGGGTGGTTAAGTCGGTTAAGCATCCAACTTCGGCTCAGGTCATGATCTCACAGTTCCTGGGTTCGAGCTCCGCATCGGGCTCTGTGCTGAACAGCTAGGAGCCTGGAGCCTGCTTCGGATTCTTTGTTTCCCCCTGTGTCTGCCCCTCGCCTGCTCATGCTCTGTCTCTGTCTCTCAATAATAAATAAACATTAAAAAGAAAAAACTTTAAAAAAAAATTCCACACAGGTTAGATAAGACCCTGAGTCTCATGTTTATTCTTTTTCATATTCTAAATACCAGTCATAGCCTTCTAAAATGATTTCTTGAAAACTCCTGCCCTAGAAGCAGAATCCTATCATTATCTCAAATTCCTGCATCTTGACCTCTGATTATCTTCCATCTTTCTAGCTCAATCCTTCTTCTACCCCAACTCCAACAATTCTTTGACCTGGGCAGCCTGCCCCTGTCACTACCCAAGTCTTCATTACCCTCCTTCAACAGCTTGGCTCCCATGGGCCACCGTTATACCCTTGACCCCCAGCTGCTCTCTCCACCATGTTGCCATGTTCCATATAACTCTGGCCTTACTTACTTGCACCGGTGCAGCAAAAGAAAAATCGCTTTGAGAACTTTTCTCAAATTCCCAGCCACATACTTTAACTGGACTCAGATATCTCCAGAGATCTTATGACAGTCCCCTCATCATTCTACACTCCCACGCTCCTGAACACAGATTTCACACCTGTGCAAAAAGCAAAAACAAAACAAAACTGCAGACTAAAACTATATGACATTGGAAATTGGATTTTCCTATGGCTGCATCCATAATCCAACTACAGCTGTCTTCCAATAAGGAAAACTTGGTACTGTTTAACAATCTCAAAGATATAAATAAAAGTTACTAGATTAAAAAACAAAAAAAAAACACCTTTCCAGTATAAGGCTGACTTCTAGTATATTTAAGAGCACTGAACCATTAAAGAATAAAAGAAAAAGTGTGTTTATTCTCAAAGTGTTTTTGTTTTCTTTTCTTTTACAAAAATGTTTGCTAATATTCTCTTTAATTCTCTTACCAAAGTAGTCCATGTGCCGTCCCGCCTCTCTAATCACTGACAGGCATAACAGTTTATTGTCCAAATATAATTTGCTCAGCCATGCAAACACCTGTGCAATGAAGCATGTTCAATTTGCAAGGGACAAGTCCAATGGCATGATCACAGTGATAAGCACTGATGCCCTGCTAGTGGGCCTTCTGCTGAAAGAAAGCTTTTCCCATAATTATCTCTATTTTGGATCAAAATGTCTAATAAACGCTTTCATGTAATTCAACAGAAAAACAAAATACACACATTATAGAATTGCTATTTACTCTACCTCAGGCCACTAATGATGATACTAATGCAGTTTAAAAAAAAAAAAAAAAAAGAGTAAAATGAGGCCCTTGAATAGAAGTAAAGCTAAGGAAGCAGATCTTCCCGAGGAGGCAATAAAAGGTCAAGCCCAGAATTTCATGTGTGAGATAGGAGTGCTGCCATGGGGAGATCACTGCAGGACTGCCCGGGTCATTTCCATCACTTTAAAGCACAGTTCTTCCTAGAGGGAGGGGAACACACATGACACAGTTGAGAAATCTAGACTGAAATCACATCGCCGCAAATAGGCAGGTTATATTCCAGAACGTGCAGAGCAAGAAGATAACCGAGCTCGAAGGAACCTCAGGTAAAAGACGCAAACACCACGTGGACCTGCAGAGCATGACGTGGGGCTTGATCTCACAAGCCAGGAGATATGACCTGAGCTGAAGTCAAGAGTTGGACCCTCACCCGACTAAGCCACCCAGGCACCCCTCTCATTTAGTTTGACTCCAAAGGTGTTGAGGGCACCTAGGTGGCTCAACTGGTTGGGTGTCCAACCCTTGATTTCAGCTCAGGTCTTGATGTCAGGGTCATGATCTTGAGTGCTGCGTTGGGACTCCATGCTGAGCATGGGGTCTACTTAAAAAAAAAAAACAAAAAAACAAAAAAAACAAATTGCTAAGGTGTTTGCTTCTCCTCCTCCTCCACCATTCAGTCATTCAACACTTAGGGAAAGAGCAACAACTGTATACCCCTGCACTGTGCTAGGACGTCATAACCTAGAAAGGGGCGTAGGGAGGAAGACAACGATAATAAATTCACTAAGAGATACCTACATAAAGCAATCTGAAAAAAATACATAAATAAAGAGCAGAGAATGGAGTGAGGTAGAACTGGAGTCATCTCTGAAGGATCAAGGGGGGCGAAGAGAGTTAGAGAATCCCAAGCACTTACGACAGTATCAGGAGATCACCACAAGTTGCTCCTTTCAACTTTCAGCATTTACCACTCACAAGGGCATATTCTGGTCCTCAAGATAATTGTAAGAGGCACTCTAGGACCTTCAGCACAGATCACAGTCAAAACTTTGGTGAGTATCCCTTTTAGGCTTTTGTTTCTCTCAGCCCCAAACCAAGGCAGTTCACGTATCATTGGTAACAGGCAGTAAATTAATCGTGACTAAGATAAGTGAAAATAATATTGTAAAGGTGTGATCGCAAAAAAAAAAAAAAAAAAAAAAAAAAGGCATGATCTCTTCTAGGTCAGGATAGGGACGAAGAGGGGTAGGAAGCAGCTGAAAAGCACTCCAGCGTAAGGTCAACTTTGTTATTTGGCTTAGGGCTGGGTGAGCAGACAGATGGAGGTCGTCTTCCTCCACCTCTAGAATAGAAAATGAAAACTTGCCCATTTACCATCAAGTTGTTTTGCTATGAAAAAAATCTCACAAAGACAAAAACGGTTTCTAATTAATTAGATTTGGTCTGTGCCCACTGTTAGCTACATCAAGGTTTTCAACCTTCTGCAGGATGGACACTTAGGCCAGGTAATTTTTTTTTTTAATGTTTATTTATTTTTGAGAGAGCGAGAGAGAGCCAGAGCACAAGTGGGGGAGGGACTCAGAGAGAGGGAGACACAGAATCCGAAGCAGGCTCCAGGCTCCGAGCTGTCAGCGCAGAGCCCGACACGGGGCTGGAACCCACCAACCGCGAGATGACCTGAGCCGAAGTTGGACGCTTAACCGACTGAGCCACACAAGCGCCCCACCAGGTAATTCTTTGTTGTAAGGAGCTATCCTGTGTACAGCAAGATGTTTAGCAGCAAGCCTAGTCTCAACACAATAGATGTCAGCAGCACACCCCCAAGTCAAGGCCATCACAAAGGTCTCCAGACATTGCTAAATGTCCCTCCGAGGACAAAAATCACCTACCCACCCCCACCCCAGTTGTAAACAACTACACTAGATTCTGAGCCGAATCAGGCTATTTGTTAAATATACAATAAAGAAGAAAATGATACTGACAAAGAGGGCAAAATATTAGGAAAAAGGGTAGGTCTTAACCAGCTGTTGTCTGTATCTCAATAAAAAGCTAGTAGAGGGGCACCTGGGTGGCTCAGTCGGTTAATAGTCCAACTTTTGATTTCGTCTCAGATCATGATCCCAGGGTCACAGGATTGAGCCCCATCTCGGCTCTGCACTTAAGATTCTCTTTTTCTCCTGCTGCTCCTCTCTCGCACTTGCTCTCTATCTCTAAAATAATTCTTCTTAAGTTAAGAAAATTAAAAACTAAATAGAAAAAAAAGTTAAAAGCTAATAGATATCCCCAACAGAAGAGAAAGATCAAAACTCAGGCCAAAAATGTTCCAAGTCTGAAACATTTAAGCAACAATTAGTATAGGTGTGATGGAAGCTTCGCTTGAAAAAAAAGATAGTGAAAATATTAAAGCGAATCACACAAGTCTATCTTCATTCCACATATCCAAGCCCACTCTATGGTGTGGGGGGCGGGGAGGGATTTTAATAGACTTTAATTCTACAAAATGAGTATCTCAAATAGTACCAATTTTGAAATAATTAGGAACACAGACCAGACTCCAGATCTGACAGGCTCCAACCACTTTCTAGCTACGACACCCTAAGCTGTTTCTCTCATCCAGAGAGCTAAACGGCTTAACCAGTTTAAAGATATTAGCGTAGTGCCCGATAAGCTGTAAGTACTACCAGTGTGGCAATTACCAGTAGTTTCATATACATATTTTATGAGCATATGTGTCACACTGCCCAAGTGAACTAAGAACACACACTTCTAAAAACAAAGTCAACTAAAAAAACCCCCCAAAACAAAAACACATTCCTGTAAAACTACACACACTACATGCCAAGATTTACCAGCACTTTTTGAAGGCAGGAGAAAAATGGATCACCATTCTAGCCCATGGTTAACAAAAAACATGCAAAGGTTGCCCCCCTTTTTTTAAGTACCACATTATGCACCACATGTGCTAACTCCGAGTATATTTCCCCAAGTTTTTATCCAAATTCACCAAAAAAAGCAGCTTAAAGCACCCGAGTTTTGAGATTCACTATATAAATTTTCTAAAAAGCCTAGCAATCAAGTAGGGAAGAAGAGCATTTTCTCACATGTACCCGGAGTCACTCTGAAGTTGCTGTTTTTGCCTCACAGAAGTTGTTTTCTAGCCACAAGCTACTACAAATTGTTCAGACCTTTTGGCAGCAACACAGGAAACTGCCCTTTTCACCCGTTCTCCCACAAAAATGTAGTCAATTTCGAGGCAGGCCCATCTCTCAAGGCTACTTGCTTTATGGGGCCAAATGCACACCATTTCCCGTTTAGCCAAACCAAAGGGCCCCGAATAGTTTGCATTTTTGTGAAGAAAACTGAACGCGAGTCATCAAAGACCTGCGGGCAAAGCTCTTGACGAAATGAGCTCATAAACCGTGCTCCACCACACTTGACACCGGCATCTGAAATTTATAGGGCGTTTGGCATCTCAGCTGTTGCTGTTTCATCCAAATCGTCGAGGATGCAATAGGTAACACGTGAAGCCATTTCCTGCGCTTAATTGCCCTTGGCTTCCCACTATTCTCAACTTGCCATGTTTCAAAGAAGAAGCAGGCTAAAAAAGGTACATCTGCCTTTTGATTTAAAATAAAATAATAACCTCAAATCTTCCCTCTGAATCTGGGGTTTTTCCACCATCTTAAGGATCACATAAAGGTATGTAAGCAAGCCACACAGATGAAGTGGAAGCTCCTCTCAGCTTTTTATTAAGGCATACAAATCAATGTATAGTTTTCTCCTGCAAATATGGAAGCGGAGGTAAGGGCAGGAGGTGGGAAATGACTCAACAGCTGTCACATTTAGCTTGTAAAAGTAAAGCAGCAATTGTCTTCTGAATGCAAAATTAAAGAAGAATCTTTGAAAGCCAGGATTCCTTTTATGCCATTTGGCCTAAAATTTCACAGACAGGACATTTATTAAAACAACAACAACAACAACAAATAATGGCAAGAAGCATCTGTAGTTACTCACAAAATAAAGCTGGATACCACCCTGCTCTGGGAGAGTCAAATGCCAAAATTCAGTCTAATGAGCTAAACTCATAATTCACAGACTGAAAAAGAAAATCAGCCCAGGATTTTCCAGGGAACATTTACTGCCTCCAAAACTGATTGTAACCTCAAACAAGTTCCAATATGACACAAAGGCCACCTCTCCAAAAAGGTACAATATCAGAAACTATCCCAAAAAACCACAGAGACAAAAATGATAAGCAAAGGAAACTGGATTCAATTATACACACCCACTACTTTGATTTAATAAAAGATAATCAAAAGAATATCTTTCAGAGTCCAACATTAACATTAATTTAAAAAATGTTCAAGTTCAGGGGCGCCTGGGTGGCTCAGTTGGTTAAGTGTCCAACTCTGGCTCAGGTCATGATCTCACGGTTCATGAGTTCAAGCCCCGTGTCCAGTTCTGTGCTGACAGCTCAGAGCCTGGAGCCTGTTTCAGGTTCTGTGTCTCCCTCTCCCTCTGCCCCTCCCCTGCTCGGCTCACGCTCTCGCTCGCACGCTCTCTCTCGCAAAAATAAACATTAAAAGAATTAAAAAAAAAAAAATACGTTCAAATTCAGAACTGCTTTTCAAAGACACACTGGATTCTTCTAGCAAAATAAATCCTATAGATTATACAGAGGAAAAAATCTGGAAGGCAAACCAAGGAATACAAATTAAAAATTCAAAGGAAATTTCTTACATGTCTAGTAGGTAAGAGACCTGGCTTGCCTGTATCTAAGTACAAAAAGGCACATCTTGTTATGTTAGGTAATCTTCCCAATTTAAATAGATTAACTGCACACGGAGCGAGTGCTAATTGCAAACATGCTTTCGTTCGCTCCTTGCTTGCATTAACTTATACCAAACCATCTTTCATCTCCATAAGCAAAACAGGATATCAAAGAGATTTCACATGATTGTTTATCAGCTTATCAGCATCTTCAAAGTACACATAATTGTTGGTATTTATGAGAAAGTATCTTTGGAAGGAGCAGGAAGAAACAGCCTCCTTGTATAAGATTTACCGTGTGGGTATGAGTAGTGTTGTGTGCTGCGTAACACCAGCATGAAACAGCCTGGAAGACAGGCACCAGAGGAAACAAAAAAAGCCTCTCCTGAGTTAACTGTCCACATCTTCACACGACTTACTTTCGAGTAAGTAAACAGCAACAAAACAACAGCTGCCCCAAGGTTATCCAGAGGTCTGGCATGAGAAGTCAAAGCACTCAAGTTCAAACACATGAGTTTTCTGGCCCATGTTAGAAAAAAAAAAAAAAAAAAAAAAAATCAGCCTGGGAAAATTTCCTTCAGATTTGAGCTAAATAGGCAACTAAGGAATCTCTTTACTACTGTTACATTCTGAAATTTCTCACACATTAGAAAACCCACCTTAAAATAGAATCAGACTTTTCCAAATGGCAAAAGAAATGGGAAATGTACAATCAGGCACTGATTTCTGTCAGTTCTCATCTCACCCTCAGTCAAGCAGTATTTATTGTGCAGTTATTATATTTAAAAAAAAAGCACTCAGCTGACAGAGTTAGAAAGAGCACACAAGACAGAGATGTATTTATTATCAAATAGGTTATGTTTGCATCTGTATTTACACACAATAAATGTGTTAAGAGTGTTTTGTTTGTCAGTTTTTGGTTTCGAAGCATCTCTGTGTGGTTTACTTTAAAGAGGGCCCTTCATGTGTCTAAACGAAAACCTTGACACATTTGGCTTCAATAAAGCCAGTAGTTTCTTGAAGATGGCTTCCAGCTATGAATCATCCATATCCGTGCGCTGGAAAGGGTGAAAAGGACAGTTTTCTGAGTTGCTGCCAATGGGCTGAACAATTCGCAGTAGCTTGTGCTGGAGAACAACTTCTCTAAGAAGAAAACTGTTAACTTCCAAGCTGTCTTAGCATAGTTATGTGAAATAATGTGATTTTTCTGTACTTTTATTTTCTGTTACATCTTTTCCAGTAAGATCCTTCTCCTTCCCTGGAATTTCAGAATCAGGCCTTTAAATAATCTTGCTAGTGAAAAGAATGTTTGAAAATAATGTTTATTAAGAGTTTAACGGAAAACCAATTTCAGCACACATCTAACTTTGGAGTATTAAAATCCTTCGTAGTCTTCTCTATCCACAATATGGTACTAGTTTTGTTCAGATCATCACTTCTGGAAAGTTCTTCATACACCCACACCCACAACCCAGCACCATCACCATCACCACCATCAGACTGCTTGTTCACTCTGGAGAATACCAAAATGAACAAGACAAGGTCACAGACCTTAATAAACCAATCTAGTAATGGACAGAAAGAGAAAAGGCAGAATTATGAGGCAGAGGTGGGGTGGTGATCAGAAAATGTTTGTTGTAAATTCATTGGATGAATCTTGTGCATAATAAGGTTTAAGAACTGCATTCACTCCCCTCCACCCCCATCCCTGCAAATCAAAAAAGGCAATAAATAAGTCATCTACTCAAAAAACAAACAAAAAAGACTCACCATTGGATCACTCACATTACCACTACAACTGTACTGTGTATCACTGTATAAATCAAATATACCTATACATTAAAATGTTGGGAAAAAACCATAAAACTACTATTAAAAGAACTAGAAATCAGAAAGTCCAATTACTGCCACTTAATTTAAATAAGAATAAAACTCCTGCATGTCGATTACCTCAGAAAGTAATTAGAATAATTAAATGAAAATATGCATGAGTAGGTGCTTTAAAAACTTAATATTATACCACTGCTCAAGGAAGAGCTCTGGTTTTAACGTTTATTTTTAAGAGACAGAGAGAGACAGAGCATGAGTAGGGGAGGAGCAGAGAGAGAGGGAGACACAGAATCTGAAGCAGGCTCCAGGCTCTGAGCTGTCAGCTCACGGCCCAATGCAGGGCTTGAACCCACAAATCATGAGATCATGACCTGAGCCAAAGCCAGGTGCTTAATCAACTGAGCTACCCAGGCGCCCCTGGTTTTAATATCCCCAGTAAATAAGACTCTGTCAGGAATAAAACGGGCAATGAACTAACATTGGCTGGATTTTAAAAATCAATTTTTAGGCTCCCGGAAAACTCACTCATGAGTAGAAATGTTTGCCAAGGTGCACATCTCCCTCGGTGGCTATAGGTGATGACATTGTTTTGCATAGCTACAATATTGCTTTCATATTTTATATAAATATTATCCCTACACTCATAGTCTTCTGCATTTTTAGTTCAAGATAAAGTTTTTTCAAATTTATCTAGGCTCATATACATAGCTCTATATAGTTCATATATGTATGTTTTTAACTCCTATGCAGTACTCCATCATAAAATAAACTTTCTTTTTCCCAATTGAAGAATAGAGTGTTTCCACTATTTTGCTATTAAAATATCTCAACGACCACAGCTTCCACGTCTCCCTAGAAAGGTACAGGAGTCTCTAGAGTACACACATATTTGGTGGAATGCTGGCTAGTGAGGGATGGTCGATTTTACCTGATATTGCCAAAAGGTTCTCCAAGATAACTGCACCAATTTATATTCTCACCAAAAGTGAATAAAAACAACTTCTCTACATCTTCCTCAACACTTGATACTTTTAGATTCATATTCTGATGGTTATGGATCACATTTCCTAACTATTAATGAGATTCATATGCTTAATGGCCATTTGTGTTTCCAGCTCTGTGAACTGCCTACAATTATCCTCAATTTTTCTATTAGGTTGTCTTTCTTATTGATTTATAGGAGTTGTTCATATAACCTAGATTTTAATTCTTGTAGGATACAGGCTATTGCCAGTAATCCTACCTGAAAACCCACCTACAATGGCTAGAATAGACCAAAGTAATTTTTCCCACGTAAGTATGGAAGTAGGTGATCTGTAACTGATGTAGCTAGTCAAGAATATCATGACGGAACTTCCTGCCCTGCCATCTTGAACATGTAGCTTCAACTTATTGGTTGCAACAAAGCTACTGCAGCTCTAAACATGATACCCACATCCAGGCAGGGGGCAAAACAGGAAAAATAAAGACCAGACCCCATATTCAGAGAGCAAAGCTCTTCCGGAAATTCTTAGCTTACCTCTCATTGCCCGCCACTGATGACCTCTGAAGGACATCAAAGGAGACAGCCATTTATTTAAATGGACACAAAATTAAGGTTGTGTTAGTAAAGAAAGGAAGGCAACTAACAATGTCTTACAAACATGTATTACGTATTCCACCAATCTGAGCCTTGTCTTTCCAAAGTAATATATTTTCTTGGATGGAAGTTTATTTTAATAGAGTCAAAATTTCTCAATGTTTTTCTTTATAATTTGCATTTTCTGTGTTCCCTATTCCCCAACAATGCTCATATTTTCACCTAAAAATGTTAAAGACTGGCTTTATGCCTTTAACTGTATAATGCATCAATAATGAATGTTTGTGTATGGTATGAAGCAGGAAATGAAATTTCACTCCCCCCCGCCCCATATGGACAATCAATAGATGTACAGACCTTGCTTCTTTAATATAGTTCACCTTTCCCTACTGATTTAGACCACCACTTCTATAATCTAACAAGTTTTCTTATTTTGGTTTATATCAAGTTTCTGTGCTTATATTGGTTTATATCAGGATCACTGGCTTAATTATCTATCCTTGCCACAGCAGTTTTAATAACTTTGATATGTGTGGTAGGGCAAGTCTTCCCAACTTGTTCTTCTTCAAATTATTTTCGCTATTCTTGAACACATGTTCATTTGCATATGAATTTTAGATAAAATCTATTAAAGGAATCGGAAATGGTGTAGGATTCCGGCATTCATTTTTTTTTAAGTTTATTTATTTATGTTGAGAGAGAGTGAGCACGTGCAAGCAGGGGAGGGGCAGAGAGAAAGAGAGAGAGAGAGAGAGACAGAGAGAGACAGAGACAGAGACAGAGACAGAGACAGAGAGAGACAGAATACCAAGCAGGCCTCGCACTGTCAGTACGTAGCTGGATGCGGCTCAAACTCACTAACTGTGAGATCATGACCTAAGCTGAAATCAAGAGCCAGATACCCAAATGACTGAGCCACCCAGGAGCCCCTATTTCAGCATTCTCAAAATGCTACTGGGTCCTACTATATATTTATGAGCAACATTAGCCTGTAACTTTCTTTTCTTTTTTTCCCCACTATTCTGATCAGTATTTATTATCACGATTATGTTGGCCTTCAACTTTTTTTTTTAAATGTTCACTTATTTTTGAGGACAGGGGAGGGAAGACAGAGAGGGAGAGAGAATCTGAAGCAGGCTCCACACAGTCAAAACAGATCCCAATGTGGGGTTCAAACCCACGAACCATGAGATCATGACCAGAGCTGAAGTCGGACGCTCAACCAATTGAGCCACCCAGGCACCCGGCCTTCAATTTTTAAAAAGAATGCTTTAATACTACATTCTGGAAAAGTAAGAAAATTTTTGTTACGTGGTGGTATGAAAATACTTTCCTATAGTTGAGGCCCAGTAACTCATATTTTAAAATCTTTTTTATGATTATTAACTTCAAAGATTTTCTATGTCTTCTGGAGGAAAACATTTATATTTTCCTGGGAACGTTTCTATTTTATTGGTTAATTTCTAAATTATTACAGAGGTATATCTTTACAATGTCTTCTAGTCTAAGAGTATAAAAGTCTTCTCTCATTCTTTTTTCAGTAGCTAAAATAGCTAAAGGTTTTCCTGTACCGAGTGACTTCCCTATCCTTCCTCCCCACAACACACCATTAGCTCTTAGATTTCATTTATATTTTTTTCTCTTCCAATTTTTGTTCACGTCATTGACTCTCTCTTCCTTATTTACTGGGGCTTATTCTTGGTTCTCTTTCTATTGTCTTAAATATAATGTTCATTTCCATTTTTTTTTTTATTTAATATGACAGTAATTTAAAACTATGAATGTCAGGTATGAATGTCAGCCAGCACCTGGCTGGCTCAGTCGGTACAGCATGATCTTGAGTCGTGAGTTTGAGCCCCACACGTTGAGGGTAGAGTTCACTTTTAAAAAATAAATAAAATAAAGTTATGAATGTCTGACTACAGCTCCTGCAGCCTCTCTCAAGTTTTGCTATGTAGTGTTCTCCTTGCTACTATGTTCTAAAATAATCTATAATTCCAGCTTCTATATTCTCCTTGACCCAAAGTGGTTTCCTCTCCCTTTCTATTACTTACCCACATTCCAAGATGCTACCAACACTGGAGTTAACCATAATTGAATGAAATGACAGTAAAAAGACCAGTGAATTGGTTTTTTATGCTAAATATCTACAGTATGTTTGGTGAGAGATGCCAATCAGCAATTCAGGCTCTAAGTCAGATAGCCCATCACTGATGTTTACAGTTGAAGTTCCTCCGTTTACTGATGGGATTTCCCACAACCCTCAGCTCTTCACTCACTGTGCTGCTCATGCTCTGGGAACCGTTCTGAAGCTCACTCTTGTTCCCTTTCTCATCACTTCACGTGGTTTATAGTGAGTGTTGGAATCCTGCCACAGCAACTCACCCAGAAGAGTACCATTTCAGCAAGGATCATCTCAAGATTAGAGGACTTCTATGTAATATGCTGGTGGTTCTATCTGTTAGAAACTATGGCAAACGGGGTGCCTGGGTGGCTCAGTCGGTTAAACATCCAACTTCGGCTCGGGTCATGATCTCACAGTCCATGAGTTCGCGCCCCACATCGGGCTCTGTGCTCACACCTCGGAGCCTGGAGCCTGCTTCAAATTCTGTGTCTCCCTCTCTCTCTGCCGCTCCCCTGCTCACGCTCTCACTCTCTCAAAAATATACAAACATTAAAAAAAAAAAAAAAGAAAGAAAGAAAGAAACTATAGCAAACAAGAATTACTGAAAAATATTTTAAAACCCTACATAGACTCGAAGAACCGCATTCCAATGCCCCCTTGAGCAAAACCCTGACCAAAAACACCAAATTTTTCTGATACAAAACGGAAAAATTAATTAGAAAAGTAAGGAAGGTATACACCCAACTACATGGCAACATTGTTTTCTAAAAAAGAAAAAACAAGCCAAACCTCAGGAAACAGGGAATCCTCTCTAAAAAGAAAAAGGAAAAGTAATGGTAACAAAAATAGTAAGATCATCAGCTAATACTTCCTAAACACTTCCCATGCACGAGGCATTCTTCTAACAGTTCTTGCTGATACTAATTTAATCCTCACAAAAACACTATGAAATAGGCATTATTCTTGTTCTCATTTCATGGATGATGAAAGTAAGGCACACAACTGCTAAGTGACAAATCCCGGCATTGTGGCTCCAGGAGTGATCCTCATCACTACACGATGCATCACCTAAATGCTCCATGCTTTTTACTGTCTCCTATAGATAATTCTCCATCTGCTTTATATTCAAATCTCCATGGTCTCTCATCAAAGGGAACAATCTCTTAATTGCTTTATTTATCTTCATAAATTGCTAACATGCTTGCGTTCAAAGCCTGGCTCAACCACTTAGCTGCCGCGCAAGTGATTTAATCTCCTTTCCTCAGTTTCCTCATCTTCAAAATAAAAATCACTGATAGCACCAATCTCGTAACTGAGTGTGTGCTTTAAATAAATTGAAACGTTCTAGTTATATTACAGTACCTGTACAGGTGAGCAATCTGTGTTAGCTGCCATTATAAGAACAGTGTAATCACTGTTATCAGCCCTTGTTCCTAGGGGGTATTTTCTTCCAGTTATAAATAATATAATATAGAAGCCTTTTAAAAATCTGTTAAAAATTGGATCTTGTAAAACCAACCTCTTGTGGATATCACAGATATTAAGTAATCAAATATGGCTATGGATAAAATTCTTGTGACATCATATCAGATTTGATTCTAGAACATGATTCCCATGAAAACAGGAATTACTGTCTGTTTTGTAAGTCATTCTATTCCCATTACCTACAAACGTTTGGCAAGGACACATATTTGCTGAAATTTATAAATGAGTTGAAAAGGGATTAATCTCAAACAAGTTAGAAGGAAATGAAAATGTTACATCCTAGAAAACTATGCTACAGATAAAAATTTTTATACAGTTTCCTAAAATGAAAGAATGACAAAAGCAATCCTTCCACATTAATAAATGATATACTGCTATTTTAATACCTATATGTAATTACCTGAAAGATTTTATAATTTTACCTACTACTGCCCTAAATGTTTACACAATCACAATGACCCAAAAATCATTTGAAGGATGTAAACAAATTTACTATGTATTTCTTTTCCTGTTGTCTTTCATTTTCCCTCTAAAATTAGTTCCACCTAATCTCTAGTGAGCCCAAGTTTTCAGTGGTTACAAATACAAACTTCCCTTTCCTGAAAAGAACTCTATGTCTACAGGAGTATTTAACTTCCTTTTCATATCAAATAAATAAACCTTTATAAAAACAAATATTGGAGAAAGCTGCCAGTTTGTAAGTGGCAGTCAGCCATTATTATTTAACTCATTCAGGATCTATTTATTGAACCCTCCCTATGACTCAAGCATTGGGCTAAACTGAGGAAAAAGGAGGAAGGTAGGACGTGGCCCTCATTCTCGAAGCACTCCCAGTCACCGTTAGAGATGCAAACACATAATTACAAAGCAATCCGAGAGGTCTACAACATAGGCAGAATCACTGAGGAAGGGGAGACACTCTGAGGAAGGGGGGAGAGCAGTGCCAGGAAACTTCACTAGGATGCCCACTTTTCCAATTCAGTTTGGAAGGTCGGTAGAAGTTTGACAGGTGAGGACAAGGAAAAACAGGCACAGGGAATAACAGATACAGGAGCCAGAACAATATGGCGTCATGAGGAAAATGAGTACCTGTAATTTAGTATCATTGGAGTGTAGGGTTTATGGTTGAGATTACTGGGAAATGAGAAAGCAGAGCAGCAGGAAGAAGGGGTGTGCATTAACAAAGGTTTCACAGCCAGGCCAAGGAAGAGGCTAAGGCACTACTAAACGTCCCCTGCTCACGAGGTTCCCATTTCTATCATAGAATGACATGTGACAGATGGTAATAAGTAGCACCCCGAGTCAAAGCACTCATGGCAACTATGAGAGCTACTCACTAGCACAGGACAATTTCTCTCTGAACAATCAAGATCCCCAATGAGAATGAGCAGTCTCTGAGGGCAGGGACCACCGTGTCTTATTTATACCCCGAAAGGCTCCAGCTACCATTCTTTTATTAGCAGATGTCAAGTGCCTAGTAAGCACTAGAAATTACACTGAGCACTGGATACTCATGGCTCTATATACTGTCTCATCCCAACCAATCTCAGGGCCTCTCTGAGGAAGTGGTATCCCTGAGGAAAAGCGAAGAGCCAGTCTGTAGGATTTTCAGTTCCCATCCTCTACTTATATTCTCGGCTGATGTTTTAACAATAACAAACCTCTTCCTTAACACACCTCTATTTGGATTCAAAGCCATCCTTCTTCTGATCCCTAGTCCACTTCCCCTCTACTCCTCCTTCTCTCTGGGTATCATTCCAAAACAGTCCAGCCCATTTCCATCCCCACTGGAGGCCTCATTCTATCTACTCTGCTTACTTCGAATTTTTGTTTTTGTTTTTTAAGCCATATGCTTTTTTTTTTTTTTAAGTTTATTTTATTTTGAGAGAGACAGAGAGAATGTGAGTGGGGAGGGAGGGAGCAGACAGGGAGAAGGAGAGAAAAAATCCCAAGCAGGCTCTGTGCTGTCAGGGCAGAGCCCAAAGTGGGGCTCAATTTCTCTCAAAATCAAGAGTCAATGCTTAACCAACTGAGCCACCCAGGCGCCGCAAGCCATATGCTTTTTTATTGCTTTTCTATAAATTATCTAATTGAGAGGCAATGCCACTGTAGTAGTTAGGAGTGTAAGCTCAGTCCTAACTCCGCCTTTGGTAAGTATGCTATCTTGGGTGCCACTCTCAGCCTACTTCCTCTCCTATATGCTAGGGATAGGGGTATCTAATTCCTAATTTGTTTTGAAGATTAAATGAGATCGTGCATACAAAAGTATTTAGGGTAATACCACAATGTTAGCTATTCTATTATTAATCATTAAACCAACATCCTAAGTAACTTAAAGCATGAATTATTTCACTTTTTTAAACAGACTTGTTCAAGACCAGCCAGCCATTAATCTTAATACAGACTGTCCAAATGTACATTTCTGCCCTTAATCAATCACCAAAGTCACAGTATCAAATCCCTGGCCTGTATTTATCTCCACTTGGATCAATCATCTCCCCACAACACCAACTTTCCCTTGGGCTTTTGCTTCCAAGTTGCCTCTAACTCCTTCTTCTCCTTCACCCACATTTGTCCTAACTAGAATCTATCACCTGTTCTTTGCAAAGGTTGGTAGATTCATTCCTTTGTCTTTATTTCCACAGTAGTCCCTTAAGGTATAGAAATACTATACAAGCAGAGTGCCTGGGTGGCTCTGTCGGTTAAGCATCCGACTCTTGATTTCGGCTCAGGTCATGATCTCACGGTTTGTGAGTTCAAGCCCCGCATCAGGCTCCACACTGACAGTGGGATTCTCTCTGTCTCTCTGCCCCTCCCTTGCTCATGCGCGCACGCTCTCTCTCTCTCTCTCTCTCAAAATAAATAAATAAAATTAAAAAAAAAAAAAAGAAAGAAAGAAATACTGTACAAGCAGCAAAGCAAGCTGAAAACCAGAGTGTCACTGTGAGTAGAAGCCAAACCCCTGAGCTGCCCTCCTGGTTTTCCTCCCTGCTAGCAATCTCGGTCTATTTCAAACTCTATGCCGTTCATAAGGGCAAAAGGAAACCTAAATATAAGATTATCCTCTAATAACATCAAAAAATCATTACAAAGTGCATCAAAGCAATGCTGTGCAAAATCACCCAAAAGATACCAAATGGCCCTGGGTCACTAAGACTTGAGGCATGAGGACTGAAATTAGTAAAATGACTTAAGAAAAGTTTGTCAATTTTGAGAGTGGCCAGCAATGAGGAGACATTCAGAGGGAGAGAGTATGTGGTCAGGCTGACCCACATACTAGTCCCTTCAAGAAGAGCCTTGTTGTGAGGACGCATGAGGGCAGGGACTGGGTCCATTTTGTTGATGCTGTATGAACACACAAAGCACCAAGCCCAGCTACAGGCACATAACCGATTCATAACATAGCAGAGAGTTACCCACCAACCTTCTCTGAAGCATTATAACCAACCTTCGAGTTCTGAACCCACCCTCACAACTCACTTCCTGACAATGAGCCAGGTGGCCAACAAGCAAGACGAGACAGGATGATGTGAATATTCCTCTTGCCCACTATATTTCCCACTGTAGGTTAATAAATTGCACTCTACCCATTTGGACTCGCCCATGTCTTTTAAAGGTTCATTATTCATTTGTCTATGAGAGTTGGGTTTGATTTTTGGTTTTCTTGCTTGGTGGGGGAGAAGGAAGGGCAATATTTGGCTCCCCCAAGCCCCATTAGTCGCAGGATACTGACGTGACAAATCGAATCTGTGTCTGTAAGGCAGACAGGTTCAAACTCTGGGCTCAAGTGAATCAAACAACATAAATGTCATACTGTGAGGAAGCCAAAGTGTGTCACTAACTTGTCTCTCCTGGGGTACAATGCCAATTGAGGCCTCTCTCCCACATCATCCTGCACATCTCTGCCAAATCCTATCCACCTTTTAAAACGTTATTTTCATTTTGCCATCACTTACCAGCTACAATGGCTCCCTTGTCATCTCTTTCAAATCGGATTTCAACTCCTCCAGTTTGTCGGGAAGGCCCTCTGCCTGGTCCTCTAAGCCAGTCTGCAGTCAAGTCTTGGCACTGATGGCCGTATCCCCTTCATTTAGCTGTCCCCACCCCTTTTTCCAATCTAATTCATCAATTCTTCCAAACTTCGTCCCTTACTATAAACTCTTCCAGGTACCTCAATAATACACATCACTGGTCTTAAAATTACTCTGTCATTGTTTTACCTACTTAGCTCATTGTCTAACATTATAAAAGCTCAAATACAAGAATTCTTACCACTTTTCTATCCCTCATTCCAAGTACATACTGGGTATGGGGCTAAACAAAGTACAGGAAAAATACATGTTTTCCCAATAAATGGAAAGCACCCGATGAAAACCAAATAGTAAAAAGTTCAACTTCTAGTCTGTAAACAGCGTTGGGTTTGAAATTCTCTTCTTTCTGCAAGGCAGCACCATTAGATGTAACTGATTCCTTTAATCTGAAGTGTACTTAATCAAAACAGCAAGGCCTATAATCTAGACTCCCATCCAAGTAGGTATTTTAATACAGCAAAAGCTGACAATAAAGGAAATACGCTTCCTTTCCACAGGGAAGAGTGTTTCCAGGCCCCAACATAACTGCTACAACTCCCCCTGGGACATAGCAGATTGAGTCACGGCAGGCTGTAGCCTAGCAAGTCAAACAATTATTACCCATTACCTCACAAACCTGCAGAGACGCAAGTGTTTGCCAAAAAGATACAGGGCCAGTGGTGAACACAGCCAATGATTAATAGTGGCTCCATGAGCCAAACGTCACAGCAACGGGACTGGCATCGCTCCGAAGAGTTCATAATGACATTACGTCAGAAAAAATGAAATGCTTATGTGATTTAAGTTCTCGTCCCAATGTTTATCGCAAGATAACACTTCCCTAAAGGAGAGCAGCTTGTTCATCTTTTTTAAATAAATGGATAAGCTCTGGAGACCTTTCATCCTTATTCAATTTTCATACCATATAGTGATCAACCCTTTCTGCATTGCACCAGGAAAACATGTTAAAAAAAAAAAAAAAAAAAAAAAAACTGTGATGACTTTTCATTACAATAGTCTACAAAGCTGTGTGCATGTAATTTCCTGGGTAAATATGTGTTTAAAGCCAGCACTGCCTTAAGATGGTTCCCCAACTGGGATACCTTCAGTTTATTAAGCCCCTGCCCCCCATTTGACAAAAATGTACTGAGTTCCTATGCTAGGAATTAGAGATTTAATGATGAACATGAGTTCGATTTCCCCCACAAAATTAAAAAAGAATTCTTGGGGTGCCTGGGTGGCTCAGTTGGTTAAGCAACTGTTAATTTCGGTTCAGGTCATGATCTCACAGTTTGTGGGACCGAGGCCCATGTCAGGGTCTGTGCTGACAGCATGCAGCCTGCTTGGGATTCTTTCTCTCTCTCTGTCTCTCTCTCTCTCTCTCTCACTCCCCCCCCCCTTTTCCGCCCCTCCCCTGCTCACATGCACACGTATTCTCTCTCTCTCAAAAATAAATAAATAAGCTTTAAAAAATTCTCTAGAAAGTATCTATTCATGTTTCCAAGAGTCTTGCAATATTCAAAGGTCAATTCAAATTTCTGCTGATATCCAATTTTAAATAGTTCATCCCAAACTGCCAGGACTTGAAATATTTCCAAGGAAAGCAAAGTGAAAATTCTGTACCATAACTTCTATCATAAGTGCCTAAGCAAAATTCAAACATCAACCATGTAGCATGCTGATTTGCTTACTACAAAAATAATTTCAAAAGATCTGACCAAAAAATGGTAACAGATAACAGAAAACCAGTTTGCCAATATGTTTTTATAAATTAGATATTGGAGTTTAAAAGTTAACACAATTCAGGAAGATTTGTCCTTCATTACTGCTTTGAACAAAGAGATGATAGCAAATCACAACTACTAATTACCAACTACTCTAGAACATTGGAATTACCGACACCTTCAAAGAATTAATATCTGTTTTACTATTTCCACAGAGGGGAAAAATAATTTTTTGGCCCCTTGGAAAAGTATAAGCCAAAGGAGTCCTCTGCCACATGGCCAAAGTGGTTTTCTGCTCTGTGTACAAAACTAATTTCCCCTTCGGAGACTACCTAGTCTTGTGCTACTTGTCAATAACGGACTGGGTCATCCCTCAGTGCGACGATTTTGCTCTCCGGAAAATACAGCAATGAAATAAAAATATCCCATTATCTGATGCTCAGTACATACTAGCCTATACAAAAAGTTGACTCTAACGGATTTATTATTTTAAAAGGGAAAAGGTTAACTATAAACATATGATGAAACTGTTAAATTTGATACGGTACTTTGAACACTAAGACGCTACGCTAAAGTACATGTCTCTCACTGATATAGCCCTCAGACAACAGTTTTTAGGTCTCCATAATCAGAAGAAAAGGTTATGTAGTACCTAAATCATACACTAGATAATCTAAATCATGCACCAAATTATACCAGTTTCGTGGAACATTATCCAGAGTACATTACCTACTACAGGTATACAAAAAATTACACATATATTTTTCTCTTCATTATTACTCCCCAAACATACTTAATCAAGTGACTGAAATTTTATAAATAATAATTATTTGAAGCAATGTTTCTCACCCCCAAATAATCTGAATTTGTCATATCTTTATTCCTTGTGTTCCCAAATCTCCACATGTCCTATGAAAGTCTTGCTGCATTTGTGAGTGGCCAAATTACTCTGGGTACCCCCATAAAGAATACTCAACTCAGCTGGAGTGCTACAAAGTGAAAAAGGAGCTACTCTTCAGGTAGCATGATTCTCTCTCATGTTTTGATCAGTTGTTTTTATCTAAGAACAAACATTTCATCCTTTCCTTCCCATCAGTATAACTCATTAGTGATAACACTGGAGAAAGAATACCAAAGGGAAAAAGAAAATCTTCAACATTCCATATTTACATGCATATCCTCCTCCCTAATATCTGTCTCTCCTTTCCAAGATTCTGGTACGGAAATACAAGACAATCTCCTTATGACTCATTTTCCCCTTTGGGGGGCTATACTTGGGAAAAGCATCAAGTGAATGTAAGGGCTTCTCTATTTGCTTAGGACTGAAAAGCTTAACAGTTGAGTGTTATGGTGCAAAACTCTGAATGTATCACCCCACCCCTCTCCCCTCTTGAGCAGTTATGAAAAGGCATTGTTAGTCAATTCCACTAGTCAAATTCTGAAGAATGATCTGGGCAAATAGCACAGTAATCATTGTTCTTTAAAAAGCTAAATCCACATTCTACAGTTTTATCCTATGAAAATAAATGTTTAAGAACATGCAGAAAGGATGAGAGCTATCACAGCTCTATTTTTAAATTGCCAAGTTGATTCCAGAAATTAACGGTGCATTTCCCTCCATGGAATCCTGATTCACATGTCAAAGAATGACTTAGATTTTACACATTTACTTTGGAAACTCTGAGATGCCTGTCAAATTACAAAGCAACTGCATAAACATTCCAGGGACATTTAACTGCTACCAAACTGCTAGAAGTTGATCTTTACTAGGCCCACAGCTGTTGGTGTCATACTCACTACCTAACGTCTGACCCAAGATTTGATTGTTCTGAGCCCTTCATCCAACAAGGAAATCCTCAGGGGAGGATTTGTTTTGTTTTGTTTTTTTCCATGCAGCACCCCCAACCCGATGAGGATAACAGGTGGACTGTGGCCATACACAAACATGCGTATTCTCTCTCTCTCTCTCTCTCTCTCTCTCTCTCTCTCTCTCTCTCTCACACACACACACACACACACACACACACACACACACACACACACCCCTATTCAAAGCCACTGTTTGAAGTTCTTCAACTACTTAACAAAAGGCTCAGGGGCCTACTATGGAGAGTAAGGATTACACTATCAGCTGCTCCAGACCAGAGGCTGACAGAAGGGATGTCCTGAAGGGCAAAGCCAACAAGAGGCAAAGATGGACTGCAAGCGCTGAGCGACTACAGAGCCTGATCCCTTCCGCTGAGCAGGGCTCACTGGCCCTCCCTGTGGTGTGAACCTCCTGTTCTCACCATCGCCTTTCCAAGTCTTGGCTTTAAAGCATTTATAAGCAACTATTATAGCAGGTGCTCCATAAATTGCCAAAACTACATCAACAGACTTCTTTTTTTTTAAGTTTATTTATTTATTTTGAGAGAAAGAGAGAGAGCTAGAGCACGAGCTGGGGAGGGGCAGAGAGAGGGAGAGAGAATCCCAAGCAGGCTCTGCACTGTCAGCACGGAGCCTGACATGGGGCTTGAATTTCCAAATCATGAGATCATGACCTGAGTTGAAATCAAGTCAGACACTTAACTGACTGAGCCACCCAGGCACCCAGCATCAAAAGATTTCTACTAAAAGTATGTCTCCATTGCCTAATAGCCAGAACTTACTTGTACTACATCTGTTGTATCTTCTAAAGGCAGAAAGTTACTGACAAGTCATTTTTATGTTAGCTTTCCTTTGTATGGTAGTAAGATCAAAGTAAAATATGCCATCTCCCTTGTATATTTTAGATCCTCAGATAGCCCCTCTTTAAAATGCACTGCATTTAAATAGATAATTTCTCAACCACTTATCTCAGCATTAAATAATTTCCTTAATCTGAGTCATTTATATAATGCCTCCACCAGATTCATCCTTTAAAAATGTACTTGTAGTCAAATATAATTACATGTATATGGCAACAGCTGCTAAGAAATTAAATGACACCCTTCACCTGGAGATGCCAAAGGCTCTAACTAATTCAAAAGTTTATAAAGAATGGTAGAGAATATTATAATGTAGTACAATGCTAAATACCTAGTAGGCACCTCCAAAAAAAAGGCAAAACGATTGGATTGTTGGTTTAAATCTTAACTTAAAGAGATTTACCCAGGGGTGCCTGATTGGCTCAGTCGGTGGAGAGTGCAGCTCTTGGTCTCAGGTTTGTGAGTTCAAGCCCCACGTTAGGTGTAGAGATTAAAAATAAAGTATTAAAAAAAAGAGAGAGAGAGAGATTTACCAAAATGTGCATTTGGACTAATGGGTAGAAAAGTAAGCAAACAGGTAAGAAAGAGAAAACATACCATGATTAAACAAACAGGCATGAGAAAGTAAGCTACCTAAGTAACAGCAATGGACAAAAACAAAAAATACCATAGAAAAGACTGACTAGGGAACCAAAATTGCTCTGAAATAGTCAAACATGCATGTAGTAAATTCAACAGGTTTGTGCCAATAAGCAGGTTGAGAGAATAGAAGCTAATTTCTAAGCATTAGAATCATCTGACTTTATTAACTGCAAATTTTACTAATGACAAATTAAATCCAATTCTTGGCCAATGTTACACTTCAAAACTTCCTGATTTCCTCATCCAATTCTTCCATTATATTAATTGACCCCAAAAAAAGAAAATAATTTATAAACATATTCACTGAAAATTCAGTACAATTATAAACATTTATAACCAAAACAATAGAGAATTCAATCCATGAGTGACTCATTACATTCTCTAAAATGAACCACAAAAATTATGCGTGTCTTCTCCAAGATTCTGACTATGATGCTCTACTATGTCTCTTCAGTGTCTCTCCAGTTGAAGGCAGCATTTAATGAAGTATACAAGTGAAATTCAGAATAAAAGTTCTATTTAAATATTCACATTGGCAGAAGATCCATTTCCCTCTTTAAATGCCGTGAAATGATTTCATGAGGAAGAAAAAGGCATCACCACACACGACAAAGAACACTTACTTACTTCAAAGGGATGTGTAAGGGAAAGAGGAAACAGGCCTGTTTCGACAATACAGCAAATCTCGAAATGGCTGCAACTCTGAGAAAGATGTCCCTAAAACCACATTTGCAGAGAAAACCACTCAAAGAAATGCTTACCAGATAAACCCTTGACCAAGTACATGTATTAAATAGTTTTCTGTGCATTATCATATTAAAAATGACAGAAAAGGTAACAGCCTTAGGACAGCACAACGATGCCTTGGTTTAAAAGGGTTTAGCAGAGCCCTTTAAAAAGCTGTGGAACAGTAAGGGACTCAGCCTTCCTTCATTTACTTTCATCCATAAAATACAGTGTCATGTATCTCCTACCTTCTTTCGGCTCCTGAGAAAGTGAGGGGAATAAAAGAAAGAACAATTTTGGTCCCTCTGAAGGAAGTTTTTTATAGAAACCTTTTATTTTTCTCACGATTCAAAAACTGGCTTGCACAGGTCACAGTATCTCAGTGGGCCAAAGTAAAAAAATAAATGGCACTATCCACTCTACAGGGTGTTTTCAGCTTCATACTTTAATCTCAAGAACCAATGGAGCAGGACAACCTCACCTCAGAATATTACAGGCTGGGCCAATTTGCCAGATTAGAACTTTAAAATCTAAATTGTATTTACTACACCACTTACTGTCCCAAATCACAGAGAACTTATATTTGGAAGAACTATATGAAAGATGTTTTCTTAGCCACCAGCCCTGCCAAAATAATATGTGTGTGTGCGCGTGTGTGTGTGTGTGTGTGTGTGTATACACATATATATACATACATATATATACATACATATATATGTATCTGTATATATATATATATGTGTGTATATATATACACACACACACACACACACACACACACACACATGCCAATGTTGAGGTAAGGATACTTACCTCATAATGGTACCTCCTCATTCACACTACCTTTAAAACTCAAGGACTAGGGGCGCCTGGGTGGCTCAGTCGGCTAAGCGTCCGACTTCAGCTCAGGTCAAGATCTCGCAGTTCGTGGGTTCGAGCCCCACGGCAGGCTCTGTGCTGACAGCTCAGAGCCTGGAGCCTGTTTCAGATTCTGTGTCTCCCTCTCTCTCTGACCCTCCCCCGTTCATTCTCTATCTCTCTCTGTCTCAAAAATAAATAAACGTTAAAAATAAATAAATAAATAAAAATAAAAATCAAGGACTAACAACTCAACAACAAAAAAACAAACAACCTAAATAAAAAAAAGAAAAAGAAAAAAAGAAAAAAGCAGGGGGTTGGGGGGAAGGCCTTGAATAGACATTTCTCCAAAGAAGATATACAAATAGCCAATCAGTACATGAAAAGATGCTCAACATTAGGGAAACGCAAATCAAAACCATCTTCATACCCTTTAGGATGGCTATTACAATTTTTGAAGGGAAAATAAGTGTAGACAAAGATTTGGTGCAATTAGAACCCTCTGAATTGCTTGTGGGAATGTAAAATGGTATAGCCACTTTAGAAGACAGTTTGATGGATCCTCAAAAATTTAAGAATCACCATACGACCCTGAAATTCCTCTCCTAGGTATATACCCAAAAGAACTCAAAGGAGGAACGAAATACTCACTCATACACCAATATTCATAGGAGTATTACTCTCAGTAGCCAAGAGGAAGAAACATAAATGTCCATCAATAGATGAGTGGATAAACAAAATGTGGTATAACATACAATGGAATATTATTCAGTCTTAAAAAGGAATGAAATTGTCACATTATAACATAGAGGAACCTTGAAAACATCATGCTTCATGAAATGAGCCAGACACAAAAGGACAAATAGTATACGAATCTCCTTACATGAAATTCCTAGAATAGGCAAATTCAGAGACAAAGTAAAAAAAATAAAGGTTACACCGGGTTGGAGAAAAGGACAAAGGAGGAACTACTGTTTCGTGAGTATGGAGTCTATGTTTGGAATGATGAAAAAGATCTGGAAATATGTAGTAGTGTTAGCTGTATATTGTGAATATACTTCACTAAACTGTACACCACAAAATGGTTAAAAGGGTAAGTTTTATGTACTGTTTAATATATTTTACGTATATTTCACCACAACAATAAAACTCAAGGGCTAAATCTATAGTCACCAACAATTGAAGGCATGAGCTCAGAAAGAACTGTTAGAACATCCCCTAGTGAATACAGTGAACCATAAAGTCAGCATGCCAGCTTGTAATACAGATCAGGTTTAATACTGTTGTCGACTGACAACAGAGACCTGTTCTCCCAAGCAAATGAGAATACCTGTGGTTTCAGATCTACCAGAAACAAGCCATGAATATGATATCTTGATGACCAATATACTTGGGGGGTGGAGGGAAAGGATATAATCCAACTCATGAGAAGTCAGAAATGAAGTTCAGAGTTACCTTTCCAAGACCCTGCAATCAGTTAATGATAAAACAATGACTAGAGCAACCTAGGTCTCTTTCTCTTAAGCCAGCACTTTCCTATATTCTGTTTAGTCTGACCATGTTACTTACCCTCCCTCTCAAGATATAGATACCATTCATTTTTAGAAAGCTTATTCAGGAGAGCCTGGGTGGCTCAGCTGGTTAAGCGTCTGACCCTTGATTTCGGCTCAGGTCATGATCTCACGGTTCACGAGTTCGAGCCCCGAGCCAGGCTCTGTGCTAATGGCGTGGAGGCTGCTTGGGATTGTCTCTGCCACTCCTGCACTTTCTCTGTCTCTGTCTCTCTCTCTTGAAACTAAATAAACTTAAAAAAAGAGTCTCATGAAAGAAGATTCCCTCTACCACTCGCACTCCTTCTCTTAAAAAAGAAAAAAAAAAAAAAAAAAAGCTTATTCAAATATCCTGGAAGCTGTATTTCAAAGATCACCCTATAACTCTGAAACCTACCTCCCTCAGGAGGAGTTCTCATACTCCTGATCACTAAAGAATTAATAAGCTGGCACAATATCCCCTGGAGGTGATTTCAAGAGAACAAAGAAGACGAACTTCAAATCCTAGAAAAATGGAAAACCAATATGCCTAAACAGCTTAAGGGTTTCACTTTGCTAACAGGTAGGAGGGACAAAAGAGTCTTCACATCGAAATGACTGACTACAAAAGGACAATCATTCGTGTCACCCATGTCTGTAATCAAATGTACCTGCACAGCTTAAGCAGCTCACCAGTTCGGAAGCTCTCAGTTACGGAGACAAAATCCAAGACTGTATTTGAGAAAAGAGTCCAAGAGCTTTCTTGGTTAAAAACACCAATCCTATATGAGAAGTTATCTGCTAATACTCTAGGATAAGAGAGATTCAGGAGTACTTAAAGAAGGCAACACAACAATGAACAAAGCCAGAAACAACCATGGGCAACTGAAATGCTATTGCAAACTCTCACAGGTAAATAAATGCATAATATCTCATTACAACCATTAAACAAGGAAAGTCCTAGAACTCTCCTGCCCACAATATTCCACAGAAACTTCAATCAAACATATACATGTGTCCCCTTCCAAGATCTAGTACCTAAAAACTTGAGAAAACCTTCCACGTCCCCACTGAACACCAATGCCTTGACCTTCAAATTGTGGTCACCAAGTTATGATTCTTCCAAGAGCAGTCACCAAATATTTACTGAGTTCTTCTGTGTTAGAGGCGATAGGGGATACAAAGACATTAGTGACCTATTCGTTGTTATCAAGAGACTTATAATCCAGGGGAAAATAAAAGATGTTCACATAAAAAAACCCTGAAAACAGTGTAGATGAGTTTGGCTCTGAACTTAGATCAAACTGCGTTCAAACCTAAGCCTGATCTTTTAAGAGTTTACCTCTCTACACCTCAGTTACCTTATGGATCATGTGAATGACACTATCCTGTAATACGACTGTGAGATAAAAATGAAACAAGCAACGTGATTATTAACACAGTGACCAGTGCAAAGTAAGCACCCAAAATTCAGCAATATCCTTGTTAATTATTACAACAGAAACACAAAAGCTGCCATGATACAATAAATAGCACCAACGTTCTTTTGGAGGCCAGAACAGACTTTCTTACTGAGTCTGAGGGAAATGCTTGAATTCGAGTTGCATCTTCAAAGAGATGTGAAAAGTGAACAGAGACCTGACTTACAAACTGGGTCCGAAGCTAGCTATTTTGTTTTGTGGCTTGGGCAGTGCAAGAATATCTAACATTTCAGGAACCCGGTTTCTTCATCTATAACTTGGAAAGGTGGTTTCAAATGGCTGCTAAAATCTTCTGGAGCCAACATTCTGTGATGTGGTGTAGGAAACCAGTTAAGCAAAAGGAAAGAAGGAAGGAATTCTAGATACGGTTTACGAAAATACAGAAAAAAATAGAGCTATACAAAATACAGGGAAGAATCCTCTTGCTAGAGCATAGGATCCAATGTGGGGGGGGGGGGTTGTCAAGGGAAAAAGACTGCTCATTTTGACTCCCCTTATAGCAGAAGGGGGCTGCTAGAGGTTACTGAACAGGCATAATAAAAGAGCATCTTACCAACAGGAGAAGGATGTGATAATAGCATAGAGGGCAGAATCAAACTGAGGTATGAAGATTAAGGGGGTGACAAACAATCAGGAGACTGAATGGATGTAATTCAATGATTCTGGGGTAATGAATGGGAAATGAGTGGGAACTAGCCTTGGAGAAGAATTACAAATCCCTAACTTTTTGCCCCAAGTCTTTAGATTAATTTGAAGCATTGGTTTTAGAAAAACAAGACAAAACCTTTAAGGTTTCCAGGTTCCCTTACAGAATCAAACTTCTATTTCTTCCAATCCTACAATTCTATGATTCTAAGATTCTGATACAAATGATCCGGATTGGGGACGAGGCTTTTTTTCCCCAAAGGTCTCTGGATAATTTTCACATACAACCAGGGTTGAGAATCACTGTGTCAAGGAAGGGAAAGAAGACATGGGGCAGTTAGCCCTTCTTAATAGGACATCTCTGAGTAGGCCAAAAATGATGAGGACAGGATTACTGGGTTCAACTGGGAGGAGCTGACTTATCCTCAGACTGGAAGGAGGCCACCTTTCCCACTGAGAGGCAGGAAAGAGGTAAGAATGAGTTAGTCAGTGTTGGGTAGAAAACCAGTTGTCAGATGATCATCCAGCTTCTCCATATCAAGAATCAGTTTCAGGGGCACCTGGGTGGCTCAGTTGGTTGAGCATCTGACTTCAGCTCAGGTCATGATCTCACAGGTCGTGAGTTCGAGCCCAGTGTTGGGCTCTCTGCTGAAAGCTCAGAGCCTAGAGCCTGCTTCAGATTCTGTGTCACCCTCTCTCTCTGCCTCTCCCCTGCTCATTCTCTCTCTCTCTCCCTCCCTCTCTCTCTCTCTCTCTAAAATAAATAAACATTAAAAAAAAAGAATTGGTGGGGCGCCTGGGTGGCTCAGTCGGTTAAGCGGCTGACTTCGGCTCAGGTCATGATCTCGCAGTCCGTGAGTTCGAGCCCCGCGTCGGGCTCTGTGCTGACAGCTCAGAGCCTGGAGCCTGTTTCGGATTCTGTGTCTCCCTCTCTCTGACCCTCCCCCATTCATGCTCTGTCTCTCTCTGTCTCAAAAATAAATAAACGTTAAAAAAAAAAAAGAATTGGTTTCAAATTCTGATTATAAGTCAACTCACATTGCTATGAGTACTTTAGAAATTTCTGTACAGGGACACATGGGTGGCTCAGTCAGTTAAGCATTTGACTTGATTTCAGTTCAGGTCACGATCTCACGATTCATGAGATCGAGACCTGCATCAGTCTGTGTTGACAGTGCACAGCCTACTTGGGATTCTCTCTCTCCTTGCTCTCTGCCCTTCCCCCACTCTCTAGCTCTCAAAAAACAAATAAACATTTAAAAGAACTGACTTTTAAGCATACAAATGGTTATCATTTTTTTAAATACCAGGCTCAACTATTAACATCTTTGAAGAAAGTTAATTATGAAAATTATCTTTATACTTTCAAAAGCTGGGGCATTGGGTGGCTCAATCAGTTGAGCATCCAGCTCTTAATTTTGGCTCAGGTCATGATCTTACAGTCATGAGACTGAGCCCACCATCAGGCTCCACACTGGGTGTGAAGCCTGCTTAAGATTCTCTTTCCCTCCCTCTGCCCCTCTCCCCAACTCACTGTCTCCAAAAAATAAAAAATAAAAATTTGGACTCCTCTAAGGATCTTATTCATGAAAAAAAATCTTTAATAATTTCCAGCAGACATTTCAGAGAAGAGCAGTGGCTTTATCAAGCATCATTATTTCTTAAATATTTCTTGTATAAAAACAAAACATAACATAAATATACAACAAAGATACACAGAAACAAAATATCAGTAAAAATATATGATAGTCTATAGCTACAGGTTAGATATGTTCAGGAATAAAAGGTGTGTGGAGGGCAGATCTTCATTTTATTTTTTTAATTTTTTTAATGCTTATTTTATTTTTGAGAGAGAGAGAGAGAGAGAGAGAGAGAGAACACAGCGAGGGAGGGACAGAGAGACAGGGAGACACAGAATGTAAAGCAGGCTCCAGGCTCCCAGCTGTCAGTTCAGAGCCCGAGGCAGGGCTTGAACTCATGAACCATGAGATCATAACCTAAGCCAAAGTCAGACGCTTTAACCAACTGAGCCACCCAGGCACCCCCAGATCTTCATTTTAATACTTTCCTATTATTACCAATTTACCTGACCTCAATTTGTTTTTACTTAAGCAATTTTACTATATATATTCCCTATACAATGCCTCAAATCCTTTGTCTCAGTGATGTAGAAAATAACTACCTCTCTAAATACATACACTGGTATATCTCACACAAGAGACACCAAGCCTTTATGGTGTTATATGGACAGTCCCAGAACAGATTTCAATTGCACTAATTCACAATTCATTAATATCATGAATGAGAAAGAAATAAATCAAATTCTTCCAGTTGCTGTCACCATCTGGAAAATTTACAGAATGAACCCTATTTACTACATATTATGATATTCCTAGTTTCTGCAGTTAAGGCAACTTCACATATTTTTTAAAGTGTTGGCTTTTGTAAAAAAAAAAAAAAATTAACGGTCTTCTTATAGATACAAAAACGATCTCATTTTACAAACCAATCATGCCTAAGGCTGAAAAGAAATACTTCCAACTAAAACACAGTATAATCTTTTATTTTCTCCAAAACTTAACTCACTGTTGAATAAATATAGAATTCCATAGTACTTCTTTCTATTCTGAAAGAAGAAATGGTTTTTCAAGACACAGTATTTTGCTTTTATCAGTATAGTACGCAGCTGCATTATTTGTACTTATGCCCAACATTCAGTAAATGCTCAAAGTATTAAAAATAACCGGCAATTCATATTTAATACTTAACAAGAGGTACATAGTGACTACTGAGGGCATACTGATAAAACTGAGCCACCATTATTCTGGAAAAGGAAATTTACAAAACTGAAAAGAATTATTGCTTATGGGATGACCATTCTCCACATTAAACTCTGTAATGGGAAAAGACAAGTCAATTTAGAAAACTCACATGTTTTTTAAAATGTCAGTAACTTCCCAGAGGTTTGGAAACATGACGTAAGTATTAGGATGTACAAAACAGATCTCCACAAATTCAGTTTTACATTCAAATTCTTGCTGAAACTTCATCTGTTTACCCAAATCAGAGGAAATAAAGGTGCCTGCAGGAAACAGGCAGCAGCTTACTGATCCAGCATCACAAAGCTGACCCCCCTGTGGAATGTTCAGTCACGTTATGTTGGAATAAAAGGCAAAGGTTAGGATGCAAACCCCTTCTCGCTTCCTGAGGCTGGACCCTATAACTGTGAAATACGCTGAACCCCTTGCTTTTCCAAATTCACAGTACTTTTAATCCATGGCCCAGGAAGCAGATGATCAGAATAAGAAGAAAGTAATAAAGATGTTGTGCAACACAGAATCTGACAACATTCAGTCTTGAAATATTTTGTTCCGGGGCGCCTGGCTGGCTCGGTCAGAAGAGCATATACAACTCTCGATCTCAGGGTCCTGGGTTTGAGCCCAATGTTGGGTGTAGAGATTACTCAAACAAATAAACTTAAAAAAAATGGGAAATACTTTGTTCCAATAAAAACCAAATACTAAAACAACTGTATAAATGGTAAAAGATCACAGAACATAAAATGGGAAAAAGCCTTAGAGATCACCTAACTTCATGCTGCTTTCCTGTATGTTGATGAATTAGGACTTTGGTATCAAGGTCTTACTCCACTCTATGGCACTTTTCTATAACACAGATGCTTTTTTTGTGTGCTATGACTAATAAAGATTTGACCAAATTCTCCAAAAGAAATGTTATTGCCTTGGGGCGCCTGGGTGGGTGGCTCAGTCGGTTGAGTGTCCGACTTCGGCTCAGGTCATGATTTCACAGTTTGTGGGTTCAAACCCCCCGTCGGGCTCTGTGCTGACTGCTCAGAGCCTGGAGCCTGCTTCTGATTCTATGTCTCCCTCTCTCTCTGCCCCTCCCCCACTCATGCTCTGTCTCTCTCTGTCTCAGAAATAAACATTGAAAATTTTTTTAAAAGAAATGTTATTGCCTTTAAATAAACATATTCCTTGTTTGCAGAGTCTGACAGGATCATGTCAAATGGTCTCATGAGCCAACTCAAAGGGGCTCCCATTGGCCAAGGCTGGGACAATTTGAACATTAAAACAATAACTGAATTGAGTGTGCTCGATTGAAATACAAGGAATATATAAAAATCCACAAGCCAACAATGACACTCAAAAAAAAAGAAAGTCAGGCAAACAACAAACATGAGATAAGTATTATACTAATGGCTATTCTGAAATATGGTAAAAGGAGAAATTCAGTTGTTTATCCTGCACTTCAAATAAAAATTGTATTTCACAGTAATCAAACAGCCCACATTGAAGAAGGAAAGTCATTTTGCACAGAAAATTGCAAGCCTATGAAGTTGAAGTAATGATAAAACTTAAAAGTCTCATTTTAGGATACAGAGTTTTAGTTTTGCAAAATGAAGAGTTGTGGAGATTAGCTGAACAGCAATTGTCACTGCACACTTAAAAATGGTTAAGATGGGGGCGCCTGGGTGGCTCAGTCGGTTGAGTGTCCGACTGTGGCTCAGGTCATGATCTCACGGTTCATGGGTTTGAGCCCTGCCTCGGGCTCTGTGCTGACAGCTCAGAGACTGGAGCCTGCTTCTGATTCTGTGTCTCCCTCTCTCTCTCTGCCCCTCCCTCGCTTGCACTCCGTCTCTCTCAAAAATAAACATTAAAAAAAAATTTTTTTTTAATGGTTAAGACGATAAATTTTAGTTATGTGTATTTGATCACAATTTTTTTAAATCCCATTTTATCATCATTTTGCCATCCCTAATGAGAGAATTGATCCAGAGGAGAGTCACCAATAGATTCTGACATTAGTATGAAAGGCTAGAAAGGAAGTTGATGTTTCTATGGTGCCAAAGTCTCACATCTCCTGGATTATATGCTATACTCAAATGGAAAAATATAATTTTATAATGAGGAGGTCAGTCATCATCTTTTTTTTTTATGGTTTTTTTTTTTTTTTTTTTTTTTTTTTTTTGAGACAGGAAAGAGAAAGAGCGAGCACGTGCACCCACATGAATAGGGAAGGGGCATTGAGGGAGGGAAAGGGAGAATCCCAGGCAGGTTCCACACTGTCAGCCCAGAGCCTGACTTGGGATTTGATCTCACAAACCATGAGATCATGACCTGAGCCTAAATCAAGAGTCGACACTTAACCAACGGAGCCACTCAGGTGCCCCAAGATCAGTCTTCATCTTAATCAATCTCAGCTACAATAGAAAGAAAGCATTATATGGCTCCTGATAAGATGTAATATGAAACATACAACTTGGCTATTAAATACTCTTACCAAAAATGTTTATTCTTAATTAACCAAGCACATAGCTCTAAATTTTACTTTATATTAAATAAAGAGTATGGAAGACTAATTTGAATACCACACATGGAGACAATCAGACAAACCCGGAAAAAAGAAAGAGTCTACTAGGTATTAGGCCTCTGCTTGTATCTCTCCCACAGGTCACTGTCATGAAAAGGCAAGGGATGGGAAGAGGGCTATTTTAGGTTACAAAAGACTTAAAGTGACAGAGCCAATAACCAAATGCAGTATATGCTCCCTGATAGGATCCTGGTTCAATAAATAAGCTATACAGGATGTCACAGGGATGACTGAAGAGATTTTAATACAGACTAGATATTAGATAATATTAGAAAACTGCTGCCAACTGATAGTTATATAATAACAGTGTTCTGGTTAGATGGGAAAATAGCCAAATTTTTTTACAAATACAGAATAAAGAAATTGGAGTGAAATGTCATGAGTTCCATAATTTATTTTACATTACTTCAGAGAAAAAAATACATGGTAAAAAGTTAATGTAATGAAAAAAGTATCTAGGCAATGATCATCAACAGCTGCTAAAAACCCGCTACGCAAAAGCTTGTTGGGAAATTTACAATGGATGGATCAAGCTGACTGGCAATACCTAAACCCACGGATCAAACTTAATCCCAAGAAGACAGCCAACCATTCACTATGTCTCTTGAAGAAATGCAGTAAGAAATCAACAGAAACTAGCATGAAGGATTCTCCAAACCACCACCACCATCAGAATTAACCTTGAGGAGTGCCTGGGTAGTTCAGAAAGTTAAGCATTCAACTTCAGCTCAGGTCATGATCTCATGGTTCATGGGTTTGAGCCCTACATCAGGCTCTCTGCTGTCAGCACAGAGCCCGCTTTGGATCCCCCATTCCCCCCCACCCCCGCCTCTCTCTCTGCCCCTTCCCTCCTGGTGCTATCTCAAAATAAATAACTTAACTAAAAAAAAATAATAATAATCAACCTTGAATCTGATTAAGCCTCAGATGTACCTACCAATGTAAGAGGATATTCAAAAAGAGAAACATATTAATTAACCATCACCAAAGGGATGCAATCAACAAATGTGGGAAATTCTAAAGAAACAACACAGTTTTTTCAATAAGGAAACTTAAAGAAAAGGAGGGAAAAGAAAAGAAAAGAAAAGAAAAGAAAAGAAAAGAAAAGAAAAGAAAAGAAACTACATATTAAGATATTTAAGAGACATACCAACCAAATGAAATGTGACCTCATTTGGTCCTGACTTGAACAAACCAACCACAAAAACATTTATAAAACAAATGGGAACAACACTCACTGAATATTTGCTATTAAGGAGATATGAAATTGTGAGATGCGACATTGGATGTGTGGTATTGTTTTTTCTAAATGCTTACCCACTACAGATATATAAAAAAGTATTTACAGGTGAAGTGATACAATATCTGGGACTTGCTTCAAAACAATCCAGCAAGGTACAGGGTAGGGGGACAGGCTGTTTGGTGGCACAAAAGAGGACACAAAATTAACCATATGTTAGTAATTAGCTATAAGATGGGCACATGGAGATTTACTATCCTACTTTATGTCTGTATACACTTCGATTAAAAATTAAAAAAAAAAAAAGGGAATGAAGCATCTTCACCTAATTATAGAACCTTTTTCACCTACCACCTCAAATAATAAATACCAACCAAAGTAAAGTAAAATAACACTGACAAGAGAAAGTCTGTAAGGCCTCCGCCACAAGCCTCACAACGTGAGAAGATTCTGGTGAACAGCAGTGTGAACCCAAACCCAACTTTTACAAAGTGCACTGAACATGAAGGGGAAAAACTGGGTTGGGGGTCATGGGTGTTCCTTACACTGGGTTCCCTATTTGTACATCGTAAGTTCCCATGATAAAAAGTGATGACCACAGAACACATTTACTTGATTTTCCACATATATCGGTCGCTTTCTGACTTGCTGTCTTCCCACTTTTATCCTTTTACCCACAACCGCCAAGGGAGGGGGCAGGGGAGAGGAGTCACCAACAATACTTGCTTACTGGGTGGGAAATTTAACTAGCAAAACTGAAATGTTTCCATATTGCGCTAGAAAAATCAAGACTGGTTTTACTGTAAAATGTCTCACTCCAACTGAAAACCTGGTTTGTGGTCTGTGG
The DNA here is from genome assembly GCF_018350195.1 of Panthera tigris. NCBI lineage: Eukaryota > Metazoa > Chordata > Mammalia > Carnivora > Felidae > Panthera > Panthera tigris. Next base: position 117,518,363 of record NC_056664.1, read on the forward strand.
AAATTACGAAGGCATCTGCTTTTTCCCTTTCTTTTTTGGAAAGGAAGCTGGACTAAAGACTCTTGTGTAATTTGTATTTGGATGTGGTGTTTGCAGAGGATTATGATCTTCCCAAATTTCTAAGTGGTTCCATCTGTTTTTATGGGAAATTTGGCTTAGAACGACTTTAGAAAATGAAGACCCAAGTAAGGAATCCAATCGCCTTTACAATTAGTCCTCGTATATTAACTGAGTGGTTAAGAAGTAACAGAACCAATGAAACATTCATTGGGAAAAAAAGTGTTTTTTAATTGAACGTGGAACTGATAAAAAGCCTCTGTACATAACTCTCAATTTACAAAACAGGAACAGGTTAAAACTATGCCATGGCTGGGGACTGGGGGGAGAACCTGGGTAGCTGGATCAGGTAAGTGTCTAAGTGTCAGACTCTTGATTTCAGCTCAGGTCGTGATCTCACGGTTCGCGTGAGTTGGAGCCTGAATGTGGGGCTCTGTGCTCTCAGCACAGCTGAGGGGATCCTCTCTCTCCCTGCCCCTCCCACACATGCATGTACATGCATGTGTCCTTTCTCTCAAAAACAAACAAACAAAAAAAAAAAACTATGCCACAGGGATAAAATCAGCAAAATAAAAAATAGGAATGATATAGGACAATCCAATTTCTTAAAAAATAAATAAACTACAAGTAAATATAAAAGAGAAAAGGAGACAGAACCTATAAAGAGAATCACTAATCACAATGTGTGCACCTAATTTGGATACTGATTCAAACAAAAAACTGAAAGAAAACAAAAACTGGAAATCTGAATACAGTGAATATTTGATGATATTAAAAGTTAATTTGTTTAGGTGTGATAATGGTATTGTGACGTTTTTCAAGAGTCTTAGCTTTTAGAAATACATACCGAAATACATACAGGGGCACCTGGGTGGCTCAGTTGGTTTAAGCATCTGACTCTTGATTTCAGCTCAGGTTATGATCTCATGGTTGGTGGGTTCAAGCCCCATGTGGGGCTCTGTGCATGCAGAGCCTGCTTGGGATTCTCTCTCTCTCTCTCTTTGCCCCTTTCCCATGCTCTCAAAATAAATAAATAAATTTTTAAAAAAGAAATATATGCAGATGGAACAAGATGCCTAGGATGTGCTTCAAAATGATACAGTTGCAGGTAAAGTAAACAGAGATATGGATAAAAGCAAGGTTAGCCACGAGTTGATCACTGGAGTTGATCACTGTTAAAGCTGGGAGATGGGGAAGTACTGGGTGGGAAGGGTCATCATCATACTATTCAATTTTTTTTTCTTTGAGAGAGAGAGAGACTCTCAAGCAAGCTCAGCATGGAACCCGACATGGGGCTTGATCCCATGACCCTGGGATCATGACCTGAGCCTAAATCAAGAGTCAGACGCGCAATTGACTGAGCCACCCAGGTGCCCCTTGATTTACTTTTGTACATATTTAAAACTTTCCAAATAAAGCTTTTTCATTAAAAGAAAGGAAATGACAAAGTTAGCTTATGAATTTTTTAACTTTTTAAAACACTGTAACATCTAAAAAAAGAACAGTGATACATTTTCTACCTAAAGTAGAATATTAACAAATAAATTTAGAATTAGTATTTTTCCATCTTGAAATTGTCTAAAAATTTCAGCAAGTCACAAAATGAGAATCATAAAATCTAAGACCTGGAGGACACCGTGATGGCCCCAAAGTCCAAGTTCTCAGCCCGTGAATCTTCCTCCCCGCTCCCAGCAGGCAGTTACCAGCCTCTGGCAGAGGTCCTTCAAACTTTGAGAAAGTCACTTCCTTCCAAGACAGCCCACTCCATCCTCTGCCTACTCCAACTGTCAAAAAGTTCCTCTCATACCAAAAAGGAGATTTCCCTTCTCCAGATCTCAGTTCTACCCATGGAAAAAGGGTTTTTCAAACACATTCATGAGCTGTGAAATCAAGCTGGTAAATTGTTGACTGGCATTTTTATTATTGTTGTTGTTATTATTACGCAGAAAAGAAAATCTCAGAGTGAACTACACGTAGTAAAGCTCAAGATCTAATTTATGAAGCTTGTTTCTGTTCTTTATGTACACACACATCTAAAAAACACACATAGACTTCCATACTGATAAAAGAGCCAAGATATCCAATCTGTGTCTTATGGTACCTTTTGTCAAGGAAAAAAAAAAAAAGAAAGAAAGCCAGCGCTCAAACCATAGCTCTCAAAACACCTCAACAAGTTGCCCACCCCAGCAAGCCCTAGCCCTTCGGTTATCTCCAACAGCCAGTGCCTCATGTTGCTATAGTTTCTCCTAACCTCAACATCCCAGGCAGCCTTCCAGGCACAAGGCTTCAGTTTGTCTAATCTTCCACTGGTTTTTATTGAACAAATATATACTTAGTCCATACTACACAGCCCTTACAATGCAGTACCTAAAAATTAACAATATATTCCAAGTCAAAACAGAATAATCAATTACAGCCCACATTCCGCCTTAAATATTTCACATATTCATTTAAAAACATCCTTTGAGATACAGGTAGAGACATCCGCTAAGTGGAAAAGACTAAGCCTAGAAAGAGAGTTGAGTCAACAGATTATGATGGCAGAAGAAGTCTTGGGTGACATAAAATTAGAGAGGAGAGTCAAAGGACAGAACCCCAGGATACAGGGAAAAGCTGAAGGGACAGTCAGAGAAGTCTTCAAAGAACAGAAGAAGTAGAACAAAGCACTGCAACATGTCAGGAGAGAATTTCAAAGACAATGCTGGGTCAAGAGTATCAGAAGTAACACAGGGGAAGAAAGCATTCAATAGATTTGACAACAGGGTCATCCACTACCTGGAAAAGAGCAATTTCAGAGGAGTGGTAAGACTCCATGTCAAGGAGCCTCACACTGAGGAATACAAACGCATCTACTACTTTTTAATAAAGCTTCATTCACACTGAAAAGAAGGCCAAGACTGCGCTGTTTTAGAACTCTTTCAAGGAGCTTATAATTAAGCAGACTTAACTTTATTTCCAAAAACTTTCATGTTATTTATTTCAACCAGTTTTGTAACTAACAAGACAATCTGCATATAGCTCATTAGGTTTCCCTGCAAATGCCCATGGAATCTGTAAATCTGATTGGGAGTCCTTGTCTGTCATCATAAAAACCACTTGCAAAAAATACTTTAGATAGGAGATGACCAAGGCTAAAATTTCAGTGACAATCACCACCACAGACTTCCCACCACAAAACAGTTTCCTCCCAAAATTGCTACAAAGATACCATGAAAGCTTTATCAAATGTTTTGCCAAAATCGTATGTCTATGTTTTTCCTCTTAGAAAGGGCACTTTATTATAATTTTTAATTTTTTTTAATGTTTATTTATTTTTGAGAGAGAGAGAGACAGCGGACAAGCGGAGGAGGGGCAGAGAAAGAAAACGAGACACTGAATTTGAAGCAGCCTCTAGGCTCTGAGCTGTCAGCACAGAGCCCAACACGGGGCTTGAACTCACAGTGAGATCATGATAGGAGCCAAAGTTGGACGCCCAAGGGACTGAGCCACCCAGGCACCCCTAAGGGCACTTTAAATTACCTTCTCCATCGAGACAAATGAATGAGCCACAGACAACACTTCACTGGATCAGGACTTAATTCAGGGCACCTGAACCATTAAAGAAACAAACATAAGAAGCAGTATCATTTCCCCAATGTCACACTTAGGAATTGGTGAACTGGGACTTGGCACTACAATTTTCTTTATACCCTCTGCTCCTTTCAGGAAAAAAGGAAGAAAAAAAAAAAGTATCAGTTACCTGGTTTGTTAAAATTCCAGTCACTAAAGACCCAAGACAAACTCCCACAAAAGTTTATTCTTTTCAGGACAGATCAATGATGGCCGAAGTTCCACTCCACCTGACACTTCCAAGGTACTCAAGTGAAGACAAGAATTTTGATCATCCCGTGGTACTGTGAACTACCGACTTCAGCAACTCCTCTATGACTTGTCAACATTCCAGTTGGACTCAAATTTCCATTTAAAAAAACAGCGGGGGACAAGTAAGACAGACCTCAGTAGTTACCGTCTTACTTTCTGTATGCTTCCACTTTTCCCCCCTTTCTCCTTTATAACTAAAGCCAGCAAAGGAACAAGTGTCATTCTCATTAACTGCTTTCCAGTTTCTGAATGAAATCTACCCCTTGTGATCAAATTAAAATTAGACACTAATGCACTAGTGGAGTACTGGCTGTGGGTCTCCTCCCTGGGGAGGAGAATGCAAGTAGGACTAGGGTATCAAGAAGGAATTTAGGGATGATACAGGACAGCAGTTACGACTGTAGGGTCTGGAACCAGACCACCTGGGTTCAATTCCCCGCTCTGCCATTAATTAGCTGAATGAACCCGAGCAAGTTATTTAACTTTGTGATGACTCGGTTTTTTTACAGGTAAACCTAGAAAAACAGTACCTACCAGACTGGGTTACTGTGGGGATTCACTGAAAAAATTAAGCAAAAGTGCTCACAGAACAGTATCTGATACACATTAAGTATTCAAGAAATGTTACCTATTATTATCAATATTTTTGAATTCAATATGTAATGTCTTTACAAAGAAAATAATTAAACTACATTTCAATAAGTACATATTAAACTAATTCAATACGTAATGACTTTACAAGGAAAATACACTAAGCTGTATTTTAATTAAAAGTAAAAATTAGGGGTGCCTGGGTGGCTCAGTCGGTTAAGCGTACAACGTTGGCTCAGGTCATGATCTCACAGTCCATGAGTTCAAGCCCCACGTCGGGCTCTGTGCTGACAGCTCGGAGCCTGGGGTCTGCTTCGGATTCTGTGTCTCGCCTCTCTCTCTGCCCCTCCCCTGCTCATGCTCTGTCTCTCTCTGTCTCAAAAATAAATAACAACATTAAAAAAAAAAAAAAGTAAAAAGTAAAACATAAAATAAACTACCTCTCCCGTAGAAATCCTGCCTTTATTAGTTAGGAAAAGCACTTGAACTATTAAGTGATTATCAACTTCAGCTATAATGCCAACCTTTTGATTTATAAACAGGATTCATAAACTAATGTATGACCCATGTTTGAGGCACTTTCCTCTCTACACTGCCAGACAGACCATACACATGGCAGGTTGATCTGATTTTACAATAACTGTAGTCCCATTAAAATTCACTCAGCTGAAAAAAGCAATGTTTCGCTTGGTCCACTTCCAACATATTGCCAACTAAACTATGCTAAGCGAAAGAATGAAAGAAAGAGAGAGGGAGCATGGGAGGTAGGAAAGGAGAAAAAAGAAAAATCTACAATCATTGAAGTCTGGTATAAACATAGGAGCCCTGGAAAAAAATGTGCAGAACAGCAACATTACCTTGAGAATATATTAGTGTGTGAAGATCAGCTCTGATTTGGTTTAGAAATTGTTAGGGTTTTTTTTAGCACTCGCTAAAGCATTTCCCATGTCCACAATGCTACATTCACATGAAACTGCTTTCATTGATCGAAACAATATTCAGATATTTATTCCAAAAACATGACAACTATACACGTGGCAAATGAACTAATTTCTATAATCCTACAAATGCAGCAATGAACATGAACTTTACTCTGGAACTAGAAAGCGCATGCCAAAAAGAAGGGGCAGGAGGAAATATCTTACCTATATACAAATGAAACTATACGATGTCTAGAATTTGCTTTGAAATAATCCTGGGGGGGGGGGGGGAGGGTAGTATCAGGAGTGGAAGGGAAATATAGACGAAACATGACTGGCTGCGTCCCGGTAACCGTCAAAGCTGGGTGAGGGTACCTGGGGTTCAGTACACTACTATTCTCTCTACCTGTGAATATGTTAAACTTCCCATAATAAAAAGTTTAAAAAGGACACTTCTCTGTAACTGACAATGGTACATTCCTTCTGCCAAAAACCACTTCAACAGATAATCAGATACAGTAAAAACAGAAAAACAGTAAAACCATGAAAAACAAATCTAACAACAAAAAAGGTCCTTAAGAAAAGAGCCACATCATCCTTCACTGCTATCATGTGTGCCATACAGAGCAAGTAACACATAGATCACGGATCTACAGAATGCTCGAATCTCTGCCCTCGAGTCTTTCCATTAAAGCTCGCAGCGCTAGGGATGAAAGCGAACGGGCTGCAATTAGGAGAAAAGCTGGAGCCACATCTGCACTACACATGCTGCCCACATCTACAGCTCTTCACTGCAGAGCCACAAAAGCTAAGAGTATCTTCAACATACCTTTATGTGTCTGTTTGCGGGGGGGGGGGGGGGGGGGGGGGGGAGTAGGACAAATGTATTCATATTCCCATATGTGTGTAATGTAAAACAGACAATCTTGGCATTAAGGAAATTAAGACATAGGCTTTACCGATGTTGATTTTAGTGGCTAAGATCCAAAAACAGTTCTAGTTACAAGCTCATGGATAAACTCTTGATTCCTTTGTCAGTGGACAGACTCAACTCTTTTCATGACATTTTAACCTTTCCCACACACAATTTTTTTTATTTATGTAATTAAGAAAAACAAGAGGTTTCCTTTTTCTCCTTAAGAGAAGTGGATTATTTTTTTTTTTTTTCAAGGAAGGTGTTCATTCAGCAGCTTTTCTACCTGAGTCCAAAAGCAATTCAACAGAGCACACTGGGGAAAAGTGAAGGATTATCAGAGTGAACGTGGGCTCCAAAAACAAAGGGTGAATATGCACCACTGGCTAGCAGATGACCCTGCCACATTTGCTTTTCAAATACTAAAGGAAGGCATTTGGCACCATTTTCCAATAATCCCACAGGACTTCTACTTCCCTGTTTTTTCAACAGTATCTCAAAATGTTGACACATTTATTGAACTATTTTTGGAAGATCTAGCTCTGTCTACCTTCAGGGCTCAAGATACAAATAGATGTGAGCTACAGGACAGACCTCTAGCTACAAAACTTGGCAGGCTTCCTGAGTTCTCCAAGAAAAATTCAATTGGCAACTCCATTAGCTGCAGAAGAGCACAGAGCAGAGGGAACAACTCTGGACACAAGGAGGCTTTGGCTGTGCCTCTATTATGAAACTGGATGACTCTGGGTAAGATTAACCTCTTCCTGACTCACTTTTCTTATCTGTAGAACATATGGTATGAAATTATTTTAAGAATCAAATGAGAAAATGTTCTAATGATTTACTCGGAAAAGAGAAAAAAAAACTTTACAAATTAAAACAGAATTAAAAAAAGAAAAGAAAACCCTTAGAAGTCTATGCCACAATCACCACATACAGTTTTATGCTGTTATCTATTAGGAGAAAGGAAAAATGTACCAATGACCTTGATGAAGAAAACCATATTTTGAACACATTCAATGTTTCTCAAACTTCACTCTCATGCCAACTTCAGAGTTTTTGCCAAATCCAAACTGTATTATTTACTGAATACTCAATCCTTAAACCAAGTTGCTTAAAAAATACCTACTTTAGCCTTATACGATGTTAATATCAATGAAATCATAGGTTTGAGGCACTTGTCTATTTTTCTGATGTACGCTGACATATATATTTAACCATTAAAAGAAAAAGATTCATCTGTATACCACCTTAACTCATTTTAACGTACCACCACACCTTGGGGAAACGCTATCCTGACCTACTGCCCACAACACCTTCTACGTTAATGAACAAAGTAGTGTATTTGAATGTATAAGTCTGTAAAACCCACTGAACAATTTAACCTGCCCTAACCACATGCACATATGAGTCTTCGGGTCTTCCAGAACTTCCTCAGACCTCCCAGACACTACCTCATTCAGAACCTCCATTTTTGTTGCCCCAAACTCCATACACAAAAATCCCTACGTGAGTGTAGTAATAAAAGTTCTCACCCTAAAAGTGCCCTAGTAATAAAAGTTCTCACCCTGAAAGTATTTAACAGAATCCACGAGTTCAAAGTTCCTCTATATCACAGAATCAATATTCAAAGAATATTTAAGTATTTGGATGCGAACCACGTATCAGTCTAAAGATAAACTAAGTTACTCAGAAAACACTAAAATAACATTGCCATTTTTGATACGTATTCACCAAATTTGTTTTTATTGTATATTTTAAAATCTAATTCAAGTTTACACTGTCAGATTTGAAAGCATTTGTACTGAACTAATTCTTGAAATAGCACAGGGAAAAAAATAATACACCGCCTGAAGTCTCCCTAGGAAGCACTTGCTTGTACAAAGACCTATCAGTCATCCATTCCCATCCATGGTAGACCTTGGCCCAATCGCTCTTTCTCTTTATACACACACACACACACACACACACACACATTCATACATACATACATAACTAAAACTGAAGATAAATTCAGCATCTGGCATGAAAAAAGGACAATTTTATCATGGCTGCAGTCCACAGTAATCTTGGGAATTTTATTTTTATCAATTTAAAACCCTAAGTCAGTGGATTGAACATGAGTTAATTTCTGCACCCTCCCAAAACCACACTAAAATGACAGTAAGGAAATTTTTTAAAAAGGGGGGAGGGGGACAAAAAAAGGGAGGGGACAGGCTAGCAGATGAGATATATCAACAGAATTTTAGAAGATGGAAAACAGATGTACAAAGTAACTGACTTAGCAAAGAGAGGAAGCCAAACCTGAATCCCTGGCCTGGTGGGGGCTTGCAAGAAGCAATCTGAGTGCTGGAAGAGGCCCCGGGATCCTCAGTAAGCAGAGGTTCCAGATACCACTGAGGGCTGAGGTGAGAGACAGAGCCGAAAACAGGAGACCAGCTAGAAGCACATGGGACACTGAAACACCTCCTTCTCTCTCCTGTTCTCTCCAAACTTTTGCAGCCAAAAGACAGGAGAAGAGGTTCACTCTCTAGAGCAGCTGAAGGAAGAAAGTGTCCACGTTTAGGGAATCCAGACATAGAGGGCAGATGTGAGAGGTACACAGAAAACAAAGAGGCCCAATTATTGTCAACACATATTCAAAAATGCAAAACAGACAAAAACATTTGTCTACTTGCAGTTTACACTCAGATGATAGTAATACATACTGTAGAAGAGAGAAAAGGAAAAGATTTAAGGGATGCTGGGGCAGGTGTGGGAGTGGGGCTGTAGTTTCAAATAAATGATCATGGGAAGCAAAGATCTGAAGGAGTTATGGGAGTAAGCCATGTAGGTATCTGAGGGAAAGCATTCCAGACAGAGGGAAAGCAAGTAGAAAGGGCCACCAAGTAGGGTAAGATTGGAGATACTACAAATATTTAAAAGAGGACATTGCCAAAAAGAAAATTCAGTGACCAAGGAGCAGCTTAGAAAATAGGAAAACAAAAAAATTCAGTAGAGAAGTTAGAAGAGAACACTGAAGAAAGCCAAAAAGTCAACAAAAAGACAAAGAGAAGGTATGAGACTAAATAAATAAATAAATAAATAAAATTGGAGCGTCAATCTAGAAAATTCAACATCCAAAAATAACATAAGTTTCAGAAAGATCGGAGAACATAGAGGGAGAAATTACCATGGAGGAATATTTCTAAAGGACAAGAGTTTCCAACCCGAAAGTACAATGAGTAGAAAAACCTCCCACACCCAAGGCACACCATTATGAAATTTCAAAACACCAAGTTCAAAAAGAAAATCCTAAAAACTTCTGAGGAGAATAAATCAGCCACATGCATAGAAGCGGGAATTAGAATTGTACTGCTCCTTCTGGATAGCGCTGGGATGCCAGAACACAACAGAATAATGCCTTCAAAATTCAAAGGTTAAGTAATCACTCATTTAGAATTCTATACCCAGCCAAACTATAAAAGCATTCAACTTAAGAATACAAAAAGGCATTTCAGGTAGAGCATGCAACTCTTGATCTCAGGGTCATGAGTTCAAGCTCCATTTTTAGGTGGGGAGCCTACTTTAAAAAAAAAAAAAAAGGCATTTTATGAATGGAAAAAAGCTACTTCAAGACATGCAAGGTTTCAAATAATTCACCTTCCACGTGCACTTTCTTGGAAACTACTGGAGGATAGAGTCACGTAAAGTAAGACTTAAGAAAGAGACATGGAGCCCAGTAACCTGAGCACAGGAAGAGAGGCAAAGGTACATCCCAGAATACAGCTGTACAGTAGCTCCAGAAATAAACCAGTCTTGCAGGATGGAAGTTTCCTAATCTCAAAAATAAGAACAGAACTAAATCAGCAGTTTTTGAACTTCTGTTTCCCAAAAACCTTTCAAAAACTGCTCCCAAAAGCTTTGTGCAGTGGCAGCATAATAGCCAATGAGATTTATCCAAGGAGTGATTATTGCTAATTGAAAAACTGGGGTGCCTGGGTGGCTCAGTCAGTTAAGCATCCAACTTTGGCTCAGTTCATGATCTTGTGGTTCATGGGTTCAAACCCCACATCAGGCTCTGTGTCAGTTCAGAGCCTGGAGCCTGCTTCAATTCTGTGTCTCCCCCTGACTCGTGCTCTGTCTCTCTCTCTCAAAAAAATGAATAAACATTAAAAGAAGGAAAAATTTTAAAAAACGAAAAACTGCTCCCAAAAATCTCTCTCTCTGACACTCAAGACACACACACACACACACACACACACACACACATACTTTACTAAAGTCTCAGGCAATTCGTAAACCACTGGGCAGTACCTTCCCCACTAAACCCACTCCACATCAACTAAATAATTTCCACGCTCCTCTCTGGTCCTCTAGGTGAATGAATCTAAGGTATAAAAGAACCTAAGAATTATGTGGCACAGTGTAAATTACATTTTAATTTAATGTCTTCAAGATACTGTGATGTGTATCTATACTGGTAGAATACACAGGAAACTCAAAAATATGATTAAACTCAGCAGTGCTGTTATCACGGTGTTAGGTCCAGCTCAACAGGAAGTCTAGAAACCTGAATTCAGTGCTTAGAAAAGATGATTAGGGAGCTGGTAATCAGACCTATATGAAAACTTTCCAAAATCACAGTTATCTTGGAATAAGGCATTTGGAAGGTAATGTAAGTCCTTATGTATTTGAAAATTCTTTTCAAAGAGGTTGATAATGAGGCCATAAAAAGAGGAAAGCAAGACCAAACTGACTTTTCAGTTGCAGCATGAAAGCCTTAGTTTAGATACAATGAACTTCCATACCTGATATAGACAATAAGATCCTACAGATGAACAGACAAATCCCTTTGAGCAATTTCCATGCCCTCCCATTCTTAACCTAGAAAGAACAAAAACCATCCCAGTGACACTAAAATTAGTTACATGTGCAAAACATTAACTTGGCTACCTAAAATCTTACTGATGCTATTTCTCAGAGCAAATAAAAAGATAATTCTTATTCCCCAAGATGCTCCTGGGTAGCTCAGTCAGTTAAGCAACCAGCATCAGCTCAGGTCATGATCTCACACTCCGTGAGTGTGAGCCCAGCATTGGGCTCTGTACTAACAGCTCAGAGCCTGGAGCCTGCTTCAGATTCTGTGTCTCCCCCTCTCTCTGCCCCTCCCCCACTCACACTCTGTGTGTGTGTGTCTCTCTCTCTCTCTTTCTCAAAAATGAATAAACATTAAAAAAAAATTTTTTTTTAGAACCATCCGACTTCAGCTCGGGTCATGATCTCACAGTCTGTGAGTTCAAGCCCCGCACCGGGCTCTGTGCTGATAACTGAGCCTAGAGTCTGCTTCAGATTCTGTGTCTCCCTCTCTCTCTGCCCCTCCCCTGCTCGCACTGTCTCTCTCAAAAATAAACATTAAAAAAAAAATTTTTTTTTTAATTCTTATTCCTTAAACATATCCCGTATTACTATAAAAATCATTGGGGGGGCCATCTATATACATTTAGACCTTTATGGCTCTATGTGCTGAAATGAAAAAACACTAATACATAGAGCAGTATCTGTGAAATGAAAACGATTTCTGTTTTAAAAGTAACTGAGAATATGAAATTAGCCCAATTTCAATCTTTAGGGAAAAAATCCAGAAGCAGTATGTCATAAACTATTGTGCTTATACTAACAGGTAAGAGACATCACTTTAAAAATAAGAAAATTGAGAAAAGCACCAAAATTCTCATTAAAATAAATACTATCCCAAACACTGGGTATTTAGAGAAACTTTATATTAATTACCTACCCTTCTAGACATGAAAAACACATCTAAGAAACCCGCACAGGTCTCATTCCAAACACAGATCAAGGGGAAACAATACCCACTAGCAAGAAAAGCAAATCCCCTATATGAAATATTGCCTACATGGTATTTCTACATGAACTAGTACCGAGCTCCATGTCAACTCCAACTTTCAAAGAATCCTCACTAAAATCACCTCCAAAATATTAAAGGTTCAATGAACAGATTTTCAAATGTATTAAGTACAATGTTACAGACACTTCACATAACAAATATATATACACATATATATATAAATATATTCCCTCTCTCATATAAAATAAACATACATACACACTTTACAGAAAAACTTTAAAAAGCACTGGTTCTCACTTTCTAGCTATTAGAGAGGATTCTTTTGTTTCCCTGTTGGCTTACCTATAACTTCTACACAACTCTAGCGTTTATACTTGGAGGCCATTCCCCTACAACTAATGACAGCAGCCATGACTCCATTTGAGATTTTAGTCTGGGGCACTGCCCAGTCAGACGAATGATAGATATCTTATGAATACTGAGTTGCTGGTTTGTGCCAAAACATGGCATTCCCAAAGGATGCTCTGTCTGGAATCTGTGGGGGATTCATATACAAATCTTCTATTAACTCAGGCCTTCCAAAGAGTCTGGAAATGTTTGTGTGTTGGGGGAAAAGGACAAGGTCTGAAAGTGGATTTGCTGACTCCTAAAGGTCCAGCCCTGAAATTCCAAGATTCTATAAAAGGGCAGTAAATTAGGGTTTGGCTAGTATTTGCTAGACTACTGATGCCAGCATAAACATTTACTTACAGCTTTTAAATCTGTAAGGGTACCCAGTGGTTAGGTAGAGTAATTCTGAATCTGAAAAAACAAACAAGGCCACTGGAAATGTTTCTAAATAAAGGTGGGGCGGGGGATGTAGGCACATTTCCTTTGTTTTCTCCAGTAAAAATACAGATTTTAGAAATGCAAATTTGACTCTCAGCAATATCGATCCCTATAAATTACTATATTGCCTTATAAAAGTATTAGCAAGGCATGCTCTTCTAAAAAGTCCACACAGAGCTTTCAAAAACACTACTTCAGTTCAAAACAACAAAGAAAAAGGCCCATACCTTCCTGTGGAAACAGAAACAAAGTCAAATCTTTAAAAATATTTAGCATTCTACTATATAAAATATAAACCTCACGTTCCTAAATAAAATGGCAAAGATAAAAACGCTTGTAGTTCTCTAGCCACAGTAATATGAGAGTAGTGATTCAGAGCAAAACCTGATGTTAAACATAACTACACAATATTACTAATTACAGAGTAATTCTACCAATAAATATTTTGGTTGAGGACTGCTTTGTCATCTTGGCAAGTATTTTTAGTTGAAAGCAAAGGGTTGGGTAGTACACATGGACATGCTTACGATTTTTAAAAATCTATTTTTAAAATCTGGTGACTGGATAGGTCTTCTAAACTCGATTCTTTCGAACTGGTAATTTGGAAAGGGTAAACCACAGGAACGTTACGTTAAGAAGCAAAGGACCCGGCAAGCTCACCAACTCAGATCAGCACAAAGCTAAACTGGAAACCAGCAGGCGCTCACAAATCCAATGACAGGCGCAGAGTCACTAACACCTGTATAGACACTAACTGTAGTAAAAGCTACCTCTCCAGATACAGTGAGAGCCAATGTGAATTTCCTTGTCTTACATTCGCACAGGTGGGCCTCTCTTCTGATGCATCCCCTAAATCGGCAAATTTGCTTCTTTCTACTTGGAATGGAATTTCTGATGTTAGGGTACCCACCCAGCTGTATACATACCCAATTTTATAATACATACCCGGTTAACGATATTCCACAGCAGTTTAAATTTTTTCGCCCAAGTTAAGAATAATTTCACTGAAATTCTAACTTTGTTGAATTATCACATTTAATCCTTTTAAGCAATCCCCGTCCCATTTAGATACCAATTTTGAAGCTGGGGCTCAACTCACCCACCTGTTTTCTCTGGTAGGTCTTTGCACACAGTGCTCCCGCTATTTGGGACTAGAGGTAAAAGATTAAGAACTGTTATGACTAGGTCTTTCTTAAAGAAGGGTGTTTTAGAAGCAAAGAAATTGTCTCCTCCCATTACTCCAAATGAGCAGCCTCTTGTTCTCAGCGGTCCTTGTGCACACAAGACCACTACTGACTTCGGTGGGAATTCTGCCCAAGAAGTGAGGAAGACAGGATAGGATTAAATGAGCCCTAAATCCACACCATTGTGCCAAGTCATTACCACTTGTACAGTTCTCCAATAACCTCCAGGGAGTAGATTATCTGAGGTTTGGTAGTGGTTCTCAAATTGAATTATAGGACTGATCACTTGAGCCCTGCCAGGTGACACAGCTTCGCTCTTTAAAATTTCTGTCCGCCCGATTCACGTAGTCGGTGGCCCTTATCACAATCCAAGATTGCGTTGCAGTGCAGCCCCATCAGCCGCTGCAACGGCAACCCAGTGATTTCTCACAGCAACGAGGCTGCAAACAGAATCTGAACAGGATTAAGTGCTATTCGTTTCCCAGTAAAACCTATCCAAAGCCTGAGAATCCTACATCCCAGCTCCCGCGCGCCAAGAAATTGCCTCGGTTTCCCTCAAGTGCTAAACCCAAGGTGAAACGTGACAGAACGCCGGCTAAAATGCTAATTCTCACATTATATACAGTTAGGGAATAGAGAAATAATGCACTCCGGGAAGAGAAGGGAAAAAAGGGGGGAGGGGGGCATAAAGAGGGAACTGAAGAATATGGAAGAATATAGGGAAAACTGTAAGAATTATTAAAAAAAAAAAAAAAGGCTTAAATAACAGTACCAAGAACAAGACTCCTGGCCCAACGACGCCCCAGAGACACCATTTCGGAGGCAAGAAGTTCAAGAAACTGAGGGAAAGATGTGATTCAAAAAAACACATCCACCGCTCCTCTAGGGTTCCACCTTCTCACCCTCTTAAAAACAGGAGCAGCGGTTGTGGTGACGGGGAATTCAATTTAAGGTATCCTAGGGTCCCACAAGAGACCTCCCCTAAAAATAATAAGACTGTTGGCGAGAGATCTTCTAATCTCTCCCAAAAACCCTGACCTCAGGGGAGGTGAGCGATCCTGAGAAGTGTAAAGACCGATGTCCCCCACCCCCCACCTCCACAGACAAGCCAGCTGCCTCGTTCGGTTCGGTTCTTCCCGTCCTTCCCCCGGCAGCTCACCTAAAACTGCTCCCAGCCCTGTGTCCCCAGCCCCGGCGGAGGCAAACAAGCCATCCGTGCAGAGACCGCCTGCGTGTGGGAATTGTAAGGACCAGAGCGCAAGCGTGCGCCCCTCTCCGCAGCGGCCCCGGCCGCCGGCTTCCTCGGGGACCGCAACGGGGGCGCGCGCGGGCGGACGCCCGGCCGGACGGCGCGGCGCGTGGGGCTGGCGCGCCCCCCTCGCCCAGCAACCTGCGGAGCCCACGCGCGCTGCCTGTCCGGGAAGGCGCGGCGTCCTCGCCCGCGCTTCCTCACCCCAAATCATCCCCCTGAAGGACGCCGCCGCCCCCTCCCCGGAGCCCCCGTGCTGTGCTCCACGCTGGGATCGGCTCCCTCTTCGCGGCCCGCGCCCGGGATGGAGCCGGATTCCTTCTCCAGCCTCTCAGCGGGGCCCTGGACGCGCGACCCTGAGCCACGGCACCTCGGCGGGACCGGCGCAGTCCTCACCATGCCCCCACCTCTCCCGGCTCCGACCAGACGTGGCCCCGGCTCCCGGGAAGGGAGTTACGGGGGACCAAAGCGGAGCGGGGAAGCGGGAATCCGGCCTGGAGCAACAGGACTCGGACCTCGAGGCGGGAATGGGGTCCGGTAGAGAAGAGGAGGAGAGGAAAGACGTAGCCGCAGAAAATCCCAAAGCCGGTCGCCCTCCCCCACGGTGGGACCGTCCCGCCACCGCTTCCTGCCAGGGATCAGCTTCCCAGCTGCAGCCAGAGGAAAAATCCGAGCCGCCCCTGCAGCTCCGCAGAGACCAGCCTCTCGGCCCGGGTTCCCCCGGCCCGGGCCCGCCATTCTGCAGCCCCGCAAGCCTCCTTACCCGGACACTGCACCTCCAGGGCTCCCTCGCTGCGGGAACTGGTCCCGCTCCAGCCCCTGCCGCCGGGCCGCCGCAACCGCCTCCTCCCTCCGCTCGGTTTCAAATTGAAATTCCCTGGCTGGGGCCGTCAGAGGACTCGGAGCGCCAGCCCCGCCCCCTCGCGGCGGAAGCCCCTCCTGCGCCCCCGCCGGACGCGCCCCCGGCGCGGAAACCCCCGCGGGCCTCGCCACGCCCCCGCCCCCAGGCCACACCCCCGGGGCGGCCCTTCCCGCGGGATTCGCCGCGCGCGGTGGCCCGGGTACCAGGGCTGGAAAGACGCGTCTCGCCAGCAGAGCTGCCCTCGTTAATGACGGCTATTGCCAGTGCGCCAGGCTTTCACCCGCCCTTAAGTCCTTCTTATCAAGTTTTAAAAGTTATTTCTCCAAAGTGCGTTCATTGACTAACCCTTTGTTGAACATCTATTCGGAAGCAGACACAAGGGTAGGCCCTAGAGCCTAGAGACACGGAAATAAGGAAAAGGGGGGCCCCCTCGGTCTAGACTGGAAGAAATGCTTTCGCAGCAAGAGCCTTGGAAAGGAACCATTTATTCTTCCTGTGGGAGAGGCTGGGGGGATTGGGGAAACCCCACAGAGGAGGGACTTGTAAGATGAACCCAAAGTCTGAGTAAGATTTCTCCAGGCAGAGGCTGGGAGCCTGGATTGCAGAGCAGGACAAGGCTGAAGAGGCTGGAAACCTAGGTTGAGGCCAGTTGTGGAAAGACACACACATACACACACACACACACACACACGATACCTCTCAGTTCTTTTCTTTTATATAATTACACCACTTTCTGTCAGCTTCTACATATTTCATCTTTTCTTGACGTTGGCATATCAAAAAAGGATGTCCTCCAGCATCGGCCACACATGCACTTCTTCTTTGCTTCCTCCCTCTTCTATTGAGGGCTTTAGTGACTCTCCCTCGGCCAAAGTCTTTTCTAAACATAACCTTAGCAATGTCGATGAAACTTCAGTTACAATACCTCCGTGTGCATGGTGCTCTTTAGTTAACAAAGCCCGTTCACATATTTTGTCGTTTGATCCTCACAATAACTTTATAAAAAGGATAGGGAAGTATTATTTCCAATACATGAAAGAGAAAATTGAGTCAGGAAGACAAACTATTTGCTCAGGTCCTGCTAGTAAGCAATAAACATAATAATAGCTAACATCTATTGTGTGCTTTACATACAAGGCATTGTTCTAAGTCCCTTATGTATGTGAAATTACTGAATCCTCTATATGCTAAGTACTCAAGTTAACTTAATAAGTCACACTAATACGAGAAGGAAACCTGATTAGCAGCTCTGATTAAAAGACCCAGGAATTTTATGAGACAATACTATTAGGAACTTGGAGGCAGATTTACAACAAAACTAACAAAACCTAAGCTTCAGGATCCCTCATTTCTACATACCTTTAAACTAACTGTATGTTTGTAAAATTTTTTTATTAGAGAGTCACTAAAATTACATAAGCTCTAGAGCCCATAAAACCTTGATCTAGACCTGATGAAACCCTCTAAAATGCTAACGCAAAATAATAACATAAATAAAGTCATGGCAGATAAAATATAATGCCCTTGTCAGAGGAAATGATATCCCTACGTTCTCTGTTGAAGCATGTGAATCACTTCAGTAAGCTACCTTTTAAGTGGGATATTGAGAAGCTAAATTATATCCATAGATGGGTAGCCTTGATAATGTGGGAGCCTCCAAGATTTAGGCTAAAGAGATGATCAAAGGTCATGGGAAGGTTGTTATCAAATATCTAAAGGCGATCGTGTGGAAGAATTAGACATTGTGTCGTGGATACAGCCTTACAACATTTCAATGGAATGGAGCAGATTCTGTGATGACCTGGAAGGAACTGAAGGCAGAAAAATCAAATTCCAGGAGCTATAAGGAAGTGAAGAAAACAGATGGAACCTGGTACAATACAGATGTCAACAAACAACAGGTGGTATTCCAGGCAAGCAGGGAGGTCTTAATGGGAAGAGAAGAGGAGTTTGGACAGACAAGCAGGCTGAAGTCCTGAACAGGTGATATTCAGAGATGTAGGCCGGCTGGAACATTGGCAGCACACAGCAGGACCAGCAGGCTGTGGTTCAAGCCAGAATATTAATCCCCAGGAAAACAGACTGAGAAAAGCAAGGCCGGGTGTTCCCATTAGACAGACTAGAGTAACAGGCAAGGGACTGACGCGGAACAGGAACAGGAATCTAGGTTCCAGACCTGAGAATCACCACGTCCAAATTTAGCACACAGCCTCAGTCTTAGGCATCGTCCGTAAGCACGGCCATTCTCGCAATATAACTAGAAATTTACCCAGGACCTCCTTAAGCCCTTCCTTACCAACTCATTCACGGAGGCATGCCCCTAAGAAAACTTGATCCCACAGTCCTGGTGATTCATTCTTTTATCTTTGTGCCGCTGGGTGCCAAGCCCAACCAGGTGGAAGTACTGGACTGGCTCTGAGCTGAGAACCTGCCCTTCCTTTCCATGGTCCACAGGCAGGAAGACCTGACGATGTGCTCTCCTGTTCTGTCTGATGGAGGCAATCTCAGAAATGCATGTATTCCCAGTTGCACTGCCATAAGCAATAAAGCCACCACAAAAATGTCAGTAGGAGTCACTGTATCACCTGGCCAGTCTTTGGAGCTGTTTCAGTTTTCCTGTGGCTGCCTAACCCCCCAAATGAACGACAACCATTTTGTTGCTGTGATTCTCCCGGCACTGAAGCAGGGCTTGACAAGATGGTCCGCCTCTGCTCTGTGTGGTGTCAACTGGGAGGCTCCACTGTGGATGAAGGATCCAGGATGGCTTCACTCACGCGTCTGGCAGTTGGTGCTGCCTGTCATCTGAGGAGCATAATTTCTCCTCCACATAAATCCTCTTTTTATAGCTCTCTCTGTCCAAGTGGCCTCTTAACAGGTTAGGCTGGACTTCTTTACGTGGCACCTGGCTTCTGAGAAGATAAAAACAAAAGCTATAAGGCCTTTAAGGCCTAGGCCCAGAAATCACACAATGTCATTTATGCCCCATTCTGTTGGTCAGAGTAAGTCAAAGAGCCAGCCCCAATTCAAAGAGAGGTATCATAGGCTTCGCCACTTGATATGAGTGGAAGATACGCATAAGGTTGGGAAGAAGTGTTAACAGCCATCTTGGTAAACATTTCACCACACAGGCCATGTTTTTCTAGTTTGGTATTACAGTCTGCCTTCCAGCAACCCTTCTCTTTTCCATCTACAGTAAAATTTTCCACAGGTTTTTCCTCAAAAGCATCACAAATCCCCTTTTTTATCTAAGCCACAGTGACTGATGATAATCTCCTTTTGAAAGACTGCTCCCAACAATTGCTAATAACAAGTATAATATTCTCAAGCCTGCCAAACTGTGGTATTGTCTTAAATGTAATTGGAGTTGTGCCACAGACACCCCTGCTTCGTTCGACTCAATGACTGAGAAAGAGGCCTGGATGTGCTGATTCCCTTAAGCTGGAGCATGGTCTCCACACTTGCTCTCCCTGGGATCTCATGGTCAGTTGCTCCCTAGAACTGAAAGCAGAAATAGAACAGGCCCAAGGAAAAAAAAAAATCCCTCCAAAAGCTACATTTGGAAAGAGTGAAACAAAGATGTATTATTTCAGTTTAACCATCTGAGTGTCATTATGTACCAGGCCTCATGCCATGCCTCTGGACATACAAAAAAAAAACGAGTGGTATAACAATCTCCACTATGGTGAAATTCAGTCTGGTAGATAATAAAGCTGGTAAAGGAATCAGGATTTCTGATTCCTATCTGAGCCCTCAAGTTGTTCTCACTACCTAACAGACAATATTTAGTCTCTGCCAGATGACTCTCTGTCATTTTACTGAAAGTATGCATGAGGAGCACCTGGGTGGTTCAGTCAGTTAAGTGTCTGATTTTGGCTCAGGTCATGATATTGCGGTTCATGGGTCTGAGCCCCGCATTGGGCTCTGTGCTGACAGCTCAGAGCCTGGAGCCTGCTTGAGATTCTGTGTGTGTCTCTCTCCCTGCCCCTCTCTTGCTCATGTGCTCTCTCTCTCTCCCTCTGTCTGTCAAAAATAAACGATAATTTTTTTTAAAGGTACACATGAAATATAAGGATAAAACAATTTTTTTTTTTTTATGACAACGTATCAGCATCATCGACACCCATTTTATAACGGTTCAATTCAGGCAGTAGTAACACAGAGCAAGTGTATGAAAGCTTTTATTTCACTTTGATTTTCAGCAGCAAATGAAGGTTATAGAACCTTCCATATGTGCCTGATATTCAGTGGGAAACGGCAGAGAGGCCAGAAGTAAAAGCTCCAGGCTCATTCACAGACATAAGTGTAGATATTTATGGAAAGCAGGAGTCAGTGGGAAGAAACTTATGAACATGGATCTCGATTTTGTAGGGAACAGGAAGATGTCCTACTATGGAAAATGTCTGAGACAGATGCCAAAATTCAGTGCAAATGGATTGGCATGTGATTCATGCCACAGCCCTGTGGTCAACAGACATGTAATCGCTGAGCTTTTTCCCTGAGAGTGACTGGAGGGAAGACTTGGTCAAATGAAAGGGAGTTACTTTACTTCCAGTACCCACTTACTTAGATATGGAGATTGGGGAGAAAAAAATGACCTTGGAAGCATCATTGGACTTTGCTAGACAGGCAGAGGTAACACACAATCCCATAGAAAACTTCTGATGTGGCACAAGAGTGAGGGACCAATACTTTGGGCACACTGTGAGGAATCCTGCCTATACAGCATGATTTGTAAGTGGTCTCCACAGGTAGTCGTAAAAATCCACCAACAGCTACACCAGCTGTTGAAGAAACTGTTGAATAAAAGCATCAGGAGAAAAATTTTCGAAGAGCAGTCCTCTGGATTACATGGGCTTTGCCTGGGATATTTACATAACCCAGATCTGATTGGCTAGTTTATAAAATAGCCCCTGGAAATAGTGGAGACAGTGGGATTGGAAATGGAATGTTACCGTTTCTAAGCAAATAAATTCCTCCACTTGGAAAATGGGCCATCCTAGGGGTCCTTAGTTTATTCAAAACAGATGTATGGTAAAAGATTGGTATTAGCAAGATACTGTCCCTCAGTTTGGTTTTGTGTGGTTCCCTGAGGCACATAAATGTATTCCACTTATTAGAAAACGCTTAGAAGGATAGGGATTCTAAGGTTATGTGTATGGCTTCTTATTCCTATTGCTTCCAATGACCCTACCCTCTCTGGAGGACTACCCTCGTGGAGAGTGCAGTCACTGAGAAGAAATGCACACCTACAGGGCACATGGGTGGCTCAGTGGGTTAAGTGTCCACCTCTCAGCTTTGGCTCAGGTCATGATCTCAAGGTTCGTGGGACCCAGCCCAGTGTCCGGCTCCGAACTTATGGCATGAAGCCTGCTTGGAATTCTCTCTCTCCATCTCTCTTTCTGCGCCCCCCCCCCCAACTCTCTCTCTCTCAAAATTAATAAATAAATTTAAAAAAAATAGGAAATACACACCCAGAAAATGATAACAATGGACCGCTGGACTATATGCTTTATGATGGCAGGGACTTTGTTTTGTGTACCATTATATTTTAGTTCCAAGAACAGTGGCTCATATAGGCCTTCTTCAGTAAATCGTTGAAGGAATAAAAGCATGAACCTAATTGAAAATGTATGAGGTAACCTCTTCCCACATTTTGACAGATCTAGTGTTTAGGGAGAAATTCTCAAGGCATATACTTTAAAATGATGGATACAATATTTTTTGAAATATTTTTTAAATACATGACTAAGCCTGATAGAAAAGGGGAAGTAATTGTAAGAGGCCAGAACCTATGAGAAAAAGATTATGCATCACCCAGAAATCCTGTATGTTAAAATGAATTCACTGACAAGGTGGGACTTTGAGTTGTTTCCCTTGGGGGGGGGGGTGGTCAGTATATGTTCTTTGTATGGTAAAACAGATATTTGCTGATCAGAAGGACAGATTATGGCAGAGGCAAGGCTACATGGTCACCAAACTATATTTTCTTTTCCTCTGGGAGCACAAAACTATCCACATTTTCTAGCCTCCTTTGTGGCTATGTGACTGGGTTCCAGCCAATGGAATGTGGGTAGAGTTGATATAAACTGTCTCCAGCATGGCCCCTATTAAAATATCTCCTACACGATCCTTCACTCTCTCTCTTCCTTTGTTTGCAAGATGCTGAGGACCCAGAGGAAAACTCCAAGTTCCTGGGGGATGATAGATCCCCCAGAATGTAAAAAGCCTGGGTCCCTCAATGACTGTGAGGAGCAAATGTTTCCCCTGCCTCATTTATATCCATACTGGACTGTTAGCAAGAAATAAGTAAGAAATAAGCCTTTAGGGGCACCTGAGTGACCCAGTCAGTTAAGCGGCCAACTTCGGCTCAGGTCAATTCCCAGAGGAAATGAGCAGGGGAGGGGCAGAGAAAGAGGGAGAGCTATTTCTACATAACAAATGACCCCTGCTCATTGTAGCTCTCCCTCTTTCTCTGCCCCTCGCCTACTCATGTTCTCTTTTTCTCTCTCAAAATAAATAAATAAATTTAAATAAATAAATGCAAGCAGTTTTAGTGTGTGTGCTCATATCCCGTTATCTTAATAAACCCACTTTTTAATTTGTTTTTCTGTGGATTTTTTTTTTTTTTTGGATATTCTATGTGCACTATGGTTGTTTTAAAATCTTCCCTGTAAACTCTTGGATACAGCTCTCTTTGGAAGAGCCTAATTTCCCTCCGTTGAGTGTGGACTGTACTTGGTAACTTGCTTTTAACAACATAGAATATGGGAGAAATGACAGAGTGTGACATCCAAGGCAAGGTTAGAAGAGGCATTGTGGTTTCTACCTCGTTCTCTTTTAGATCATTTGTTCTGTGAAGCAAGCTGCCGTATCATGAACACCATGAAGCAGATCTATGGAAAGATCCACGTGAGAAGGACTGAGTGAGGCTTCCTGCCAGCGGCCAGCATGGAACGGAAGGCTTCTGCCAACAATCGTGTGCAGGAACAACCTTGGAAGCAAATGTCCTTAGACTCCCAGTCAAGTCTTTGGATGAACTGCAACCCTACCTGATGTTGTGAAATATCGTACACCAAGATCAACCAGCTAAGCCACTCCCGAAACTCTTGGCCCACAGAAGCTGTGAGACAATAAACTTTTTTGCATTAAGCTGCTAATTTCGGGGTCATTTGTTACGTAGAAATAGATAACTAGAATATACACAACTATGCTTTATTTGCTAATAATAATAGTTTTATTTCTCTCTTCTCAATCTTTTTATTATTTTATTCCTTGACTTACTATACTAGGTAGGATCACCAGGCTATGAATAAAAGTGCTGATAGTGTGTCTCCATCTCTCATTCCTGGTTTCAGAGAGATTTCACGTATTTATCATTGTTTGATGGTTACGACAGGCTATTTTTGTAAACATCCTTCATCAAGGTAACAATATTCCTTTCTATTCCTAAATTGTGAAGAGTTTACGTTTTTTTTAATCAAGAGTAGGTATTGAATTTAATTGATATAATAATATATTATTTATTTCCTTTATCTGGTTGTGAGGCAAATTATATTAATGGATTTTAAAATGTTAAACCAGCTTTACACTCTTATAATAAATTCAACTTGATTGTGATATGTTGTCTTCTATATACTGCTATATTCAATTTTCTAATATTGTATTTAGTTTTTTTGCATTTTAATTAATTTTAATTAATTTAATTAAAATTTAATTAATTTTAATAGTAATTGGACTATACTTTTTAATAATACTTTTTAATAGTATCCTTATCAGGTTTTGATATCAAGGTTATGTTGGCCTTATAAAACAAGCTAGAAAGTTTATACTCATGTTCTACTTTCTGAAAGAGTTTGTGTAAGGTTGGAGTTACTTTTCCTGAGTTTATAAATAATTCATTAATAAAGCCATCTGGGCTTATAGTTTTCTTTGTGGAAAGGTTTAATTATGGGTTTATATTTTTATTAAAGTCTCAGTAAGTTGCATTCTTTTCAAGGAATTCTTTAATCATTTCTGAATTTTCAAATTTGTAGACATTAATTGATCATAATGTTCTTATTCTCTTTTTCACATCAAAAGTATCTCCAGTGATGTCCCTGACTTCATTCTTGACCTAGGTCCATGTGCCTTTTCTCTTCTCTTTTTTCTTGATCCATCTCCCCAGGGACTTGTCAATTTTATTAGTTATTTTAAAGAAAATCCTTTAAGGTTATTGATTTTTCTCCATTACACAAGAGATTTCTATCGAATTAGTATCTGCTCTTATCTTTATTACTTTTTTTAAAAGAATTTTTTTAACATTTATTCATTTTTGAGAGACAGAGAGAGAGAGACACCCAGCACGAGGCAGGGAGGGGCAAACAGAGAGGAAGACACAGAATCTGAAGCAGGCGCCAGGCTCTGAGCTGTCAGCACAGAGCCCGACGCGGGGTTTGAATTCACAGACCACAAGATTATGACCTGAGCTGAAGTCAGACACCTAACCGACTGAGCCACTCAGGTATCCCTTTGTTACCTCTTTCATTAGCTGTTGTTCTTCTAAAATTTTGAAAAAGACACATAGATAATCAATTTTCAATACTTCTTTTCTAACGTATACTTTTGTCACTACAAAATTCTCTCAGAACATTCCAGACATGTTGATGTTACATTTTTGCTTTCACATATTTAAAAATATTTTAGCTTTTAAATATTTCAAAATATTTTTAATTCAAAATCTAGGTGCGTTTTACAGTATTTGATATCAAGATTTATTGTAAAGCTACAGGCTGTGTGATATTGCTAGAAGGATACACAAATAGGCCACTGGAACACAACAGAATGTCCCAGCACAAACCCACACATCTTACATGGTCACTTGACTTTTGAGAAAGATACCACTGCAGAGAAATGAAGAAAAGATGTCCTGTCATTAAATAATATGAAGTCCATTGGATGACTGAACAGGAAGAGGAATGAATCTTGACCCACACTTCCCTCTATATGTAAAAAAACCAGTTACAGCCAGATGATAGACCTGTGTAAATGGTAAAACAATAAAGCTTCTTTCTGTGAGATAGTATAAAAGAATGCCTTCTCGATGTTGGAGGAGGTGACAATACCTTAGAATTAACACATGCATACACACACACACACACACACACAACACTACCCATAAAGAAGCAGATTAATCAATTGTACTTTGTTAATATTAGAAATGCTTGCTCAGCAGGAGACACCATAGAGAAAGTGAAAGGCAACCTAAATGTAGAAGTAAATGTTTGGAATTTATTTTTCTGACAAAAAGTCAATGAAAAATGGGCAAAAGACATGGAAATTTGTATTCTAAATTTATATTCCAAAGAATATATTCATATTCAAATATGTGTACATAAATGCACCAGAAAATGTATGCAAATGTGCATGGCAACATTTTTTTTTTTTGTAACAGCCCAAATAACAGAATATCCACAAACAATAGGATTATGGCATATTCATATAATCAGTTATAGTACAACAATAAAAATAAGCAATTATAGCTATAAACAAACATGGATTTACCTCAACAACGTAATGCTGAACGAAAAAAGCCAGAGAAAAGAATGTATACTGTGCAATTCTATTTATATGAAGTTCAAAAACAGGCAATAAATCTATGGTGATAGCAATCAAGGATGATGGTTAATTTTGCCGGGGGGGTAATGACTGAGAGAAGGTTCTGGGGTGCTGGCAATGATCTATCTCCTGATACGGGAAGTGATTACACAGGTGTGTTAACTTTGCTAAAATCCATTGAGTGGATTTGTGCACTTTTCTGAATGAATGTTTTACTTTAATAAAAAAAAGTTTAATTAAAAAACAAAACGAAACAGGGCTGCCTGGGTGGCTCAGTCGGTTTAGCTTCCTACTTCAGCTCAGGTCATGATCTCGTGGTCTAGGAGTTTGAGCCCCTCATCCGCTCTGTGATGACAGCTCAGAGTCTGGAACCTGCCTCTCTCTCTCTCTCTGCTCTTCTCTCCCTCGCTCGCTGCCCCTCCCCCCACTCAGACTCTATCTCTCTGTGTCGCTCAAAGATGAATAAATCTTTAAAAAAATGTTTAAAAAGATTTAAAAAACAAAACAAAACAAAAGCAAATGAGAAAAAATATAGATCTTTTGATCTCTAAGTGGTGGTGTCTCTCTGCTTTTATCTTATGCCTTCATAGCAGAAAGAAATAACTCCTCACACTGTGAATATATTTAAAATTGTCTTCAAAGTATTAAAGCCAGTTTTAAAATAGCATAGATTCTACCCTTAACATTTAGCTTAACAGGATTGATTTGTCTTCTTAACTCCAGCCTGTTAATTACTGCTAAGTAACAGCTTTTATTTTTATTTCTGAAAAAAATTTTAAAAAGAGTAAAATGAAATATGCTTTTGTCCCTCTAAATTATAGATACTTTGTTTTCTTATTTGAATAAGCATACTTAATATTTCTTGAGAGCAGTTTTGCTTTGTATTCAGGAAGATCAATTACTGACTTTAAAATAAATATGTGGTGGAAATATATTTCTCTTTGTATAAGCTCGACTCCCAAGGTCTCTATTCTTTATTTTTAAACAACAAATCAACATGAATTGGATATGATTATTCTTGTGAGTAATGAAGAAATTAGGAGAGTGGTATAATTATGTTTGCATGCATGTGCGCATCTGACAACATACACCATTCATCACATATATATACTAAAGTGAGAAGCATTTTTTAAAAAATTATAGAATATGGGATGCATAGCTTCTGGGAGAATTCACCTAGGTAAAGGAGGGCTTGCCCTACTATATCCTCCTTGTTATCCGTCAAAAAACCAAAGCCAAAGCAAAAGCAAGAAAGGACAGAAGACAAATCAAGACAAAAAACAAAACAAAAACAAAAACAAAAAAACACAATAAGCTAAATAAACAGGTTCCCCCCCACCCCCCAGTTTGGTAGCATGAGCCTTTTGTTAGATCACAGAACAATTTTAGTAAAGGGAATTGCAGGAGGAAAGGAAAGGATGATAAACAAGACCCAGGAAACAATGTAATACAAGGAACAGAAAACCACTTCTACCTGAGTATTAACCAATTGTCTGGAACATAATGGGCTTCATTCTCAGCAGGTGGAATTTTCTGCTACAATTATACTTACGTATTTAGTAATATATTGTCCGCTTTAAAATTCTTTAAGCTATATTCTAAAAGCCAGTTTACTATAAGAGGATTGAAGTCTTAGTTCTCAACCATTCTTACTGGCTTAGTGCTGTCTTCCAAGTCCCTCTGAAAAAGAGATGTGTGTTTTTGTACCTCCACCAATTCAGATGAAAAGGGTGACGATGGTCAAAAGAGAGAACACAAGCTGGACACTAGAGCTCCATCCAAAAGTGTGGTAGGAGGGCGAGTTCAGCTCATGCACTAAATGACAATGGCAACAAGTGACTCTCTGCTGTTATGATGCCACATTTAAATTTCAGGTTGTCCTTTTTATTCTATTTTCTGCAGCTATAAGATACGGTCTATCTTTAAGACAAAAAAAAATCAAATTAAAAAAAATTTCCCTCTCACTTTCAGTCATAAGTCTTGTTTTTGGTATATTTTTCACTTTTATTTTTAAATCAAATCCCTCTCTCCAAGCTTCAGACTCCTTAGGATTTGGAGTGTAACCATTGTATCTGACCACCTCATTGATATTTCTCCATCCTTTTCCCAATCAGTTCCTCACCTTTCACTAACTCTTTACTATTCACGTCTCCAATCTGTTAATCTAGCCTTTTTACCTCCCGCCGGCATAGATTGTCATTCATTTTGACGTTATCTCAAGGCCAATTAAATGGTCTAATTCCCTTACCAGTAGTCTGTGACTTGACCAGGCACTGCACTTGACCCTATGTACTAGAGAAAGTATCCTTTGATGGCAATAAGAATTTTCAGTATATCGAGTTTGCTGGAGAATTGATAAACATTTAAAGGAAGAGATAGGAACATGGGAAATCAGTTTGTCATGATTTCGGTTTCATTTCCTTTATAATCCTACAGAAAAGTCTATAATCCTGTCTTTATTATGAGACTATAACCATGTAAACTGCTTTGAAGTTATGACTTCAAAAAGGTTTTCAACATCATGGAGTCTAACAGGGCAGAGAAGACTTACTTTATTATAAGTCTTATTTAATCAGCAAAGGACTTTGACAATTTACAAAGTTTCTAAACAAAATTATCTAAACATCTGGAAGCTATTAAAGAGCTGAGGAAGTTATGCCACAGTTACATTTAGGAAGGTATTTTTATTATAAATTCCTTATAAAGTAAGTCTGTGAAAAACAAAGCTAAATGACCATTGCCACTTTACTCAGATTTCTCATATGAATTAAGCCTAGACATCCAAAAATATTAGGATTGAAATACAAGTTTACTCTTTGGGAGAACAATGACTTAGTACTCACCCTGCAATAGATATATAAATGTTGGCTTTAATTTTTTTTTAATTTTTTTAACGTTTATTTATTTTTGAGACAGAGAGAGACAGAGCATGAACGGGGGAGGGTCAGAGAGAGGGAGACACAGAATCCGAAACAGGCTCCAGGCTCTGAGCTGTCAGCACAGAGCCTGACGCGGGGCTCGAACTCACCGCGAACTCACCGAACTCCCCCTGACGCGGGGCTCGAACTCACCGCGAGATCATGACCTGAGCCGAAGTCAGCCACTTAACCGACGGAGCCACCCAGGCGCCCCAAATGTTGGCTTTAATAGTAATGCCAAATGCCATTTATATACATTTTGGTGCATATGAGCCATATTAAAACACGACAGCTTTAGAGGTCAGCAGATTTAGCTTTAAATTCCAGCTCATCGCTTCCTAGTTGCATGAACTCAGGCAAGGTTTATCAACTCAGAACCATTATGTTCTCCTCTGTCTGGCATAGAGATACCCTCACAACACAAGATGATTAAGTGACCTAAAGCTGGAAGTGTCTAACACAGCACCTAGCATTGAGTATATGCTCTTTAAAGCTTTTCTCCTTCTTTCCCTTTCCTTCCATTTTGCGTCCTCCTTCCTTTCACTGTTGGTGTCAGTATGTGACATTGGCTTTTCACTTCATGATCTAAGGGGGTGGTGCATAAAGGTTGGACTTTTTTTTTTTTAATTCCCGTATTCTTTATATTTTTCCATTGTTACCAACTGCTTCAAACACTGGAAATCCTTAAGAGGATTCTGTGTTTATTTTAGGGACAGAAGTGTAGGGGAAAAGCTTTAAGAGAGTATTTTGTTTGGCAGTAGGTCATGGATTAAGGAAAAAACGCCGTTATCTACTGAACCCTATTCTGAGCCATACAATACCTTAGATTTATTATATCGGCTCATTTTTAGCCTCATACTCCTCAGGCCTGTCTGACTCTAACGCTCATGGTCTTTTTGTTCAAAAATGCCCCCATTTGCTTTTACACGTGCACCTAAGGGACAAGTGATTTTGTACAGTGTCAGCAGGAAAATGACTGTTGAGTTTTAAACCACTGACTTACAAATGGATGCAGGAGGCCAGGACAGGTCTGAGGAGGGGGCTATTTAAAAACAAAAACTGAAAGGGGAAAACCCAAGGCATATAAATAAATCAAGAGCAGTGTTGCCTGAGCAACTGTTCGCTGATTGCCTGAACTGTGGAAAGGAGACGAAAATAATAGCTGAGAATCAGAGCAAGGCCTGAGGCCAGGATGTACCAAATTCAACGCAAACTGAATCAGCTTAGGCTGAGCTGTAAATGGAGGGTGTACTGAAAGGAGGTTGAAAATATATCAAAGAACAGGGTGTGGGATGGACGATGCCAGGTGACTCATGATTTAAACCCCCAGAATACAGTGGAGCCCCTCCAAATTGGGGAGAGCTCTGTAAAGACCATCAATCAGGCTGGACAAGTTGGACTTTATAAAAGACAACACTCTCCTACTTAAAGTCCGCTCCGGGCCAAATCTGTGTTCTTTAAGGAGTGTTCCTGCCCCTGTAAGCCATGCTTATCAGCCGGCTTTATCATACATTCGTTTTATGAATGATGATAGGAAACAGAAGGTATGGATTTCACAACTCAGTACATGTAGCTGTTCTTCTCTTGCGTGTATCTGTACAATGACTCCTGCTACTTAAAAAAAAAATAAAATTTTTTTAGGGTAAGTACCCAAGTTAAACTATTGTCCTTGTGTTTATCTAGAAAGTATGTCACTAAATAATGATGATTAACATTATGGATTCTGATCAGATAGATCTGGTTTAAGCCTTGGTTCTTCCCCGTTACAAACTGTGTGACTTTAAGCAAATTACCTAACCTCTCTAAACTTGTTTTTTCCACCTGTAAATACAGGCATTTTTGATAGCTGTATCAATTGGAGATTGACAAACTGAGATGTCAGTATCATCCAGAACACTTCAGTCAGACCAAATCATCTAAGCTCTTCACTTTTTCACTTACAACTTATTAGATCCATAGGTATTGGCTTATTGACTGTACCTTCACAATATTTCCAGACATATTTTCTTTCAGCACCTTTGCTGCTCTTGTCTTGGTCTAAACTACCATCGTCAATCTCTTGGGTTATGGCAATAGCCTCCTAGCTCCTTTCAATGCTTCTACTCTTGCCTATGCTCCCCGCATACTTTTCTCAATGTCGTATCTAGTACTCGCCTTTTGAAGTAAAAATCAGATTTTGTCAATTATCAGCTTAACACCTGCCCTCCCCATAGTTTGCAATGTTACTTAGAGAAAAACGAGTCCTTAGAATGCTCTGTAAGGACGCACAGGATTTGACCCAGCCTGCTCTTCCCTGTCCTCATCCCCTGAGGCTCTCCCATTTTTTTATTCCACTCCAGCTCTTTCTGGAACACACATGCACAACTACCTCACATAGATAATTTGCATCTGCTGAGCTCTCTGCCTGGCATGTTTTTCTTTCCAAGGGTCGCAAGCTTGGCTCTTTCTCCTCCTTCAGATCTTTATTCAGAGGTTACCTCCTCAGAGGGTATTTCTTTCATTACTCTACCTAATATTGCACATCTTTCGCTCCCTCCCTCTCTCTTTTCCTCCCTCTCATCCTCCCCTCCCTCCTTCCCTCCCCTCCTCTCTTCCCTCCCAGGCTTCCTCATTCTTTCCCGTCTTCCCCTCCCTCCCTCTCTCTTCCTTCCTCCATCCTCCACTTTACTTTTTTTTTCTTGGCTCTATCATCATCTACCATCCTGAATGTTTTAGTTATTTATCCTTATTTTTTTAACTAACCCCACTAGAATATGAGTTCCACAAAAGCTGTGATTCTTAACTGTTTTATACCTAGCCTGTAAAACAGTGCTTGGCAAATAGCAATTGCTCAATAAATAAATATGTCAGTACATATTGAACCAATAAGTGGATGATTAGGAAACCATGATGTGGCTCAACGATGTATCTATACATATACCTATTGGACATACTTCCTTGGATGGCATTGCTTTTAAGTGGAAACTCATTCTGATGTTCAATTCTGGCTAATGAGAAAACACCTCCCCAAAATGTAGCCCCAGCTACTGGAGTGAAGATCCTCCAAGGTCCAAAGAAAGCAGGGAAGGAAAAGGAAGCTTCTAGAAATTTTTAGTCAAGTCAGAAGATACGGAGGAAATGCTGTTGCCAACCCTCCCTCTTACACACACAAGCAGAGCTGCTATCGGTTGGCAAGGGCCATAAACTGGGGGAAGAAGAGACCCCTTGTTTGGACCAACCAAGCATTTTGGGATCAGGAAACAAAGAACAAAAAGAGAATATCACTCACAAAGCCTCTCAACTCTGGAGGAAACTATGGATGTGGGAGAGAAATGTGGAAGGAAATCTCATCACAGGAGGGCACCAGGACTCCAAAACATTCTGTAAAAGTCTTTATAAATTTGAATGTTTTAGACTATTTTTGCATCTTCTCTTTATTCATTCATTCAACTCTAAAATTTTTACATAGCATAAATCTTATCTGCATGGAGAGTCTGGTGAACAGCTTGGAGAAGCTCTTCCCAGCGTCCCAGCCATTTACAGACGCTCCACAGGCTTTTACTGCTCATCTGTAACTAAAGAGTTGTTTGCAAAGAAAATGTTGAAATCATGAGTTACTTTTTTTCTCGCTACATTCATTATAACTTCTAAGAATATGTTACCGTGGAAGATTTCACATGAGAGAGAGGCAGAAAAGTGAGAGAGATGAAGGCGTGAGAAAGATTAATCAGGTTAATAGCAAGCAAAGAAAGAGGCATTATCCAAATTTAAAAGGAATAAAATCTTGGGTAAGTTGACAGGAAGGAATAAGGGAGCTGGTGACAGTTCATCTACAAATCTTTCGGCCTAGAATTATCTTACTACATGCACTTCTTACAGCTACTAGAAGAACTAATTATGTGATTTTCTTCAGTCTGAACAAATCCTTTTTTTATACCGCTCTTTATGGAAGACTATAGCATGAGTCAGAAATACCAAGAGCATGATAAGCTCCATCCTTTTGTGGCACCTGCTCCAACATTATGTTAATCATTGGTGGGTAATATTTAAAGCTGAGAATTACACACTTCCTACCGTTGTATCTAAAAAGCTATAGTTGTAATACCAGATGCTGTTGGTGAGATCATTATTTGTATTTTCAGACACTAAGTTTGACTTCAAAGTTTTCAGAAAAATAAATTCCAAACAGAGAAAGCATTACTTTTCCTTTAAAAGACTTGAGCATACTTACTGATATTAAAAAACAAACAAAAAAACAAACAAAAAAAAACGAAAGCAAGGACATCATTTTATAGTGACTTCAGGCTGCTGATACATTCTAGAAACCTTTGTTAAATGGAATTTCCTTTCACTGTCGCCAATTTATCTTTTTTTTTCTTAATGTTTATTTATTTCTGAGACAGAGAGAGACAGAGCATGAGTGGGAGAGGGGCTGAGAGAGAGGGAGACACAGAATCCGAAGCAGGCTCCAGGCTCTGAGCTGTCAGCACAGAGCCCAATGAGGGGCTTGAACTCACAGACCGTGAGATCATGACCTGAGCCGAAGTAGGAAGCTCAACCAACTGAGCCACCCAGGCGCCCTTCCAATTTATCTTTTTATTATTAGTGGTGTGATACGTTTTACAACTACCAGGCAGCTTAAATCTTCATTCAGAAGTATCACACCTACAAAGAGGAGGTTTTGTTTTGTTTTATGGTAGTAAAATATACATACAATTTGCCATTTTAAGTGCACAATTCAGCGGCATTAAGTACATTCACAATGTTGTCTAACCATCACCACTTTCATATCTAAAACTTTTCTATCACCCCTAACAGAAACTCTGTACCCCCTGACCATCAGTTCCTGGTAACTTCTAACCTATTTTCTGTCTCTAAGAATTTGCCTATTCTAGATATTTCATATAAGTGGAATGGTAAATTATTTGTCTTTTTTGTGTTTGATTTATTTCACTCAGCATAATATCTTCAAGGTTCATCATGTCATAGCGTGTCAGAAATTCATTGTTTCTTAAAGCTGAATAATACTCCATTGTTCATATATACCACAGTTTGTTCATCCATTAGTCTGGTGACGGACATTTGGGCTGTTTTCACCTTCTGACTATTGTGAAAAATGCTCCTATGCACATTGGTATACAATGTTTTGTTTTTTATAATGATGTTTAGTTTCTCCTGATTCAAAGAACTTTTTAAATCAACTGTTTGGCCTCTTGGTAAAATATAGCCCCACACTAAACCTCTAGTTAAGATTACTTAGCAAGTCAGGGGGCACCTGGGTAGCTCAGTCAGTTGAGCGTCCGACTTCGGCTCAGGTCATGATCTCACTGTTTGTGAATTTGAGCCCCGCATCGGGCTCTGTGCTGACAGCTCAGAGCCTGGAGCCTGCTTTGGATTCTGTCTCCCTGTCTCTCTGCCCCTCTCCTGCTCATGCGCTCGCTCATGCTCTCTCTCTCAAAAATAAATTAAAAAAAATTTTAAAGATTATTTAGCAAGTCATTTAAAAAAGTCTCTGCTTATCAAAAGACAAAACTCACAGCAGATCGTGGGCAATTTTGCACTGGTCCATGTTGGGCAGTAGCCTTCACCTCGGAGGCTGCATATTAGAAACAAAAGAACACCTAAGCTTTAATCCCTGCACCAGAACAACCAAATTAGAATCTGGAGGTGGACGAAGGCTTTGGTATTTTTCACCCTCCTCTCTGCACCCACCTACCCAGGTGATTCTGTTATGCAGCCAGGGCTGAGAACCTCTGATCTAGGCCAAATCTGGAATCAATCACCCGCGTTGCCACTGGAGCCCTCAGAAAACACAGAGAAAGTCTTATTTTTTAGCCCAGGTCCTCTACAATTAGCAACAATAGTGTCACTCGTGTCCTACTGCTGTCAATACAGGGATTCAGTTGGCCAATTATGGCTACCAACACCAGGCTTGGATCAGAACACTACAAAATGAGTGGTGGCCTCTGAAGCCAGGATAATTGGACTAGTAAAAATAATTCAGTGATTTTTTTTTTAAGGGAGAGGTAAATGTTTTACCCTGTGTCATGGCCTGAATGTTTGTGTCCTCCCCAAATCCGTATAGTGAAGCCCTAACCCCTGGTGTGATGGTATCTGGGAGGTAATTAGGGTTAGATGAGGTCATGTGGGCAGAGCTTGGTCCAATGGTATTAGTAGCCCTTATAAAAGAGGTACCAAAGAGCTTGCTCTCCCTCTCTGCATAGGCGCTGAG
Source organism: Panthera tigris (assembly GCF_018350195.1). NCBI lineage: Eukaryota > Metazoa > Chordata > Mammalia > Carnivora > Felidae > Panthera > Panthera tigris. The sequence continues at coordinate 117,553,399 of NC_056664.1, forward strand.
GAAAGGCCATGTGAGGGCATAGCAAGGAGGTTGCTATCTGCAAGCAGGAAGAGAGCTCTCACCAGGAACCACCCCTACCAGTCTTTGGCCTGGAACTTCCAGCCTCCAGAACTGTGAGAAAATACATTTCTGTTGTTTAAACCACCCAGTCAGGTATTTCATTATCTCAGCCAAACCGACTAAGACACTGTTGGTACCCTACTCACCCTCAACGTTGAGCCTGAGTAACAAGAAAGGAGAGGAAGCCAGTAAAAGATGCTATCTTGCGAGGGCTTTCTAAGGAGCCTTAGAAGTAGCCATTAAGGAAAGGAAGTGTGGAGCACTTGACCCACTGGCTCCTTCCCACACCACCCATGAGGCACTAATTCCCTCACACTTCCACTCTGCACTTCCTTGAATGCCAGGTAGGTTCCCGCAGACATCCCACCCTATGCTATCAGGGAAGCGTCATGGTTACAAACGGGAGTTAAACAATGCAACCGAGGCAAGGTGCTGTCGCCTGATGACTGTGTGACACTATTTGCTGCAACAATAGAGTAAAAAATGGGCAAAAGGATGTGAGGCAGGGAACAAGACATGGGCAGTGCAGGGAATTTCTGGATACTCTAGTGAAACCAGTGAGTTCCAGCACTCACTCCAAGGTGCAGTCGCAGCCTTCACTTGAAGACCCTCCCTCAATTCCAAACTGGAATTTGAGAGCTGGAGTTTGATTTTATTAGGAGAGCTGATTGGTCCTCTCACGATACACCATTGATCTACTTTTCTAGCATAGTCTCCACGAGTGACACATAGCTTTGGAAATACAGGTGTGAGGATTCATTTTATGTGTCAACTTGACTGGGTCATGAGGTACCCAGATATTTGATTAAATTCCATTTTGACCTATGTCTGTGAGGGTGTTTCCAGATAAGATTCACATTTGAATTGGTAGATTGAGTAAAACAGATTGTCCTCCTCATAGGGATCCCAATTCCAACCTGAGGGGTGGGAGCATTCCCATACCAGCTGGGTAGCTTTTGCAATTCGGCTCAGTTCTTATACTACATACCCTGAGATCACATCAGATCCCATAGGTTAAGGGTTCAATCCTACAAGACTGCTCCCCACTCTTACTTCAACCACCAATCGCAAGCCCAGGTTGTTACCCCTGCTTCTGATTAATCCACTATAGATCGGAGGGCCCTATAACCTCCTCTTCAGGTTTGATTAATTTTCTAGAGCAGCTCAGAGAAGTCAGAAGAACATTTTATGTACTGGTGGCCAATTTGTTATAAGGTATATTACAGGATACATCTTGCTGACCAGATGAAGAGATGCATAGGACAGGTATGTGGGAAGGCACGTGGACCTTCTGTGCCCTCTCCAGAAGCACCACGATCCTGGCATCTCCAACCTGATGTTCACCAACCGGGAAAGCTCTCTGAACCCTCTCCTTTTGGGTTTTTATGGATATTTCATTACATAGGTGTGGTTGACTAAATCATTTGCTGTTGATGATTGAACTCAATTTGCAGTCCCTCTCCTCTCCCTGGAGGTCAGGGGGTGGGACTGAAAAATTCCAACCCACTGGGGTGCCTGGGTGGCCGACTAGAGCTCAGGTCATGATGTTGCGGTCCGTGGGTTCGAGCCCTGTGTCGGGCTCTGTGCTGACAGCTTGGAGCTTGGAGCCTGGAGCCTGTTTCGGATTCTGTGTCTCCCTCTCTCTCAGCCCCTCCCGTGATCACGCTCTGTCTCTCCGTCTCTCAGAAATAAATAAATGTTAAAAAAAAAATTTTTTTTTTAAAAAGAAAAATTCCAACCCAGTAATCACATGATTGGTTCTCCTGACAACCAGCACTCCCCACCCCCATCTTTAGGGGATTTCTATAAGTCACCTCACAAACTCAGTTGTAGTTGAAAAGGGCTTGTTATGAATACAAGACATCCATTTGTCTTGGATGGCTCTTAAGTGACTTCAGGAACTGAAGATAAGAGACCAAACATTTTAACAAAAGATCCTCCCATTTCTCTTATTACTCAGAAAATTCCAAGGGTTTTGGGAGCTCTGTACCAGAAACAAGGGCAAATATGCAAATATATATACATACAAATATACATACATGCATTTAAAATCCAGGGGCACCTGGGTGGCTCAGTCACTGAAGCATTTGACTCTTGATTTCGGCTCAGGCCATGATCTCACCATTGTGGGATACAGCCCAGAGTTGGGCTCTGCACTGACTTCAAGGAGCTTGCTTGGGATTCTCTCTTTCCCTCTGTCTCTGCCCCTCCCCTGTTCTCTCTCTCTCTCAAAATAAATAAACTTTAAAACTAAATGAATAAGTAAATACATAATTAAATGAACAGAATCCAAAATGTGTTTATTGGGATAGTTTCCCACTCATCTTGATTCAGGGTGCTTTCAGTGCTGCTTCAGGTTTGGGCACGGCTAAGACGGTGGTGATTTTAACCTGTCCTGGGTATTTCACATCCATGAAGTAGGAACCAGGCACTTCCTGTGTTTCCTCTTCTCTTCTGGAGAGGGATGAAGGAGATCTTTTGTAAGAGGTATGTTCTTGTGGGAAAATCGTCACTGTTGGAAAATGTATTTATTATAAATCACAATATCACACCTCCCCCAATATAGGTGGCCATCATACAGTCCCATTAAGGGTCTGAATAAAATTTAAAAGGTGAAGGAAAGGAGAATTTGCTTTCCCTGCCTGGCTGTTTGAGCTGGGACATTGGTCTTCTGCTCCATGACTGGGACTTCCCCCACTGCATTCCTGATTCTTAGGTCTTCAGACTGAGACTGGAACTACTTCACTGTCTCTCCTGGGTTCCAGCCTGCTCACTGACAGTCATGGGACTTCTCAGCCTCCATAATCACACGATCCAGTTCCTTATTAAAAAATTGCACATATATGGGGTGCTTGGGTGGCTCAGTTGGTTGAGTGTCCGACTTCAGCTTGGGTCATGATCTCACAGCTCATGAGTTTGAGCCCCACCTTCAGGCTCTGTGTTGACAGCTCAGAGCCTGGAGCCTGTTTGGATTCTGTGTCTCCCTCTCTCTCTGCCCCTCTCTTCCTCGTGCTCTGTTTCTCTCTCTCTCTCTCTCAAAAATAATAAACATTGAAAAAATTTTTTTTAAAAATGCACCTGGCTGGTTCAGTCAGTAGAGCGTGTGACTCTTGATCTCAGGGTCGTAAGTTCAAGCCACATGTTAGGCATGGAAACTACCATACAAAAAAAAAAAAAAAAAAAAAAAAAAAAAAGAACAAAAGAAACGCAAGATCTCAGGCTTGGCCATAGACCTTCATTAAAAAAAAAGAAAGAAAGAAATCATATGCATATGCTCCCATTGGGTTCTGTCTCTCAGGAGAACCCTGATCAATACACAGGTCAGTTATTCCAAAAACAAAAACAAAAATATAAGAGAATTGTATGGGAAATAATTCCAACTTCCAACAACACAAGGCTAAGAACTACAACAAATCTGAAGGTATTAAGTCTTTATTTTTCATCTTTTAGTATGCAGTTATTTGAATCGCTTCTCTACCAGTTGCTAAAATTACTCATTTAAGGAAAGAAAGTTAAGTCTGCTGCATCTATTTTATTTTTTTTTTAATTTTTTTTTTTAGTGTTTATTTTTGAGATGGAGAGAGACAGAGAATGAATGGGGGAGGGTCAGAGAGAGAGGGAGACACAGAATCTGAAGCAGGCTCCAGGCTCTGAGCTGTCAGCACAGAGCCCGACATGGGGCTCGCACTCACAAACCGTGAGATCATGACCTGAGCCGAAGTCGGCTGCTTAACCGACTGAGCCACCCAGGTGCCCCAAGTCTGCTGCATCTAAATACAGAACCCACATAACCCTTTACCCTCTTTCCAACTCTTGGTATGAAAATATTTTAAATATTTATCATTTAGTTTTATATATGTATTTTAATATTTTATTATATTGCCTGCATCCTTCATGTTTATCTACTACTGTGTTTTCTTTCATAGACAGCAATTTCATGAATCAGGGATTGACAAGTTATGGTCCATGGCCTGTTTTGTATGACCAAGCTAGGAATGGCTTTTACATTTTAAATGCTTTTTTTTTTTTAAGTTTATTTATTTTCAAGAGAGAGGGTGGTGAAGGGACAGAGAAAAAAGAAGAGAGAGAATCCCAAGCAGGTTCCATACTGGCAGCTCGGAGCCCAGCTCGGGGCTTGAACCCACGAACTGCAAGATCATGACCTGAGCAGAAACCAAGAGTCGGTCACTTAACTGACTGAGCCACCCAGGCGTCCCCATTTGAAATGCTTTTTAACAAATCAAAAGAATAATGCTTTGTGACATGTGGAAATCATATGAAAGTCAAATTTCTGTGTCCATAAATATGTTTGTAGGAACACAGTCACATCTATTCATTTACATGTGATCTATGGCCACTTTTGCACTATGATGGGACATTAAGTAGCTTCAACAAAGACTATATGGATCTGCAAAGCCTAAAATATTTACAGTATAACTGTTTACAGGAAAAGTTTGCTGACCTCTGTCCTAGATAGCAAAAGGATGCTTGTTTTGTTTCTTTTGTGTATTAACTGGCCTTTCTTTTTTCTTTTTTCTTTTTTTAGTGTTTATTTATTTATTCTGAAAGAGAAAGAGAGAGAGAGAGAGAGAGAGGTAGAGTATGAACAGGGGAGGGGCAGAGAGAGGGAGACAGAGAATCCGAAGCAGGTTCTATGCTGACAGCATAGAGCCCAATGCGGGGCTCCAATCCATGAGACGTGAGATCATGTCCTGAGCTGAAGTTGGATACTTAACTGACTAAGCCACCCAGGCACCCCCCCCCAACCTTTCTAATGAAGGTAATAATTCACATATGCCACTAGCATAGGTTTTGACTAAGTCACTCAAAAACTACCAGAGAGGAAAACGTTTTACTAAGCTATTTTATAGTCTTTACAAGTCTAGTTCACAGGGTGCACATAATAAATGTTTATCATGGGGCGCCTGAGTGGCTCAGTCGGTTAAGTGAACGACTCTTGACTTCAGCTCAGGTTATGAGCTCATGGTCATGGGATTGAGTCCCACATCGGGCTCTGCATGGAGCCTGCTCTCTCTCTCTCTCAAAAATAAATAAATAAACATTTAAAAAATTTAAGTGTTTATCAGATAAATTAGTAAGTAAATAACTTGTGAATCTGATAGCCTGTGGCCTCAGCAAAGAGCTACAGAAAGACATACTTACGCCTGCTGCACATTTGCACAGAGCCCAAAGACACATCCTTCAAGAAGCAGTTCCATATCTGATATTACAGCTATTTTGCAACAGATTTATAGGACGTTAAAGTCAGGGGCGGGGGAGACATCCTGTTAACTGGAGACAGTATTATAAAATAATAGGTCTAGAGGGGCAACATTTCATACAGCTGCTGACTTTAAGCAGGACTGTGTTTGGATCATTCCCAAAAGATAAACTTGCTCTTTAATAATAATAATTATTATCCAGAGACACTTTATAACTTCTTGCAGTTAAATATTTCAGAATGTCACAACCAAACTCTTAAAAATTACTTCCTATTCTTCAGCCTAACTCTTCATGCTGTAACGTAAGCATATTTTCGAGGCCATTCATTCAATAACTTCATCAATAGCATTTGCCATGAAGTTTTACAGTTGTGTCTCCCTTTTCCTGGTCACCTTATTTCTCAGTTTGGGGGCAGTGCTTGGTATATTTTTATGTGTTGAAATGTTATCACCACTTCTGGCATTCCTGGTACTCACAATGATGGGGATCATTAAACTGTGGTAGTAAGAATATTAGATTTGGAGTCTAAAAATCAAATGTGAGGGGCGCCTGGGTGGATCAGTCAGCTAAGTGTCCGACTTCGGCTCAGGTCATGATCTCACAGTTCCGTGAGTTTGAGCCCCATGTCGGGCTCTGTGCTGACAGCTCAGAGCCTGGAGCCTGCTTTGGATTCTGTGTCTCCTTCTCTCTCTGTCCCACCCCTGCTTGTGCTCTGTCTCTGTCTTTCAAAAATGAAAAGACATTAAAAAAAAAAAATCAAATGTGAGTTCCGGCTTAGGATGCTGCCCACAGGGGTGCCTAGATGGCTCAGTTGGTTGAACATCCCACTCTTGATTTTGGCTTAGGTCATGATCCCAGGGTCCTGAAATTGGGCTCCACGTCAGGCTCTGCACTGAGCATGGAGCCTGCTTAAGATTCACTCTTTCTCGGGGTGCCTGGGTGGCTCAGTTGGTTAAGCATCCAACTTCGGCTCAAGTCATGCTCTCACACTTCACGAGTTTGAGCCCTACAGCAGGCTCTCTGCTGTCAGGACAGAGCGTGATTTGGATTCTCTGTCCCCCTCACTCTCTGCCTCTCCCCTGCTCATGTTTTCTCTCTCTCTCTCTCTCAAAGAAAAAAAAAATTGCAAAAAAATTTTCTCTCTCTTTTCCCCGCTCACTCTCTCTTTCTCAAAAAAAAAAAAATAAAAGCAAGAAAAAAAAAAGATATTGCCTACAATATAACAGATGCTTGGTGAATATTTGCTCTCTTTCGCCTTTGTCTCTGTGAAGCTGGATAATTTACAGAGTCTCTGTGAGCAGCAATTTTCTTATCTATGATATGGTAGATATGGAAATCATATGAGATGTTTTTTGAAACACTAAGCCTATGAAGCATTATATAAATTGCAAATTATTGTAAGGAAATGAGAATTCAAAATATAAGAAAAACTGTGAGTGGCAGTACAAGTTCAAAGGTCAGAGACTCAACATTGGACATTGTCTTTTCCCAATCCACCACCAGATTTTGAACTCAGAGAGATCGTTTACTTGATAAACACAGACCTCAGGGTCCATACCGTAGGCCAGTTTCTCTTCATTTAGGTCAATGTGACCCTTCAGCAGTAACCCCTCAGTGAATTCTGAGGGTCCTGACTTGTGCTGAAATTTGCCTTGGAGGTTTTTCAGAACAAAGATTTTTCTTTAGTGTGCCTCATTAGAAGTAATAATGAATTGTCGATCAAATATTGCAAATTACTTTGCCCAATGGTGTAAAGAATATACATAGATTTTTTCTAAACAGGCTTTTTTTTTTTTTTTTCCAATCAGAGGTTAAGAGAGCAGCACAGCTCTGGCTGTTTTATACTAGAATGTGCAGACTGAGGGGGAAAGCTCATTTAAATACATATTGATTATTTCAATTCTCAGGAAAAAAAATTGGTTTTAACTATTGTAAATACACATCTATCTATCCATCTACCTATTTATTTATTTTAAAGATTTTATTTATTTCTAAGTAATCTCTACCACCAACGTGGGGCTCGAACTCACAGCCCTGAGATCAAGAGTCACACACTCTTCCGACTGAGCCAGCCAGGTGCCCCTATAAATATACTTTCGTGATTCCTTTTCATAAAGGGGCCCATGGTTTTGTTCTAAAAGTAAACCTGACACTTTGTTTTGTTTCTATTTCTCTTGCGTCTGAGGGCAATATTTTGGCTGCTCAGCAAGGTCATTACCCAGTTTGCTTTGGTAACATGAAAGCAGCCATAGATGATATGGAAATTTGGGCAGGACTGTGATCCCATGAAACTTTGCTTAAACAAATGACCAGTCTATAAGCTCTAGTTTTCCGACTCCTCTTCTATACAAATAAGTAAAGACCACCAGAAACAGCTCACTTTTACCCAGAAGAGTAGCAGTACTCGAGTCCTGTCCCTGGGCTGTATCAGATCTCCAGCTTTCTGTCATAATGTAATCCCCAGGAAATCTGATAGCCTGCCATCACATAGGACTTTATACTGGCCCTCCACATTAGTGACGTAAAGATTGGAACAAATGAGGATTGCAAGTACGCTTTATGATTCTTTTGTTTTTAAGTTTGTTTATTTTTGAGAGAGAGGGAGAGAGAGGGCAGGGTGGGGAGCAGAGGGAGAGAGAGAGAGAGAGAGAGAGAGAGAGAGAGAGAGAGAATCCATGCAGGTTCCATGTTGTCAGCATGGAGCCTGACACAGGGGCTCAAACTCATAGACCAAACCAAGAGATCATGACCTGAGCAGAAATCAAGAGTCAGACACTTAACCAAATGGGCCACCCTGGCACCCTCGCTTTATGATTTTTTTAAGGCATGTTCTTAAGGCATAAGAAGAAAAGCTCCCAAGAAGTTCAGGGCTTGCCAATTTGGTCAACTGCTTAGGAATCCAATGGCTCAAGGCCTGTCAAGTTACCGGCTGGAAAGGTTAAATTTCTATAACTTGCATCCTCTACTGCTAAGAAACAATTCCTGTCTCATCCTGTGTACAGTCTCAGAAAATTACCTGACTACCGTGGAGGGTAATGAATCCAATATTATTTGTTGGTACTTAGTACCATTTCCATTCCCTTTATACTCTCCCTTTCAACAGAGGAGCTGGATGAATGAGGACTACATTTCCCACAGCCCCTTGCCGGAAGGGTTCCCAGGACAGTTTAGGTTGGGCCAATGAGATGTACACATACGTGAGTTACAAGGCCTGAAGGGTTATAAGTTATAAGGCAGAAGAGAAGTAGAAGCCATTCCTCTTTCTCCTGCGGTGGTGGTGGAAATGTGAGCCTAAGATAGGACTTTTTGCAGGCACTTCCTGTGGTGTCTAAATGGGGTGTCTCTCAATTGGATTGGGGGCCCCCAAATGTGGGGTGATGATTGCGCGGAAGCTGGATGCACAGGAGGTGAAAGAATTCACCTGAGGCAGATCAAAGGAAGTAGAAGTTTACCGAATACACTGCAAGGGCGCCTCGGGCAGGACTGCAGAGGAGAGGCTATGCACTACGAGACAGTTTAGGGAGGGTGCTGTTTTTAAAGCAGGAAGATGAGGAGGTAAGGCCAGGTATGGAATCTCCTTTTTTTGGTAACTGTGCCTGGTTGTAAGCAGCCCTTTGGTCAGGTAGGGTCTATAGATATTTTAAGGTGTATTCCGCCTGGGGTTTGCTGTGGGCCCTTTCTACATTTCCATTGCTCAAGGCTGTTTGCCTAAGGGGGCCTCTGCATTTCCCTTCCTGCTTTTCAGCCCAGGGCTGCAAGGCAACCATGATCACTGATTGCCATCTCTTGCATTTTTCTGATTTGTGCATGAAAGCAAGAAGTTTCAGATTCAGTTTTAGTAAATCTGGCAGCTGGGGGCAGCTGCCTAACTTTCACTCATTAAGCCCTTTCGAAAGTTTAAAGTACCTGTTTCTCCGTATTAAATGCCTTTAGTGTTAAATATTTACATTGGTTTCTACTTTCTTCTTTTTAAAAAAAAATTTTTTTAACGTTTATTTATTTTTGAGAGACACACAGAGACAGAGCATGTGCAGGAGAGCGGCAGAGAGAGACACACGCACAGAATCCAAAGCAGGCTCCAGGCTGAGCTGTCAGCAGAGCCTGACACGGGGTTCAAACCCACAAACCCCGAGATCATGACCTGAGACGAAGCTGTACGCTTAACCGACTGAGCCACCAGGCGCCCCAGTTTTTGCTTCCTTGACTGAGCTTTGACTGCATACAGAAACAGGACCTAATTCATTTTTGCAGTTTCTATAATGCTCAACAAAATCCGTTGATGAAGTGCCACAGGATGACTGAGTAGATCCACTGCGCACATATTCTAATAATTTTGTCATGAAGCCCTTTGCGGCAACATTGTATTTGTTATAATCGCGTGGATCATTACTGTTTGTGTCTAAATCTCAAGCAAATGAGTCTTCCTAAGGGATTAGTAGAGCGTATTATCACTCCCTGCCATCTGTCTGTCTGATAGGAAGAAATAAACAAGATATTAGTTGAGATAAACAGTTTTTGCTGGTTTAATATCATATACAATTTGATCCTGTGTTCTGGGGCTACTTGGGCACCATCTCTTAGTAAATAACTTCAAGAGCACAGGTAATAGTAAAACGTAAAATAATCAGAAAGTGGTATGCTTTGATTACTTGTTATCCTGGTTTTTTTTTTTTTGGTTTTTTTTTCAACAGCTTACTGACATATAATTCACATACCATACAATTCATCCATTTAAGGTGCACAGTTCAATGGTTTCTTTGTATAGTTACAGAGTTGTGCAACCATCACCACAATCTAATTTTAGAACATTCTCAACATTCCAAAAAGAAACTCTGGGACACTGCGTCCCATGGGATTAATGAAATTAAGACCAATGGGAAATTTAAAGCTTGTTTTTCAAAGACCTGTGTCTCCCTAATCAGCTATTGTTTCTTTTCAGACCCTGCTAAACAGACCACTAGCCATCTCCACAGTGGCCTGGACTGACACAAATGAAGGTCAGTGATAGGGTCCTGGCCCATGAACAAGCATTCCTTACCTGAGATAATGAGCCCAAAACCCCATCCAGTGTGTACCAGCTCTCAGAGCACGCCCACAGCCCCTCCCCTTGTCCTGCACATGACCTCCTGCTGTCAGATGTGAAAATTTGCCTTACTTTAATGTTAAGTCTCCACCCTAAAATGAACACGGGATGTGTGTTACATATATGTTTGTTCAATGCACATGCTCTGTCTTTCCTCATCAACAGTTATACATTTTCCTGCCCTTTTCTTCAATATGTATATAATCTCAACCCAACCCCTATGATTATAAAAGCTTATTCTAATCTCAGTTGGATGAGACAGATTTGAGCCACCTTTCTGTCTCATTTGGCTGCCGCTTGAATAACCCTTTCTCTTGCTTCATACTCAATGTCTCAGTGATTGGCTTTGCTGCGTGTCCTTGAGCTCTGTTACACCTGTGACTATTCCAGTCATCTCCCCCTCCCCTCCAGCCCTGGGAAACCACAAATCTACTTTCTGTTTCCATGGACATGCCTATTCTGGACATTCCTAATTTCTTCCCGTCCACACCAATATTTGTTATTGTCTTTTTGATTAGAGCCATCCTAGTGGGTATGAAGTACTTCATTGTGATTTTGATTTGCATTTCCTTAATGGCTAATGATGTCGAGGATCTTTTCATGTGCTTTTTGGCCATTTGGACATCTTTGGTAAAATATTCAAATCGTTAATGAGTCTTTTAATTTGGTTATTTTTTTAAAAAGTATTATTGAGTTAAAGGAGTTTAAAAAAATGTATTCTACATAGAAATCTCTAACCAGATATATGATTTGCAAATATTTTGTCCCATTGGATGGACTGTACTTTCACTTTCTTAGTAGTGTCCTTTGAAGCATGAAACTTTTAAATTTTGATGCAGTCCAGTTTAACTACTTTTTAATTGTTGTCATTTGTGCTTCTGGTATCATATTTAAGAAACAATTGCTGGGGCGCCTGGGTGGCTCAGTCGGTTGAGCATCCGACTTCGGCTCAGGTCATGATCTCATGGTTCGTGGGTTAGAGCCCTGCGTCGGGCTCTGTGCTGAGTGCTTAGAGCCTGGAGCCTGCTTTGGATTGTGCCCCCCCCCTCTCTGCCCCTCCCCTTCTCGTGCTCTGTCTCTCTGTCTCTCAAAAGTGAATAAACATTAAAACTTTTTTTTTAAAAAAAGAAAGAATTGCTAACTCAAGACAAAAAGATTGATTCCTATGTTTTCTCCTAAGAACTTTGTATTTACCATCATTTTTAATGTAATTTAACTATAAGTTTCTATAATTTAATTTTTAAAATATTTATTTATTTATTTTGAGAGAAAGAGAGTGAGCATGAGCAGCAAAGGGGCAGAGAAAGAGGCAGACAGACGATCCCAAGTATGCTTCACATTCAGCGCAGAACCCGATGTGGGGCTCAGCCTCACAACTGTGAGATCATGACCTGAGCCAAAATCAAGAGTCGGACTTTTAACTGACTGAACCCCCTAGGCACCACTCCATAATTTAATTTTTAATCACAGCTGGTCTTATTCACCAGGTCTCAGTTCTAGAAGTTTCACTGGCTCTTGCAATCTGGTTTGAACCAGCTCTAGTACACCATTGATACCAAGAATGTACAGGGCTGGGTGGACCTAGAATAAAAACAAGCTAAAACTCTGACATCAGGACCATTAGGGGAAAGAAGCCACTGGTCACTCACCCAGGAAGGCACTGGGCAGGGGTGCCCAGGGGAATCTAACCTCACTCTGAAATTTGGTCTTTCTAATGGCCAGTAGAAAACTAATCTAAGGCTAATTCCATGAGGGTCTCAGGTATGGTTCCAGAAACACCAGTAAGAACGGTATTCCTTTGGACTGAATCAGAAGATAAGTTGGGGGACTGGTGGTGGCAGCATTAGATTGGCTTTTATTCTATACCACTTGAGATATTAGGGCATAGGGAAATGGGTTCCAACTTAGAGAAAGAGCACCGGTAGGAGATAAACACGGTAGTGGCTCAAGTCATTAGATGTAACTCAGAGAAAGCTCCCATTGTCTGTCATTGGACAGATCACCAGGCTATACAGCGTGTGAAAGCAAAGCCAAATGATACTAAATACTCTGGACTAGACCGATTGACTGGTAAAGAATATTAAAACTTGAAAGAGACACTGAGAATACCAGATTTCAGAGTTAACAAGAACACAGGATTGAAGGATATCGGGTTCTGATAGAATATCATTTGAGACACTCTGAACGACTCTCTCCTCAGAACACCTTCTCCTTGATCCCTGCTGCCAAAAACAACTAGAAATACTGGATAAACTATGTAAAAATATTTGTAAATGTTTCATGGAATTCATAAAACAGTCAGGGATCTAAGGAAAAAAACAAACAAACAAACAAACAAAAGAAGAAGGAAAAGAGTCCTGAAAGGTATGTGATCTGTAAAGCTGATTTTCACCCTAATGATCAACCTAAGGGACTTATGAGTGTACATTTTGCAAATTACATGGTATGCAGAGGACAGCAGATACTGTCAAGGAGCTATGCAAAATCATTGCACAGATCTGAGATTCTAACAAACAACACTACCAGTGTTAAGTAAGAATGAGTAAGAAATACAACTATCTGGGACACCTGAGTAACTCAGTCAGTTGAGTGGTCAACTCTTGATTTTGGCTCAGGTCCTGACATTGCAGCTGTGGGACTGAGCCCAACATGGGACTCTGTGCTGGGTGTCAAGCCTGCTTGGGATTCTCTCTCTCTCTCTCTCTCTCTCTCTCTCTCTCTCTCTGCCCCGCTCCTCTCTCTCTCTCTCTCAAAATTAGTAAACATTAAAATTTTTTTTTAAAAGGAATACCTCTACCTTAAAGAAGAAGATCTTGCAAAATTATCTGTCTCAACCTTTGCCCTGGTAGAATGGGGAAAAAATTCCCTGAGACGTTGTAACCTTAAGCAAATCCATATGTGGGTTTGAAGCCATATTCAAGCTACCAGTGTGTGGGGTTGCCAGATCTACCAAATAAAAATAGAAGATGGCCAGTTAAACTTGAATTTCAAGTAACCAATGAATAATTTTTTACTACAAGCATGTCCCAAATATTGCACTGAAAAAAGAGTGTGTAGAAATGAATGGTGGTGGGCCTTGAATGCATACTGAACTTGTCCTTAATTTGGTAGGTAATCTTAACTGTATGAGAGGCCTGCCTCAAATGCTCATCACAGGTAGCAATCTGGCTTTCAAAGTCCAAGCTCTTAAACCATTCCACTATGCCACCTATGGACCATGATGCCTATGTATGAGACCCAGTGATTTTTTGGCAAAATATTAGGCACTTGATAAATTTTTGACTATTAGAAAAATTTCAGCATTGCTGAAGATTTCTGAGGTGCAACTGTAGAAGCACCTGGCTGGCTGGAGCATGTGACTCTTTATCTCAGAGGGTCTTGAGTTCAAGCCCCATTTGGGAGTAGAATTTACTTTAACCAAGAGGTGGGGGTGGGGGGCTGGGATGGAAAAGAAGTGCAATGTAAACACTTAGGAAGTACAAGTGAAGAGTAAACCCAATATAGTGAGGGCTTTTGGGGAGCAGATACCTTGCCTTTACACTTTGTTTTTAAAACCCTGTAGAACAATGTGATATACTACTAAGAAAAGTCATAAAAATCAAACAAGTTTTTCTTGGTAAATTTATTTTTGATGTATGCATCGAGAAAATAATACAAATGAAAGGGGAATAAAAAACTGCAAGGATATTTGTAAGTGCATTCTACTAGAAGCCAACATTGTCAAAATGATCAAGATTTAGGGACTAGTCAAATAAATGATGGCAGAATACAACAAAGCATCATAATATAGTGCAAATTAGGCTACATATAAAAAATACCTATTTGAAATAGATTTTGGAAAATATATTAGAGGAAAAGGTGGCATAAACTATTATATATTGTTTAGTTACATGTAGAAATTGTGTCTAGAAAATGTATTGTGTTACCACAATGTGATAAAGATTGAAAGTGTCAGAAGACCTTGGGTATTGACACCTTGTGATGAGGGGAGTTTTGCATTTTTGCTGATTATAGTTATTTTGTCTTTCTTTCTTTAAAAATTTTTTTTAATGTTTATTTATTTTTGAGAGAGAGAGACAGATCACAAGTGGGGGAGGAGCAGAGAGAGAGGGAGACACAGAATCTGAAACAGGCTCCAGGCTCTGAGCTGTCAGCACAGAGCCCGACGCAGGGCTTGAACTCATAAACTGTGAGATCATGACCTGAGCCGAAGCCAGACGCTCAACGGACTGAGCCACCCAGGTGCCCCATGTGTTTCTTTTATTACATAGCCAGGCCAACAGAAATGAAAAGATATTTTTTGATTTGAAAACACTCAATATTTAAGCAAAGAGCGGTTAGGTAGTGAATATATTCATATAGATGACTATCACTAAGGAAATCTTTTACATAGTAAAGGAGAATAGATTCAAGTTTCCTCCATCTCTGATTCTATTTCTTTCTAGGACTTTTGAACTTTTTCTATTTTTCTCCCTCTCGTTAAATCATCTAATGCATACATGATTCAAAGAAAACCACATAATATAATCGTCAATTATATTCTGATGGGCAAATAAGAGTAGTCTTGCCAGTGTCATCTTGTGCAATATTGTTTTAAATATCAATTTCACAACTAAAAATGGGGAATACTTATGCCAAGCAAGCAATGAGGTTACTAAATTTGGAAAGGTGTGAAATCTTTCATTAATATCCCATTAATCTAGTCTGTTACATTTCCCCCCCCCCCCCCGAAAAAGAATTGTAACACACAGTTAAAATGGACAATGAGAAATTTAAATATAAACTACACCAACACTTTCTAGCACACTAAGAGGACAATGAAACCAACAAATAGTAAAAAACAGCCCTGGTAGGAGGGCACCTGTTCGGATGAGCACTGGGTGTTGTATGGAAACCAATTTGACACTAAATTATATTTAATATAAAAACAAAAAACAAAAAACAAAAAAAGCCCTTGTGACTCACAAAGCGAAATTTGACACAGCTTGTTTCATTATTCAGCAAATCTTACCAGAAAGTAACAATAACAAATCGTTGATGCACAATGGTCTATTGGAAAGTAGATAGTTTACATGATGTATATGATACAAAAAATAGCTAAGAAAGCATGTGGTTTCGAGCTAAATCGTATAGGATAAACTATCAACTGAGAAACAAATCCCCAGCACTAATCAAATTCAGGAAGCCTAATTAGAGCTGTTAAGCCTAATCTCTCAATTTGGCATGTGACCAAATGTGGTCAGAAGCACTAACTGCTTTAGTGCATAAAAAGAGATCATCTCAAGACCAACAATATAAGAATATTATTATCTCTAAATAATGATACAAACTAGCATATTCCTCATAATAAGTAAATGATCCCCTTTTGTTTGAAGAAAAAGAATCATGTTCTTGATGAATATATTCTTAGTGATTGTCTTATTTTTACCCAGAAAGGAAGAAATGTAGTAAGTATGTAATAATTCAAGAAGCTGATGAAATATATTAAAAAAAAATTCAGATTATAATCACAAAGATGATGAAAGTGTTCCATCCACTCTCCCTGGATGTTCTCAAACAAACCCATAGTTTCAATGAACGCTTGTACATCTATAAAACTTCTAAATCACCAGGGTTCTTCCTTCAGTGTCTTCTCCTTCCAGCAAATGAGTCCACCACCTATTTCCATCAAGAAAACTGACATCTTTAGAGAGTAGCTCCCTTAAACAGCCCCATCCAAAAATGTAACAGAATTCATCTATCCTACTAATCCCTCCTACTCTTCTTACCTAAGATCAACACCTTCATCATGTTCTGACGTTATACCCCCAATATTACTCCACCAGTTTTTCTCCTTTACCTCTCTACTAATTCATTTCCATAGGCATTTTTTTTTTTAATATTCTATTTTTAAGTAATCTCTACACCCAACGTGGGGCCCGAACTCACAACTCTGAGATCAAGAATTGCATGTTCTACTGACTGAGTTCCGCGGACATTTAAATGGAACCCAGTTGGGGCGCCTGGGTGGCTCAGTCGGTTAAGCGGCCGACTTCAGCTCAGGTCACGATCTCGCGGTCCGTGAGTTCGAGCCCGGCGTCGGGCTCTGGGTTGATGGCTCAGAGCCTGGAGCCTGCTTCCGATTCTGTGTCTCCCTCTCTCTCTGCCCCTCCCCTGTTCATGCTCTGTCTCTCTCTGTCTCAAAAATGAATAAACGTTTAAAAAAAATTTTTAAATGGAACCCAGTTGAATGGCACTCCCACCCCTCAAGAGCTACTGAAATCTCTGCCCCTCCCCTGTTCATGCTCTGTCTCTCTCTGTCTCAAAAATGAATAAACGTTTAAAAAAAATTTTTTTTAAATGGAACCCAGTTGAATGGCACTCCCACCCCTCAAGAGCTACTGAAACTGCTCAAATTTACCAGAAGTCCAACCACCCATGCACCATTGCTGCAAATTCTTAGGTGCTTACAACCATAGGTCCCTCCCAGCTGCTAACCACAGGAGTTCTTGCATGCTCTATGTTCCTCAGTCTTCTCTTTGGTTTTCACAGCAAAATCACTCACACCTAAAATTGGTGAATTTCATTACTGCCTTTATTCAAGATCCCCGAGGAATGAGGAGAAGGGTAACATTACCCAGTGCACACTTCCTGCATCTTGCTTGCTCAACTTGTCCCTCTCTCTCACTTCTCATCCTCTTCATTCTGTACCGCTCTGGGAACACCAATCTCACACTACTTCTAATGCGCCAACCAATCAATTTTCTCTTTCTCCACATTATTGTTTGCTAAGTTTTGCCATTGATTGTCTTGCAATCTCTTAAATCTAGCACTCTCATTTCATTTCTGGGCCAACACCTTAGTTTAGGTTTCTGTCCCTCATGCTTTGATGACTAAAGTATCCCAGTGAACTAACTAGACTCAGGGCTTTGACTCTCTGCCTTCTTCAATAAATCCTGCACAGACCCGAAAGATGTGTCTTTCTAAAGCCATCCTTTTATCATGTCACTTCCAAGGTCAGAGATCTTTAGCAAATCCCAATTCTTATATAATAAAAGTCCCAATTGCTTATCCTGGCATTTAAGACCTTCTACAATCTGGTCCCAACCTAATTTTCCAGCCTTATCTCCCAGTCCTCTGCCACTTGAACCAGTCAAACTGGTAGACCCTCTTTTGTGTCTACTTGCACAGTCCTGCCTTCCAACTTGGAATGTGTTACCCCCATGTTCCAGCTTTCTTCATCCACTCATTTTCAGTGATTTCTTTTTTATTTTTATTTTTTTTTATTTTTTTTTTATTTTTTTATTTTTTAATATATGAAATTTACTGTCAAATTGGTTTCCATACAACACCCAGTGCTCATCCCAAAAGGTGCCCTCCTCAATACCCATCACCCACCCTGCCCTCCCTCCCACCCCCCATCAACCCTCAGTTTGTTCTCAGTTTTTAACAGTCTCTAATGCTTTGGCTCTCTCCCACTCTAACCTCTTTTTTTTTTTTTTTTTTTTTTCCTTCCCCTCCCCCATGGGTTTCTGTTATGTTTCTCAGGATCCACATAAGAGTGAAACCATATGGTATCTGTCTTTCTCTGTATGGCTTATTTCACTTAGCATCACACTCTCCAGTTCCATCCACGTTGCTACAAAAGGCCATATTTCATTTTTTCTCATTGCCACGTAGTATTCCATTGTGTATATAAACCACAATTTCTTTATCCATTCATCAGTTGATGGACATTTAGGCTCTTTCCATAATTTGGCTATTGTTGAGAGTGCCGCTATAAACATTGGGGTACAGGTGCCCCTATGCATCAGTACTCCTGTATCCCTTGGATAAATTCCTAGCAGTGCTATTGCTGGGTCATAGGGTAGGTCTATTTTTAATTTTCTGAGGAACCTCCATACTGTTTTCCAGAGCGGCTGCACCAATTTGCATTCCCACCAACAGTGCAAGAGGGTTCCTGTTTCTCCACATCCTCTCCAGCATCTATAGTCTCCTGATTTCTTCATTTTGGCCACTCTGACTGGCGTGAGGTGGTATCTGAGTGTGGTTTTGATTTGTATTTCCCTGATAAGGAGCGACGTTGAACATCTTTTCATGTGCCTGTTGGCCATCCGGATGTCTTCTTTAGAGAAGTGTCTATTCATGTTTTCTGCCCATTTCTTCACTGGGTTATTTGTTTTTCTGGTGTGGAGTTTGATGAGCTCTTTATAGATTTTGGATACTAGCCCTTTGTCCGATGTGTCATTTGCAAATATCTTTTCCCATTCCGTTGGTTGCCTTTTAGTTTTGTTGGTTGTTTCCTTTGCTGTGCAGAAGCTTTTTATCTTCATAAGGTCCCAGTAATTCACTTTTGCTTTTAATTCCCTTGCCTTTGGGGATGTGCCGAGTAAGAGATTGCTACGGCTGAGGTCAGAGAGGTCTTTTCCTGCTTTCTCCTCTAAGGTTTTGATGGTTTCCTGTCTCACATTCAGGTCCTTTATCCATTTTGAGTTTATTTTTGTGAATGGTGTGAGAAAGTGGTCTAGTTTCAGCCTTCTGCATGTTGCTGTCCAGTTCTCCCAGCACCATTTGTTAAAGAGACTGTCTTTTTTCCATTGGATGTTCTTTCCTGCTTTGTCAAAGATGAGTTGGCCATACGTTTGTGGGTCTAGTTCTGGGGTTTCTATTCTATTCCATTGGTCTATGTGTCTGTTTTTATGCCAATACCATGCTGTCTTGATGATGACAGCTTTGTAGTAGAGGCTAAAGTCTGGGATTGTGATGCCTCCTGCTTTGGTCTTCTTCTTCAAAATTACTTTGGCTATTCGGGGCCTTTTGTGGTTCCATATGAATTTTAGGATTGCTTGTTCTAGTTTCGAGAAGAATGCTGGTGCAATTTTGATTGGGATTGCATTGAATGTGTAGATAGCTTTGGGTAGTATTGACATTTTGACAATATTTATTCTTCCAATCCATGAGCAGGGAATGTCTTTCCATTTCTTTATATCTTCTTCAATTACCTGCATAAGCTTTCTATAGTTTTCAGCATACAGATCTTTTACATCTTTGGTTAGATTTATTCCTAGGTATTTTATGCTTCTTGGTGCAATTGTGAATGGGATCAGTTTCTTCATTTGTCTTTCTGTTGCTTCATTGTTAGTGTATAAGAATGCAACTGATTTCTGCACGTTGATTTTGTATCCTGCAACTTTGCTGAATTCATGTATCAGTTCTAGCAGACTTTTGGTGGAGTCTATTGGATTTTCCATGTATAATATCATGTCATCTGCAAAAAGTGAAAGCTTGACTTCATCTTTGCCAATTTTGATGCCTTTGATTTCCTTTTGTTGTCTGATTGCTGATGCTAGAACTTCCAGCACTATATTAAACAGCAGCGGTGACAGTGGGCATCCCTGTCGTGTTCCTGATCTCAGGGAAAAAGCTCTCAGTTTTTCCCCGTTGAGGATGATGTTAGCTGTGGGCTTTTCATAAATGGCCTTTATGATCTTTAAGTATGTTCCTTCTATCCCGACTTTCTCCAGGGTTTTTATTAAGAAAGGGTGCTGGATTTTGTCAAAGGCCTTTTCTGCATCGATTGACAGGATCATATGGTTCTTCTCTTTTTTTTTGTTAATGTGATGTATCACGTTGATCGATTTGCGAATGTTGAACCAGCCCTGCATCCCAGGAATGAATCCCACTTGATCATGGTGAATAATTCTTTTTATATGCTGTTGAATTCGATTTGCTAGTATCTTATTAAGAATTTTTGCATCCATATTCATCAGGGATATTGGCCTGTAGTTCTCTTTTTTTACTGGGTCTCTGTCTGGTTTAGGAATCAAAGTAATACTGGCTTCATAGAATGAGTCTGGAAGTTTGCCTTCCCTTTCTATTTCTTGGAATAGCTTGAGAAGGATAGGTATTATCTCTGCTTTAAATGTCTGGTAGAACTCCCCTGGGAAGCCATCTGGTCCTGGACTCTTATTTGTTGGGAGATTTTTGATAACCGATTCAATTTCTTCGCTGGTTATGGGTCTGTTCAAGCTTTCTATTTCCTCCTGATTGAGTTTTGGAAGAGTGTGGGTGTTTAGAAATTTGTCCATTTCTTCCAGGTTGTCCAATTTGCTGGCATATAATTTTTCATAGTATTCCCTGATAATTGTTTGTATCTCTGAGGGATTGGTTGTAATCATTCCATTTTCATTCATGATTTTATCTATTTGGGTCATCTCCCTTTTCTTTTTGAGAAGCCTGGCTAGAGGTTTGTCAATTTTGTTTATTTTTTCAAAAAACCAACTCTTGGTTTCGTTGATCTGCTCTACAGTTTTTTTAGATTCTATATTGTTTATTTCTGCTCTGATTTTTATTATTTCTCTTCTTCTGCTGGGTTTAGGCTGCCTTTGCTGTTCTGCTTCTATTTCCTTTAGGTGTGCTGTTAGATTTTGTATTTGGGATTTTTCTTGTTTCTTGAGATAGGCCTGGATTGCAATGTATTTTCCTCTCAGGACTGCCTTCGCTGCATCCCAAAGCGTTTGGATTGTTGTATTTTCATTTTCGTTTGTTTCCATATATGTTTTAATTTCTTCTCTAATTGCCTGGTTGACCCACTCATTCGTTAGTAGGGTGTTCTTTAACCTCCATGCTTTTGGAGGTTTTCCAGACTTTTTCTTGTGGTTGATTTCAAGCTTCATAGCATTGTGGTCTGAAAGTATGCATGGTATAATTTCAATTCTTGTAAACTTATGAAGGGCTGTTTTGTGACCCAGTATATGATCTATCTTGGAGAATGTTCCATGTGCACTCGAGAAGAAAGTATATTCTGTTGCTTTGGGATGCAGAGTTCTAAATATATCTGTCAAGTCCATCTGATCCAATGTATCATTCAGGGCCCTTGTTTCTTTATTGACTGTGTGTCTAGATGATCTATCCATTTCTGTAAGTGGGGTGTTAAAGTCCCCTGCAATGACCACATTCTTATCAATAAGGTTGCTTATGTTTATGAGTAATTGTTTTATATATCTGGGGGCTCGGGTATTTGGTGCATAGACATTTATAATTGTTAGCTCTTCCTGGTGGATAGACCCTGTGATTATTATATAATGCCCTTCTTCATCTCTTGTTACAGCCTTTAATTTAAAGTCTAGTTTGTCTGATATAAGTATGGCTACTCCAGCTTTCTTTTGGCTTCCAGGAGCATGATAAATAGTTCTCCATCCCCTCACTCTCAATCTAAAGGTGTCCTCAGATCTAAAATGAGTCTCTTGTAGACAGCAAATAGATGGGTCTTGTTTTTTTATCCATTTTGATACCCTATGTCTTTTAGTTGGCGCATTTAATCCATTTACATTCAGTGTTATTATAGAAAGATATGGGTTTAGAGTCATTGTGATGTCTGTATGTTTTATGCTTGTAGTGATGTCTCTGGTACTTTGTCTCACAGGATCCCCCTTAGGATCTCTTGTAGGGCTGGTTTCGTGGTGACAAATTCCTTCAGTTTTTGTTTGTTTGGGAAGACCTTTATCTCTCCTTCTATTCTAAATGACAGACTTGCTGGATAAAGGATTCTCGGCTGCATATTTTTTCTGTTTAGCACACTGTAGATATCGTGCCAAGCCTTTCTGGCCTGCCAAGTTTCAAAGGAGAGATCAGTCACGAGTCTTATAGGTCTCCCTTTATATGTGAGGGCACGTTTATCCCTTGCTGCTTTCAGAATTTTCTCTTTATCCTTGTATTTTGCCAGTTTCACTATGATATCTCGTGCAGAAGATCGATTCAAGTTACGTCTGAAGGGAGTTCTCTGTGCCTCTTGGATTTCAATGCCTTTTTCCTTCCCCAGTTCAGGGAAGTTCTCAGCTATAATTTGTTCAAGTACCCCTTCAGCACCTTTCCCTCTCTCTTCCTCCTCTGGGATACCAATTATGCGTATATTATTTTTTTTTAGTGTATCACTTAGTTCTCTAATTTTCCCCTCATACTCCTGGATTTTTTTATCTCTCTTTCTTTCAGCTTCCTCTTTCTCCATAACTTTATCTTCTAGTTCACCTATTCTCTCCTCTGCCTCTTCAAGCTGAGCCATCGTGGATTCCATTTTGTTTTGCAATTCGTTTAAAGCGTTTTTCAACTCCTCGTGACTGTTCCTTAGTCCCTCGATCTTTGTGGCAAGAGATTCTCTGCTGTCCTGTATACTGTTTTCAAGCCCAGCGATTAATTTTATGACTATTATTCTAAATTCACTTTCTGTTATATTATTTAAATCCTTTTTGATCAGTTCATTAGCTGTTGTTATTTCCTGGAGATTCTTCTGAGGGGAATTCTTCCGTTTGGTCATTTTGGATAGTCCCTGGCATGGTGAGGACCTGCAGGGCACTTCCCCTGTGCTGTGGTGTATAACTGGAGTTAGTGGGCGGGGCCGCAGTCCAACCCGATGTCTGCCCCCAGCCCACTGCTGGGGCCACAGTCAGACTGGTGTGTGCCTTCTCTTCCCCTCTCCTAGGGGCGGGATTCACTGGGGGTGGCGTGGCCCGTCTGGGCTACTTGCACACTGCCAGGCTTGTGTTGCTGGGGATCTGGCGTATTAGCTGGGGTGGGTAGGCAAGGTGCACGGGGGCTGGAGGGGCAGGCTTAGCTCGCTTCTCCTTAGGTGATCCACTTCAGGAGGGGCCCTGTGGCAGCGGGAGGGAGTCAGATCCGCTGCCGGAGGTTTGGCTCCGCAGAAGCACAGAGTTGGGTGTTTGCGCGGAGCGAGCAAGTTCCCTGGCAGGAACTGGTTCCCTTTGGGATTTTGGCTGGGGGATGGGCGGGGGAGATGGTGCTGGCTAGCGCCTTTGTTCCCCGCCAAGCTGAGCTCTGCCGTCCGGGGGCTCAGCAGCTCTCCCTCCCTTTGTCCTCCAGCCTTCCCGCTTTCCGCGCAGAGCTGTTAACTTATGACCTCCCAGACGCTAAGTCGCGCTTGCTGTCGGAACACAGTCCGTCCGGCCCCTCCGCTTTTGCCAGCCAGACTCGGGGGCTCCGCTTGGCCGGCGAGCCGCCCCTCCGCCCCGGCTCCCTCCCGCCAGTCCGTGGAGCGCGCACCGCCTCGCCGCCCTTCCTACCCTCTTCCGTGGGCCTCTGGTCTGCGCTTGACTCCGGAGACTCCCTTCTGCTAATCCTCTGGCGGTTTTCTGGGTTCTTTAGGCAGGTGTAGGTGGAATCTAAGTGATCGGCAGGACGCGCTGTGAGCCCCGCGTCCTCCTACGCCGCCATCTTCCTTAAAACTCCCTTCAGTGATTTCTTAAATAAATGTTATACTCAAACATATTACCTCCTCTGCTAAGCCTTCCTTGGCTCTCTCAGCCCATGGAAACCTTTATCCTTTGGTCACATTATCTCATTTCTCTTGATCTGTTTTAGGGTGAAAATTGTCTCTGTTAGGGACTGAGGGGTTTCCTGGGACATGGGACTTTCAGTGCTAAAACTGAACAGTTCTGGGCTAACCGGGACAGTTGGTCACTCTACCTGTAATGCAGGTGGTGAGGGTTCATGGGCAGGAAGGGAAGGCAGTGCCTTTTGTGGATACCTACTGTGGAAATTCAGATATTAGGGCTGTCCACAAAAAAAACTCAAGGGAAGGAAAAGGAAGGTGAATGAGGACACTTACTGGCCCTAAGGATACGCCAAATGGGGCAGAGACCTTCCGATAAACACATAGCCAAAGAGAGATCCGTTTCTGCAGTTCCTTGCATTATACATATGTATACACACACATAAATTAATTTATATATAAATTTAATATAAATAAATAAGTTAATTAATTTTGAAGGAATCAAGAAAAGCCAAAAAGAGCAAGGGTGAATACAAAGATACATTCCAAGTAAAGGAGTTTTAATAAGGAGCTAAGTGGGTGGCAAAAGTACAAATCTTAGAACTAAGAGGAGTATTTAGACAGGTACACAACCTTCTCTTTTTAATGTTACCTTGGAAACAGAATAGGAGCTATTCAGTACTAGGAGAAATAAATAAAACCCAAAAGTTAAGGTCAGACTTTCTGATGCTAAATTGAAATCCAAGGTGGGTTAGAAAGGTTTGCTAAAATGGCAACAGATCAGCCAGTCAGAGAATTGTGTCAGAGATTTGTAATATGCACTTTGGATCTGTTATAGAAGAATATTCAGATCTGTTATAGAAGAAAGCTGTTATAATTGTTTCTTTTGTTATAGAAGAAAAGAGGGAATGAATGAACTAAGATGCATTACATATAGATCAATAGTAAGTGAAGCAAGTACATGTTAAATGTAGATACATATTAAGAGGGATGGAAAGACCAAGAAGTATCTAATAATCATGACGCATTAGATGTACACGAGGCACTGTGGGCAGGAGT
Source organism: Panthera tigris (assembly GCF_018350195.1). Lineage (NCBI taxonomy): Eukaryota > Metazoa > Chordata > Mammalia > Carnivora > Felidae > Panthera > Panthera tigris. The sequence continues at coordinate 117,578,088 of NC_056664.1, forward strand.
ACTTGTCTCTGCCTCTTTCCAGTAGAGCAAGTATATGTCAGCAGCTTTAGGGAAACTTCCAAGTTTGGGCCCCCTTGTTTGAAGCTCAGTACTTATCCTTACAACACACATAAGCAGGGAGAGCTGCTGGCGCAGCAGACAGAGTCAGGATGAATGAGTATTGCATACTCCAGGACCCACATTTATATAAAGATTTAAAATTCAGCCATTGAAACAAAAGCAAGAAACAAAAAACAATAAATAAAATAAAATTCAGCCTTGAAATTACGGTATACAAGAATATTTAAGGATATGAGAAATTCGTCACAACATACTGCAAGGAAAAAAGTAGGTTACAAGGCCAGACGCCACATCATTCTTTTTTTTATAAAGTATATACTATAGCACATGTGTGTGTGCACATGTGTGTATGTATGTCTGTTTCTAAGGAGATATACTTCTGCTTGATGTATTACAGATAATTTTGAATGTTATTCCATGAGTTTTTCTGAATTTAAAAATTGTATAAAACAACACAGGTTACTTACATAAGTTAGAAATTAGAGATTTGAAGCCAGAAGTATTTAAAATAATTTAGAATATTGCATTTGAATATTTAATATTTTCAGACCTTTTAACTGTGTCTGGCTACTGAAATAAATCTATTATTAAATGGGTGCAGTGAGTTTTTTTAAGGTTTATTTATTTATTTAGAGAGAGAGAGAGAGAGAGAGAGCGAGAGAGAGCATGCACACACACAAGTGGGGGAGGGGCAGAGAGAGAAAGAGGGAGAGAAAAGACTCCCAAGCCAGCTCCATGCTTTTAGCACAGAGACTGACTTAGGGCTCAATCCCACCAACCATGAGATCATGACCTGAGCCGAAATCAAGAGTCAGATGCTTAACTGACTGAGCCACCCAGGTGCTCCAAAACAGTGATTTCTTAAATAAATGTTATACTCAGACGCTAATTTAAAGCATAAATGTTTTGGGGTGCCTGAATGACTTAGTTGGTTCGAGTTCAAGCCCTGGGTCAGGCTCTGTGCTGACAGTACAGAACCTGCTTGGGATTCTCTCTCCCTCTCTCTCTGCCCCTTCCCTGTTTGTGCATGCTCTCTCTCTCTCTCTCTTAAAATAAACAAATATACTGGTTTTTTTTTTTTTAAAAAGCATACATATTTTATAGTTAAACACATATTTCTTGTCTAACAAAATAAAAGGTCATCCTGAGTTGCCTTGGGTGACCAAGGGTTCCAGTTGACTTTCACTGATACTTGACTATGTCTTTCTGAACTGCATGACTTCATTTTCCTTGATAACCATTTGTAGGTGTAGTTTATTGGGAGGACCAAAGAACCTTCTAGGACAAAAACCAAAACAGCAACAATGCATTGGGACAGGACCACAGCACAGAAGAGAATCGAGGGACCTGAAGAGGGAACTCACCATGTGGAATGGAGTTGGCTGCATGAATGAGTCAATTCACTAGTAGGCCCCAAGGGGTGGTCAGAGGGGGTGCTGGCACAGGAGTGTTGTTGCAGCTTAACCGGAATCTTTCCAATACAGTCATCTTGGCACTGTACGTTGTCCTCAGGTGAGAAAAAGACTGTGTGTGAATTGTTAAAAGATAAACTGAGGCAGATTCAGTTTTTAACAATTATTTGAGCAAAAATTGATTTGAAGCTGGTAGCATCCAACCTAGCAGACAGAAAAGAGCTCTGGGGAGCTGTACAAAATAAAAGACTGTTATAGGCAGAAGGGAGGGGAAACAAGGAAGTTATACTAGGATCAAAAACTAGATGGACTATTGCAAGGTTACTTTCCTTTTGATGGTGGGGGTCTATCAGGCAGATTCCCTAACTAATGCTGATCAGGCAACTCCTGACTGACTGGTTTAAGGTTCCATTTCTAGGACAGTTGAAACTATTATAAGTCTTGGTATAAGGGCTTAGCATAAGTGACTCTGTTTGGGGCCTCCTATCTTGTTTTTCACAAAAGGAACATGCTATCTCAATGAATTCTCTAACTCTCAGAGGTCCAAGCAATCTTGTGTGTCCCCCTATCCGCTGTTAACAACCGAATAAATGTAAAGATCAAATTTACTTTATTCAATGATTCATGAATAGGGGCAGCATACCATCTAACAAATAAAAAGGAGCTCCGAAGACCTGAACAAAATGTGAAACTTTTATAGGCAAAAGGGGGCAGGGAAAAGGAAAGGGCAGACTGTTATCTTTCTTTGGGGCTGGAAAGGGGCAACAGGTAGATTATCTCACTATAGCTGACCAGGAATTTCCAGATTTACTTGTTTAAGATTACGTTGCTGGGAAAAGTTGAAACTGTAATTAGGTGAGGTATCTATCAAGACCTGGTTTACTGACGTGAGACTTAGCATAAGTGACTCCATTTTGGATCTGTTGTCTCTGGCTGTCTCTCTCAACATCACCAAGCAGAATGTAATGCATGGGGGGAAGAATCAGTCTTCTCATTTGCAAGAGATTGTAACCATGAGGACTGTTACCATGTGGCCAGGTGAACCACCAATCAGCAAATGTCTGGTGAGGATAGAAGGCTTCCTGGAAAGGAGACTGAACCAGAAGGGCTCAGTGAGGCAAAGGCTGGGGAAGGATGGCAGCCTGGAAGATTCATTAGCGATGTCAGACACCATTTAGAACCCCAAAGGTATTTTGGAGGTATTTCATCAGGGGCTAGAGGTCTGCAGGGGCAGCAATTAACAGTCAGATGTTAATGTTAATGTCAGCTATTTTTTTAGCCTCAGGTTGGTGAAGCTTTAGAACATTATTACTTAGGGGGGTGCCTGGGTGTCTCAGTTGGTTAAGCGTCTGACTTCAGCCCAGGTCATGATCCCACGCTTTGTGGGTTTGAGCCCCGTGTCAGGCTCTGTGCTGACAGTTTGGAGCCTGGAGCCTGCTTTGGATTGTGTGTCTCCCTCTCTCTCTGCCCCTCCTTTGCTTGCACTCTGTCTCCTGAAAATAAATATTAAACAAAATTTTTTTAAATAAAAAAGAACATTATTACTTATGACACTGTTTCTTTTTTATGAAACTTATTTGGGTGTGTTGTTTTCTTTTTTTCACAAATCTGACTGCTTAAGCGGATCTGATGCTTATAAAAGTTTCATTCAACAATACATTGAATAACCTCTATGCACTTGTAAATATAGACTTTGTCTCTGCCTTCAGGTGGTGACCAGGAAATGTTTGGTAAATAAGGGTTATTTAGTACGGTTCCTTATGCAGGTAAGAATTACTCTTCTCTCCTGGTATGACTCCCCCCTCTTCCTGAAAAGGGGAAAATCTTTACAAATGGAAATGTATGTCATCTTCACAAAGTGACACTTACCCTGCTTTTCATAGAAAGGGGGAAGGCAGAGTTCTTTCACTGCAGTTTCTCAATTGCCCCCAGTCCCAAATCTTAATGTCAGAGTGACATATTTTGGGGTGGCATATTCTTATCCCCTTCAATAGCAGTGTGGATTGTTTTTTGTTTGTTTTTGCAGCTTTTAGTGTATAACTTATTGCAGATACTCGTGTTTCTTTCTCTGTTATTAGGTGATGAGCTGCTTAAAAAAAGATGTCTTATTCACCTGCACAACCTCAGGACAGGGGAATCCGTCAGGCCTCTCTAATCAGCCCATGATTGTTATGAGTCTGCAAATCAAATACTCAACTTGCTAGAATAATTTTAGAATGAGAGTAATGAGCTTTATTACTTTCTGTGTATGATCTTTATGTCAACTACTGTGGTTGTACCAAGGTCTTCTTTGCTTCCATTCCCATTCTAGGACGCATTTTAGATAAATCAAGTGGTATCCGCAAAACAGGCTACATTAATTTAAGGGGTGCGTCTAATTTTTCTTAAATGCAGATTTCTTTGCACTTAAAAGTCCAGTAGAATTCTGCTCCAAGGTCAAAAGGCCTCCCCTCCCCCAACTAAGTAAATTGCTTTTTCCTCCCATTTAACCAATGCTTTAATCTACAAAAATCAGTTAGCCGGTTTCCATTTCTAGGCATAAAGCCATTGTTAAAAATTAGAGACGTTGCCACAATTTGACTTTTTTGTTTTTTCAAGCAAAGTCAATAACACATCTAATTATACAGATGGACATGGTCTCGTTCTTGTACATCTCGTTCTTTGCAAATATTTTGTAATCAGAACTGTTTTTGAAAGCTCTTTGCAAAACTAAACACATGGATCCTCAGGAGGCCACGGGCCACGGAATGCTTGGAGGCAGGTCCCAAGCTCACCCTAATCCCAAAGCTTGGGGCGGGAAAGGCCGCGCCACGGGAAAAAACCGAGGGCTGCCAAAGGCCGCAAGAGGCCGCCGGCTCGAGAGCGCAGACGGGGACGCAGCGCCGCGAGGCACAGAGGCGCCCCCAGATCTCCGCGGGCGCCGGTCGCGGCGGCCTCTCCGCCCTCCCCGAGCGGGGCCGGCGTCGCTCGCCCCAATCCGGGTACCGCCGGGCGAATCGCCCGGCCCCTTCCGCCGCTGCCGGGCGCCGGGCCTGACCATGCGGCTCCCGCGGGCGCTGCGGCTCTGGGGGCTCGGCGTCTCCGCCGGCCTGGTCGCCGCGGCCCGAGCCCCCGTCGCCCCCCGCCGTCGCCTCCTCCAGTCCCGCCCCCCCGTGCCGCCCGCGAGTCCCCGGCTCCGCCCCGGCCTCCGCCTCCGCCTCGCGCTCGGCCCCGGGCCGCAGCGCCGGGCCGCCGCCGCCGCCTGCCCGGACGGGCCGCCCCGACGCGCCGCCGCCATGGAGCGCCCCGGAGCCGGTGAGCCCGGGCTGCCGAGCGGGCCGGGTGGGCGGCCGGGGGCGTGGGCCCCGTTCATTGCCCGGCCTCGGGGAGGGCCTGGCCTCGCCGCCCCGCCGGCGCCACCAGCGCGGGGAGCGCGACCTCACGCCCGCCGCGCTCGGGGTCCCTTGTCGGTGCCAGTGGGACTCGGGGGTCGCGCCGAGGCCCCCCGCGCAACCGGGTGTGCTGGCTGCTGCTTGGAACCCAGCGTTCCAGTGCAGGCGCTGTTGGTGTGGCGGGAGGCGAGGGGTGTGAACCTGCCCCAAGTTTCACTTTTGTTTCCCCCTTTCTGATCTTGTGACCTTCAGTTCAAATTTCAAGTCATCCCCTCCGCCCCCCGACGGTGTTTGTGTGGTCAACGAAACCCACAAAATCGCGGTTTTCCTTGTTTATCGCAGACATTAAAGACCTGAGCTATCCCGCTGTTTCACGTAGAATTTTATTCTAGGTGTGGAAATGACCTCTTTTAAACTGGCGCCAAATCTGTAGTAGGGCCCAGAATTCATTTCCAGTTGAAGTCCGCATTTCTTGTGAACTGAACTTTGTGGGTAGAGCGAGCGAAGGGTTGGATTTGGGGCGAAAGGGACCAAAAGCCAATCAGAGAAAAGACGCTCCCCGGCGGGATATTTGTAGTGTAAACGCATAAAAAGATATAAAGACCCTTAAAATGTTAAAATGTGTTACATGACAGCCAGTAACCAATAGAAATTTGTGTACAGATGTTATGGAGATGACCTTGTGGGTTGGTGCGGAGGGCGGGGCGAGTGGGTGGGGAATCGTCCGGGAGAAAGGAGACCCACACCCCGGGCGCCCTGCTCAGTGCGTGTCCTTGCAGTTCTGGATACTGATGGCGCATCTGGGCCTTTCCCTCAAACTAGCGAAGTTTAAGATGATCTTGGAGTTTACCAAGTAACGTTCCTTTTCACACAGTATTAACTTATTTTCTTCATTTCTTTCTGGTAATGGATTGTATTTTTGGTCTCTTTTTATGAAGAGGAAAGCTAAGCTGACTTGTTGATTATCACACAGCTCAACCCTTATCTAGATGTAGGATGCTACTATTTTTAGTAGCCACACCGGGACTGGCATGGATAGCAGTGACCCTTTCCATTGGGTCTTGGGGAATGTAACTAGCAGAATGAGTAGAAGAATCTTATCTAATGAAATCACATTTTATTATCCAAGTAGGAAACTTGCCTTTTTTGTGGCAAAGGGCAAAACTGGCTATCCTTTTTCCCCTCTGTTGGCCTGTCTTTAATAAAGTCACTTGCTGAAGTGCACATATATTCGAATATTAGTGTATACTTATATATAGTTTTGCATGTACGCCTTACATTTTTATAAGAGTAATTTTTTATTTAAAATGTTTGACTAGCAGAGGGGGGAATATAAATATATTGAGTATGGCTATGTCATCATTTAGAAATGATTTATATTTCCTTTAGTCTTTGTATAGAACATACAATATTGTATTTGCTTTAAAAAGTATTAGTAACAAACTTCTTTGGTTGTGCTAGTCTTCATAACCATTATTCTTGGTTGTCATTAGAGTGAGTATGCTTTATTCTCTGAAAAGTTGTTCCACTTTTTCTTTAAACAAAGCTGTGGTGAGTCTTTGTCAATATATGTGATAGACACAGATATGTTAGCGAGAAGAACATTTTTACAGCTCCTGATCTATTGCCAGAGTGTTTTTTGAAAGGATTCCCTCAGTTTACAGCTCCATAAACTATGTATGTTTAAACTGTAACCTTGGGCAAGTTACTTCACTGGCTAGTCTGTAAAATCAGTAAGTTAATAGTACCTCCCCGATACCATGGTTGTGTGGATTAAAGGAGTCATTATCTATAAGTGCTTTCAGCTTAGCCTAACGTTACTACATGCTCAAGTGTTAGCTGTTGTTTTTAGTAGGAGTAGTTTCCCAGTTTCATCTCACTTTTGTTACGAATGCACTTAGCATCATTCTTATTTGGATTTGTGCAAAAGATAATTTTAACTATAGTTGGACCAAGTTTTAAGTACTCAAAACAACCAGTTTATAGTTTAAATGCTATTATTTAATAATTCATATCTACAAACATGGTTTCTTTTGTTCTGTAGTTTAATGGAATGAAGTCTGTATTTCAAGTTCTGGACTGTTGATTTGACATAGCATTGCATTCAAGAGTTTATATATGCCTTATTTAACAAGATGGAGAACGATAGTGAGCAAGTCATATGCTTTACCTTTTATAGTTTGGGATAGCAGTACCTTTCCTTCATTGTCCTGTGAAAAGGAGAATCTGTGACGTGCTGAAGCTGCTGTTTCAGCACCAGAAATGATTTGTTCTTGGGCATTGAGTAGCCATACTGCAGTATAACTGAGTGATTTATTAACTACTCTCAAGTGTGTGCTTCTCTGTATCCAGTCATTCAGTACAAATGTACTGGTCACCAGTTGTGAGCTGTACGTTGTACTAGGCATTGAGGAATCAAGTGAGAAGGTGTGGCACTTAAGGGACTTATATGGGGACCATACTTATTGGTAGGGGTGTAATTATGAAAAGTGTCCTCTTTCACTTTCAAAAGTGTCCCAGTTTCAGTGGTAAATTATATGTGATTACTTTAGCTTAGTGTCTAAAGGAGAAGACAGACTAATGGACACCTACCACATTGTGTATTTGTCCTATGACTGGAGGAAGCACTAGGTACTGGGAAGGGGATAGGATTCCCTAACTCAGCCCTGAGCTGGGGATAAGAAAGTTTTCCCTAACAGTAAACATCTGATCTGAGTTTTTACTTTTTTTTTTTAATGTTTATTTAGTTTTGAGCGAGAGAGAGAAAAAAAATGAATGGGTGGGGGAGGGGCAGAGACAGAGGGAGACCGAATCTAAAGCAGGCTCCAGGCTCTGAGCTGTTAATACAGAGTCCAACGCAGGGCTCGAACTCCCCACCAGATCATGACCTGAGCTGAAGTAGGACTCTTAACCGACTGATCCACCCAGGCGCCCCTAAGTTTTCACTTTTAAGTTGATTATTCTCAACTGTTAACATAATCTGGTGTGGTGTAGAATCAAGGTATGGAAGAAGTTGAAAGGGGATCTTTTGGAGCAGTGATTTTAAAACTTCGATTGCATATTAGAATCACCCTGTGAGGCTTTAGGAAAATACCAGCAGCTGTCCTGATCTCCAGAGATTCTGATTTGATTGTCCTGGAGTGGGTCCGAGACATTGGTAATTTTAAAAAGCTCCAGGTGATTCTAAATGCAGCCAGGATTTAGAATTTTTCAACTAGGACAACGATGTCATCTAGGAGATGAGATAAATAGTCGGGCCTGGAGAGTTGGTATGAATTGCCTGGGATCACATGGCTAGTGAGTGGGAGCAACACGACCCTAGAATGCCAGCCTTCTGATTTCTGGTACCAAGCCCTTTCTTTCTTTTCTTTTAATTTGTTTTAGTGTTTATTTTTGAGAGAGAGAGAGAGAGAGAGAGAGAGAGCAGGGGAGGGGCAGAGAGAGAGGGAGACACAGAATCCGGAGCAGGCTCCAGGCCCTGAGCTGTCAGCACAGAGCCCAACTCGGGGCTTGAACTCAGGAATCGCGAGATTATGACCTGAGCCCCCCAGGAGACCTGCAGGCCCTTTCTGTTACAGCAGCCAGCTGGCCTCGCCTCTTTACCTAAATGCCTCTGTTATCACCATTGTCCTTTCCTGAGTCTCCTTTTGGTGTAGCTAGAGGGATCCACATCACCCTGTCCTCTATTGGTTAATTGAGCTCGAGAGAAACTAAAGTATTTCAAGAACTATTTTCATTTAAAAAATGACAAAATTTAATTCATCATGCTTTTCAAGTTTTCCTTTTGCCTTCAAAGTGTATGATTAGAGCCCAGAAGTCAGCCTCTTATGCCATTCCATGTATTGTCAAGAATCCAGTCTATTTCCAAGTGGCACATGGACTTTAGAGCTACAATTGAAATGTCAGTGCTAATGGCCAATTTCATGTCACTGAGTTTTTTTTTTCCTCCCAGCTTCATTGAGATGTAATTGACAAATAAAATTGTATATATTTAAAGTGTACAGCGTGATGATTTTCTATAATGTATTGTGAGAGGATTACGACAGTCAAGTTAATTGACACATCCATCCCCTCACATACTTCTTTTGGATGAGAATGCTTAAGGTCTCTCAGCAAATTTCAAGTATATTCTACATTATTTAATTACAGTGACCATGGGGTACATTAGTTCTTCAGAGCTTAGTAACAGGTTCTTAGGCTAAGGATACAATAGAGAAAAACAAAAGTTGGGTTTGTTTCATTTTGTTCTGATTTTCATTCAGCTTTGTGCATATTTAACTGCCCAAATACTCTTTGCTGCTACCTTTTCAAGTGTAAGCGGGTCAGTAATGATTCTTTACATGTAGCTGCAAGTGCCCAAAGGTACTAGATGTGTGTCGATCTATTATTAAAATTTTTGTTTCGGTGTAAACTGCATTTGTATTTTTCAATGCAAGCAAAAAATAGAGAGGGAACCTTTACTTGTTCTCACATATTTCAAATAGTTGTAAGTTTATGATTAGACTCCTGCTAAAATAATATTTGTTGAACACTTGAGTGCCAGGCACTCGTACTTGATAAATAGCATCATTATTAAGAATGTACTGATGCTTTTGTTTGTTTTGGTATTTAACACGACTAATTTATATAAAAATCTTTTTGTGTTTTTTTTTTGCTTATATCTAGAAAATAGATGAGTGTGTGCATGCACGTGCATGTGTGGTGTGTATGTGAGAACAATAGAGACCACTCAGATTGCAATAAAAATTTAGATTTTTTGGATATATATGTTAACTATTACCTTCAGTGATAGTTATGTTGTATACTGTAAGCCATATTCTTTTATTCTTTCCTTCTTTCCTCCCTCTTTTTTAAATTATTATTTTTTTAATGTTTATTTATTTTTGAGAGAGAGAGAGAGAGAGTGCAAGCAGGGCAGGGGCAGAGAGAGAGGAAGACACAGAATCCAAAGCAGGCTCTAGGCTCTGAGCCGTCAGCACGGAGCTCGATGCGGGGCTTGAACTCATGAACCGTTGAGATCATGACCTGAGCTGAAGTCGAATGCTCAACCGACTGAGCCACCGAGGTGCCCCATATTATAAGCCATATTTTTAATGGAGTGTGTTTTTTAGGTATTATATTTGAAAATAGAGGATTACAACAAAATGAAATAAATAACTTCATTAATACCTTTCATGGTAAATTAGTCTTTAGTAAATACAATTATCCCAAGATTTTGTTCAGTCCTACTTCAAACCACACTTATGTTCTTTCAATAAAAGTGTTGCAAAATAATGATACTGGAACTACCACCTACTGATACATTTTGCAGTTAACTTTATCAGCTTGAACAGACACCCTCTTTCCCTTTACCTCCACCCGAGACATAGACTATTCCATCCATAACAAGAAAACAAAACAAAGACCAAATGTGAAATGTGGCTTTAATACTAGCAAATGTCCTTGGGAGGCCTGTGAAGGAAGCTATAAGATCTTTTGCTTTTTAATCATTGAATTTCTAGGAAGCATATTTAGAGCCTTGCCTTTTAAACTGAATTTCCAATATGAATATAATAATGGAGAGAAAAAATTTAAAAGTCTTTATTGGAAAAAAAATAAAGGTTAGAACTTGTACAAATGAGTACACATAAATCATATTGTTAAAAATAAACACGAAGGAGACTGACAAAACGTTATTTGTTTGTTTTCAAAAGTGTGCGGAAAAAAATGCAATTTTATTTTTTATTTTTATTTTTTTATTTTTTTAATTTTTTTTTAATGTTTATTTATTTTTGAGACAGAGAGAGACAGAGCATGAATGGGGGAGGGGCAGAGAGAGAGGGAGACACAGAATCGGAAGCAGGCTCCAGGCTCTGAGCCATCAGCCCAGAGCCTGACGCGGGGCTCGAACTCACGAACCGTGAGATCGTGACCTGAGCTGAAGTCGGACGCTCAACCGACTGAGCCACCCAGGCGCCCCAAAAATGCAATTTTAGAATGAAGAAAAGATAGCTACAAAAGATCTTGAGGATTGTTGATTAACTGTCTCCGTCTAACCCTGAGTTGAATACTGTGCTTCAGAAAATTATTAATGCTGTTTGACATAAAAGTGCATTGTAAAAATGTAGAATAGGATATAAATAATACTTAGGTTTACAGTATGTTTGAAGACAAGTTGTGTCATTTCTCAAGAGATGTTAATTTATATTGAATTCAGGTGACTTGTTTTAGTGTAGGATACAATGTTCAAAAATAAGTTAAATAATACATTTTTCTTTTTGGTATGTTACAGGAGGAATGGAGTCTAGTGAGTGTGAAAACGTGTCAAAAGAAACGGAAGCATTTGAAGAAGAAGAGTTTGAAGCTAGTGCTATGGATTCTCTGATAGACATGCCATTTGCCACCGTAGATATTCAAGATGAGTGTGCAAGTAAGTACTGAAAACGAGGCAGATTTGCCTACCATCCAGGTTACTTGCGAATAGAAAACAACTGAAAGCACCAATATAGTCTACAAATGTTTATTGACTGTATACTCTGTGCCCCTTACTTTGCTGTCTTCTGTAGAGCCTGGGTATCATTTGATACGGTTTTATCTTGACGAGGTTCTATAACTAGAGGATCCATAAGAAATTAGTTGGCTCTCCCCCGTTGTGGGGTTCCTTGCCACCTTGCAAGGAACATCTGTCCAGGTGGTAGAAGGGGCTGGGCCCACTCCTGCCTCCATGGGTGTGGACTCTGTCTTCTTGGGGTCCTTACTTACTCTCAGTGTTTAGTTTGCAATTTGAACAACAAATCGAGGTGGTAGTTTGGAAGAACAATTAGAGTGCGCTTGGGTGGCTCAGTCGGTTAAGCGTCTGACTCTTAGTTTCTACTCAGGTCATGATCTTGGGGTTCATGAGTTCGAGCCCTGTGTGTCAGACTCTGTGCTGACAGCATGGAGCTTGTTTAAGATTTTCTGTCTCCCTCTCCCCCTACCCCTGCGTGTTCTCTCTCTCTCTCTCTCTCTCTCTCTCTCTCTCAAAATAAGTAAACATTAAGAGAATTAGTTTAATCTCTTCATTTCTAAGAAAAAAATGATACTCAGAGAAGTTAATTAGCTAAATTCACACAGTTGAAAATAACTACTTCCAAAATCTGTGATTTCTGATTTGTTAGTCATTTCTTTGGTGAACAGTTACAATCTCTTGAGACGAATGTTGTGCAGGATGCTTTGGGGGTGTATGGGGCGAGGGTGTGTCAAGAGAGGCATCTGACCTGGATGTGGGGTTATTAGGTGTCCTGGGAAGCATCCTGGAGGTTTGACAAGAGTACAGGCCTGGTGGATAAGTATGAACCATCCAGGGTTCTTTCCTTTATATTAACTGTCCTTGGATTTAGCTGATCATCTGGATTTTCTGTGGAGTGATGGAAAAGTACAGATTCCTCTTTTCCACCTTTGTGTTAGGCCAGGGGATCTTTTTTGTTTTTAAACATCCCATGCGATTCTGGTGGTCATCCAGGCTCAGAAACCACACTGCTCTCTATCTCACTGTCTTCCTACCCAGCAAGGCTGATTTATGTTTTGGGATGATAGAAGGAGAGAGGGATACTTAAAATGTATTAAATCTCTGGTAATTTTTTCTCCATTCCATAATCTAAGGGGAAAAGGAAGGACAAAGAGGTGTTTCCTCAGGCAGGGCACGGTTTCCTGTCTTATCCTTTACAGCTAGCCTGTAGAGAAGAGCCGCTTTTAGGGGTTTTACAGCTGTTCAAGGAGCCTTCATTTGAAGAAGTACTATACCTGTTAGATGGAAGAAGGTATCCTTTGGAAACAAGGGGCAAGAATAGCAAGGATTTAATCATGTTTTCCTTTTAATTTTCCATTTTTTGAGCGAATGCCTTGAGTGTTATCTAAAAAATGCAATCCCTTCTTTCTGATTTCATTACTTTCTCTAACTTGGAGGTAAAATAAAGCAGAATTTTCCTGAGTAGCCATGCCTACATGCCTGTGATGGGCATCTCCCATCCACCCTTCTTGCCCCTCAGCCCTGTTCCAATTCGAATCATTCCCACTGGAGTGCTCATCAGTTAGGCTGGAACAAGACGGGGACTGGTTTACCCTTCCAGCTCTAGGTACTTATGACTTTACATAACTGACACGGAGCTTATCTGTTTGAACAAACAGCTTTTACCTGGGACTGACAGAGAGATACTGCCAGAATCCCAGAGAGCAAATACTATTTCTGAAGCTGCTGTATTCTTAGATCTCCACTGGTGAGGAGAAACAATGACCACTGGGACCAGAAAGAAGGAAGGGGATGTGTTTGTGGCTCTGCACTCCTTTCCTGCTCTGAATGGACTAGCCACTTCTTCAGAGGATGGGCATTGGGAAGGTTAGCTAATCGTTTATACAGATAGGATCTTTCCCCTGCAGTATATGTTATATTTGTTACTAAAGAAGTGTTATGCGTGTAAGTTAGGGGCTTGGGTCAGTCCACGCAAGTCCTTTTTTTTTTTTTTTTTTTTAATTTTTTAATGTTTATTCATTTTTTGAGAGAGAGCACGAGTGGGAGAGGGGCAGAGAGAGAGGGAGACACAGAATCTGAAACAGGCTCCAGGCTCTGAGTTGTCAGCACAGAGCCCAATGCAGGGCTCAAACTTGCGAACTGTGAGATCATGACCTGAGCCGAAGTTAGAGGCTTAACTGACTGAGCCACTGAGGCTCCCAAGTCCTTTTTTTTTTTTTTTTTTTTTTAAATTAAAAAAAAAGTTATTTAATGAGGGAAAGAGCGCACTTGTGAATAGGGGGAGAGGAGCAAAGCGGGAGAGAGAGAATCCCAAGCAGGCTTCGTGCTCGGCATAGAACCCGAAGCAGGGCTCCATCCGGCAACCCTGGGATCATGACTGGAGCCAAATCCAGGGTCATGCGCTCAACCGACCAAGCCACCCAGGCTCACACATAAGTCCATTTTTAGCTGTATAGTACTTTTGGATAGTTCAGTCTTTGTGAGTTAGAGGGCTTTGTGGGTTAGTCTAGACTCCAAACCACCATGTACAATATTATTTTTGTGGAAAGATAGATTTCAAATTCTAAGCTCCCAGTTACACACAGTCAGTGTGGTATGAGAGAAACAGAAAACTTGGGTTTTGAGTTTTGGTTATTTCATTTTCTACTCGTGTAGCCCTGGACACTTAAACTGTGTGAGCTGGGCTTTTCGACTGTGAACCATATGGAATTCCCTACTGTTTTCCTCCCAGCGTTGCTCTACAGATCAGAGGAGGTAATGTGGGCAAGAGGGCCATGAGAGATGTAAAATAATGCACAAATGCTATTTACAAAAGCTTTGAAACATATCCCTTATTTGGGGACAACTTGTTCTCTCTCACTTTTATAATAGCATTTACTAAGACACTAGAAACAAATACTAAAATTCTTCGCAAACTAGAAACTACTAGCTAGTTTTTGTGAAATGAGATTTTTATAGAAATGCACAAGAACTGGGAGTTTTGTTGTCAACCCTTCAACTTAAGATAGCTATAGGAATAGTGTTTGTATCCAAAACTGGTTTGTGGCTTGAATGGACTTCGTGTGGCTTTTCTCTTACATTTATTAACATGGAAATGTAACCAATTTACTGGCCTGTGGTAGACGACAACCTTAAAATTCTGAAGCTGCTGGTTGTTGCCTTTGGTTCTTTTAGTTTCCTTTGGTGGGTGGAAAGTGTGAGTTAACTGCCAAGACATTCTTGCCGATAGAAACCCTGGCAGGGTGACGAGGAAAGTAGTGCTAACAAGAACATCGTGGGAAGGAGAATCCTTGCCAATAAGAAAACTCCTCCCCAAATGCTTGGTTCAGAGGGTCTTAGGTGCCATCTGTGTTACCTTGAGTGTGGGTGCTGTGTCACGATTAGGTGTCGTGTGGTCTGGTTGGCCAAAATGGGTGTTTACGTTTTTTGTTTGTTTTGTTTTTGAGAAGAGATTATTTTACTATATGCTGCAATATAAAATGTATTAGAATTTTATGCTGAATTAAACATAAAACGTATTAGAACTATATATATTAGAATATAAATATACACACTGGAAATAAATTATCTAAATGTAAGTGTGAAAGAAAATCTTCTACAAATATTGAGGAAGCAATACAACCTAAGTCACATCTTCTGGCTCTATAGGTTGAACATATTCTGGGAGAAAATATAACATCACTGAGTTGTTGACCTGGGCCTGGGTGGGTCTATTCTCTCTACAAGATGGAAGTGTCAGTGGTTAGTTGGTTAGAAACCCAGCAAACCATCCGGAAAATGCTTGGAGTTGCTGTTAGTCTTGCCTCTGAAAGTTGAATGAGAGTCTGCACCGAAGAGTCATTCTGCTGCTGGAAGCAATAACTTAGTGTGCTTCCCATGGACTGTAAATTGGTGGAGAGCTTTCGTTTAACCAACTCAGTTCTCTTAAGAGAATCATGGCCCTTACCTATCAAGCCACATTTTAAATCAAGATTCAAAATAAAATATTTGAGTGCCTTTTTTCTTTCATAAGTATAGAATTCAGTTCTCATATCAAAGTTATTATCTTTATTTTACCTCACACAGAATTCTAACCTTGTAATTATTGGAGACTTTAAAGATCTGGGAAATTATTTTGTTACTTGTTTATTAGCTAATATCATTAAAATGTATTTTAAAAAGTTCTTCAACTCTTAAGTATTTTAAAATACTGATTGAAACCTACCTTTTCTGGAATAAAATTTTTTATAGAAGAATGCTGTGTCAAATAAAGATGGAATCTTAACACCTGGTGTAGTAAGTGATTATCCTGAGTCAATTTTAACTTCTTTTTTTTCTTGAAGTAATCTCTGTGCTCAACATGGGACTGGAACTCCCGACCCCAAGATCAAGAGTTGCATGCTTTACTGACTGAGCCACTCAGAGGCCTCTCTTGAGTCAATTTTATTTTATTATTTTATTATTTTATTATTTTTTTATTTTTTTAACGTTTATTCATTTTTTTTCCTTTTATTTATTTATTTATTTATTTTTTTAATATATGAAATTTACTGTCAAATTGGTGAGTCAATTTTAAAAAAGGATAAAGTAGGGGCACTTGGCTGGCTCATTCAGAAGAGTGTATGCCTCTTGCCTCTTGATCTTGGGGGTCATGGGTTTGAGCCCCATTTTGGGAATAGAGATTACTAAAAAAATATATAATAAACTTTAAAAAAAAATAAAAAAGATCAGTTATGTTCTATATCATCTCTAATTGATTGGGGAAACATGGAGTACACATTCCAAATTTTTATGAAAGGGCTTAAGGCAAATATTTGTGTCAAATACTACAAAGGTTTTATCTTTTTCCCTTAGAAAAACACACAAGACAACAAAAAACATTGGAAAATCCCAATAAATACATTAATTCATTCCACACACATTGAATGCCTGCAGTGTGTCAGGTAATAATGGTCCTGGGCAAAGTAGAAGATAAAATTCAGTTAGTTAATAAATACACGGAGAGTTATCCAACTTCAGATGTATTAAAGGATGTACCTTAAAATATGGCTATAACTTATCAGATTGGCAATATCTTTTTCAAAAATATCAATTTCAAAATAATATGCAGTGCTTTTAATGTCCTGTCTACCTTGCTTGTGACAATGTACTGAGTCCTTTTAGAATGGAGTTTGTTGGGACCTCCAGCAATGTTCAAACACGGGATAGATCCACTCATGGGATTCCCAATGCAAGGACATAGTCTTACTTGTGGAAAAAGGTCTTATTCATAAATATATGTGTTACAGTGTCTGTTAAATAGTAGAAATATTGGGGGAAAAACCCCAAATGTCCAAAATTAGAGAGTGATTGAGTAAGCTATACTAATGCTTTAAATTACACATTATGTAATTACATGTTGTTATGAAAATAATATTTCTGAAAACTGTGTTGGGAGGAATATTTCATACCTTCAGTGCAAAGTCAAAAAGTAGGTGGAAAAAAGTATGCGTTGTTTGTTTACAGTAGTGTAAGTACTTTGTGTGACCTGTCACCAGAATTCATAGTGGTTGTGTTAAGATAGCGATTTTTTGAGCAATTTTTTAGCTCCTTTTGCTAATTTTTTATGAGTGGCTTTTATTCTTTTTATGAAAAAATACGATTAGAATTAAAAAAATGTTTTTAAGTGTTTATTTTTGTGTGAGAGAGAGACAGAGACAGAGTGTGAGTGGGGGAGGGGCAGAGGGGGAGACACAGAATCAGAAGCAGGCTCTAGGCTCTAAGCTGTCAGCACAGAGCCCGACACAGGGCTAGAACCCATGAGTAGTGAGATCATATCTCTAGCCGAAGTCAGAAGCTTAATGGACTGAGCCACCCAGGCGCCCCTACAATTAGAATTTTTAAATGTGCTTAAAAACTTGCTTTTAAAAATGTAAGCTTCATTGATTCACTAAGTAGAAAGTTGGATAAACTTATTCCTCTTTGATCATGTCCACTAACATTATTCCTAATAGTGTTAAACTGTGGTGGTTATAAGCAAGGGCTGTGGAGTCAGACTGACAGGGTTCTACACTTTCTCTTCAAAAAAATTTTTTGAGGGTGTCTGGCTGGCTGTCAGTTCAAACCTCATGTTGGGTGTAGATACTACTTAAATCAATTAAAAAAATTTTTTTTTCAGGGGGTGTCTGGGTGGCTCAGTCAGTTGAGCATCTGACTCTTGATTTCACCCAAGGTCTTGGGATTGAGTCCCATATTGGGCTGCATGGAGTCTGCTTAAGATTTTCTCTTTCTCTCTCTCTCCTTCGCCCTCTCCCTCTCTCCCTCTCTCCCTCTCTCCCTCTCTCCCTCTCTCCCTCTCTCCCTCTCTGCCTCTGCCCATCTCCGTCCCCCCCGCAAAAAAATTTTTTGGGAGTGTAATTAACATACAATGTTATGTTTGTTTCAGGTGTACAACATACTGATTCAACAATTTTGTACATTACTCTGTTCATCATGATAAATGTAGTCACCCTCTGTCACCATACAACATTATTACAGTATTTTTGGCTGTTTTCCCAATGTTGTACTTTTTACCTCTATGACTTCTTTATTTTATAACTCAAAGTTTGTACCTCTTAATCCCCTTTACCATCAGTTTATTCTCTGTGTTTAAGAGTCTGTTTTTTTATTTATTTCTTTAAATTACACATATAAGTAAGATCATATGGTATTTATCTCTCTCTGTCTGACTTATTTCACTTAGCATAAATACCCTCCAGCTGCATCCATGTTGTTGCACATGGCAAGATCCCATTCTCTTTATGGGTAATATTCCATTGTATGTATGTGTATATATATATATGTGTGTGTGTGTGTGTGTATGTATGTGTGTATATGTATATATATATATATATATATATATACATATGATGTATATACAGTGTATATACTTCCATGTATATACTGCATCTTCTTTATCCATTCGTCCATCCATGGGCACTTGGGTTGTTTTCATATCTTGGCTATTATAAACAATGCTGCAATAAACATAGGGGTGCATATATTTTTTGAATTAGCATTTTCATTTTCCACCCACTAGTAGAATTAGTGGATCATATGGTATTTC
Organism: Panthera tigris; assembly: GCF_018350195.1. Taxonomy (NCBI): domain Eukaryota; kingdom Metazoa; phylum Chordata; class Mammalia; order Carnivora; family Felidae; genus Panthera; species Panthera tigris. Next base: position 117,596,481 of record NC_056664.1, read on the forward strand.
TGTTTTTAAATTTTATTTTTTAAAGTTTATTTTTGAGTGTGTGTGCGTGAGAGAGATCCCAAGCAAGCTCTGTGCCACCAGCACAGAGCCTGATATGGGGCTCAAACTCACAAACCATGAGATCATGACCTGAGCTGAGATCAAGAAGCAGATGCTTAACTTTCTGAGCCATCCATGCACCCCTTTAAGGAACCTCCATACTGTTTTCCACAGTGGTTGCACGAACCTGCATTTCTACCAACAGCATGAGAGATCCTTTTTCTCTACATCCTTGCCAATGCTGCTTATTTTTTGTCATTTTGAGTCTAGCCCTTCTGCCAGGTGTGAGGTGATATCTCATTGTGGTTTTGATTTGTAGTTTCTGGATAATTAGTTTCCTGATGAGCATCTTTTCATGTGTCTGTTGGCCATCTGTATGTCTTCTTTGGAAAAAATGTCTCTTCAGGTTCTCTGCTCATGTTTTAAGTTTTTGTTTTTTGTTTTTGTTTTTTTGTTTTTTTGGTTTTGTATAAGTTTAATATATAGTTTGGATATTAACCCCTTATTGGATATATTATTTGTGAATATCTTTTCCCATTCAGTGGGTTGTTTTTTCTTTTGTTGATAGTCTCCTTTGCTGTGCAAAAGCTTTTTATTTTGGTGTAGTCCCAATGGTTTATTTTTGCCTTTTTTCCCCTTGCCTGAGGAGACATCTAGAAAAACGTTGCTGAAAACTGTCAAAGAGATTACTGCCTTTTCTTTTATGGTTTCGGATCTCACATTTATTTTGTGAGTTTATTTTTATGTCTGGTGTAAGAAAGTGATCCAGTTTCATTCTTTGCCATGTAGCTGTCTAGTTATCCCAACACCATGCTGTTATGCTTCCTTATTGTGTCCTTTGAGCAAATGTCTAAGTCTCCGTCTCATTATCTGGAAAATTGTCATTATAATTGTAGCTATTTCAGGAGTTGAGAGGATTCAACTTGTTAATACGTGTAAAATTTTATAAATCTCAGCAAAGTTTTTGCCCAAGTATACTTGCTAAATTAAATATTTAAAAAAAATTTCATCTTGACAGCAGTATTTTATAATCATGTTATCAAGGGTGTCCAACACATCGCTAAATGCTTTATATTTTCTTAATCCTCAGAGAAACTCAATGAGGGAGGTAAAGTTTTTTTTTGTGAAAGTTTTAGTAATTTGCTAAAGATTACTCAGATAATAAGGGGGAGTAATGCTATGAAATAGAGAAGTTAATATTCTAAGTCATAAATCGAGGAGTTTTAAAAATGGTTACTTCAAAGATTTTGACTGCTTATATGACAAGAAAAAAAGAAAAGATTATCAAAACAAGAATCTAGTCTGTTGTCAGCCTTTTGGCTAAGAGGAGGTCTGAAAACAATCAACCAACAATAGCAATTAAAGTAATTTCTCTCATAATTCATTCTCTTGTAGTTTATTTTTTTTTTGAGGGAATAAATAAAACTTAAGGAAAAACTAGATAAATTGCATAAAATGACATGTGCTTTGGGTAAGAAAACACATGCACGGATCAGAGAATTTCAGCCTTTATCAACAGGACCAGATTCATTAGAGTACAATGAAATGGCTACTGAAATCGTTATGAAAATTAGCAGTGTAATGAATTAAATTTATGAGATGAGGTTATGAGCTCTAATCCAGTGAAAGACCCAGGGTGCATGGTCAAAGCTTTTTCCATTTTGCTTCTGTGGTCACTGATCTTTAATGCTTTTATTAGTAAACTAGATTTTACATGAATACTTTGCTCATTATATTTTCATATAAAGTAAATTAAAAGAATAATTGCAGATTGTACTTTAGAATTTAGATTGTGATTTCAAAGTTAGAAATAAAATGAAGTTAGATAAGGAAAGAGGAGATTTTATGTTCTGGCCATACAAATTAAATTTGCAAATACAAGGCAAAGAAGATATGCAAACCAGGGAAAAGAGGTATTGGGCTCAGTGTGTAACCCTGACCATAAATACGCAGGACTCACTGAATTAAAAAATAGAAATAATAAACTTATTACAAGGGCAAATATAACTGTGGTATAGCAATAAGTAGTCACAGGATTCTTTTTCTTTTTTGCCCAGCTCTTGTTATATAATTTCCAACTTTACCCTGGCAGTGATGCCTAACAAAAGAAAATTTTATTTATTTTTATTTATTTATTTTTTAAGTAAGCTTTATGCCAACATAGGGCTTCAGCTCACAACTGTGAGATCAAGAGTCACATGCTCTACTGAATGGGCCAGACAGGTGCCCATAAAAGAAAATTTTAGGTAATCCAGTTGGAAAGAAAGTTAAATAGTTATGGATAAGATTAGAGAAAGCTAAGGGAAGTTAGAAAAACTCTGTACTTCTTGGGGCGCCTGGGTGGCTCAGTTGGTTGAGCGACCCACTTCGCCTCAGGTCATGATCTCGCGGTCCGTGAGTTCAAGCCCCACGTCGGGCTCTGTGCTGACAGCTCAGAGCCTGGAGCCTGTTTCAGATTCTGTGTCTCCCTCTCTCTCTGCCCCTCCCCCACTCATGCTCTGTCTCTCTCTGTCTCAGAAATAAATAAACATTAAAAAAAATTAAAAGAAAAAAAAGAAAAACTCTGTACTTCTTTATTTTTACCAAGAGGATTTTTGTTTGTTTGTTTTTAAGAGTTATTTTTGTTTGTTTGTTTGTTTTAAATGTTTATCTGTTTTTGAGAGAGAGAGAGAGAGTGCGTGTGTGCACCTGAGCCTGGGAGTGGCAGAGAGAGAGGGAGACAATCCCAGGTAGGTTCTGTGCTGACAGCATGGGGTGCTCAACTGACTGAACCTCCCAGGTGACCCTTTAAGAGGTATTTTGAATTGGGATTTTACCCAATTCATTCTCATGATACCAGAATTGTTTAAAAGAGTTGTTATACAATTATGACTATTATATTCCAAGGTTATGGTTTTCCTTCTCTGGATATCTGTAGAATGGACTTATGGAATGTTTGAAATGGCAAAAATAAGTTGCTACAGGAAGAACCGTTTAGTTTTTGTTCTTTTTTTGTTGTTTTTTTTTAATATGAAATTTATTGTCAAATTGGTTTCCATACAACACCCAGTGCTCATCCCAACAGGTGCCCTCCTCAATCCCCATCACCCACCCTCCCCTCACTCCCCCCCCCCCCCCCCATCAACCCTCAGTTTGTTCTCAGTTTTTAAGAGTCTCTTATGGTTTGGCTCCCTCCCTCTCTAACTTTTTTTTTTTTCCTTCCCCTCCCCCATGGTCTTCTAAGTTTCTTAGGATCCATAAGAGTGAAAACATATGGTATCTGTCTTTCTCTGTATGGCTTTTTTCACTTAGCCTCACACTCTCCAGTTTCATCCACGTGGCTACAAAAGGCCATATTTCATTCTTTCTCATTGCCACGTAGTATTCCATTGTGTATATAAACCACAATTTCTTTATCCATTCATCAGTTGATGGACATTTAGGCTCTTCCCATAATGTGGCTGTTGTTGAGAGTTCTGCTGTAAAGATTGGAGTACAAGTGCCCCTATGCATCAGCACTCCTGTATCCCTTGGGTAAATTCCTAAGCAGTGCTCTTGCTGGGTCATAGGGTAGATCTATTTTTGATTTTTTGAGGAACCTCCACACTGTTTTCCAGAGCGGCTGCATAGTTTAGTTTTGAACAGATAAGGTATAAAACTGAAAATGCTAAAAGTCTCTGGTCTCTCTCTCTCTCTTTTTTTTTTTAAATTTTTTTTAATGTTCATTTATTTTTGAGAGAAAGAGAGAGAAACAAACACATGTAGGGGAGGGGCAGAGAGAGAGAGGGAGACACAGAATCTGAAACAGGCTCCAGGCTCCCAGCTGCCAGCACAGAACCCTATGTGGGGCTTGAAGTCGGAACGGTGAGATCTTGACCTAGACTGAAGTTGGACGCTTAACTGACTGAGCCACCTAGGTGCCCCTCAGTGGTCTCTTAAATACCACATTTAAAAAAAAAATTTTTTTTTTAACGTTTATTTATTTTTGAGACAGAGAGAGACAGAGCATGAACAGGGGAGGAGCAGAGAGAGAGGGAGACACAGAATCTGAAACAGGCTCCAGGCTCTGAGCTGTCAGCACAGAGCCCGACGTGGGGCTTGAACTCACGGACCGTGAGATCATGATCTGAGCCGAAGTCGGATGCTCAACCGACCGAGCCACCCAGGCCCCCAATACCACATTTTTAAGCCTGTTCTTATTGAGTAAAATATAGCAGAAACAATTCAGTGTCTTAGTGCACAGTAAGGAATACATTCATGTTGCCATCCAGTACACACGTGCATGAAAAACCTTCAAATTCATGGAGCAGTACTTAGATCCGCCATAAGCAGGTGGAATGTTACTTCTATTCTATCCTGTTCTGTAGTATTCTAGTCTACAACATTTTCTTCCATTTCATTCTACTCCACCCCACCATATTCCATTCTATTCTAGGTTTTAAAAAGTGCTTTTAAATTATCTTCTATGTTGATTTAGTAACGTAGTAGTGGGTTGATACTAGCAGTTTGGAAAAAAAAAACAAGAAAAACTAGACTTTGGGTTCAGGATTCTCTTTCTACTATGTTAATTTTGAAATGAACTAGAGGTTATAAAATCGCTGGATTATTAGTTTGGACATCTTTTTTTTAAGGTTATTTATTTTTGTTTAGTAATCTCTACACTCAGTGTGTGGCTTGAACTCACGACCCCGAGATCAAGAGTCGCATGCTTTTCCAACTGAGCCAGCCAGGAGCTGCTGGACACCATTCTTGATCGAATTTTACCATGAGAGTCCTAATTGTTATGGGTGTTAAGTTAGTACCTTTATCACAGATCACAGAAAACTATAACTAGAAGAGACTCTAGATAGAGATTATCTAGTTGTCCTTCCTATGCCCCTGGGTATTTAAAAAAAAAAAAAAAAAAATATATATATATATATATAAAATTATGGCAAATTTCAAGCATATTCAAAAGTAGAATAGTAGACTGAGCCTCATCTATTTATATCACCTCTTCCTCACTAGATTATTTTGAAGTATATTCCAGATATATTTTATCTGTAAATACTTAAGTATGTGTCTTCAAAAGATAAGGATACTTAACAAAAAGCATATCCAAAATATGCTTCTCATGACAAAAAAATAAGAGTAATTTCTAATATCATCAAATATTATGTCAGTATTCACAATTCTCTGTCGTAATTAAAAAAATTGTTTTGAATTAGGAAGTAAAGTCCACACATTGTATTTGATTGACACATCTCTTCAGTTTCTTTTCATCTGTAGTTCTCCTTTCTTTCGTGTGTGTGTGTGTGTGTGTGTGTGTGTGTGTGTGTTTTGAAGAAATGAAGTTGTATAGAAGTACCTACATTATGGTCACTTAATGTGTTCCTCTGCCCTTTACATTCTAGTCAGACGCTTAACTGAGTCACCCAGACACCCCAGATTAAGGAATCTTGATAAGTTTTGGAATATTGGCAAGACTGCTGCAAAAATGCTCTGAATTTCGTATTGTGTTGAAGTGATGATTCTATTTGATGCTTAAATTGTGCCATCATTGGCCAGTGTTGGGACTTTCAAACTGGTTCTAGAGACCTTCTGACATGGTGCCAGGAGTCTTTGAAGAGCCAGGATCCTCTGGTATATTTTATGCCTCAGACCTAGAATAAGCTATTTCTCTAAGGATTGGCCAACTTTTTGAGTTTGCAGATAGAGAAATGAAGTGACTTGATAGGAAGATGCTTGTTGGAAGATTAGTCTTGGGGTTAATGCTCTTTTCAGTATCTAGTGCTGCCTCTGCAGGACTGAAATAGACCTGGCTAGTTGCCTTGCCAACTTCTGTTCCCCCTCCTTTTTTCCTTTTGTAGATTTCTTTTTCCACATAGGCATAGGTTGGGAACTGGCAGATACTATCTCGGCTTCCGGAGCTGTTTGGGGTTGTGTCCTGATTTGGACAATGGGATGTAAAAAGAAGGATGCTGAGAACTTATCTAGAATTAATTTGTGATTTTACTTTAAAAAATGGGTGTTTTACTTTAGAACTATTTTGCAGTATTATATTTAATTTTTAAAAAACTGCTTAAGATTATTTTTCATTTTATATAATCATAGGGGATACAAGTGGTCTGGATGATGAAAAACAATGGATACTTTATACTGTATGTCAGTTTACTTTTGGAGTTTTCTAAATGATCTTAGCAGATACACATTTATCTCCCTAATTCTTTTGAGCTCTGGGTAACACCTAATAGTTATAGCTAATTATAGTGCTTAGTTTGTACCAGAATGTAGTCTAAGAGCTTTCATGTATTAACTCACTCAAAAACGGCCCTGTGAGGTAGCTATTATTATTATTCTCAACTTAGGAGGAAACTGAAGTAAAGAGAGTTCATGTGACTAATCTAAGATCACACAGCCAGTAAGTAGGGGAGCCAGGATTCTAACCCACAAACTCTGATCTAGACTATACTAAAATTGGTTTCCATTTCTAATGTACCATTTTACTAAGAGCAGATGGAGGTGGGCTAGAAATATATTTGGGCATGGATTTAAAATATATGTGGTACTTTATTAGCATATTCTGTGGCTTCTGTTTAAAATTAGTAGATTTAGTTTGTGTTACTACAGTCAAATGTAGGACTGTTTCTTAGATGTCTAAAATTACAAGCAGCTCAACAGCATATTGATGTCATTTTCCATATTTAAAGAATTGCATGTGGAATAAAACCCAGTGGCATCACATGAGGCAATTCTGATAATGCTCATAATGCAGATGAGAATGCTGGAAACTTTTTCTTAGCAATAGGATTTATAAAGTTCTGACACGCTCATGTATGTAAAAGAAAGTAATAATTTATATTTCAAATATGTATTCTCTGTGAAGATGTATCATTTTAACCATATAAATCATCGGTAGTAGGGAAGTGGATGCACAAAGACACCAGATAATTTTGTCCTAACTCTTAATGACTTAGTCAGACTTATTACCCAGGTCCCCTTGCTTTTAATTTACCCCCACCTTCTGGATGTCACAAGTGTGTGTTAGTCCTAGAAAGAAAGCACATGTTTCCACAAACCCTGAGTTTTAAATTTTTAACAAACTCTACTCATTTTCTAGAGGTTAGCATTAAGACACTATTTGTGACATTTATTTAAAAATTGTCCTTAATATTTTATTTTTTATTTAAAAAAATCTTTTGAAAGTTTATCCACCTATTTTTAAGTGATCTCCACACCCAATATGAGGCTTGAACTCCTGACCCCAAGGTCCAGAGTCACATGCTCCTCCGACTGTGGCAGCCTGGTGCCCCTGCTCTTGATATTTTAAAGAACAGTAGGGGCGGGCTCACTCTTTAGAGCACGCGACTCTTGATCTTGGGATTGTAAGTTCAAGCTCCATGTTGGGTGTAGAGATTACTTAAAAAAGTAAAATGTTGGAAAAAAAATAGAACACTAGGATAAGGAAAATGACTTCTGCTCTTTGGTTTTGCAGAACTTTGACAGAGAAGCAGTTTGATCTAATAGAAAATACACTAGGTAGAGAGAGTTAAAATGTCTAAATGCCACATTTGACTCCGTGACATTGAGTAGTTTTTAAGTTTTTCTGCACTTCCGTTTCCTTGTATTTAATAAGGAGTTGAGTTAGATCAGGATCGCATAGACACACAGACTCTGCATTATTGGTTGAGCTCAGACTTTCCCCACAGACCTTTTTAAGGCATTATGTGCAGGTGATCACCAGGGTCAGTAAGAGTTGATCCCAAAGATGGAGCCAGCTTCATGGGATTGAATGTAAATAAGGTGTTTTCTTCCTCCCACTCCTTTCGGGAATGATACCTCAGAGTATACAATTATATTTGAATTTTTACAAAGTCTCTATAAGGCACTCCATTTTGAATAGTAAGCTAATGTTCGGGAAGACACAGCCTGAAAACTCAATCAATGTTAGTTTTGCATGCATAGGGGACCTCCTGCTCAAATCTGAAAAAGGAAACCATGGCATTTCATACTGATTTGGTAATTCTTTCTGGGGACATAGCTTCATAATTACTATTTTGGGTGTTATAAATGAGTCTTTTGAAGGTGACTTTAACAAGTAGCTAAGTGCTTCTCAATTATCTATGGTCAAGGACCAGTTTTTTTTGTTTTTGATTTCCTATTTGTTGCCAACTGATACTTGTGTAAAATACGGTAAAAGATGAGCTATTAGAAAAATGAAAAAAAACCCCACACATAATAGAAGCCAAAGTTCAGTAGACAGAATTTCTTTGCCTACTTGCTATGAAAGTTTCTAAAGCAATCTAAATTTTTCCAAGTTTGTAGCATGACCTTGACCACAAACCAAACTTTGAGTGGCATTGCTATGAGTGGTTATGTTGTGGGAGTCACAAATGTACATTTACAAGATGTATGAAAAAAGTGATCTTTTCTAGTATCATGAAACTTGTGGCACGGGGGAGAGAATGGTTGTTAGTTGTGCTTTAGATAATGGGCCAAATCTGGCTAACTATCTGCTTTGTAAATAAAGTTTTATCGGAACACAACTATACCTCTTCATCTATGTTTGTCTACAGTAGACTTGGGTAGTTTTGATAAAGACCATATGATCTGCAGTGCCTAAAATATTTATTCTGAGGTCCTTTACAGAATAGTTGCTAGCTCCTACTTTAAATTTGAAAATGACTATTATGAATGATTGCTATTTATGTAGTGCTTGTTTCCTTTTTATTTTTTTTTTTTACTAAATTATCTTTGTTTAAATCCATTAGACATATTATTGTTTGACTTTCTCCCTCTAGTCACTGATGTACCTCACATAAATTTGGAGAGAAGTAAAGAAAATGAACGGATCAGTAAAGATCAGATAAAGAAGAAGAAAAAAAAGCAAAAAGATTATCAACCCAACTATTTCCTATCCATTCCGATCACCAACAAAGAGGTGCTTTTTTTTTTTTTAATTGAAGTGTAGTTGACACACAATGTTACATTAGTTTCAGTTGTACAACATGGTGCTTTGACGGTCTACGTTGTGCTGTGCTCACGACCCACATAGTTACCATCTGTCACCATACAGCGTTATTACTATACCATTGACCAAATTCCCTGTGCTGTGCCTTTCAACTCCTGACTCCTCCATTCTGTACCTGGAAGCCTGTGTCCCCCACTCTACTTTACCTCTTTGGCCCTTCCCTGCACTGTCTTCCCCTCAGGCAGCCATCAGATCTTTGTATTTATGGCTCTGTTTCTGCTTTTTGTTTGTTTGTTTATTGATTCGTTTTAGAGGTGCTATTTAAAAAACAACTATTTTTACTATAAAGTTTTATTTTAAATTAGATTTAAGCTACACTAAATGCTTGTAAGCCCATTTGCTCTCAGCTCTTAAGTGTTTTTGGTGGTATTTTAGGTGGGCTCCATAGGAAACAATCCTATTTATTTATTTTTATTTTTATTTTTATTTTTTACTATCATCTTACATGTTTTTGAAATTTAAATCCAAGTTAACATATAATGTAATAATGATTTCAGGAATAGAATTTAGCGATTCATCACTTCCATATAACACCCAGTGCTCATCCCAACAAGTGTCCTCCTTAATGCCACTCACCCCACCCAATACCCTGCCAGCAACCCTCAGTTTGTTCTCTGTATTTAAGAGTCTCTTGTGGTTTGCCTTCCTCTCTTTTTATCTTATTTTTCCTTCCCTTCCCCTATGTTCATCTGTTTTATTTCTTACATTCCACAGATGAGTGAGATCATATGATATTTGTCTTTCTCTGACCGACTTATTTCACTTAGCATAATACACTCTAGATCTATCCACGTTGTCGCAAATAGCAAGATTTCATTCTTTTTGATGGCTGAGTAATATTCCATTGTATATATATGTACCACATCTTTATCCATTTGTCAGGAGATGGACATTTGGGCTCTTTCCATACTTTGGGTATCGTTGATAGTCTACTATAAACATTGGGGTGCATGTGCCCCTTCGAAGCAGTACATCTGTATCCTTTGCATAATTACCTAGTAGTGCAGTTGCTGGGTTGTAGGGTAGTTCCTTGGAAATAATCCTATTTAAAAATTTTTTAAAATATTTATTAATTTTTTTTTAAGAGAGAGAGAGAGAAAGAGAGAGTACACACATGAGTGAGTGGGGGAGAGGCAGAGAGAGAGGGAGACATGGAATCCGAAGCAAGCTCCAGGGTCTGAGCTGTCAGCACAGAGCCCAACATAGGGCTCGTACTCATGAACAATGAGATCCTGACAAGCTGAAGTCAGACACTTAACTGACTGACCACCCAAGTGCCCTATAAATAATCCTATTTAAACAATAAAATGTACTTAAACAGTAATTTAGAAAAAATATTAAACAGTCATATTTAAGTAATAATTTTGAGTGTGTTGCCAGATGGCATGTCAAGGTTCTCTCTGTTTGTTCACCACAACTGAGGAACCTTTCAGAAGCAGAAAGCAGTGACCAGGTAGAAAAAGAGGGATTTGAAATCTCTGCTGGGAAAGTAGTGGGATTTCTTGCTGCTCAGTCCTGTGCATGGAAATGATTATTGTGACATAGTTTCTTTAAAAATTACTCCCTGTACAAGTTTAATACTGCATGATAAACTTGGGTAAAAATCTATTAAAAATCTGGAAAATTTATGTGGTATGAATAATAGGAAATGGGACCAGCCAGTTGGCACAAACTAAGAAACCCTTGTATGTGGCCGAGAGCTACAGTATCTAATTCAAACTGGTGAAGCAGTGAGGGAGGAAAGAACACTTTACTTGGAAGACCGACCGTTTTCATATCTTGGCCCAATTTGAGAAGCAGATCTGAATTTCTGTATGATCTCTTTTACCAGTGTAAAACGACAGAAATTCCAAGTGCATCTGAAGATCCAGTTGGCTGTGTTGAACGAGTCATGAATCGGGCAGCATCCCATCTAGCAGACAGAAAAGTGCTCCCCAAGACTGCGGAAAAGGAAAGGATTTTAAAGGGAGAGAGGGAGGGGAAAGAAGGAAACAATTAGCAAAGAATCCATCGTGTTAGGCGGGGACACCCTCTGAAGGAGAATGGAAGGGGTCTGTCAGAAGTTTCCTAGTGCTGACCAGGAGATTGTGTGTTGACTGGTTACATCCCTGGGGGGCTGAAACTGCACTTAAGTTAGTGTTAAGTCTTGGTTTGCTGACGTAAGGCTCTTAACACGTGTTAAGAGCCCATGTTGGGCCTGTGGTTTTCTTTAAAAAAAACAACAACAACGTTTTTTCAGTGTTTATTTATTTTTGAGAGACGGAGAGAGAGAGCCTGAGCAGGGGAGGGGCAGAGAGAGAGGGAGACACAGAATTCAAAGCAGTCTCCGAGCTGTCAGCACAGAGCCTGATGCGGGGCCCGAACTCACGAACAGTGAGGTCATGACCAAGCAGAAGTCAGACACCAAACCGACCAAGCCACCCAGGCACCCCAGGTGCCTGTGGTTTTCTTTTTAACAGGAGGCACATTTTAAGTTTGTTTCTCCCCTTATTTAACTGGAATGTTTCTAGGGAATGCTAATGAATTGTTAAAAATCAAAGCAAATGAAGTTGAAATCAAAGAAATAAATATTAAAAGAAAAAAAATAAATTTTATTGAGGCATTCCAAGAAATTTCTAGTCCGTGAGATACAGTTTAGCTGGGGAAAGAAGATACATAAGAGAAATTTGTATAACCTAGCAATGCAAGGTTTTAGAGTTTAATGCAGTAAAGAATTAGATTCTGATTTTACTGGTACATGCCAGTAAAAACCGTTATAATGCTTAAAAGTGTTTAGGTGATACAAACTTAATTTTTTTATTTTTTATTTATTTATTTTTAATGTTTATTTATTTTTGAGAGAGAGACAGAACGTGAGCGGGGGTGGGGCAGAGAGAGAGGGAGACACAGAACTCAAGGCAGGCTCCAGGCTCTGAGCTGTCAGCACAGAGCCCGATGTGGGGCTCAAACCCACAAACCGTGCGATCATGACCTGAGCTGAAGTCGGATGCCCAACCGACTGAGCCACCCAGGTGCCCCGAGGTGATACAAACTTTAATGTCATTAGCAATTGTATATTAAATATATTAAAATACCTTGATTTATTTGGGCAGGTTTTCTTTGAAATTTAGGGTTATATGTACATGTGGGAGTTAGAAGAAAGCCAGAAGTCAAAGGTGGTGCTGCTGAAGTGAGAAGTCTCAAGCCAGGTCCTAAGGACCCAGAATGTGAAATAGGCAAAGCGACTTCCCCAAGGACGTCGGGACTGGACAAGACCCCGGGTTCCTTATTTTGATTCGCTGCTTAGAGATTTTTCCACTGCACTCTGTCAACTATAGAAGTTTGGGAAGCACTTCTATAAGTTGCTTTAATGAGGCCCTTCATGGAGTCTGTCTCCCTTCACACCTTCATTCTTTAAAAAAATTTTTTTAAATGTTTATTTATTATTGAGAGACAGAGAGCGACAGAGCATGAGCAGGGGTGGGGCAGAGACGGAGAGACACAGAATCCGAAGCAGGCTCCAGGCTCTGAGCTGTCAGCACAGAGCCTGACGCGGCGCTCGAACCTGTGAACTGCGGGATCATGACCTGAGCCAAGGTCGGATGCTTAACCGACTGAGCCATCCAGGCGCCCCTTCACACCTTCATTCTTGGCGCCCCTGGTAGTCTGAACAGCAGCTCTGTGTCCCTTTCATGCCTGTCCTTCCTCTCCTAGCCTTGTTCTGACTGTGAAGATCAATGGGGTGACTGGTGGGGAAGGGCAAGGAGAGGGGTTGGAGAGGAAAGGGGCTGGAGAAGTTCTTTCTTTCTGAGGCTTAGTTCAGAATTTGGGCCACTAAAGTGACCAGAGGAAGGGGATGGGAGAGAACGGTCTGCAGCTCTTAGTTTTCATCCATAAGCTGCCGTAGCCATCGTGTCTGCTTCTTACCTTCTGGGAGGTGGTGTGGGATCGGGAAGAGTGCGACTTTGGAGTCCTACACGTCTTGTTTGAGTACCATCTGGGCTGCAAACTCCTCTGTGGATGTCGGTCAAGTTACTTAATTTCCGTAGCTTCCATTTCTTTAGGTGTAAAATGGAGGTGATAATGATTATTTTCTAAACCCAAATCTGGACATGTCACCCGCTTATATACTTCACTCTTTTCCTGTTGGTATTAGGATAAAGACAAAGACTCTACCATGTCCTGTGAGGTTCTACATGGTTCAACCTTCTCCACTTTGGCACTTGTTCCTTCTGCTTGAGTCCCTCTGGCCTTGAACTTGCCAGGGGCCCTCTCCCCGCGAGGAAACCTTTTCTGTCTAGGAGTTTTCTTTCATCCCCTCTTGGTTTTGTTAATGTCAAAATCTCAGCTCAAACCTCTTCACCTGTGACCACCTGCCTTGGTCACCCCCTAGTTTGCCACCTCCAAGGTCTCATAGCTTTCCTTTTGTGATCTGTCATTCTTGCAATTGGAACTTGTTTGTCTTCCTCACAAAGGCTTCGGCTCATTCCCAGTACCTAGAGCAGAGCTTGGCAGGAGCAGAAATACACACACACAAAATACTGTCATTTCAGGGCTGAAGACATATTCGTGGCATACCAAGTTGCAACCAGAACATTTACAATGATTCACAAATAAGAAATACAGTGTTACAATGTTGGTTTCATAATATAGGTTCAACAGCCATCCTTTGAGGGTCGCGTGACTCATAGTAGTGGGGAATGCGGGTGTCAAGTGACCTGGAAACCAAATAATTTAATGTTTCCCTCTCAAGAGACTTATTTGTACTTAGTAGGAAGTGTACATACAAATACAGAGAGGAGAGGTAGGGTGGGAGGAGATTAGGAGGTGCATTTTACATCTTTTCTATGAACATCCTTTTTGTTTGTTTGTTTTAAAGTATCAAATGTTAATTTTCTTTTTTAAACTGCTTATGAGCTTTTGTGGGAAGGCCTGGGAAAAGAAGCAGCATTTATAACATTGTTTCAATGGGAGACTGTATTCCAAGTTCCAATTAAGTGACCTGCAAACAAGCCTTTGGAAGCTCGCACACTCACAATGAGTTGCTCTACTTTTGGCCTCTACTTGTTGGCATCTAGTTTTAAAGAAGAAAGTGTTCAGACTGACATGGGTCTTTGATTTTTAAACACATTCTTAGATGTTTGAAGTTCTTCATTAATGGAAAATCATAATTTCATACTTCAAAACATTTTCTTATTACGTTTCTTTATTTTTTTGAGAGGCAGAGAGAGACAGAGGGTGAGTGGGGGAGGGGCAGAGAGAGAGGGAGACACAGAATCCAAAGCAGGCTCCAGGCTCTGAGCCGTCAGCACAGAGCCCAGTGCAGGGCTCAGACTCACGAACTGTGACATAATGACCTGAGCCGAAGTCGGACGCTCAACCGACTGAGCCACCCAGGCGCCCCCATAATTTCATACTTTTAAGACATAGAATTGGAAAATGCACTAGAATGACTGGATAAAATATCCAAGTTGCAAGTATGTGAAAGGATGTGTTTCTCCATTACCTGCAATTATACATTAGTTTAAAAATAAAAATAAAGAATAAAAGAATCTAATGGAGTTATAATAAATCCTATATGTTTCTTAAATGCTTAGAATTGTTTAATTAGTTCTAGTTGGATTACTCATGTTGGTTTTATGGGCTTTCTTTATGACTAGTAATACATATAAGGTAAATCAACATTGAAGTACAAGGGAACAATTAGAAATTGATTGAATTCAGGAGTATATTAATATTTTAGAAGATACTTTTTTTAATTTTTAAAAAATATTTTATTTTTGAGAGACAGAGAGAGAAAGACAGAGTATGAGCTGGGTAGGGTTAGAGAGAGAGGGAGACACAGAATCTGAAGCAGGTTCCAGGCTCTGAGCTGTCAGCCTGGAGCCCGACATAGGGCTCAAACTCATGAACTGTGAGAAACTGAGTCAAAGTTGGATGTTTAATCGACTGAGCCACCCAGGCGCCCCAGATAATTTTTTTATACTATTGGAAAGATATGATTTTTCTCTGGGTGTTTTAAAAGGCATTTGTAACCTTTAATTCCATATTTCATCATTTAGTAATGTGAAAATTGCTGGTCTTATAAAAATAATAAAAGTAGATTTGTGCATTCAGTCATTCAATTCTTGCCTGGGAAATAGAATTGTAAAAGTATTTGCTATCATGGTGTATATGTTGAGCATTTGGTAGACATAGAAAATTCTCCTATTTCGGAAGGACTTTTTACTTTTACTCCAGTTTTGCTATGTTATCAATTTTTCAAGTTCTTTTCATGGTTGTAGACAAGCGGGAAAAATGAAAGTATTCAGCACTGAAGAAAAATTATGTAGCAAATTGAAGTGATAATTCTGGTAAATATTAATGAGGCAGCAAATTTAGGAACAATATAAGTTAACACCTTAGAAAAATTCTGAAAATAATGTCAAAAGTTGAGGTCAAAGACATTCTTGTACTCTGTGCTAGAATGTAACTTCTCTCCCTCGTGCAGAGGTACATAATGTTAAGGGTTTTTATCTGCACTCATATATATATGCTTCGAGTCAATTAGAAAACTTAAAAGATATAAACATGTATTTTCTTATTGCATTATTTTTAGGCATGTAGAATATCGCTTAGTGCTGAGGTTTAACAGATGGATGTTTGTTTTTATTTTCTAGACACAAAGATAATACTCAGTGAAATATTTAAGATTTAATAATGCTCTTATTTTTGAAAGTTTCTTTGAATATAATATTTAAATGTGACTCTATAGTATTAGGTTTTTAAAATGTGCCTGTGCAGTACTGTCAATAGCTGGGATTATGGTGACAGATAAGCTTTAATGATTTTATTGAATTTTAAACAGCAGCTCTAAAAATTAGTTTCCTTTGGCCTGTAATGACACTGGTAGTTCTTAAAATGCAATACAGAGAAGAGTCAAGTATTTTTCCCTTTTCTTTTATAAGAATGTAATTAGGAATAAAAAAGCATTTAAAAAAGCTCTTAAGATGATATCAAGGAATATATAAATTAATCTGGAGCATCAAAGCATAGCTAGAAATACATCTCTTGGTTAGATTATCTGTAGAATTTTCCTAGATTGAGGTTAATCCTGCATCATAAGTCCTGTGTGACATCAGAGAATTAGTCTTCCAAGTATTTTACAGTTTTTAATTTGCAGTTTACATGCTTCCAGATAATTAAAAAATAGGAATGGTCTAAAACTATTTTACTATGCAGAGCATTGCACTAAAATGCTGGATACACAAATGAGTGGAATTCTTTGAGCATTTCCCTGACTTTATACATAATTAGTGTTTGAGCCCAGAATCAAGAGTATATATTTGTGAAAATGCAGGTACTCTACCCACTAAGTGCAAGTGGCAAGTCCCCAGTTATGACAAAAATGCCTCCAAACATTGCCAAATGGTACTTGGGAAGCAGAACTACATAGGGTAGAGAACCACTGAATTTAATTTTGGCAGTGTTGTATGCTTTATATTAGGCAAATGGTGTAGAGCTTGTGAAGTATTTTCATGTAGCTTGCCTACTGTGATCTGTAACACAATGCTGTAAGTTTGGCAGGGCAGATTTTATCATTCCTATTTTACAACTGAAGAAGCCAAGATTTAGTGAGAAGAGGTGACAGGTGTGGGGTCACACCTGTGGTAGACCTGGAATTAAAATCCAGAATTTTGGGGAGCCTGGGTGGCCCAGTTGGTTAAGCATTCAACTCTTATTTTCCACTCAGGTCATGATCTCACAGTTTCTTGAGTTCGAGCTCTGCATCGTGCTCTGTGCTGACAGTGTGGAGCCTGTTTTGGATTCTCTGTCTCTCTCTCTCTCTCTCCCTACTCCCTCACTTGAGCTGTCTTTGTCTCTCTCAAAAAAAAAAATAAATAAATAAACTGAAAAAAAAATCCAGAATTTCTGAGCCAAGTCCAGCATCCTTAATTTGTATTACTCTGATTGTAAAACAGAGTTCTCATCATAAGATACTTTTCATGTGCAGTTAAAACAATATTATCATTTGTACCAGCTGAGATTTGTAGATGTAATTATATTGTTTAGAGGTATGACTTTTTTTTTTTAATTGATGTCTAGTTGACACACAATGTTATATTAGATTCAGGTATGCAACTTAGTGATTTGACAAGTCTGTGTTTTGCTCTGCTCACCACCAGGGTAGGTACCATCTGTCACCATGCAGTGCTGTTATAATACCAGTGATGATATTCCCTATTCTGTACCTTTCATCTCCATGACTTACTCATTCCATAACTGGAAGTCTGTATTTCCCACTCTCCTTAACCCATTTTGCCTATCTTTCCATCACCTACCCCTCTGGTAATCATCAACTTGTTCTCTGTATCTTTGGGTCTGTTTCTGGTGTTTATTTGCTTTGATTTTTAGATTCCACATATATGTGAAATCATACGGTATTTGTCTTTGTCAGTCTGACCTATTTCACGTAGCATAATACCTTCTGGGTCCACCCATATTTTTGCAAATGTGAAGACCTCATTCCTTTTTATGTCTGAGTAACATTGCATTTTATACACATTTTATGTGTGTACACACACACACACACACACACACACACACACAATTTACCCATTTATCAGTGGACAGTGGGGTTGCTTGCATAATTTGGCTATTGTAAACAATGCTGCAATAAACATAGAGGTTCATACATCTTTTTAGTGTTTTTGTTTTCTTTGGGTAAATACCTGGTAGTGGAATTACTGGGTCATATAGTGTTTCTACTTTTATTTATTTTTTTAAGTTTGTTTATTTTGAGGGGGGGAGGGGGAGACAGAGAGGGAGAGAGAGAACCTAAGCAAGCTCTATACCGTCAGCACCTGTCATGGGGCTTGATCCCACAAACCGTGAGATCATGACCTGAGCCAAAATCAAGAGTTGACACCCAACCCACTGAACCACCTAGGCACCCCTCTATTTTTAATTTTTTGAGGACATTCTATGCTGTTTCCCATAGGAGCTGTACCAGTTTACATTCTCTTCAACAGTGCATGAGGGTACCTTCTGTTCTATATCCTCACTAACATGTATTTCATTTTATTTATTTTGTTGTCTTTTTCATTCTAGCCCTTCTGACAGATGTAAGGTGATATCTTACTGCGGTTTTGATTTGCATTTCTCTGATAATTAGTGATGTTGAGCATCTTTTCATGTGTCTTTTGGCCATCTGGATGTTTTCTTTGAAAAAATGTCTCTTTAGGTCCTTTCCCTACATTTTAATCAGATTGGTTTTTTTTTTGTTGTTGTTGTTTTGTTTTTTGGCGTCAAGTTGTATAAGTTTTATACATTTTGAATATTAATCCTTTAGTGGATATGTCTTTTATGAATATCTTCTCCCATTCAGTAGGTTGCCTTTTCCTTTTGTTGATTGTTTCCTTGGCCTTGCAAGGTATATTTTCGTGTAGTCCCAATAGTTTATTTTTGCTTTGTTTTTCTTGCCTGAGGAGACGTATGTAGACAAATTTTGCTAAGGCCAATGTCAAAGAGATACGGCCTTTGTTTTCTTCTAGGAGCTTTATGGTTTCATTTCTCACATTTGGGCCTTTTATTCTGTTTTGAGTTTATTTTTGTGTATGGGTTAGTAAGTGGTCCAGTTTTATTCTTCTGCATGTGGCGGTCCAGTTTTCCCAATGTCATTTGTTGAAGAGTCTGTCTTTTCCCCATTATATATTCTTGCCTCCTTTGTCATAGATTAGTTGGCCATATAAGAGTATTTTTCCTTTTGGGATTTCTGTTCCATTGATATATGTGTCCAGAGGTCTAACACTTTTGAGCACCTTTAATATCCTTGACGCTGGACCAGGCCGTTGGCATATGAACCTCGATCCTCTTGAGCTGCTTTGTCATGCCATGAGCCAATCTCAGCGCTACATTGTACCTGGAAAAACTCAAAAATTCAAATTTAAAATCATTTGTGAGCAATACAGTTTTATAATAAAGGTCTTTCTGAGAGGGCCAGTGTATTCTGTTACACAGTATTCAGTAAGACTTTCTAAAAATCTCCTTTGAATTCCTTTTTCCCCTCAGGGTTTCATTTCTTAAGTCAGTACCCACATCTCTGCCCCCTTTTTGTCCCCTCTGAAAACAAACCAATTCGTTGTCACTGTTACATTTTTTCTCATGTATTGTAATTTATCCTTTATTTACATTCCTTTGCTGTTTTGGGTATATGATTTTGAAGAGATTTTTTTAAATCTTCTGTTTTTCAATTTATTTTAATAGAGTTAATACTAATATCTACCTTATAGGGTTGTTCAGAGGCTTCAGTGAACTAATATATATAAAATGCTCGCTTTAGTATCTAGAACCTAGTGATCACACAATAAAGGTTAGTTACTGCTATTGTTTTTTAAATATTGTTGTTTTATTTTTTATTAATTAAAAACTTTTTTTGAGAAAAACTTTATTTCGGTAAGTAAGTGATTAGGTAACTAAATTATGGGACATCTGTACAATGGGACCCTATTCCATTAAAAAAGTGAAGACATTATATATTTAATGATATGAAAAATGTCTAATCCTTTTTAGGTGAAAAAGCACATTTTATTATATGTTTATTTTTAAATGTTTATTTTTGAGAGAGAAAGAGAGACAGAGTGCTAGTGGGGGGGCGGGGCAGAGAGAGAGAGAGAGAGAGAGAGAGAGAGAGAGGGAGGGAGGGAGGGAGACACAGAATCTGAAACAGGCTGCAGGCTCTGAACTGCCAGCACAGCCCTGACACAGGGCTCGAACTCCGGAACAGTGAGATCATGACCTGAGCCAAAGTTGGACGCTTACTTTGTCCAACTGAGCCACCGCCCCCGAAAAAGCACATTTTAGAATAATGTGAACTGACATTTACTGATGTGTCCTCATGCCAGTTATTTTATTTTATTTTATTTTATTTTATTTTATTTTATTTTATTTTATTTTATTTTATTTTATTCTATTCTATTTTATCTTATTACTTTTTTTAAATTTCTAGTATCATTAATATACAGTGTTATATTAGTTTCAGGTATATTTTAAGTATTGTTTTTATTATTATTACTGGTCACTGTGGTGAGATGGTGGGTTAGAAGAAATAAACATTACCCTTGAGTTTATAACTTAGTTTTATTGAGATAGAGTAGAAGAAAGTGACTCTATAAGATCTTTGTGTACTATTACATCAAGAGCATTTTATTTATCAGGCAATCAGTATTCTTTTGCTGGGTTTCACAGAAGTGATCTCTTGCCTTGGGAAATATTATGTTAGGTGTTACTGCATAACTTCCTCCCAGGAAAACACCATTTCCTGTGTCGCCCTCTTCCATATTGCAAGGAATAGAGAAAGGCTGAGGTTATTTTGGGTGATGCGGATTTATCATAAAGACACGTGGGAAGTCAGATCCCAGGATGGCATCTCATGATTTGTCCAGTCACATTCTGCAGATAATGGGAACATTGTTCAGGATAAAACAGCTACTCTAGTATCAGAACAGTCTGCTGTGCTCATGATTCAGTTTTTTCTTATCTCTGCTGTTTTTTTTTTTTTAATGGACTCTGTTTCTATTGCCAGCCTCCTCTCCTTCCCCTTTTCTCTCTGACTAATTCTGCTGCCTCAGGACTTCTATGTGCTCTCTTTTCTCTGAGTATTGCTTGGTTTGCTATTTCATATTCAAACCATTTTCCGATACACTTTTCTAGTCACATGTACAAGTTGACTAGAATTGTATCTGACTGGAAATGGAGGAGGGAAGAACATTGTTCCCCTTTTTGTTTCAGAGCAGGGACGGAGAGGGGAAGTCTGATGGAAGAGGAGGGGTTGCACCTCCTGCGACTGTAATTGTTTTTCTAACATACACAATTGGACGTCTTTGCAACTCTCTCTCCATCGTTATGCCCCTCCTCACACATCTGGAAAAGTCACAGTAGTCACTCCTGTTGAGATTATTGCTGTCCTAAAAAATTTTAAAGGCCATGAAGAATGGGTTCTCAGACACATTCACTTGGGGACAAATAAATAATACTTCCAACAGGAATGGAATGTTGTCTGCTGGTTTGACCTTTCTGTGGCAAGAAAAACTTTTTTTTTTTTTAAATTTTAGGAAAGATCATAATTATCATGAGTCATACTGCAAGTTTCTGAAAAGATGCATGGTCACTGAGAGATTTTCAACCAGTGGGTTCAACCAGTGACCCAGTGTGTAAAACAAGGGTATTAGGTTTGATGTTTTCAAGATGGACAGGAATTATATGATTTAAAAAAACTCATACCTCATATTAAGCTTCCCAAGTCATTTTATCCAGGATATTTGAGAACAAGTAGGCGATTAAGCATTGTTTGGTTGAAGAATCTTGACATTGTTCTAATTTTGGTTGTTGCTTATTTTTCTTCTTGATTTACATTTTGCCATAAAGAAATATTGCTTACCTAATCTCTATTTTGTGTGTGTGTGTGTGTGTGTGTGTGTGTGTGTGTGTGTGTGTGAGATTAGATTACAAGAGGAATTAAGATCCTACAAAATGCAATAATACAACAAGACAAACAACTGGCCAAAGCAATGATCAGTGATGGCTCCTTTCATATTACCCTGCTAGTGATGCAGTTATTAAATGAAGAGGAAGTAAACATGTGAGTAATATGTCTTCCTTGAATATCATTTTCCAAATTATTGCTTTAATGTGAGTAAACATAGAACCCAAAGAGGCACTGAAATTGTAAGGAAGTATTCTTTGTTATAATTTGTTCCGGTTAATAGTCAATGTACAGAATTAGCAATATAAATATTCCTCCTAATCGAGACTTTAAATTGTTATTGTTATCAAATAGTTGCCCTTGGTTATGTAGTTGTTTTCCCCATGTTAATTATGTCAGCACTCTGGAGGCCGACCATTTAGGTTAGGATTCTTGGTAAAGATTCTGGAACTGTGACACAACCATTTCTGAATAGCTGCCTAATTTTGGGCAAATTGTTTACTTTTTATGTAAATGGAAAAAAATAATAGTTTCAGTACATGTAAAGACTCTTTGTACAGCCCCGGCCCACAGTAGGTGGCTGATGTTATTGTTATTAGAGCTGTCCTCTATTCCAGTAGATAGTTACAATTTTACCTTACTCATTCTTGAGTACCTATATACTACCCACTCCTAATTCCAGAGTTGTGCCATAAAGTTTGAGTATATAAGTCATTGATTGCTGCTTGGAGTGGAGAACCCTTGGTCTTCCCCCAATTCCCTGGGGTACTCCTTTCCCTGTTACTACCTGTATAGCTCTCCGGATTGAGCTTAAGCTTTAGCTCTTTGGAAAACCAGAGCCAGAATGTATTGCAGGTTACTTCTGAGGGAATGAAGAACAAGGCTTGAATTGGGAAGGGGGTGAGGAAAAGGGAGAAAACGTGAAACTAGTGATTCAAAATATGAAGCCAAATTATGATTCTTGTAGTTATGTCTTTTAAACAGTAGACCCTCATGTGTTTAGAGATCAGTTTTTCATTCTATTCCAACCTGATCTACCCAAGAGCAGGTCTGGGGCACCCTGCATTTGCAGAGAGGACCAGAAGATTTTATTTGGCTTGCTTTCACTATTCACTTTGCCAGTCAGAAGACAAAATAAATACTGTGATGCTCTTAAGGGAAAAAGAGCCAAAGAAGATGTGACATGAGGAGTCGAAAGCCTGAGAGAAGTGTCCTGTGTGTGTTAGAGTGGTGAATTAGTCAGGGTTCTCCAGAGACACACAACCAACAGGATGTATATCTGTATGAATATCTAGATATATTGATATCTCAATATATCTGTATCTGTTACTACATACAGAATTTACTTTAAAGGATTAGCTCATGTGACTGTGGAGCCTGGCAAGTACAAAGTTTGCAGGGCAGGCTAGAGACCTAGGGAAGAGCTGCTGTGGTCTCAAGTCCAAAGGCAGTCTGGAGGCAGAATTCCTTCTTTCTCGGGGGACCTCAGTGTTTCGGTAAGCTGGCGTGAAGGGTGGCAAGTAGGAGACACGGAGCCAGCAATAAATTCAAAAGACCTTCAGTGTGGTCAGTGAAAACACAGACAGCTTTGAGGAGGGTTGTAGGTGGCTGCTCTGAGACTTATTGTCCAGGGTGGGAGGGAGTATAGAGCCCTTCCAGTGCTAGGTGGAGTAAGCAATGGCAGAGGAAGAAGTATGGAACCAGATACAATGTCCTGGCTCCCCTTTCGGGGCTGAATGTGTTTTCCAAACCTGGCCCTCACCGGTGTTGGAACAGAGAGCTAGGAATGATAGAGACATTCACATTGGTTTGGGGTTCTCAGGGTGAAGCTGGGGAAAGCTCAAGCTCTTTGGAGAAGTTCCTGTTCACTGATGCTACAAGAATGTGGTGTCACATAGGTGGTAGATTAGAGTTGAGGAAGATTTCCAACAGATATACCTGATGTAGTTTCTTCAATTCCCCATCTCCTATCAAGACATATAGATGAATCCAGAAATTTCTTGTGCCATGGTGGGTTGATGTGGAGGCCCACCTCAGAAAAAATTGGTGGGTCAGAAAGAACTGGATAAGAGACAAGGGCACACTGCTGAACATCCATGTTTCTTGATGAGAGACTCTGGCAGGGACGTGCTTCTGAAGTATGTGCTGGTACAAAGCCCAGAAAGAATAAGCATGTTCTCATGGTCCCTGATATGGGACACCCAAGGATATAGCCAGACCAGTCCCCCCAAAATGGGAATCTCTGAGGACTCAAACAGCAGGAAGTCTAGGGACCTCCCTCAGTCCTCTTAGAAGAGTAGGCTGGAGGGGCACCTGGGTGGCTCAGTTGGTTAAGCGTCCAACTTCGGCTCAGGTCATGATCTCACGGTCTGTGGGTTCGAGCCCCCCGTCAGGCTCTGTGCTGACAGCTCGGAGCCTGGAGCCTGCTTCAGATTCTGTGTCTCATTCTCTCTATACCCCTCCCCAACTTGTGCTCTGTCTCTCTCTGTCTCTCAAAAATAAATGAATATGTTTTCTTTAAAAAAGGAAGAGTATGCTGGATTCCTTGGGAAGGAAGAGGAGAGGGAAGGGAAAAACTCCTGAGAGGAGGTTTGAATTAACTGAATAATTGTACTCCAAAGAGACCTTTTGAAACCAGCAAAGATCCCCGTTGACCAGTAGGTTTAGGTTTATCTCTGTCATCAGAAGTAGGTCTTGGCCGTGGCAAATGGCATCTGTGTGTCAGTCCTGTTCCTCAGCCTCCACCTCCCATACAAATATTCTGCTTTATTCTCTTAACAGTATTGTGAGGCAGCACAAATGTCATCTCTCTTATACGTACGGGGAAGCAGGAGCCCTAGGAATTAAGCAAATGCTGGTTAGTAGAGAAGCCAGAACTAGTCCGTTCTCTTATTATTCCATGGGGCGTGTCTGTGAAAGATGGGGAGGCGGAGAGAGAGGGGGTAGGATGGAGACAAAGGAGAGGATGAGCACAAGGGCATGAAAGCAGTGGGGAGGATTAGTCTGCATAGGTATGAAGGGCCTCCTGTATCTCAGTGGTCTCTACTGATGAGCACGTGGTGTGCAGTGGGGTTAGGGTGAGGGGGCAGGTATGCCTCCCGATGTATTGTACTGTGTACATTTCTCAGTGGAGGTGGGACTGCCTCTAAGTCCTAAGAGACTTTTAGAAATATTTGGGGGGCATTTTTGGCCGTCACCATTACTGAGGAGTAATGTGGGCATCTGATGGGCAGGAGCGAGGGTGGCTAAACCACCTGCGGTGCATGGGAGAGTCCGGAACTAGGAAGCATTTTCTTGCCCTAAATCATGGCATCACTCATTGAAGAATTACTGTACAGAGCATGGTGACGGTCTGCATCATTCATCCCTGTGTTTCACCATGTCATTTTGCAAATACTTTCAGTTTTGTGGGAAAAAAACCCTAAATGTTTAGCAAGTCTGCTTTGTGTTTGAAGAGTTAAAGTGGCATCCTTATGCAACTTTATGATACTGGAAATATTATCTCTACTAGAAGATGATGACCAGATATTGCAATTCAGTAATTCCTCTTGACTAAGTTAATTTTTTTTTATGTTTATTGTTTATTATTGAGCGAGAGAGAGAGAGAAAGAGAGAGAGAGAGAGAGAGAGACAGAGTGCAAGCAGGGGAGGGTTAGAGACAGAGAGACACAGAATCAGAATCAGGCCCCGAGCTGTCAGCCCAGAGCCCGATGCAGGGTTCGAACTCACAAACTGCGAGATCATGACCTGAGCTGAAGTTGGATGCTTAACTAACTGAGCCACCTAGGCGCCCTGCTCTTGACTAAGTTATAATGAAAAATCTAAGAAATAAATAAGGTTTGCTATACAGACAAGATAGTGTTTTACAACTCAACCAAGATTATCAGCCATGTGCAAGATACTGAGTTAAGTGCTTTGGGGAAAATAAAGACGAGTCAGGAATGGCTCTTATGCTTATGTATTATACAGTTAAGTTGACTGGATACCATATGAACTCAAAAATTAAAATATAGAAATGTAAAACATGGTGTGTTTCATGAAATATAAAATATTAATGGAATTTCAAAGGAGAAAAGATTTACTACTAGTTTGGGAAACCAGGGAAGTGTCTGTGGCAGTATGAACTTTTAAGGGAGGAACAGAATCAAGGTGTGGCTTCGCTTTGCGTTGCTATATCGTGAGAGAGAAATGAATTGGGTTTTCTGGTAAGACGTTATTTATATGAAGGATTTTCTAAGTCTCTAATCTTTTCATTTTACCTTTCATCCTGTACTGTATAATATGCTGACATCTATGTTGTCGGTTTCTTGTTCTGTGTTCTTACTTTTCAAAATCTAGCATCATATTTTGGGTGTTTAATGATGTATTGATCAATGGGTTGGGTGTGGAGTATGCAGAAGCATTTTCTTGAAATCATGAATTTCTTCATGGGCGCCTGGCTGACTTAGTCAGTAGAGCATGTGACTCTTGATCATGGGGTTATGAGTTTGAGCCCCATGTTGGGTGTGGAGATTACTTAAAAATTTTTAAAAAATCATGAATTTCTTCACAAAGGACTTTAGGTGTAAGGTCCTTTGCCCTTACAGGGCAGAAGAAAGGCATAGAAATTTGTAAGGCCAACCACACTTAGCTGCTGAGTTGAAAAGAAGACTGTCCTTCTTAATTTCAAATACTCCTTTTAGTCTGAACTCTAGTTTGAGAGTTATTTTTTTCTATACACATATACTTTTTACTTATTTTACCATAAAGAAGTCTTTCCATAAACCACTCTTCGAAAGTATTCTATTTAAAAGAATTTGAAAGTTAGTGATACTTACCAACAGACACTATGACTTTTTCTCACTCTGCGATCAGTGACATCTCACTGGGACCTATTTATTGATTTTTGCTCCTGGAGAACTGAAAAAACCGGGCTGAGTTTAAATCATCTATATTTCTTTAATGAAAAATGGGATATAGAATTCACGGTCTCTGAAAAGCCCTAACCTTTAGCATGGCCTGCTTTAGTATATAGTTATAATTAAAATAAGTATCTTGATTTCCCCCAATTTATGCAAGATGAGCCAGAAATGGCTGTTCTGTTTTCACGTGTTCTAGCTCATGGCACACGGTGAAGGACCGTGCCGCAGTAAAAGTATGGACACTGTCTTTTAGGATGGACACAAATAAGGTTAGGAAGGATTGGGTTTAGGATGTGGATTTGGAGGTACAATGAGAAATGTGGACATTTCCAAAGCTATTTTTTAAATTTTTATTTATTTGTGAGAGGAGGGGCAGAGGCTGGGGAATCTCAAGAAGGCTCTGCACTGCTGGTGTAGAGCCCGATGGGGGGCTGGAACCCATGAAACATGAGATCATGACCTGAGCCAAAATTAAGAGTTGGATGTTTAACCAACTGAGCCCCCCAGGTGCCCCTTCTAAAGCTATTTTGAACAATTGTATATTATGACATAGATAAGAATTGAGACTCAGTATGAATTTATTTATGAAGTCAGTTAAAAACTTTATATGGAAGGTAATTTAGAAATATGAAAGAACTAGAAAAATAAATTTCTTTTCACACATTTAACTTATAATTACTAGTGAATGATCAAGATAGTTTAATGATGTTTCACCAGAAGGGTGTTTTAAAACCCTATTATATAAGATTGTGCTTATTTCTTTTTGGAGTAATTGCTGCCCTCTAGTGAGATTTTAATTTTTTTCTCATAACCACATATCTGCACCAGAATTCTCTTTAAGATGGAAATAATTCATCCTAATTTTCAAAATATTCTAAACCTGATGATGTTTAATTCATTAATATAGTAAACACTTGTTTTATAAAGAAAAATAAAGCACTTGAAACACAGAGTAGCCCTATGATCACATAGGTTAAACAGAAATAACAAACTTATGTGGTTGCAGTTGGCAAATATAACCTTTTATTTTTGTTTAATCCAGTTACAGTATTATCTTATTACGGAGGCTATTGTAGTTTAAGAGATAATGAAGTTTTAGTAGAGTGCCTTGCAAATAGTAAATACTGTATTAGTACTTTTGATAAGAATTTATAACTTTTCTTATAATCTAATAATATAAGCTCTTGTGGTATTAGGTTTTTGGAATATATTATCAGTAATGTTTTTGAGTTGTCCCTGCAGTGTTTCCTTGATTAAAAACTTCTTGGTGAACAATAAAATAGTATTTTCTTTCATGTCTTTGATATAAATTATAATTAAGTAAAGATGTAATTCACTTCTTCCATAGTTTTTATTTAAAAATTAATATTAGTTGTATTTTAATCATACAGATTAGATTTTGAAGTTATTTTTGAGCTCTAAAATAATTAGAACAAATATCAAAATTAACTTATCTTTCTAAAAACTGATTATTTCTTGTTTGGTTTTGTATATCTTATTACCTAATTTATTACTGAAAATTGTATTATCTCTTACCAGTGGTATTGGTGCTCTTTTGGAATTAAAACCATTCATAGAAGAAATCCTCCAAGGAAAACAGTTGATTTTGCCTTTTCAAGGGATTGACACTTTTGGAAATCAGGTTGGATTTGTGAAGCTGGCAGAAGGAGATCACATAAACCCACTTTTGGAGATAGCAGGTAAAATGAACAGCAACACATCCATTTGAAATCTCATCTGTTTAAAAAAGCAATCTTCTCCCCATCCCCAATTCTTATAATAGAGGTTTTAACTTTGGGGAGCCATTGTAACCTTACTTTATAAGTGAAACGCTTCAGTATCTGCTTGTGTAGTTACGAGCCAAATAAAACACCTGAAAGTTATCTTGATTTTTTTTTTTTAAGTATAGTTGACATACAGTGTTCCATTTGTTTCAGGTGTACAACATAGTGATTTGACAAGTTTATACATTATGCTCTGTTAACCACATAGCTGTAGCTGACCCAATACATCGCTATTACAGTATCATTGACTGTATTCCTTATGCAGTGCATTTTAGTCCCATGAATAACTGGAAGTCTGTCTCCTACTCACCTTCGCTCATTTTGCTCAACCCCCTACCACTTTTCCCTCTGGCAACCATCATTTTTGTCTCTATTTATAGGTCTGATTCTGCTTTTTGTTTATTCATTTGTTTTGTTTTGTTTTTTGGATTCCACTTACGAATAGAATCGCATGGTATTTGTCTTTCTCTGTCTGATTTATTTCACTTAGCATAATACCCTTTAAGTCCATCCATGTTGTCTCAAATGGCAGAATCTCATCCTTTTTTTGTGCCTGCGTAATATTCTATTGTATATATACCAGTCTTTCTTCTCTGTTTGTCTACCGATGGACACTTAGGTTGCTTCATATTTTGGCTATTGTAAATCATGCTGTAATAAACATAGGGATGCATGTATCTTTTTGAATTAGTGTTGTTGTTTTGGGGTTAATACTCAAGAGTGGAAGTATTGAATCATATGGTGTTTCTATTTTTAGTTTTTTGAGGAACTTCCATACTGTTTTCCAGAGTGATTGTACTATCTTGATTCTTTGACCTGAGGATATGTTGATTCTTGGCTATCTAGAAGGTGGTGGGTTGGACTCAAGGACCTGCTAGGACGGTCCTAATCATAAGTCTGAAGGGTTCCAGTGCTTTTCATGACATTTGATATACACTTGGCATTTAATAAGTACCAACTGTGTGAATAAGAATCACCAATTGCCTATTCAGAGGCTTGTGGGCATTGTCAGCCCTGTTCCAGAGAGTCAGCACCTTTTTCCTTTGTACCACATTTTCCCCCCTTCCTGAAGGTTCTACTCTCTGAGCAGGTCCATTGGTGATGTTAGAAGGTCTCCTATCCGTTGAGAACAAGTTGCTTAGTACAGCACAATTGAAAGTGTTTAGGGAAGTATAAGCAGAAAATTACAAAATCTGGATGGATGACTTTTGAGTTGATCCAGAGACTTGTTTGGGTGTTAGTCTACATGCTTTAAAAAATTTTATTTGCATATTCTGTCAGATCATTTCAGGTCATTTCATTTCAGGTTTAGTGATTTTTGGTTCATAACACACTCAGCATTGGTCCATGCTTGTTTTGCTCGGTATACCTATCTATCCATCTGTCATCTATCTACCATCCATCCATCCATCTATTTAATTAATTAATTAATTTAAAATGCTTATTTGAGAGAGAGAGAGAGAGAGTAGTAGCAGGGGAGGGGCAGAGAGAGAGGGGGACAGAGGATCTGAAGCATGCTCCATGCTGACAGCAGAGAACTGTATGTGGGGATCAAACTCAGGAACCATGATACTGTGACCTGAGCTGAAGTTGAATGCTTAACGAGCTGAACCGCCCCTTCATCCATCTATTTTAAAATGGTATCATAATCACATGGGAATCCACCACCAAACAAAAAGCACAAAACAAAATCCATAAAACAAATGCTAGGACATTGGCAGTAATCTAATTGTATTATCCTTTTTGTCAACGCATCCCATGATTGTCCTTCATTTAAGCTAACCATCATCCTGAAGCTGAAGTTGGTGTTTATTATGTCCTTATATTCTCCCAAAGTGTATGTATTTTCAAGTGGTTTTAACCTTATAAAAAGGTTATCATGTATATGATTTTTTGAGACATACTTTTTTTTTTTACTTAATATTATATTGCCGTTATGCAGTTTTATAGTTGCCTATTCAAAAGTGCATTTCTTGGGGTGCCTGGCTGGCTCAGTCTGAAGAGCACGTGACTCTTTATCTCAGGGTCATGAGTTGGAGCCCCATGTTGGTTATAGAGATTACTTAAATAAATAAATAATACAAAAAACCTAAATACCCCCCCCCCCAAAAAAAAAACCCCACAAAAAGCAGAAGTACATCTCTTTTAGGGTTAAGGGAGGCATTGAGGATTAAGTTTCATTTCATTGTTGGTTAAGTTTTCTTTTGTGAAGCAAAGTACATATAAACAAACATGCAAACAATATTTATGAGTCAAGAAGGACTTAAAATTATTAGTTGGTCAAGGAGAAGGCAACTCTGACAGTTTTGATAGCATAAAGCATTTGGGAACCACTGTCCACAGTTAGCAACTTAATCTGTTCTTCCTAACTGCTCTGGAGAAAATGCTAGATTTAGGTTTTTTCTTTTGTAATATAAATTTCTCTGAGCTCAAGAAACATTTCTAACTAGTCATTCATTCATTGTTCTTTTAAATAATTCAATGGGTGCTTGCAACATTGAGAATTCCATCCATTCTTAGCAAATATTCTCACAAAGGCGGTTTCCAGTATTGGTGAAAGATCCATTGTGTGCCGAGGAATGTGAAATCTTGCCAGCTTTAGTATGAGTATGAGCCGAAGGGTATTGGTTTGTCATTTTAGGAAAGGCCACTGCCCCTGTAATTCCTTTCTTGATGGGAGAGACTGTTGCTTGAAAATGTATATACTTTTCCAAAATTTAAACAAAACATTACAAAAATGGAAAATAGAGGGGGAATAGCATTCTGTCCTCATGTAATCAGTGTTTGTTATACTTGCTTTTAATCTCTTGTGCATATATTTTACTGTTGCTTTTGATTATAGTTTGTATGCACTGGTATAAGAAGTCTAAATACTTAAATATGTGTATGTAAAATTTTCATTGAAGTTTTTAGTTGGAGCACTCTATATATACAGTGTTCAGATAGGCTGTTCAATACATGAAATTTTTGTCAGTATTTCACTTCATTAGATTTATTTTGACAAGAATGCCTCAGGATTAGTATTGTTTTAGTCCAACAGTATCAGTAAATAATGTAATATTTGTCTTTGTGTCATATTTTATAGACGATTTATTCAAATAATACATTCCAACTTTTAAAAGAATATATTCCATTGACCAGGCCATTACATTTCTTAACACTGTGCTAAACTATGCATATGTATATGCCTATACAGGAGTTTTAAAATCTTTTTTGCTCAGAATACAGAGCTAGATGCCCTTAATAGAAAGGAGAATTTTTAGAGAAATTTAATTATTAAAGTATTGATAAAGAAGTTTAAGTACATGTTCTGAAGTAAAACCAACTTGAAAAGTAGTTCAAAATTGTAATTCATGAATAGCGTGATTTACCTGATTTTCATAGAGTTTTAAAATTTACAAGTTAATAGAACAAATTCTTAAAATATTACATAGTTGTTATAAAAAAGAGGACTGAATTTTAGACACTAACACTTGAAGTCATTGCTGAAAATTTTGCAAGATAAAGAATAATTTAGAATTTTTAATGTGTAAAATTGAAGAAAATTACTGTACATTTTGAATTAATACAGTCTGAATATATGTGCTTTTGCCATCAGTACTTGAATTATACCCCTGGATCTGCTGGCTACTACCCGTTATTTCTGGGAGCCGCCTAGTGGGCCGAAAGACCAAGCCTATGTTTGCACACTGTGTCCTTGTAGGTTTATGGCGATAGCTGCTTGAGGAAGCTGGTAAGACGTGTGGCATCAGAGCTCTGAGTGTCAGCTTCCTATGTTGACCTTGAGAAGTCCTGTTTTTCCAGAATAAAACAGCACCTTCTCCTTTCTTAGCAGGACACGGTAGCTCATAGAGCTAAGAAGATACTGAAAATTATGCATTTTTGTGGCACTTCTCCACATCTTACAATGCTGAAATTGCACTGAAAAGCTTTTTGTGTGGAAGTGAATATGTGATTTTATTAATTTATTTCAGCAAAATGTAATTTTGTTAAGATATGTATTAGATTGAGAGATTGCTAAAAATGTAGCCTGCTAGAATTATAAGAGTTTTTGCAAATCTCTCTTTTTTTTTTTTTTTAATGAGGAAAGTGCCCCTGGTTAGCATGTGAAAAGACTCCAAGTGTATTTATCTCATATAAAGAAGAGTGAAAGGTTTTAAGGATATTCATTTGAACGTTAAGCTTTCTCTTATGTTGTCACTTCCCCCAAAAGATGGAGAGCATATGCCCTGTGTTTTCTGCTCCCTGTGGGGATTCCGTTTGGTTGCTGGCATCTTTGAGCCTTTCTAGGCTGCTCTATGACCACATGAAATCTTGGACTTCTAACCACCACAGGCAGTGGGCATCCTTCCCCTTCATGGCCTGGGTTAGGCTGTCTTCAAAAACATCAGAACACCTTAGCCACACTTCATTTAGAGGAAGCAAAGACCAACTTTTCTCCCCACTCAGGATGAATGGCAACCCTGCACCACTGACGACCTTCAGAGCCTCTGTTGCATGCCCCACCTCATGCGCAGGCTTCTGTAGGTACAGCCCCCCCACACTTCCTGCCCCTTCTCCTTGCTCTTTTACCCTTTTCCACTGTCCCCGCAGGGGAGGGAGAGTGTTTTTCCTCCTGCCCTCCTGGATTGTCCTCCAAGGACCCATAAAATTAGACTGACAAAAGGTTAACAAGAAAAAAACAAGGAGTTTATTAATGTGTGCAGTACATATCCAGTGGAGAAGCCTCAATGAAGAGTAGCTCAAAAGGATGGTTGGGGCATCTGGGTGGCTCAGTCGGTTAAGCATCTGACTTCAGCTCAGGTCATGATCTCATGGTTCATGAGTTTGAGCCCCACGTCAGGCTCTGTGTTGACAGCTCAGAGCCTGAGTCTGCTTCGGATTATGTGTCTTCATCTCTCTCTGCCTCTCCCATGCTCACACACTGTCTTTCTCTCTCTCTTTCCAAAATAAATAAACCTTAAAAAAAAAAGGGTGGTTAGAACTTGGGCACTAGAGCATCTTAACGGAAGAACAGTTACTTTGTAGAGAAGTGATAAGACAAAGGAAGAGGTTTTAGGCTTTCCAGAGTGGTAAATTGTGGGAAGGTAAGTATGTGCGAGACTCTCATGAAGTAAGGTGTGTTTGTAGAGGTCCAGCTTGACCATAAAATTTTCCTGGGAGAGGGAATTTGGGGCAGTTTCACTTTTTAGAAGTGTTTGCTCTTAGATAAGAGAGGCTCTGGGAAGTTTTCTTTCTACATATGCTGAGTCTTCTTTGCCTCTAGCTCAAAGTTCTTATGCCAAAGTAGCATCTTTTGGGGTGGCATATTCTGGTTCCCTCCATCTCCTCTTTTATTTTACCTGATTATCTGTCAAACACTTAAATGGATTTACTTTGTGCCATTATTCTAATCATTTTACAGACATTAGTTCATTTAATTTTAACAACTCTATGAGAGAGGGACCATTATTATCATCCCCATCTTTATAGGTAGGGAAACTAAGGCATAAAGCAGCTAAATAATTCGTTAGTAAGTGGTATAGCCAGGACTCAAATCCAGGCAGTCTATTTTAAAAAAAGTGTTACTATTATTGTTACTCTTATTCATTATAATATATGTGTGATATATAATGTCCATAAAGAAGAGTATTTGGGGGGCACCTGGGTGGCTCAGTCGGTTGAGCGTCCGACTTCGGCTCAGGTCATGATCTCACAGCTTGTGAGTTCGAGCCCCGCGTTGGGCTCTGTGCTGACAGTTCAGAGCCCAGAGCCTGCTTTGGATTCTGTGTCTCCCTCTCTCTCTGCCCCTAACCCACTCACATTCTGTCTCTGTCTCTCTCTCTTAAAAATAAATAAACATTAAGAAGAGTATTTGGTACAGAACAAATGCTCACTCAAGAAATGTTAGTTACCATTATCAACATCACAGCATAGTTTCCAAAAGCATTTTTTAATTGTGTGACTATTTTTATTTATTTATTTATTTATTTATTTATTTATTTGCTTATTTACTTATTTATTTATTTTAACGTTTATTTAATTTTGAGACAGAGAGAGACAGAGCATGAACAGGGGAGGGGCAGAAAGAGACAGAGACACAGAATCTGAAACAGGCTCCAGGCTCTGAGCTGTCAGCACAGAGCCCGACGCGGGGCTCGAACTCACGGACCATGAGATCATGACCTGAGCCGAAGTTGGACGCTTAACCGACCGAGCCACCCAGGCACCCCTGTGTAATTGTATTTTTAAATGATTGTATAATATGTCATTGCATCCTAATTTATTTTACTGTTCCCCTGTTGTTAGGCATCCTCTTTTATTGAGGAATAATTGACATATGAGATTATATTAGTTTCAGGGTTTACAACATAGTGATTTGTTACGTACATGTCTATTGTGAAATGACTGGACAGAAAGTCTAGTTAATATTCATTACCTCACATAGTAACAGATTTTTTTCTTGTGATGAGAACTTTTATTTACTCCCTTAGCAACCTTCAAATACCAATATGGTATTATTAAGTATAGAAACCATGTTGTACCTTATATCCCCTGACTTATTTATATAATAACTGGAAATTTGTACTTTTGATTCCCTGCCCTCATTTTGTCCACCCTGCACCAGAGTCTGTGTTCTTCATCACTGTGCTAGTTACACTGTAAATTAGCAACTGGACTCCTAGTTTGCGGTAGCATCCCCTTGACCTTCTTGCCTTAGCTGATCTGAGATTTGCTAATCTGAGATCACAGCTTCCTCTGGGTGAAGGCTGCTCCTTCCACCACATGCCTCACACCATGAGGCCCAGAGGTCATCCATTTTCTCTCCGTTCTCTGTTGCTTTGTCCCCAATCTGCCCTCATGCACAATCCTTATTGGTGGTTCATGCTGTGGAGTTTTGTCACCCTCTACCTCTCATTCTTGCTGTTGTCCAAATATTTCCTCTCACTTGTTGAGCACTTTGTTTCCTACCTCACACTGCGACCCTTTCTTGCAGCACCATGAGCACAACCATCTAACCATCCTGGCTCAGAGTGAGCTGTGGAAGTGGAGTCTGTTGGGACTGACTTTGCATTCAGTTTCCTTATTTGTAAGATGAGCATGATAGTAACTGTTCGCAAAATAGGATAATGTACATGAAGTGCTTAGCGCAGTTTGGCACATATACAGCGGTAAATAGATGGTGGCTGTTATCATTACTAATAATGATAAGTCTACCCCTCCACCCCCCTGCTACCATCACTATTACTTTTCTTAAAATCCCTTGACTTCTTTGAAGGTAGCCTCCTACACTCATACTGTGCTCCAGCAAGTTCATAAGTATAGTGAAACCTTTGGCTATTCACCTGCCAGAACTACTGTAAGACCGTACATTGGACAGAGCTGTCTATCACCCTAACTTCCCACCCTTCATGCTATTTCACTTTCTCTCCATTTTTACTCATGCTGTGGGACCCCACTGAGCCCTCTTGTTTCCTCTTCCTGGCCAACATGTTTTATTCCTTCTTAAACTGGTCATGGCTTCATGGTGCATTACTCTGTTGGTGGCTCTTTCAGGTGCCCTGTCTTCTTGTTCTTCTGTTTTGTGACCGGTCTGGCAAATACCAATGGTAGATCAGTTCAGTCATTTGCTTTTTTACCCCAACAACCTGGGCAAATTAAAATCCAGACTCCTTGGGCCACCCGGGTAGCTCAGTCAGTTAAGTATCCAACTTTGGCTCAGGTCATGATCTCACAGTTCTCGAGTTCAAGCCCTTCATCGGGCTCTGTGCTGTCAGTGCAGAGCCTGCTTCCGATCCTCTGTCCCCCCTTCTCCGCCCCCTCCCCCTTCCCCCACTCGCATGTGTGGTCACGCTGTCTCAGAAATAAGCAAACATTACAATAAAACATTTAAAAATAAAATAAAATCCCGACTCCTTGCTTGGGTCCACAGTGTCTCTGTGCTGGTGTGCTGTCTCCTGTCTCGTCGTGGTTCTCTCATCTTGCCTACCGTGCTCACGTGGTTATGCTGCTTTCTCTCCAGTACTGGGACTCAACGAGTTCTTTCTTGCCATGGAACTTTTGCAAATATATGAGTTAACCCTCCATTTGGACCTTTTCATTGTTCAGCTCAAATGTCACCACCTCAGAGACCATTTCCCTTTCCTCTGTAAAGAGAGTCTCTTCATGAGTAAGTTCTCTGTCATTGTACCTGGTGTGTCTCCTTCGCAGATCTCATCACCAGTTATAACAGTGTAATTTTGTTTGACAGTCTTCCCTGGGTTAAGCTCCATGATGGCAAGGACCATGACTGTTCTGTTGACGGTTATTTACCTAGTACCTTCTAGAAAGCGTGACACATAACAGGTGTTAATGAGTAGTTATCAAAGGCACGGGAAAAGGAAGAAAACATTTTCATGTCATGTATATTGGTTCTCCTGCAAGTGTAAGTTTTCAAGACTCAGCAGCGTCCTGTTGACAGGCCACTTCTCCTGCCTCTCTTTCTCTTGTCCCCTGTCACTGCTCCAGGCTTCTGTTAAG
Source organism: Panthera tigris (assembly GCF_018350195.1). NCBI lineage: Eukaryota > Metazoa > Chordata > Mammalia > Carnivora > Felidae > Panthera > Panthera tigris. The sequence continues at coordinate 117,633,135 of NC_056664.1, forward strand.
TTCCCTTAGCCTTCTGCCCTTCCCTCCACAGACAAAACTGAGGCTGGGACCTACTTCATTTGTTCCCTGTACTTAGTAAACCTGCTGCTGTGTTTGGCTTTTTAAGCCTCATATAGTTTTAGGAAAAGATGTATCTTCAGTATATTTTAGACTAATGTCTTCAGCTGTGTTCTTGATCTGACACTTCAGTCTGGAGATTGCTTTACTGGTTCCTTCCTCTCTCTCCTGTACTTCTGTATTTTCTACCTTTTTTTTTCACTGGTTCATTGCCCCAACTTTAGTATTTTGTATACGGTATAAGGCAAGGGTTTCACTTCATTCTTTTGCAATGTGGATACCCGGTTTTTCCAATACTACTTGTTGAGAAGACTGTCCTTTCCCCACTGAATGGTCTTGGCATTCTTGTTGGAAACCATTTGACGATATACAAGAGGGTTGATTTCTGGGCAGTCTTTTCTATTCCATTGGTTTTGTAGGTTTGTGTTTTTGCCAGTGCCACACTGTTTTACCCCAGTATAATTAACATGCAGTGTTGTATTCGTTTAGGTGTACAATATAGTGATTCAGCAGTTCTGTACATTACTCAGTGCTCATCATGAAACTGTACTCTTTAATCCCCATCACCTATTTCCCCCATTCCCCCCCCCCACCTCCCCTCTGGTAACCATCAGTTTGTTCTCTAGAGTTAGTGTCTTTTTCTTAGTTCGCCTCTATGTCTCTTTTTCCTTTGTTCATTTGTTTCTTAAATTCCACATATGAGTGAAACCGTATGGTATTGGTCTTTCCTGACTCACTTTGCTTCGCGTTGTATCCCCTAGTTCTATCCATATTGTTGCAAATGGTAGTATTTCATTCTTTTTTAATGGCTGAATAATATTCCATTGTATATGTACACCACATCTTCTTTACCCATTTATCTGTCGATGGACACTTGGGCTGCTTCCATATCTTGACTATTGTAAATTATGTTGCAATAAACATGGGGATACATGTATCCCTTTGAATTAGTGTTTTTGTCTTTTTTGAATAAGTAGCCAGTAGTGTGATTACTAGGTCATAAGGTAGTTCTATTTTGAACTTTATGAGGAACCTCTGTCTTCCACAATGGCTGTACCTGCTTGCATTCCCACCAGCAGTGCCAGAGGGTTCCTTTTCCTTCACACCCTTACCAACACTTGTTTCTTCTGTTTTGAGTTTAACCATTCTGACAGGTGTGAGCACACTGTTTTGATTACTGTAGCCTTGTAGTAAATTTTGAAACAAGGAAATGTGTGACTTCTAGCTTTGTTCTTCTTTATTAAGAATTTTTGGCTAGGGTCCCTTGAGATTTCATATCAATTTTAGGATGTTGTTTTCTATTTCTGCACAAAACGTCATTGGAACTTTGATAGGAATTGCATTGTCTGTAGATCACGTTGGGTAGTATTGACATCTTCACAGTATTAAGGCTTCCAGTCCATGAACGTGAGATGTCTTCCATTTACTTTGTTTCTTCTTCCGTTTCTTTCAGTACCATTTTGTAGTTGTTAGTCTTTTGCCTCCTTGGTAAAGTTTATTCCTAAGTATTGTATTATTTTTGATGCTATTGTAAATGGAGTTGAGTTTATTCTTAATTTCTTAATTTCTTTTTCAGACTGTATAATTGATCTTTTATAGGACTCATTTCAAATGTCATTTCCAAAATGAAGGCTTTTCTGATTTCTTCAAAATAGAAATGACCACTTTCTTCTCTAACCTTCCCTATATTCTGTATATAAATGCTTATCTACTGTAGAAACTACAGTAGTTCATTGCATTTGATTGTTTAAAATCGATGTTTCTCAACTAGAGTGAAAGCTTTTGGAGGGAATCTTTCATCTTTGGGTCCCCAGAGCCTGCTATTTAATAGATATTCAATAACTGTCTTTTAAAGAGATGTATAAGTCAATGAAAAATGTATGATGTAAGCATAAAAGTGTAACTGAACGAACATAGTCTCTCTTTTCTTATTTATATTTGTGTCTAAATCTCTGCATGAGCGTAAAATCCAGTCCTGGTGCCTAGAATCCCTGATGGATACTGTACCAGCATTCTCTGACTGTTCACCTGGACTGGCTGGTTGTGGGGATAGAAGAGGGAGCTGAGAGATCATTTGTAATGGCCTCATCACTTTTACTGTCAAGTTTAAGGAATCTGTCCAAGGACACGAATTGAATAATAAGAGAACTGAGCCAGTGTTAGAGCGCTCAGTCTGGGTCTCTTTCCTCAACTGCAGTGGAATGAATATGATTCCTGTGGCATCAAGGTGTAATTTTAGACTTGCTTTCAAGAATGAAATGTTTTAAAATTCTGTTGGACAGTTTTACATAGTAATGAATTGGAAATATCTGCTTAAAATGATGAGTATAAAATTTTTTAATTGAAGTTCATATTATGGCAGCCTTTATGTTGAAGTGTATATACAGTTCAAATGACTTACTAAATCTAAAATGAAACAGTTTAAGTAGCATATATATGGAAACAAGAATCCTTCAAATAGTAATAACATAGGAACAACAAAAACAGTTGTATGGCTTTTATTTCATTCAAGGTTAGATGGCTACACAGCGATTCTAAAATTGAGATTTTTCATACTATATGTGACATAGATTTACTGTAACTTAAAATAGTGTAAGAAAGTATCTTCCAATTAGAAAGCATGGAGAGACTTTATCACCCCCTATTGTATGGTGTATTGTCTAATTACAAATCAGTCTTAAAGCTAAAATCCAGCTACTTATTTCTGTTGCATCTGAAATAGAATATTAAAACTTAAGAATTTATTAGGACTATATAATTTACATTTAGTATTCTAAATTATTCTTTTTATTTTGAGAGAGAGAGTGCACGTGTGCTGCGTGAACAGATGGGAGGGGCAGAGAGAGAGGGAGAGAGAGAGAATCCCAAGGAGGCTCTGCGCTGTCAGCATGGAGCCCAACATGGGGCTCAGTCTCACGGAATGTGAGATCATGACCTGAACGAAAATCAAGACTTGGACACTTAACTGAGCCACCAGCCGCCCCTACACAACTCTTATTAGTAAACTTTTTGTATACCTCAATAAAAAAATAAACCTCTTTGTGATTATTCTCAAATTATAGATCATGCTATCATATAAATATCCCTTACAATGTTAGCCAAAGGGTAAAAACAGCAAAAGAGGAAAAAAGGAAAAAAATTTACAAGAAGGTGTATTTAGTTAAAAAGACATGATTTTATTAAAATTGGTCTGTTGCAACAGTTACTTTGAGACAACTTTAGCAATTTCTTTACATTTTAGCTATAAATTTATTGTTGCTACATACTTAAGAGTTCATTTGAAGAAAATGTCCTATATAAAAATATATATAAAAAATTAAAAAACAGATAAAACTTCCCAGTGCTTAGCATACTCATAAATGTTTGTTGAATAAAACAACCCCTTCCCCCAAATAGATAAAACTGTATTTGTTAGGATTACAAAATATTGTTTCTTTAATGAAATATTCATTTCAATTTTCTTTTATATAGTGAAGTCTCCTAGTGTTTAAATACATTTTAAGAAATTGTTCTTCGGACATTTTGCACCTTTAGCTATGAGGCATGTATCATTTAGGAAGTGTTCTTAGTTGGCTTTTGAAGGGTGTCTGATATATTTGCTGTGTGATTTTCTATTTAGTGCTTGGAGGAATGGCTGTGGACTAGGAGGAATTGAACAATCTCTTAAGTTATTCATAAGCTTCTCTTCAGAATGTGAGTTGGCGTAGATGAAAAATGACACGTGGTTTTCACACCGGCAAAAAGTCTTCTCATCTCAAGAATGACCTTTCAAAAAAATGTTTGTTTATTTTGAGAGCGTGTACGAGCAGGGGAGGGGCAGAGACATAGTAAGAGAGAGAATCCTAAGCAGGCTTTGTGCTGTCAGCAAAGCCTGACGTTGGGCTCAGATTCGCTAACCAAGAGATCAAGAGTCAGATGCTTAACCGACTGAGCCACCCAGGTGTCCCTCAAGAATGATATATCTATCACCATTACCCTGTAGTCTAGCTAAGCAATAGATTATACTGCTATTAGGAGCAAAACACCAACACTAAGAAATACTTTTCAAAAAGAAGACAACAATTTCTTTTTTTTCTTATTTCTGTCTACCTAGAGAATATACTGTACTGAACAAAACACAATAACAAATTATATGTGCTTTGTGACATATTATTTAAAACAGTATTGTAAACAGATACCTATCATCAAAAATTTAAGGCCTAGGGCACCTGGGTGGCTCAGTTGGTTGAGTGTCTGACTCTTGATTTCGGCTCAGATCATGATCTTATGGTTCATGCTTTGAGCCCCTCATCAGACTCTGCACTGACAGTGAGGAGCCTGCTTGAGATTCTGTCTCCCTCTCTCTCTGCCCTCCCCAGCTCAGCTCATGCTTTCTCTGTCTCTCTCTCTCTGAAAGAAAAAAAAAAAAAATTACGCCCAGTGAATAATGAAAACTGTTGGGTCAAAATTTAATGTAACTGAAACCAGTAAATAGGAAAATGTTATATCTTTAGAATCAGTTGATAATAAGATTGTTACATCAAGTAAAATACATAAGTGTAAACTAATATAGATAGTAATGAACAGTACAGATGCCTACTCTCTTAATTTCTCTTCACAAAACTCCTTTCTTTGTATCTTTTGTAGTTTTTGATAATTCTGAACATTGTTAAGTCCTTCTCTTTACTGGACCCAAATCTGTCCCCTGAGACTATAAGCTCTCTGAAAGTAGGGACATGTTTGCTGTCTTAAGCAGATAGTGTGCCTGACATACTTGGGAAGTGCTCAGTAAATAAATGCACAAATGAATTTTTGCTTTCGCACCTTCATGCCATGTCTGTTTTCTGGGTTGATACGAACATGTTGCCGAGTTGCTACCAGTAACTCTTCTCCGTGCTAATTCTTCAAATACTTGAAGACTTAGAAAATATGTCCTAATCCCTTCAGTCCGATCCTAGGAACTTAATAAGTTAGTCCACCATGGTATATGTTAAGCTATCAGACACTGCCAATATTTGACTATTTTTGACCCATAAAAATGGCAGTTGTGTATGAGTTCGCTTAATATTTTAACTCTGTTTCTTTTTAAGTTTATTTATTTATTTTTGAGAGAGAGCAAGGTGGGAATAGGGGCAGAGAGAGAGGGAGAGAGAGAGAGAATCCCAAGTAGGCACCACACTGTTAGTGCAGAGCCTGATGTGGGGCTCAAACTCATGAACCGTGAGATCATGACCCGAGCCAAAGTCAGAGGCTTAACTGAATGAGCCACACAGGCATCCCTCTCTTTGTATTTCTTATATGCCGTGTTCTGTGCCTATTCTCCCCACCTCCCCCCACCCCGACAGTGGCACCCATGTTCACAGAATAGAATATAGCAAGAAAAATCGAGGAAAGGCTTTGGGAGTTCAACACCAAAACATAATGGTAAGTTTTTCCTGCTTTGATGCTAGAAAAGACTCCCAGGGTCAGGCAAAGAAGAGAGTTAGAGCCCAAGGTAGAGTGTGAGTTCTTGCCCCTCCATCATCCTGACTGGAAGAGCAGAAACTCGCATGAGTCCGAGAGCAGGGGTGACCCTGTGGTTTGCTCCTGAAGTGTGCCTATAAGTGTGGCAAGGAAGAAGCCCCTGTGCTTCTAGAGGGGTGGTAGAGGTGAAGTGAGGGTGGTATTGTGTGAATGGGTGGTCTTACAGGGTTTTGGCCTTTTCCCCCTTGGTCCTGGGTAATTATGCTATTTTTGCGTGCTCAAGAATAGCAAGAAAGTGGGAAAGGGGCTCAGACAGGTTCAGTGAACTCCTGCTTGCCAGGGTATGGTGACCAACAGAATGAAATCTTGCACACCAGAGGTGGGAGGGAAGTTGCAGTCATTATATAGGGATGAGGGAGGGTCCACTACAAAAACCAAGCATGGTGCGTGTCTCAGGAGTTGCGGATGATGACCCAAGAGCCAGATGCTACATCCCCTTCTAAAACGTATGACACCCCATTAGCTACCTTCTATTCAGCTAAACTACAGTCCTACGAAAAGAGGGGACCATTGGATTGTCTGAGATTAAATTTCTTCCAGAGAAAGAAATGTACCTTGTAGTTAAAATAGAGATGAATAAAGAAAGTTATTCTCACACGTACATTTCCCTTGCTTAAAATCCAGGATTTCCCGCCATACTGAGAATACAATCTGAAGATTTTACCATGTCTGTAATGCTCCTGCCCACCTCTCTAAACCCATTTTTTACCACTTAGCAAAGCTTGATACAAATCCTAACGCTACTTCTAACCCTAACCCTAACACTAACCCATAACCTAAACTAACCCCTAACACTATTTCTTTTTTTTTTTTCATTATATGAAGTTGATTTTCAAATTGGTTTCCATACAACACCCAGTGCTCATCCCAAAAGGTGCCCTCCTCAATACCCATCACCCACCCTCCCCTCCCTCCCACCCCCCATCAACCCTCAGTTTGTTCTCAGTTTTTAACAGTCTCTTATGCTTTGGCTCTCTTCCACTCTAACCTCTTTTTTTTTTTTCCTTCCCCTCCCCCATGGGTTTCTGTTAGTTTCTCAGGATCCACATAAGAGTGAAACCATATGGTATCTGTCTTTCTCTGTATGACTTATTTCACTTAGCATAACACTCTCCGGTTCCATCTATGTTGCTAAAAAGGGCCATATTTCATTCTTTCTCATTGCCACGTAGTACTCCATTGTGTATATAAACCACAATTTCTTTATCCATTCATCAGTTGATGGACATTTAGGCTCTTTCCATAATTTGGCTATTGTTGAGAGTGCTGCTATAAACATTGGGGTACAAGTGCCCCTATGCATCAGTACTCCTGTATCCCTTGGGTAAATTCCTAGCAGTGCTATTGCTGGGTCATAGGGTAGGTCTATTTTTAATTTTTTAAGGAACCTCCACACTGTTTTCCAGAGTGGCTGCACCAATTTGCATTCCCACCAACAGTGCAAGAGTGTTCCTGTTTCTCCACATCCTCTCCAGCATCTATAGTCTCCTGATTTGTTCATTTTGGCCACTCTGACTGGCGTGAGGTGATCTCTGAGTGTGGTTTTGATTTGTATTTCCCTGATGAGGAGCGACCCCTAACCCCAAGTCCTAACCCTTAACCCCTAACACTATTTCTAACCCTAACCCTTAACCCCTAACCCTAACACTAACCCCTAACACTATGTCTAACCCTAACCCCAAACCCTAACCCTTAACCCCTAACTCTAACCCTAAGGGGCTTACCTTGTTTTTCATCTCTAAGAGATCACTGACCTGTTTTTGCCCAATACATACAGTGTCTTGCAAACCATTATTTTATGTACCTTGTCCTTTTATTGTTTCAGATGGGAGGGTGAATCTGATTTCTTTTATTCCATCTTGGTCTTTAGATATTACGGGTTACAGATAAGCTGGTCCTTCTTTATGAGTATGGATACCACTGGGATATTCAGTGAAAATCAACATATCAGACAAATTTTTTTGTTTTATTAAATGTTTCCTTTTCAAATTGTTGCTTTTGCGTGCTTAACTTAAAATTTGAAATCTCTGCAAATTTAATAATATACTTGTTATACACATTGTGGTTTTTCCTCTCTTAAAAAATAATATGTCATACAGGTATTTAATCTTCATTATAGAGTAATTTGTTATTTTTTGAACTGCCATTTTTATAATGAAAGGTAGCTATGTGTTGCAGTAGCAGTTTTTGGTTTTTATTTTCTTTAGAGACTGCAAAAAGGACGTTTCAAGAAAAGGGCATCTTGGCAGGAGAAAACAGGGGTTTTAAGCCTCATTTGACTTTTATGAAATTGTCCAAAGCACCACAGCTCCGGAAGAAGGTGAGTGGACAGTTTTATCCTAAGCCTTGTTTTGCCCGCTACACCAGCCTTAATAAGCATGGTTGGGGCATGAGTGACATTTGCGGTCGTTTTTGACCCCCTGCTACTCTTGGTCCCGGGATTCCAAGTGAGATTGTTTCCAGTTCCCAGGGATGCTGAGCTGGCTCACGAGACTCCATGCAGGCCATTACCCCCTGTGCCCTCCTTTGCCTCTGTGGCTGTTAGCTGTATACTCTGACCCACGTTTCCTGCTGCTTCGTCTGTTGCCATATCTGCTCCGTTGAAGGGTGTTGAGGCAGGGCTGGGGCCCCATTTTACTGCTTTCTTTGCTTATGGTTGTTCACAGCCTGCTGCCCTCAAAGCTTCTTCCTCTGGTCTGCATACCCTGGTGCTGCTCACTGGAACTGGGTTCTTCAAGGTGGGACAAGCTTTTTTATGCCCCTTTACGCATCTCTTTCAAGGGCTCCAGTAGACGACCTTGTGTGTTCAGCAGTTGTTGCCATTATGGCTTGGAACAGGTGTTCCACAGACTGGGCAAGAGGGTAACTGAGGAGCTCCCATCCTCCCATCACTTAAAAGTACTTTTTCCTGACACGAGCTGAGGGACCGGTCTCTTGACCTCCCACATCTTAGGGTGACTTTCTGCCTTCTCACAGGTTGGAGTAACTTTTGGTTTTCTTCAGGATTCATGAGCTTTTCTCCTGGAATCCTAAGGGCACCCTTCATTGTTTTTCCCATTTCAGCCTAGGGAGCGTCTTATGCACATTTAGACATCTGACCTGCTCTAACATACCAGAGTTCTGGAGATGGCCATGCAGATTAATATTCGTTCCTACTCTCCATGACCCTTTGCTGCAGTTAAGACTGATTTGCAGCTTTATAAATGAAGGTCATGTTTATTAGTAAGTAGATCTCTTTTCTAAATTTGGCACATATTGTATTTAACGTCTTTTCGCTCAGAAGGTCTTTTCAGTCTTTTAGAACCTCTGTTTGGGTGATTGACCATCCTGTGGTTGTGAGTTTTTTACAAGCTATTGTGAATACTTTCTCAAAAAGATGTTTTTTTTTTTCTTTTGGTGACTATGCCCCACATTCAATAATAACTCTATCAGGTAACATTCCTAAATATTTTAAGTAACAGATGTTGAAATTTGGACTAACAACTGTCAAAACTTGCAGACTGATGGTTTACTGTTTTTACTCATTATCTTTCTTGTTTTGCTTTCAAATGGATTGTCCTCTTGCCAGTGATTTCACACTTAATCACAGAATGACAAATCAGTGGTGAAGGTAATATCCATCATTTCAAAATGTTTCTTTGTCTTTACAGTTTTAGCTTTTACATGAGAGCACACAAGGACATTTATCAAAGGAGTGTTTCAGCTACTCCAGAATCTCAATTTCAACGTTTCAAGCTAAATTTAAATGATTCCTTGGCAGTTAATTTCCGCAAATCTGCTCCCTTATTTTATAGAAAAGGGATATGAGACTAACAAATGTTAAGTGGCTGAATGAGATCCTGTTCCTCCATTTGCAGAGCCCTGCATGGAACCCATCTTATCTCTTTCCCAGGCTCATATTCTCTGCCCCCACTGGCCACATCCAGTTCATCCAAATTAATTTCTGTATTTACGTGAGGAGCTCCCTGGTCCAAATCCTATTAAGTCAGCCGATATTTACTGAGTGCCTAGTACGTGCCAGACATTGGTGCTGGGCTCAGAGTTATGATCAAAATAGAAACAGTCCCTGCCTGAATGGTATATAAAATCTAAATCGGATTGTATTTTGTCTAGATTAGAAAGCGTAATCTTTAGAAAATAAATTATTATTATTAAAAAATTTTTTTTCTTACAGTTATTTATTTTTGAGAGACAGAGAGAGACAGAGCACAAGTAGGAGGGGCAGAGAGAGAAGGAGAGAGAGGAGACAGAGAATCCAAAGCAGGATCCAGGCTCTGAGCTGTCAGCACAGAGCCCGACGCAGGGCTTGAACTCACAAATCGTGAGATCGTGACCTGAGCCGAAGTCGGATGCCCAACCTGACTGAGACACCCAGATGCCCCTAGAAAATAAATTATGACTTTACTGTCTTTCAGACAGCCAAGTGAGATCTTTTTCTTTTCAATATGGAATGACTCTGTTCCTGTGTACTACTATGATGCCCAGTGTTCCTGAATGCTTAAGAATGTATATTTTAAACTGTGGGATTCATATGTCAACATTGAAGCTTGAAGATATCCACCCTCTAGCTTCAGATCTGGAGTTGTACCTAAAGACCTTGCTTTTGATGGTCAGGCAGTACCACAGGTGATTCTAATCAGATGGTCTGCAGAGTGGTTTAGTCTGAGACCTGCAGGTTTAAATGAATACCCAGCATTTTCTTTATGCAGCAAATCGTTTGTTCCACTGTAAAAGTTAAAGCCAGTATGAAAAGATAGCGTGCACAAAAGTACACTTTTATTATGCTTTGTGGTTTGGAATACAGATTATTTGAAAATATGTGGTTCTTCAGTCTCTTTCTTCTTAATTTTTTTACATTTCCAAACATCTATTCTCCTTTCTCAGCACCAATTCTCTACCTGGTTTTTATTCTGGTTCACTCATTTACAAGGCAATGGACATTGATAAAATCAGTAATGGAAAGTATTGCTAGTGTTCAGTGTTATTTAGATTGACAAAGAATAAAAGGAGGAAGAGAGAGAGAGGTAGGAAATAATAGGTTTCAATCACTCAAGTGTTACGAAGTTTGTCTTATTGCAAGTACTTTCTTTTATTTTAAAAGTTATTTTAATTGTAAAAGTATTAGATGAATATTTGGTCACTGTAAACAGTCCAAACACATGCAAACCTATGGAGTGAATTATATAATTTTTCTTTCATCACTATCCCATCACCACCTTTTCCCCAATTTCTCTGTAGGTTACCACTGCTAGTGGTATATCCTCTTGACTTTTTCTCTATACACTGCAAACGTGTAGATAGATAGGTGCAAATAACCTGCATATAGTTTCTTTAAAACAGAAATAAATATACATTATTTTGATTTATCATAATTTATTCTCCCCTTGATGAATAATTACATTAATGTCTGGGTTTTTTGTTTTTGTTTTTTTTTTTTAGCACAAACAGTGCTGCAGTGAGCATCCTTGTTCATTTTTCTTTGGGTAAATATGCCATTATTTCAAAAAACCAGTTTTTTGAAGTGGAATGTCAAGGTCAAAGGGCATTGTACATTTTAACTTTTTAAAAACACCACACACAGTGGTCCTAATTTATACTTCCAACCATTTTGTATTAGAGGAACATTTGTTAGTGTACGCTTGAGGTAGAAGGACCATCAGGGATTTGAATGGTGGCTTGGTATGGCCCTTTGAGCTATACATTGAGCAATTCCTATAAAAAGTTAAAATATTTATATTCTTTAAGAGGTTCATGCTTCTGAAATTATCCTAAACAAATAGTTTTTATTTAGATAAAATAGATACATAGCATTGTGTAAGTTTCAAGTGTACAACCTAATGATTTAGTATATGAATATATTACAAAATGATTACCGTAATAAGGTTAGTTAACACATCCATCACTTCATATAGTTACCATTTTTGGTTGTTGTGAGAACTTTTACTACTCTCTTAGTAATTTCCAAATATATAATGTAGTATTTTTTAACAATATAGTTATTTTTAACTATTATCACCATGTTGTACATTATATCCGTAGGACTTACTTATTTTATAACTAAGAAACAATTTAAAAGAAGAAGTTCTTTATGTGTAAAGATGTTTACTGAACCACTATCTGTAATAGAGAAAAATTAGAAAAAGGTTCCATTACAGTGAGGGAATTTTTAAGTCAGTTATGGTATATCAATGATTTAAGAAGCTATTAAAATAGATACTTATAAGGACTGTGTTAATAGCACAAAACTTCCTTGTATTTTGACGGTAAAATGTGGGTTCCTGCAATTGCTCTTTTAGCCCATAATTCTTCTGGTAGGTCACTGAATACCTCTGATCTTAATGTCACCTGGAATATAGTAAATTTCTCTTGACACACACAGGATTTCTCTTGTGGTTGGTTGGGAGTTTGCTGAGGTTCTGAGGAAGAGTGGAGCCTTAGTGGGCTGATCATAGAAATGGTGATGGGCAAGTTAGATGTCTCATGACAATGAAGGGTAAGGCGAAGCCACCAGATGCAGAAAACTTGAAGGTTTTCCATCATCCTGAGGAGTGTTGTTTCTGGTATGGATAGGTGGTACGTAGCGAAAGTATCTAGAAAAGAGCTAATAGTATCTCCCACCAAGATGCTGTTTGGAAGGTTGGTGTACTCTTTATATTTCAGTGTGACCTGCTAGAAGGTCATCCGGAAATCACTTTGTGTAGTGAGTAGATACTGATATACTCCTAAGATACCGCTGTTATTACTGTAGACATGGTAATTATTGGTAAAAAGGGTGTTCTGGGTGGAGGGGTGCTCTGCATCATTATAGGCAGATTCTGAGGTAGTTAAGATTATCCATTCATTATTATCTACGGGAAGTATAACCAATTACTCTGTAATAGGACTTCAACTGGTATTTTTTTTCACCATATACTGAATCATTTTTACAATTTAAAAAGCTGTTAATCCATGCCAGTGTGTGTGTGTGTGTGTGTGTGTGTGTGTGTGTGTGTGTGTGTGTATAAAGATTTAAAGCTGAAGCCATAATTGGTCTGTTCATGAAGATAACATGTGTCACTGGTGTAAAAGATATGAACAGATCTCTGGTGCAGGGGATGAATGTTTACCACCACTGGAACAGTCATAGGATCTGCTATGAGGATTTCCCAGTGGTGTTTAGTGTTGGCTGCAGAAGTCCTAGGCTGTGGGGTGCCATCCTCTGATAGGCACCTATTTGTAGGTAATACCACTTAGTAGAATTAACCAAAAGTCCAGTGGGATAACCAGAAGTTCTGTAGATTGTGATCAGCATTTTGAAAATACAGAAACTCTTGTTCAAATTTCCTGGTTGGAACTTCCTCAGCTACAGCATGACTTTCTGGTTCCCAAGCTCAGAAGTGAGTTCTCTTAATTTAGAATCTGAGAAACTTAAGATTTCCCTTGGCATTATATGTTTTTCTAACAGTAGGAGGCATTTAGTCAATGTGTTAGTTTTGCATATTCTTAGTTTCATGAAATTCTAGTAGGGTATATTGCATTAGAGACTATTGAAAATAGTTACTGTATATTTTAAAGGTAGTTTGATTATCATTGTGCTTTGAGAGTTGTAGTTTCTTTCATTAAATGAATGGAGCCTTAGAAAATCTTATTAAATTGCCATGTGTCTGAAATAGTAACTAAAATTCAAGTTCTCTGTGTAGTTTTCTTGGAATGTATTTGTTTTATGTGCTTAGTCTGCAACTTTTTATATGCTTTTTATCCATGCTTTTAAGTCCATGCTTTTTATATGCCTTCTTTTGGATATATTTTTCTCACTGCGGGACCTCGTACTTCTGTGATTTAACCATTGCAAAAACTGGTTGGTTAGAAATGTGTGCTAACACTTGGTGGCAGAAGAAGACCAGTTTCAAATCAAAAAGTATCTTAATGCAAATCTAGATTCCTTAAGAAATAAATGTGATCTTTTCATGGATAAATCCGTTGTTTTTAAGCATTAATTATTTTCTAGCCTTTTTAGATCCTTTTCCTGGCCTATGACTCTTTCAAATTACTAAGGTAGCACTAAACCAACAAAGCTATAGTTTGTTAATTGGCACTTCCTTGTAGCAACTTTTCACAGAGTTAGACAGTGAGAGAACTTTAGAATGAAAGAAATGGTCTCCTTTGAAATTGTTAGCTACAAATGTCACTTAGACTGGTTTGTTTTGAGTGCAGGATTTGATATGCAGAAAGCATGGGCAAAGAAGTGGTTATCGGACCGTAAGATGATGAGGCTGGGTGGGAGAAGCAGGGAGGAGAATACAGGTCAGTCATCAGTAGAGATGGCAATGGGAAGTGGAAAAGGAGCGTATGGATGATGGTGGCACAATTAAGGGGGAAAACCCAGTCCCTGATTCAATATACAGGACCAGTTGTAGTACAGAATTTCTACGCTAGGTTGGCTGAATCCCATCCTTCCTCTGCCAGGATCTTCTGCCGTTGTCTTTCCTCACCTACTGCCATTATTTACTCTTATGTATCTAGCAGGTAGCACATTTTCTCAGGATTTTGTTAAGTGGCTGGTATAATGTAGCTGCCACTGACTTTCCTGGTTCTGCACAATGATGTGCCTTTATAAACCATTTCAAAACTCAGGAGTGCTAGACTGTTCCTTCTCAAGGGAGTCTCTATAATAAATTTGGAACAGCACAAGTTTTCTTGTGTTACCTTTGTTGTTTAGCTCTGGACAAATCTTATAGTCTTTCTTGACCTTTGCTGACTCATAGAGTTACAATGCAACTCATTAGCCTTAATGGTTCTTGACTCCTGTGCTATTCTGAAATGTCTATATAGTAAGCATTTTGCCCAAAGAGGTGAATTTGGCTTCAAATAGAGATGTTTTTGTTTTGTTTTGTTTTTTTAAAACCTCAGATAGATTTTCTTATATGCATGGAGGGAGGCTTTCTCCTAGCAGAAAGGAGAAAGTTCTTTAAGTGTAGGAAGGTGGTGGCAATTTAGATATGGATCTCCCCATTTCTCCTCTTGGAACCATACAGAACAATAAAGATGATGGGAAAAATATCATGAACTGCATCTTCAGTGAAAGAGAAATCTGTAAAAAGCAACAGATGTGCAAATATGTCCAGAAGCAACTGGAACTAGTGGGGTTTTCATGAGAAGTTGCTTCAGGTGGGGGAGATGGTAGAGGGAGAGGCAGGCCTATGGGTGACGGATCTCAGAAATGATCAGCAAATGTTCACTCCCAGAGGGTGAGGGCTCCACTGTAAGAAGGCATAGAAGATGTGGAAGGGGGCCCAGAGGAGGTGACTCTCAGGAAGAGTCGCCTTCCAAAGGTGGGGGTTGGGGGGAGTCCCTCCAGCAGCAGCCAAGGAGCTCAGGGCTGGCAGCAGGGAGGCGGGCAGGCCCATCCTCACAATAGTCCATCCCTGTCTCAGAAGAGGAGGAAGCCCTGAGCACGGGAGCCTGCAAAACTGCCCTGCCACTCCCGTCACCTTGTCCCTGAAAGACTGCAAGACTGCAGCTGCAGGGATCAGCAAGCCTTTGTCATTCCAGACAAAAGCTTGTCTTAAAATGTCCAGGGAATACTACGTGGCAATGAGAAAGAATGAAATATGGCCTTTTGTAGCCACATGGATGGAACTGGAGAGTGTTATGCTAAGTGAAATAAGTCATACAGAGAAAGACAGATACCATATGGTTTCACTCTTATGTGGATCCTGAGAAACTTAACAGAAGACCATGGGGGAGGGGAAGGAAAAAAAAAAAAAGTTAGGGAGGGACCCAAACCTAAGAGACTCTTAACTGAGAACAAACTGAGGGTTGGTGCGGGGTCGGAGGGAGGGGAGGGTGGGTGATAGGTATTGAGGAGGGCACCTGTTGGGATGAGCACTGGGTGTCATATGGAAACCAGCTTGACAATTTCATATTTAAAACAAAAATGTCCTTGGTACAAGGTAAAGCAGATTTCTTCAGTAACCGATTCCTGAATCTCCCAATGCCAAATGACTTAATTACTCGTGAGTTTTAGTTGGTTTTGAATTTCTTTGTACATCAGGTGCACTTAGACCTAACGCTCATGTAGAATTCTTAGAATTTTCTTAATTAAAAATCAGTAAATAAACAAAACAGCAACACACCTCTTTTTTTTCATGGTTTTTTAAAACTAAAAATTCAGTGAAATCTACTGAGATGGAATTAGAATTTCTTCTGAGATATTCTAGGTGCCATTAGTCAACTGTGTCATCTAGAGTGTGTCCAAGAGCACTATTTATAGCAAATGACTTCATTTATGTTTCTGATGGCATTTTTCAACTTCATGCTGTTGTGTTGTCTCTTTCCATATATTGAAAAAAACCCCTAAATAAGTTTGCAATTATTTAACAACTGAAAATGATACCTACACAGGTAAACTGAATGTTCATTAGAAACTGTTTAGCACTTTATACATCTTTAAGGTTGAAACATAGAGAAAATTACAGACAGAAAGCTGAATTATTTGAAGGAAGGATTCTAGGAATTGACTAATGTCAGAGTAATAAATGATATACCTGATTGATCCTAATTCTGTTAAAGATTTTGAAAACGTTGAGAACTCTAGAAGAAATGACACAGTCAACCTAGTTTTAAGTCTGTGCAAAGTGGAATGGAGATTTGAAGGAAGTATTTCCATGAACATTTCTTGAAATTGTTCTCTCAGAATATCCCCCAGGGTTTTATGTGAGGCAACGATTCTGTCTTGAAGTCAATGTTAGAAGTGAGGGGTTAAATACAGTTAATCTGATTCCTTATTCCACCACTTCTTAGGATTTTTAAACTGGCAACATTTATTGTGAAGCTCAAGAGCTTACAGCAACAAAGCGTTGTTTTCTGCTCAGAAACATGGGTCAGGTGTGGCTCTACTCCACGGCGTCTTTACAGAGGACCTTGGCTGGGCAGCCTCCGTGTAGGACCTTGCTGGTCTTTTGGCAGAAGGAAACAGGAGACGCCAAATCATAGGCTGATTTTTATTAAAAAAAAATTTTTTTTAATGTTTATTCTTTAGAGAGAGACAGACAGAGACAGAGAGAGACAGAGCATGAGCAGGGGAGGGACAGAGTGAGAGAGGGACACAGAATCCAAAGCAGGCTCCAGGCTCCGAGCTGTCAGCACAGAGCCTGATGCGGGGCTCGAACTCACGAGCTGTGAGATCATGACCTGAGCCAAAGTCGGATGAGCCACCCAGGCACCCCATAGGCCAATTTTTAAAGCCCAGAAGTGACGCACATCATTTCTGCTCATATCTTATTGGCCAAAGCAAGTCACATGATCCCTTCTGAGTTCAACAAAGCAGGATGTATAATGTACATTCAGGAAAGGACACCACAAGGAGGGGCAGTGAATATCAGCATTGTTTCCCAAATGTACTTGACTAGCAAGTTGTTTTTTTTTTTTTTCATTGGCCGTCTTGTGACACTTGTGTTTGGCAGAACATGGGTTTAGGAAATGTTGGTCTTGATAATTTAGGCCTAAATGATATTTTCGCTTCGAACATCCAGATTCAGTGGGCATTTTTACTTATTTTCTTGCATTTGTATTCATAGACAAAGTTCTGATTTAATTATAATTTAAGAAACAGAGTTTTAGAACTGGTATTAAAATATGCAATAACAAAGTATTCAAGGTAATTAGAATTGCATGGGTTTAGCTTCACTACATTAAAATATAAATGTTCTGTCTATCTCAACTATTACTGTTAGTGTTGGAAAAAAACCTTTTATTTTATTTAAAAATTTTTTTGTACTATTTATTTTTAAATTTATATCTAAGTTAGCATATAGTGGAATAATGATTTCAGGAGTAGAATCCAGTGATTCATCCTCTACATATAACACCCAGTGTTCATCCCAACAAGTGTCTTCCTTAATGCCCCTTGCCCATTTAGCCCATCCCCCCCACCACAACCCCTCCAGCAACCCTCAGTTTGTTCTCTATATTTAAAAGTCTCTTATTTTTGTCCTCCTCCCTGTTTTTATAT
Source organism: Panthera tigris (assembly GCF_018350195.1). Classification (NCBI taxonomy): domain Eukaryota; kingdom Metazoa; phylum Chordata; class Mammalia; order Carnivora; family Felidae; genus Panthera; species Panthera tigris. The sequence goes on from NC_056664.1 coordinate 117,650,686, forward strand.
TATTTTTGCTTCCCTTCCCCTATTTTCATCTGTTTTGTATCTTAAATTCCACATATGAATGAAGTCATATGATATTTATCTTTCTCTGACTAATTTCGCCTAGCATAATACAGTGTAGTTCCATCCATGTTGTTGCAAATGGCAAGATTTCATTCTTTTTGATTGCCGAGTAATACTCCATTGTATATATATACCACATCCTCTTTATCCATTCATCTATTGATGGACACTTGGGTTCCTTCCATACTTTGGCTATTGTTGATAGCACTGCTATAAACATTGGGGTGTATGTGCTCCTTTGAAACAGCACACCTGTATCGTTTGGATAAATACCTAGTAGTTTAATTGCTGGGTCATCGGGTAGTTCTATTTTTAATTTTTTGAGGAACCTCCATACAGTTTTCCACAGTGGCTGCACCCGTTTGCATTGCCCCCAGCAGTGCAAAAGAGATTCTCTTCCTTCACATCCTTGCCAACATCTGTTGTTCCCTTAGTTGCTGATTTTAGCTATTCTGACTGCTGTGACTGGTGGTATCTCATTGTGGTTTTGATTTATATTTCTTTGATAATGAGTGATGTTGAGCATTTTTTTCACGTGTCTGTTAGCCATCTGGATGTCTTCTTTGGAGAAATGTCCATTCATGTCTTTTGCCTATTTCTTCACTTGATTATTTGTTTTTTGGGTGTTGAGTTTGATAAGTTCTTTATAGATTTTGGATAGTCACCCTTTATCTGATATGTCATTTGCAAATATCTTCTCCCATTCCATCGATTGCCTTTTAGTTTTTCTGATTATTTCCTTCACCGTGCAGAAACTTTTTATCTTGATGAGATCCCAGTGGTTCATTTTTTCATTTGTTTCTCTTGCCTCTGAAGTCAATGTTGAATAAGGAGTTGCTATGGCTGAGGTCAAAGAGGGTTTTGCCTGTTTTTTCCTCTAGGATTTTGATGGCTTCCTGTCTTACATTTAGGTCTTTCACCCATTTTGAGTTTATTTTTGTGTATGGTGTAAGAAAGTGGTCCAGGTTCATTCTTCTGCATGTCGCTGTCCAGTTTTGCCAGCACCATTTGCTGAAGAGACTGTCTTTATTCCACTGAATATTCTTTCCTGCTTTGTCAAATATTAGCTGGCCATATTTTTGTGGGTCCGTTTCTGGGTTCTCTATTGTGTTCCACTGATCTGTGTGTCTGTTTTGTGATCTGTGTGTTGTGTGTCTTGATGATTACAGCTTTATAATACATTTTGAAGTCCGGGATTGTGATGCTTCCAGCTTTGTTTTTCTTTTTCAGGATTGCTTTGGCAATTCGGGGTCTTTTGTGGTTCCATACAAATTTTAGGATTGTGTGTTCTAGCTCTGTGAAGAATGCTGGTGTTATTTTGATAGGGATTGCACTGAATATGTAGATTGCTTTGGGTAGTATTGACATTTTAACAATATTTGTTCTTCCAATCCGTGAGTATGGAATATTTTTCCATTTTTTTGTGTCTTCTTCAGTTTCTTTCATAAACTTTCTATAGTTTTCATCATATAGATTTTTCACCTCTTTGGTTAGGTTCATTCCTAGGTATTTTATGGTTTTTGGTACAATTTTAAATGGATTGATTCCTTGATTTCCCTTTCTGCTACTTCATTATTGGTGTATAGGAATGCAACTGATTTCTGTGCATTGATTTTATATCCTGTGAATTTGCTGAATTCATGGATCAGTTCTAGGAGTTTTTTGGTAGAATATTCTGGGTTTTCCATATAGAGTATCATGTCATCTGCAAAGAGTGAAAGTTTGACTTCTCCTTGCTGATTTGGATGCCTTTTATTTCTTTGTATTGTCTGATGGCTGAGGCTAAGACTTCAATACTAAGTTGAATAACAGTGGTGAGAGTGGACATCACTGTCATGTTCCTGATCGTAGGGGAAAAGCTCAGTTTTTCCTCATTAAGGATTATATTAGTGGTGGGTCTTTTGTATATGGCTTTTATGATCTTAAGGCATGATGCTTCCATTCCTACTTTCTTGAGGGTATTTATCAAGAAAGGATGCTGTATTTTATCAAATGCTTTCTCTGCATCTATTGAGAGGATCATATGGTTCTTGTTCTTTCTTTTATTAATGTGGTGTACCACATTGATTTGCAGATACTGAGCCAGCCCTGCATCCCAGGTATAAATCCCACTTGATTGTGGCGAATAATTCTTTTAATGATTGTTGAATCTGTTTGGTTAGTATTTTGTTGAGAATTTTTGTATCTATGTTCATCAGGGAAATTGGTCTATAGTTCTTATTTTTTGTGGGGTCTTTGTCTGGTTTTGGAATCAAGGTAATGCTGGCCTCATAGAATGAGTTTGGAAGTTTTCCTTCCACTTGTATTTTCTGAAACAGCTTCAAAAGAATAGGTGTTAACTCTTCTTTAAATGTTTGGTAGAATTACCCTAGAAAGCCATTTGGCCCTGGACTCTTGTTTTTTGAGAGATTTTTGGTTACTAATTCAATTTCTTTACTGGTTATGGGCCTATTCAAATTTTCTATTTCTTCTTGTTTCAGTTTTGGTAGTTTATATGTTTCTAGGAATTTGTCCATTTCTTCCAGATTGCCCAATTTATTGGCATATAATTGCTTATAAATTTCTGCAGTATTGGTTGTGATTTCTCCTCTCTATTTGGGTCCTTTCCTTTTTCTTCTTGATCAAACTGGCTATGGGTTTATCAATTTTGTCATTTATTTCAAAGAACCAGCTCCTGGTTTCATGTATCTGTTCTACTGTTTGTTTGATTTCAATAGCATTGATTTCTGCTCTAATTTTTTTTATTTCTTATCTTCTGCTGGTTTGGGGTTTTATTTGCTGTTCTTTTTCCAGCTCTTTAAGGTGTAAGGTTAGGTTGTATATCTGAGACCTTTCTTCCTTCTTTGGAAGGCCTGGATTGCTATAGACTTCCTTCTTATGACTGCCTTTGCTGCATCCCAGAGGTTTTGGGATGTGGTATTATCATTTTCATTGGCTTCCATGTATTTTTTAACTGCCTCTTTAATTTCTTGGCTAACCCATTCATTCTTTAGTAGGATGTTATTTAATCTCCAAGTATTTGTTGTCTTTCCAACTTTTTTTCTTGTGGTTGATTTCGAGACCATAGGGCTGTGGTCTGAAAATATGCACGGTGTGATCTTGATCTTTTTGTACTTGTTGAGGGCTGATTTGTGTCCTAGTATGTGGTTTATTCTGGAGAATGTTCCATGTGCACTGGAGAAGAATGTGTATTCTGCTGCTTTAGGATGAAATGTTCCGAATATATCTGTTAAGTCCATCGGGTCCAGTGTGTCACTCAAAGCCATTGTTTCCTTTTTGATTTTCTGCTTAGATGATCTGTCCATTGCTATAAGTGGGGTGTTGAAGTCCCCTGCTATTATGGTATTATTATTAATGAGTTTATTTATGTTTTTAATAGATTTATATATGTGGCTTCTCTCATGTTGGGGGCACAAATGTTTATAATTGTTAGCTATTTGGTGGATAGATCCCTTAATTATGATATAATACCCTTCTCCATCTCTTGTTGCAGTCTTTATTTTAAAATCTAGATTGTCTGATATAAGAATGGCTACTCCAGCTTTCTTTTGGTGACCATTAGCAGGATAGATGATTCTCTATCCCCTTACTTTCAATCTGTCTTTAGGTCTAAATGGGGCTTTTGTAAACAGCATATAAGATCTTGTTTTCTTATCCATTCTGTTACTCCCTGTATTTTTATTGGAGCATTTAGTCCATTGGCCTTTAGAATGAGTACTGAAAGATGAATTTATTGTATTCTGTTCCTTGTAGAATTGGATTTTCTGGTAGTGTTCTCTGGTCCTTTCTAGTTTTTGTTGCTTTTGGTCTTTTTTGTTTTGTTTCATCTTTTCTCCCCACAGAGAATGCCCCCCCGCCTTAAACTTTCTTGCAGGGCTGGTTTGGTTGTCATGAACTCCTTTAGTTTTTGTTTGGGAAACTCTTTATCTCTCCTTCTATTTTGAATGACAACCTTGCTGGTTGGCTGCATATTTTTCTGATTCAGCATGTTGAATATATCCTGCTGATCCTTCTGGCCTGCCACATTTCTGTTGATAGATCTGCTGCAAAATTTATCTGTCTTCCCTCACAGGTTAAGGACTTTTTTCCCCTTGCTCCTTTCGTAATTCTTGTCAGTGTATTTTGTGAATTTGACTATGATATGCCTTGTTGATGGTCAGTTTTTGTTGAACCTAATGGGAATACTCTGTGCTTCTTGGATTTTGGTGTCTGTGCCTTTCCCCAGGTTAGAAAAGTTTTCTGATCTGATTTGCTTACATAAACCTTCTGTCCCTTTTTCTCTGTCTTCATCTTTTGGGACTCTTATGATTCGGATATTATTCTTTTTTAATGGATCACTGAGTGCTCTAATTCTTATATTGTGCCTTAGTTTCCCTCATTTTTTCTGCTTCATAACTCTCCATAATTTTGCCTTCTATATTGCTGATTCACTGCTCTGTTTTGTCCATCCTTGCCGCTGTGGCATCCATTTGAGATTGCATCTCAGTATAGCATTTTTAATTCATCCTGACTAGATTTTACTTCTTTTATCTCCACAGAAAGGGAGTTTATGCTTTTTCCAACCCCAGCTAGTATTCTTATTATCATGATTCTAAATTCTAGTTCAGAAATCTTGCTTATATCTGTGTTGATTAAGTCCATGTCATTTTTTCCTGCTCTTTCTTTTGGGGTGAATTCCTTCATTTCATCATTTTGGAGGAAGACAAAGAATTAATAAAATTAAAAACAACACAAGCAATCAAATAAAGGAATCTAGATCCTTGGTGTTTTTGGTCTGATTGTTGAGAGAAGCTTGTAGAATAGAGAAAAAAGGGAAAGAAAAGAAAAGAAAAAAAAAGTAAGAAAACATTTAAAATTTAAGAAATGTATACAATAAAATAGAATAAAATGAAATGAAGAAAGTAAAATACAATTAAAAATTACAATAAAAAATATAGTAAAAAAATAAAAAATCATAAAAACAGAAAATAAAAACAACTTTTTCCTCTTTTTGTATCCAAGAATAAGAAAAGAAAAAGAAAGGGGCCCCTGGGTGGCTAAGTCACTTAAACCTCCGACTTTGGCTCAGGTCATGATCTCGTGGTTTGTGAGTTTGAGCCCTGTGTAGGGCTCTGTGCTGACAGCTCAGAACCTGGAGCCTGCTTTGGATTCTGTGCCTCCCTCTCTGCTCCTCCTCTGTTCCCTCTCTTTTCCTCTCTCTCTCAAAAATAAACATTAAAAAAAATTTTTAAAAAGAAAAAAAATGGATAGACCAGTGAACAGAATGAAACCCAAATGAATTACATCCAGTTTCCCCTAGAAGTCAGACTATGAAGCACTTTATAGTCTGTAAACCAATCAGGAGTGTTGTTCCTCTAGGGCTTGGTTGGCCCAGTTGGATGAGGTTTGGTGTAATTGTTCTATTCTCCACTAGGTGGCGCTGCTTAGCTTACTGGTGTAGATCAGTGTGGCATGTGTGTGAAGGGATAAGTGGAAATGGCATCACCCAGCCTCCCAGTCTCTAGCACCAGAACTCTGTGCTCTCACCCACCGGCAATCAAACACCCTTCCTTTGTCTCTGGCTTCCTTCCACTCCCCACTTCTGCACTATCTGTGTCTAAGCCGTCAGCCTGCCAGGTGGCACCTCCCTCTGAATTTTATTCCAGATGGGGCTGCGTTTCCAAACCCCTCACTTCTGAGGGCCCTGTGGCTTGGACCCACTCAGACCTTCTGGTGGGGAGGGGGAGTGGGTCTCACCCAGTAATGGCCAGGTGCTGGATTGTCCCCAGGAACATTTGTCCAATCACACTGCCAAGGCTCAGAGACTGTTACTGACTGCTGGCTTGCCCCAGAATAAGTTCATGCGATTGGGTGGCAGTTCAGGGATTATGGTAAATCACAACACACAACTGGCTCCCAGGTTTCACCGCACCCTGGCATCTTCATTCCAATACCAGCAATCATGTTCTCTGGGGTCCACTGGAACCTTTGCCTGTGGGGAGGCTGTAGGGCCTCTACCAAATGCCCTCATAGCAGGGGAACCCCATGAAGCCCATGGACCCCTTGAATCTCACTGCCTGCTCCTGGGGATTCATCCTTCCTGCCAGAGCACTGTCAGGTATTGAGCTGCGAAATTTCCGACTCTGGTCTCCCCTGTTTATAGAGTCCTAATGGTATTGAAACACTCTCCTTTCTCCCTTTCTTGATCAGTCGCCTGTGGATGTTTCTACTCTTTCTCTTTCCAGCTGCTTTTGGGGGGAGTCCTTTTCTTATATGCTCCCCCCTTTCTCTGTCATCTCTCCTAAAAACAGCTCCCTGCCCCTCTGTGGCTTCTCTCTCTCAGTTCACCTCTCTGCACCACATACCTACTGAGTCCTGTGGCACAAATCATGCAGATTGTTGTGTTAATCCTCAGATCAATTTTCTAGGTGTGCAAAATGGTTTGGTGCTGATCTAGCTGCATTTCAGGGATGAGAGATGCAGAGAACTTCCATGATGCTCTGCCATCTTGGTCCTAGAAATTTCTTTTTTAACAAGTCTTTTTTAGACATTTTGAAACCTCTATGAATTTCATTATCCTAGTTAAGGACAGAATGGAGCATAATGATCTTGTATGAAACTGGCAAACCCCACAGTGGATTGATTATAGTGGATAGCAAAACAGGACATACGATCCAGAAAACCTTAACTTTATTTGAAAATAGTGTTGGTACAGAATTTAGTTTGTTTAGTTATAGGAGCTAATTCCTTACCCACTTGACTAGTCACATAAAAGCAAACCAGCTAGTATTTGTATGGTAATAAGATTTTCTCTACTACTAGAGAGTGATCATCTACCTGTGTTAATTAGAATTAACTGCGTAGGGGCGCCTGGGTGGCTCAGTCGGTTGAGTGTCTGACTTTGGCTTGTGTCATGATCTCGCGGTCTGTGGGTTCAAGCCCCGCGTTGGGCTCTGTGCTGACAGCTCAGAGTCTGGAGCCTGCTTCAGACATGTGTCTCCCTCTCTCTCTCTCTGCCCCTCCCCTGCTCATGCTGTCTCTCTCTCTCTCAAAAATAAACATTAAAAAAATTAAAAAAAAAAGAATTAACTACACAATAAAAGAAGGTAAAGCTATAATTTTTCTAGGGAGCCCCATTTAGATTTGAGGGGAAACTAAGGTTGCAATCCAGAACTGTAACTAGTTTCTATTGGAATTATACTTCTGTTCCTAAATATGAACTGATTATTTTTGGCCATTCATTAGAATATTATTCTTTCAAGGAAAGGTAACTTAAAAACAGAGCAGTACTAGTTTGAATTACTAAATTGCTCGGTTGACTCTCTATTGGTTACTCCAATAAGTTAAAGAAAAAACTTTTTTTATTACTGGACTCTTTGCCAGGGACAGACTTCACATTATGTGTAGTTGAAGACCTAACAAAACTTGCTCGTATCACCTACGGGACTAGCCACCCTTGACTACAGGAACTCCAGCTTAGTTTCTGCAGTAAGTGTTCTTTCTCTAAAACCTACCTGGTGACAACATTTTTAATTGTTGCCAGAATTTGTGATACCATTTTGGAGACCCATCTTTAGGGCCTTTGAAGTACAACTGTAACTGTGCCCTGCCCTTAAGCAGTGACCAGAGTATGAAAGTACTTCTCCCTCTTTAGCTCTTGCCTCCCCCACAGATGAATTTGATTATATAATAATTTGTTACATAACTTTATTTAGACCAGAACATTTCTTTCACAGTAATTTCATGTTTGGCCTCCAGTACTACTGTGAGATCTTACTGAGCTGTTAGCTGGGAGAATGTTCTGACTCCCTCTGGTGGTCCTGCGCTTTTAGCCACATCCCTCCTTATTCATACGCATTCCATTTTTCATGATTTGGTCGTCTTGTATTCTTACTTCTCCCCGTCCCTGACCTACCCTGATAATCAGAAAATGGTAGACAGAGTACTTTGTACTCTTGGACTTCTAGCACAAACATTGCTAGGATTTAATTCCGTGAAGTTAAGTGTGTGTGTGTGTGTGTGTGTGTGTGTGTGTGTGTGTGTTGGGAGGGAAGTGGTCACCTGTGAAAAAACTGAATGCATATGGAAATCATGTCAGATATCCGTCTCAGTGGGTTGTAACCTTCTATCACACATATCCCCTTCTATCACACATATCCCTAATGGCAGGTGCCAAAATTGTAATCCCTGCTGGTAGAGATATGTGTGATAGAAAGAGGTAGATATTTGATAGGTAGGGTGGATATGGAAGGGATGGTGTTGGATTTGGGCAGTCTAGCTTTCCTGAGGCCCATCCCACTGTGATAGACCAGGTATAGCAAAAGAAGAATAGGCCAGTTCATTTAATTTTTTGCATACTACTATGCTAAGATGGAAATCCCTTGTTTCTTAACTTTTCCATTAAAATCTTTTCCCCTACCAAACCTACTGCTTATTTTACTAATCTAGAAGTGCTTCCTGAAATTGTGAAAATATACTTATTTAAAAATTTTCTAAAAGAGAAAGTTGTGTGAAAATTAACTGGCTAATTTGTTTATCTCTGTACTTTTTTGGAAGCAATATGTCATCTCATATTCATAGATACATACTGATACCGAGTCCATTGGGGAAACTATGTAATCCCTGTAATTCTGTATTTTAAGAGTGTACCATGGGGAGATTTCACGTTAAATGTGATTAAGTTTGAAATGAGGACAAAAGAAAGATTCCAGTTGTATATTATGTATAAAATTATTTTGCATGGCAATGTGTATCATATTAAAAAAGAAAATCATTGGATACATTTCTTGCTCTATCTGGAGAGAAACATTAATTTTGGAATTGGTTTAAGAGGCGCACATGATTCCCAAGTTATATCTTTAATGACTGTTTCATATGTAACTATTGCTTTTTTTCTTAAAAAAATTTTTTTTTGATGTTCATTTATTTCTGAGAGAGAGAGAGACAGAGTGTGAGCAGGGGAGGGGAAAAGAGACGGAGACACAGAATCCGAAGCAGGCTCCAGGCTCCGAGCTGTCAGCACAGAGCCCAACGTGGGGCTCGAACCCACAAACCGTGAGATCATGACCTGAGCCAGTCAGATACTTAACCAACTGAGCCACCCAGGCGCCCCTGTAAATATTGCTTTTTTTCTACCAAACTCTTTTATCTTATATGATATACAGGGAATGTTTCCAACCAAGTAAAGTGGAAAGGCCTGTATCATTGAGCACCTTTCTTCCTTGTTCCATTTCCTAACCTATAGCACACTCAGTGTAAATCTTAGTGTTACTTCTTTCCTGGTCCTTCACTCAGTTCTCATAACATTCCCTTGTTGGGACACCTTCCCCTGTTAGGGTCTTCTGTCCTATGTAGAGTGCAGAGAATATGCCTGGGAAGTTGAAAGAAATGAGTAAAGTGCTCTATTGAGAATGATGAGGGAGGAGTAAGGAAGAATGTTGAGGGGAGGAAAATCAAGGAAATTGATAAGTTTATAAGAAAATGGGAGAATAACAAGTACTAGATGCATAGGAGCATGATGAATTATAAAAACACTCTATGTCTCTCTTGCTTAACATGACAAGGCTATGGGTGGCTCATTTAAGCAAATGACTCTTGATTTTGGCTCAGGTCATGATCTCATGGTCATGGGGTCAAGCCCTGCATCGGGCTCTGTGCTAACAGTATGGAGCCTGCTTGGGATTTTCTCTCCCTCTCTCTCTGCCCCTTCCCTGCTCTCTCTCTCACTCAAAAAAAAAAAAACAAAAAACAAAAAAACCCACAAGGTTAAAATTAGTGATGTCTGTGGATGCATTTAAAATATTTCGTCAAATATATGGCCCCGTCTACACTCTCTAGGTATTTAACTTTCATTTGGATCATACCTGTGGCTACAGTTAGGTCTGAAATTCTGTCTATAGATATCTAACCAATTGAGGTGAATGTTTTTTGACCTTTAGGTTATAAAAGCAGAACATGTTCAACCACAATAGAAATATGTTGCAGTATATAAGCTGGTGTTATAGACAAGTTAAAATTATTAGGATTTTTCTGTGAACTTGTTTCTGAATGATCTTCTGCAGAACAGCTTTACTCTCCTGTTTCATTGTTGAGACCCTGGGAAGTTTTTACACCTATTTGCTGGCATTACGTCATGTTGGGAAAGGTTGATTAGAAGGGAAAGCTATCGATTGAAGGAGGAAAACATTTTAGATTAAGTTGTGAGTGAATAGACCACATATGGCGAGATATTTTGATGTGGGGATATTTTATGTTTTATCTTTAGTTTATGGAAATAAATGGCTAAGTTGGTGAATTTGGGAGAACATGTTGTTATTTGTTCCAAACAGCAAAATATTAGGAAAACAGATGTGATAGGGAGGAGTAGGCTGCAGCCTGTTTGCGTCTGAGTGACCACAAAACTGTGATGAGCCAAGAACACAGCTGGGGTTGGATCTCGGGGAATTGAGAATCCAAGTGAGACTGAACTGTGTAGGAAGCAGTCTTGGATGCCTCACTGACCAGGTTCTTTCTTTGTTCCAGTGTAATGAAAAAAGCCAAGGCAAATATAATAGTTACATGGACAAACAGCGTATGCTCTCTCATGCTATCCTCAAGAAAACTTAAGGAGGAACTGGGAAGAGTTTTGCTAAGTAGACAAAGAATGAACCTATATGGCAGCAGACTGTTGTAAATAGAAGTGCTATAAGGGCGCCTGGGCGGCTCAGTTACATATTTGACTTTGGCTCAGGTCATGATCTCATGGTTTGTGAGTTCGAGCCCCACATCAGACTCTCCACCTGCTCTCAGTGCAGAGCCCCCTTCAGATCCTCTGTCTTCCTTTCTCTCTGCCCCTACTACTTGCTTTCTCTCTCTCTTTCTCAAAAATAATAAGGATGAAAAAAATAAAAATAAAGGTGTTGTAGTTTTCCATTGAGCTAGTGACCTTGAGAATGCCCTGGATATCATCAAAATGTTACCTCTCTAGTTAATATGTCATTAGTATAAATGAACTAAATACAGGTGGAAGCCATGTTTCTTCTTCTCTCTGACGGCAGCACTTCACGGAAAGAAACTGCAGGAAGCAATACAGCTCATATTTTCTTGGTGATTTTGTAAAGTGGCTTGCGGTATTAGGAGTCACACATCATCTTTACTATGTGGTGGCTTTCCTTGCCACTTGATACCCCTAAAGAGCATTCAGCTGCTCTCAAAGTGTTAGGATAGGTAGAAGGAGGTGTCAACAGTAGATTAAAAACATAGAATTCTAGCAGCTGTATTTCTACTTATTACTTGCTGAAAGGTATTATAAATATTAGATACAGTGCTAGAGTGAAGAGTTTCTGTTTCTTTTTAAAAATTTTTTTAATGTTTATTTATTTTTGGGAGAGAGAGAGAGACACACACAGAGTGTGAGTAGGGGAGGGGCAGAGAGAGAGGGAGACACAGAATCTGAAGCAGGCTCCAGGCTCTGAGCTGTCAGCACAGAGCCCGACGCGGGGCTTGAACTCACGGACCGCGAGATCATGACCTGAGCCGAAGTCGGCCGCTTAACCGACTGAGCCACCCAGGCGCCCCAAAAGTTTCTGTTTCTTTCCCTAAAGCCTTAAGATTAAACAACGCAGTCGTGCTCAACACAAATTTATAAATAGAGGGATTGAAGAGAAGACCTATCTAAAAACCCCATGGTAAAGTAATAGATGCTCTATCATAAAATAAAATGAAGAATTGAGAAATGGGGATGTCTGGGTGGCCCAGCTGGTTGAGCGTCCAGCTCTTGACTTCAGCTCAGGTGATGATCTCATGGTTGTGGGATTTAGCCCCATGTCCACGCTGAGTGTGGAGCCTGCCTGAGATTCTCCCTCTCTGTTTCTAGCAATCTCCTCTCTCTCTCTCTCTCTCTCTCTCTCTCTCTCTCTCTCTCTTTAAAATTAAAAAAAAAAATTTAAAATAATTGAGAAATACTGTATATTCAAAGAGATGGTTTGTAAAATGCAGACAATCTCCACCAATATTTTACTCCATTATTTGGGTATTAACAGTAGAAGAAGAGCTCTTTTTATAAAGATTATTTGGATAATTTTTTGCATGTCTAAGTAACATCTATGAATTATTTCTCTTTTCCCTCTATGAAATTCATTTGTTATGGACATATAATTATCACTTGACTTATTAATATTAATGCAGCATGTTAAAAGCAGGTATTTTTAGAATGCTAGAGATTCCCAAATTTTCACATTGGTTTTAGAAATATGGTAGTATATTATATATGATTATATATTAAGGATGATTAATACTATTAGAATTTTAATATTTTAAAGGAAATAGTGATGAGCTTGAATGTTATCATTCTATTCTTTTCAATTTGTCTCTGCTCTCTGCTTATTTTGACTGTGAATCCACACTCTGCCTCTTAGTAGCTATGTGTCCTTTGGTAAGTGACCTAATTTCTCTGTGATTCACTTTCCTTCTCTGGGGATAATAACAGTACCAATCTTACAGGGCTATTGTGATTACTAAGTGAGTTAATAAAAGGTTTTAGAACAGTGCCCGTACATAGTATGTGAGTATGTACATATATACGTACCTGTGTAAGTTTTCTCTTACTGTTGTTATACAGATAGATGATAGAGCATCATTTTGTTTGTTGTTTGTTTAAGATTGGCTCGAAACAATAAGCAAAGTACCATTGTCTTTTCTATTTTCCATCACTCTTGCTTTTTCACCTCTAAAGCTAATGGCAGGCATGAGGCAGGGTATCGGGGCCTCACCCAGGCAGCAAACGGACATGCTTGGGCAGGGGGACAAAGGTAGAGCCCAGCGCCAACAGATGGTCCAGAGGGGCAGAAGAGGGGACGGGGAGGCTGCCAGGCAGTTCTCACCCAGGGTGCCGGCGCTGGATCCGAAATCACCATGCTAATCTAAGCCCATTAGCTGGTGTGGTGAGGTGCCTTTGCCTGCTTGCATCCCTGTCAGGAACGGGCTCGGATGGAACTGAGCCTGAACGGGAAGGTCCTCCCTTACCCGGGCCGAGAGGGGCTGCGGGAGGCTGTGGCTCACAAGAAGGTAATTGAAGGGTCTGTATCAGGAGGAAGGTGGAAATGAGACAGTGGAAATAATGAAAAGTGTAGTTATGCCAAGAGATGAAGGAAGGAGTCGTTAAGAATTATAAAGTAAGATCTGCCTCAGAGAAATCCCATGTCAATATACACATTCTCTCTATAACTTTGAATTGCCAATATGTAACTTTTCATTAGGAGCAGTGACCATTAAAAAATATTTTAGTTTTTTAACTAATGCCGTACTACTACAGACATGTAAACTTTTCCCAGTTATGAAAATGAGTATAAAAGATTGCCATTCTTCTTTGACCATCAAATCCCCAAAATGATAAACCAGTTTGGTTTGGCTTTTAATTTACATTCTGAATTTTGGTTTCAGGTCATTATCACATGAAACATACATTTCTTTATAGCTACTGCATAACAGGAATAAAGTATTAGAAAACACAGCAGAGCTCCAGGAATATCAGCAGGACACATCATTTCTTCATCTGATATACAGCCTATTTATGTTTTCATCATGGAAGTCGTGATTAGCGTAAGATAACAAGTCTCGATAAGAAATTATCTGCTATCGTAAAAAAAATCTTAACCTTTTTAATGAAGCTGGTATTCCATTGTTCTTCTGATCACAATAACCTTCTTACAGAAATTAAATTTTATCTTTCAGAACCTTAGAATGATTTTCATATTCAGATTGTGAACTAAAGTGAATTTTCATATTTCATGGCTGTCTTTACTTCTATATCGAAATAAAGTTGGGTGCATAGTAACATCAGTCTGAGGCCTCTTTGGCACATATTAAATTAGACACATCATTTAGCTAAATGTAAGTGATATCGTTGGTGAGTGCTTCCCGAGTAAATAGGTTACATTATTTAGCAGATGCCGCCTTGGATGATTCTAAAAATACTCATCATGGTCTCAGTGGCATTTTTCCCGTATTGGCTCTTTGGGTGCCAATTGCAATCGAGAATGAAGTTCTGAGGAATTCACGGTATAGCGTATCAAAGGTTATCAAGTGGCTTTGAACGTCACTGATAATTCTCCCTAAACCGTGCCTGAAACTAGGCTAAAGGAAAGTAAAACTTTAGTCCTTTCTAATGCTTAATTAAGATAGTCTTGAAAAGTTTTTCTGTTTGATGTTTCTTGCTACTAATTTATTGTTTCAGTCTTCTATCTTGTATTTGACTTCCTTCAGTGTTATGTTGTATAATTGATATGCCACTTATATTAGGTAAAATGATAAATGTGAAGCCCTTGAAAATATCTCCTGTGCCTGCTAGGTTCAAGGCAAATATAAGATTCAGGTGTAGCATTAGACAGTCACCAAGCCTATCCACCATTGCAGGGTTGCAACTCCCTTGGCATGGTCTTGTTGAAGATACCCTACACGTTGTTTCTCTCCAGTTGAAATAATCCCAACTCTCTTGGCCTTTACAGGTCAAATTTTTCTGGCTTTAACCATTTTTATAATTTTCTTTGAGCTCTCCTGATGTGATATACTTCCACCAATCCTTAAATGACAAGGTACCTTGGAAAGGGCCTGGCCTATGAAGAAGGGAAACAGGGAATAATGGGGGGGGGGGCGTCTAAAACCTAAAAATAATGCTAACCCAGACTTCTTAGCTTTGAACTAGAACCTTTCAGGGTGATATCTCTGGGACTGTTTTGGCCACCCAGTGGATCCATTCAGAAAATAGGAACCTTTTTAGCCTTACCCTGACTGATATTCAACTTTGATATACTCATTTATTTTCTTAGAATGATTGTCCTTTATTTTATTATGGAAAAAAACACCACCTGCTGCAGCTGTGGGGAGAGCAATTCAGATACATTTTACTAGAGAAGATGTATATTGCTATGGGGAAAAGTGCCTGAAAAAAAAAAAGAAATATATTGCCAAAAATTCTCTAGAGAACAAAGACCATGTTAATATTATATATCAGACAAAGCAGATTCTTACCTGTTTCTAGATTCTTTATTATTAAAGATGCTTTCTGTTCAGGGCATATAATTTCAGTGCCTCCTAAGGCATGCATTTTGAACCACAGTTCTCTCTATAAATTATGAGTTAAAGAATTAATTCCATTCCACTTTCTAGTAAAAATTCATTCCTTGAAGACTCATGTTGGAAGTCATCTGTGAAGAACTGCAAAAATAATCGGTTCTTACTTTTTTGCTAAAATTAAATTAATTAGCTTAACGATGTTTCTAATGTTTCCCTTATTTCTTACTTAAAAAAAAAATAATGGGGGCGCCTGGGTGGCTCAGTCGGTTGAGCGTCCGACTTCGGCTCAGGTCATTGTCTCACAGCCTGTGGGTTCAAGCCCCGCATCAGGCTCTGTGCCGACAGCTTGGAGCCTGGAGCCTGCTTTGGATTCTGTGTCTCCCTCTTTCTCTGACCCTCCCCTGTTCATGCTCTCTCTCTGTCTCAAAAATAAATAAATGTTAAAAAAAAATTAAAAAAAAAATGATATCTTACAAAACTGAAATGGAGATTATGGTGGCTAGCCAGTGCTGGCCTTGGTCCTTGAAAACTGAAGTTCCTTTTTTTTCCTAAGTTATGACTGGTCACCTTCTGCCTGGCCTAAGGGGATGACACCAGCCTGCCTTGCCTTCCCGCTCCCAACCAGCACCCATGCACAAGTGAAAAAGCATTTAAAAGACAAGTAAGCACGGTCAGTTTCCATTTACTCAGAACCTTTAAGAACTTTTTCTGCAACCTTACCTCTATTGAAGTTATTCCTCTAAGTTCACTAATGACAATATATAAGAGTGTTGTATATATTTAATAGCATTTGTCGTGTAAATATGATAGCATTTACTCTATTTCCCTGTTTTAAACATTTTAGAAGTTCACTTATTTAGTCCATATAACACTTTGATGTAGGTTCACTTGTTAACCTCATTTTATCGTTGAGGAAACCGAGGCCAAACCACATCTTGAAAAGTAGCAGAGCTCGTTTGAACTCCCGCATTTCGATTGCCCCTCAGTACCATGTGCTGCTTTCTCAGGGCCCCCTACCCACCAAACCAAAAGAAGTCCACTTGGTTTCACTCTTACTGAATTTAGAATGAGCAGCATTTGATGCTGTCAGCTGCCCTTCTTTTGAAACTCTATCCTCTGAATTTGTGACAATTACGATTTTTTTCACTTCGGTGTTTTTGTTTTTGTTTTTAATTCCTATCAAAGTTAGCTAGTATATAGTGCGATAACGATTTCAGGAGTAGAATCCAGTGATTCATCCCCTACATATAACAGCCAGTGCTCATCGCAACAAGTGTCCTCCTTAATGCCCCTACCCATTTAGCCCATCCCCCCCCCACAACCCCTCCAGCACCCCTCAGTTTGTTCTCTGTATTTAAGAGTCTCTTATGTTTTGTCCCCCTCCTTGTTTTTATATTATTTTTGCTTCCCTTCCCTTATGTTCATCTGTTTTGTCTCTTAAATTCCACATATGAGTGAAGTCATATGACATTTGTGACAATTATTTATTAAGCACTGTTCCGTGACAAGCAATGTGCTAGGCACTGGGGACATTTCAGTGAATGAAAGTCAGACAAAAGTCTTTGTCTTTGGGGAACATACATTCTAATGGGGAGAGATAGATAATGACAGACCGTGAAAAATGAACACAGTAAAGTAAATTACACAGTATGGTAGGAGGTGGTAGGTGCTGCGGAAGAACGTACATAGATATTTATGAGGAGAGAAACGTCGAAAGGATTTGGGAGTGCAAATTAAAGAGTGTGGTCAGGTAAAATTCTGTTAAGAAAATAAAATTTGAAGGGCACCTGGTTAAGCATGGGACTCTTGATTTTGGCTCAGGTCATGATCTCAGGGTTGTAAGACTGAACCCTGGATCAGGCTCTGTGCTGAGCATGAGCCTACTTAAGATTCCACTGCCCGCCCCCCACCCCGCCCCGCCTCTCTTTCTTCCTGTCTCTGTGCATGTGCACTCTCTCTTTCAGATAAAAAGAAAGATAGAAAGAAACAAACAAACAAAGGAAGAAACAAAGACACAAAGAAAGAAAGAAAAAATTGGATGGCAGGCAGTCTCCCAGGATGGCAGGATGGGAGACTTGCCATGAGGATATCTAGAGGAAGAACATAGCCAGGAGAGGAAGCAGGAAGGGGGATGAGCAGGAGACACGGCCTAGAAATTACTGAGAGGGCAGAGCAGGAACTTGTGGGCTGTTCTGGGGAAGTTGGCTCTACTTTTGAGAAAAGTGGGGACCTCTGGAGAATTTTCAGCAGAGGAGTGACCTGATGTGATGTATGTTTTGATAGGATCACTCTGGCTGTAGAGGAGGCAAGGGTGAGAAAACAGCAGGCTATCAGGATAATCCGGGTGAAAGACAGGACCAAGGTAGCAAGGCAGTAGTGAGAATTAGTCACGTGTTGAAGGGAGAGCCAACAAGATTGGATTGGAGGCAACACTGAAAGAAAGAGGCAAATTCAGGGTGACCCCAGGGCTTTCCGCCTTCAGCTAGAACATTTACTATTAACGGAGGTAGGAAAGTCTGTGAGTGGAGCAGTTAGGAAAGGGCAGCAGCTCAGCTTGGATACAGAACAAGAACATAGATCAACAAAAACATGTTAAATATAATATTAAAAATTAAGGGCAATTTAAATGTCTAACAATAAATAGTTGGATGGATAAATTAGTGATGCCCCCATATAGTGGAGTACTGTGGCAACAAAAATATTAAAAATATCTTGTACATCTGTATATTACTTATTGACATACTAACTGGGAAAAAAAGCTGATTGCCAAATAGTACTCATGGCTCAACCACGTTCCTATAAAAAAGAAAAAAAAGTACTTTGTTTTGCACAGGAGAAATAAAATACATAACAAAATTGTAGTAGTTTCAGTGTGGGGTGATTTCATTTTAATTTTTTGTTTTTATATTTTTTGAAATGTTTGTCATAATTTTTTTGTGAATAAAAAGGGAAAATATGTATTCTAACTGTAATTTAATAAGATTTATATAAATATAATCTGAATATTATATATATATATATATATATATACGTATATATATATATGCATAGAAAAAGACTTGAAGGGTATACCCACACTGTTAATGTGTTGGAAAGGACATGAATTATTTTTCTTCTCTTTCCGATTTTTTGTATTTTCTAATTTTTAAACAGATGACAAGTATTGCCAGGGTAAAATTTTTTTAAGTTATAAATTAAAAGGAAAAATTCACACATAGCCAGTCAACTTGACCTGGAAAGTATTGTACCTTCATCTTGTGGACTGTGTTTTGGGACTGTGAGGCTGGCTGCAGGACCATTGCAAAGGAAGGGGAGAGGGAGACGTTCCTTCTCTTGTTTGGCAGAACTACACAGGTAGCAAGGGCTTCCACTGTGAGTTCACCAACCAGCCTTCTTCTTGATACGAAAGGCACTGAGAATAAGGAGAGGCAGGTAGAGAACAACTTGGAAGGTCCGATGACTTCCTCTTCCAATTCAAATAACCTTTGTCTTCAAATGGTTCTTTTAAAAAAATATGTATTTATTTTGGGGGGCAGGCAGAGAGAGAGAGAGAGAGAGAGAGAGAGAGAGAGAGAGAGGAAGAGAGAGAATCCCAAGTAGGCTCCATGCTGAGTGTACAGCCTGACACAGGGCTCGATCGAACAATCCTGAGCTGAAATTGAGTCGGATTTAACTGAGCCACTCCGGTGCCCCTGTTTTAAAATGATTCTTACAGGGGCGCCTGGGTGGTTCAGTCGGTTAAGCGTCCGACTTCGGCTCAGGTCACGATCTCGCGGTCCGTGAGTTCGAGCCCCGCGTCGGGCTCTGTGCTGACAGCTCAGAGCCTGGAGCCTGTTTCAGATTCTGTGTCTCCCGCTCTCTCTGACCCTCTCCCATTCATGCTTTGTCTCTCTCTGTCTCAAAAATAAATAAACGTTAAAAAAATTATTTTTTTAATGATTCTTACATAAGGAGTTTAAAAATTGCATTCATCTGGTGTGCCTGGGTGGCTCAGTCGTTTAAGTGTCTGACTTCGGCTCAGGTCATGATCTCACAGTTCATGGGTTCGAACCCTATGTCGGGCTCTGTGCAGACAGCCCAGAGCCTGGAGTCTGCTTCAGATTCTGTCTCCCTCTCTCTCTGCCCCTCCCCCACTCTCACTCTGTCTCTGTGTCTCTCAAAAATAAACGTTTAAAAAATAAAAAAATTGTATTCATCTTATTAAGACATTTTATACACTATAAAATGTTAAAATTTGTATCACTTTTAAAAATTTATCCATTTCTCTGTTGTTGAAGACAATTACTCTTTTTTTTATACCTCAAATTTCAACTTGATATACTTTATTATTTCAGAAGCTTAAAGCCTGTGAAGTTCTGAATGCTGCCAATTTTAAACCCAACATTCTTCAATGATTTTTTTTTTTTTTTTTTTTTGCAACTCATCCTAGACAGGGAGACTTTAAAAACAACTTTAAAACCATTTTGTGGTATCCATTTTCAAATGCCAGTAGGCAGTATTGTGTACCGAAGTGTGATATCAGGTTCCAAGAAAGGGATATAAATATGAAGTAGCTGCCCTGCCTCAGTGGAATGATTGAGTGATGTGATTTTGTTTTGTCATTTCAAGGGAGTGAAAAAAATAGACCCCGAATTCTATGAAAAATTTATCAGTCACAGATTTGGAGAAGAAATGGTGCATCGCATAGATCTTTGCTCCATGCTAAAGAAAAAACAAAGTAATGGTTATTATCACTGTGAGTCTTCGATTGTGATTGGTGAGTGCCATTTAAAAATTACTTATTATCTTTAATTTTGATTTTGTTAATATTGTTTCTTTTTGGCAGATACTTAGGGCTAGTTGTATATGTTCTTTTCAGCGATGTATTTTTGTAAATATTATGTTTTGGCGATAATACATTGGAAAATTTGTAAAACATACGCATGGTTCATGTTTATCGGTCAAGATTTTAGTACCTTTGGTTTTTATACTTTTGCGCTTTAAATATAATGAAGTCTTGAAATGTTGATTCGAAATTCATTCCAGTTTAATTTTATTTCATGAATATGAAGAAAACATTTTCTCCAGTGAGGACCTGTATGAACGCACCATTCCACACAAGGCATTTTCATGTTTGCTGCTTTTAATTAGGAATAGAATATTCCAGGTCAGAACGTTTCATTCTGAGAAGATAAAGTCTAGGTGGCCTGCAAAGATTGAAAACGTGTTCTTCAATTTCTTCCCCAAAGGAAACATGTTTTGTGGGGAAACAGATTCACACATGAATACTTCTCTCATCTTATCAGGGAGATGGCATGTGATTAAGACAGACTCATACACAATTACGTTTCCAAGTGAAAAGTGTATAAACCAAATGAAGATTTTTTTTTTTTTTTTAAGCCAGAGCAGGGCTGTTCTGCAGTGTGAATGTATTCAAAGGAATTTGTTCACATGTGATTCACATGTGCTATTTCAAATCCAGGCATCATTCTTATAAAATGGTGAACTTCAAGACAACCTGATTTGTATACTTTTGAAGTAACATGAAAATATTCAAAGAAGATAAATACCCATATCTAAATATTTCAAGGTCTTCAACCAAGATAATTTCTCTCCACATCAGCTTGAAGAAAACCCATGGACGTATACATCCTGAAAGAATCTTAATACTGAAGTCTTTTTAATGCATTAAGGAAATGTTCCAGAGACACAATTTTATTTCCAAATTCTCACTAGATATCTTCAGAGCGGTCGTCATCTTATCTTCCAAAGATCTTAGCTATCTTAAACAGAAGATATTCAATATGTCGTTTGAATTTATGTTCTGAAACATTTCAAGTCGATTTTTAAGGAAGACTTTTGTGTTTTCAGGAGTTTTGCTGGAGTGCTGTCTTCCATGAAGTTTTGATGAGGGCTAAACATTTCCTTTTAAGTTCATTGCAAATGGCAAATGTACAATTTTCTTGTGGAACACAGATTTTGGCTAGCTTGCCATATCTTCTCTGTGATTACTTTAGGCCAACCTTGAAGGAGAGCTCAGTGCTTCATTGCCTCTCCCACTCCCATTTAAAAAGCAAACAAAACCCCCTGAGCAATCTGTAGAATTTCCTGAAGATACTGTGGGATTGGCCTGTATCACTGACATTGCCATTAGACAGCTGTGTTCAGCTCATCCCAAATCACAATACATCAACCATTGAATTTTTTATTTTATTGCTCTTTTCAGCTTAGTCTTCAAAACTCCCCTTATTCCAGGCAATATCTCTAGATTCTCCCCTCAGGCTTCTTTATCTCTCATCTTTTTCTAACTCAAAGCTGTTTAGCTTCTTTTAAGCTCCACCAATCTTGTATCCCCATACTGATCATTTAACATTTATTTTAAAAAATGGATTTTGCCTATTACAAATACTCTACCTTTTCCGTCACATTTTGTGATACCAAAAGGAACTTTAAAATTATATCTGCCTCGATGAGGCTCCTGGGTGGCTCAGTCTGTTAAGCGTCTGACTCTTGGTTTCGGCTCAGGTCATGATCTCACAGTTTGAGTTCGAGCCCTGCTTTGGGCTCTGCGCTGACAGTGTGGAGCCTGCTTGGGATTCTCTCTCTCTCTGTGTCTCTCTCTGCCCCTCCCCTGCTCACACACTCTCTCTCTCTCTCTCTCAAAATAAATAAACTAAAAAAAAGATTTTAAAATAATATCTGCATCTAGTATAATAATTATTGTGTTATAATTAATACACACTAGAATTCCTTTATTTGCTATGGCTAGTTATTGATTTTCTCAATCTTAATTTTATCTGAGTTTTGTAATAGTATTTAGGAGGACTCAGGATACTTTCTTTGTGAGTTTCATTTCTTGATCAGATTTAACTGACTTCTTTTTGATTTGATCCTGACTCAAATTTAAAGCCTGTTTCCTGTACCTTGAACCAATATTTTATTGTATGCATTTATAGAATGGGACAGATTTACATTCTTAACATATTTTGCATTCAGAATTTCTAGGGTAAGAAGTTGGGTTCAAAGACTCGGAATTTTTTATAAAACTTTGTATGTAGGTACATAAGTGAATTTCTCTAGGGAGGGAATTCTTCAGATTGGCATATTTCCTATGTCTTAATTTGGTAATAAGGCATTCTTGGAGAGTACTAGATTCCAAGTCATGGATTTTCTTTTCAGCTGTCTCAATTATGCCATTTAGGGTATCTTATCATTATTATTTAAAAAATATCAATGACTATATGCTTCATTTCTAAGATTTCCAGTTGATTCTTTTTCATATTTTCCTCTTCTGTTCTTTGCTTTGTGGATGCTATTGCTTCATTCAGCTCTTTGAGGCTTTCAATATAATTAATTATTGATGTTCTTTTTATATATTTAAAAGTATTTTAGTTTTTCTTTTTTATTGAGTGAATTTAATGTGTAACATTGTATAAACTTAAGGAGTACAAGTTTTTACTTTGATATATTTATGTATTATGCTTTAATTGCCAATGTAGTGATATTTATCACATTAAATAACTGTACAATATTTATATTTATATTAAGTATATTGTGTATTAGATCTTTATGACTTATTTGCTACTTGTTATAAGTTTGTACACTTTAAAACACCATTACTCTTACTCCCCCAACCCCCAGTTTTCTGGTAATCATGATTTTATTATTTTTTTTACAGATTTAATTTCCTAGATTCCACTTATAAATGATGTCATACAGTACTTGTCTTTCTTTGACTTATCTTGCTTAGCATAATGTGCTCAAGGTCCATCCATGTTGTTGCAAGTGGGAGGATATCCTCCTTTCTCATGGCTGAATAATATTCTATTGTGTGTACATATGACATCTTTTTATCCATATTTTGGATATTGTGAATAACACTGTGATAAACATGGAAGTTCATATCTGGTTGAAATCCTATTCTCATTGCTTTAGGTTTATATCCAGATCTACTGGATCATATGGTGTTTCTATTTTTAAGTTTTTGGGGGACTCTGCATACTCTTTCTTATAGTCTTTGAACCGATTTACTTTCCCACCAAAAGCGTATAAGATTTCTATTTTCGCCATATCTTTGCTGGCACCTATTGGTTCTTGTCTTTTTGTTGATAGCCATTCTAACAAGTGTCAGATGACATTGTATTGTGGTTTTGACTTGCATTTCCCTGATGATTAGTGATGTTTAGCATCTTTTCATGTGTCTGTTGGCCATTTTGAACAAAAAACCAAATAATCGGATTTAAAAATGGGTAGAAGAGCCAAGTAGACATTTCTCCAAACAAGACTTCCCATATTTTTTAAATCTCTGGTTCCGTGGGTGTGAATTCTTCTATTTGTTGGATCTTTTGTGGCACTTTCTTTCTTCTGACGCTTTTTAGGTTTTTGAGAGCTCGTTGTGTTGTACATGTGTGGTTTGCAGATGAACTGGCAACAGCAAACCGTGCTTGTCCATAAGGAGTTGGAATCTATTCTTTTCGTGTCTCTTATCGATTTGTGAGATGTGTTGTTTTGTTTTGTTTTGGGTTTTGTTTTTATAGTAAAGACAATTAGCCCTTTGCCATATTGGTCCAAATATTTATCAGGTTTTATTTTACATTTAATTTTGGTCACAAGGCAATTTTCACATTAAATGTTTTTAATTTTTGTTAAATTATAGATGGAATGTTCTCCTGTGATTTCTTCCATCATTATAGAGTCATCTCCAAATCAAAGATTTGATACGTATTCATTTATGTCTTCCAGTTTTTTTGTTATTGCTTTTGCATTTGAGCTTTTAATCTACCCGGTAGGATCATTTATACAAGTACTCGGACACAGAGGATTAATGCAGAAATCCAGTTGCTAAAAGTGAGTGTGAAGTAGGGATTTAGCTTTAGGAATATATTTTTATAATATTTTTTATACCCCAACTGTATGTTCTAAGATCACAAATTAGCATCTTCCATTTTGTACTTCACTGGCACAGGGTTTGTTTGTTTGTTTGTTTTCTAATTTTAGTAATTTGCCAGTATTGGGGTGATTTGTGTAAAAAATCTGGGTTTCTGCTGCCTTCTGAAAAATCAGAAAATGTGATACTGGTTCTCCATTCTTGCATGGTAGCGATTTTCTAGATAGGGTAGTAGGCACACTGACCTTAGAAGTAGCTGCTTTTTATTATCCCCCTTATTCTGTTGTTGTTACCATAAATTTGCTGAACTTGTTCACACTCTGTGCTTGGCTCCTGAAGCCCTCTGAATTTGGATTCCCCTGCCAGCTATTGCTGTTTCCTGTGCCTGCTTTACATTTCAATGCTGAGCATTTTCCTCTGTCTTTAGCCATCATATACCTCGATGTGAGTGTTAGGGGAGTTTGGTAGAATATGGAGACATCATTCATATTTTCAGATACAAAAAAAGGTTATATCTCTTAGTTCTCCCATCATCAAAACTTTGGGTAATATTATGCCTACTTAATATTGGGCTGCAACTCCTTACAAACCTAACTGCAATAATCAACTAAAATTCAAATCCAAAAAGGAAAAAAAAAGGAGCACCTGGGTGACTCAGTCGGTAAAGCATCAAACTCTTGATTTCGACTCAGATCGTGATCTCTTGGTTCATAGGTTCAAGCCCCACATAGGCTCTGTGCTGACAGCATGGAGCCTGCTTAGGATTCTCTCTCTTCCTCTCTCTCCGCCCCTTCCCCTCTTGCATGTGCGTATGCTTTCTCTCTCTCAAAATAAGACTTTTTTTAAAAAAAGGTAAAAAAAAAATTTTGTGGTGAAATCAGGAATGAAATATGGCTCAGGTATCCTAGCATGGTGGAAGCTGTTCTCAGTGAGCTACTTAACAGTTCGGTGAATTAATTTTTCTCAGGCAGCTATATTCCATTTATGTTTCCTTAGGGGAGGTAATTGACTAAATGACACCCTTTGTAAGATTGATGAGCAATTTAATGATTGCAAAGACTAGTTTACTTTCAGCTCTCAGACATACCTTATAGGAGGCAATGGGGAATTTGAAAGGTCTAGACGTTGTTGTTGTTTTTTTTTTGGCAGGCCAGTGTATTTCTTTATAACTTTCGCAAGTAGATGTGGAAACCATAATTTTCTGGGATCCTGACTGTTTTTTGGTTTCACAATAATTAGTCATCATTAACTTAATGAATGTTATTGAGCATATACAATGCATTTATGCCTTGGGGCTCCTGGGTGGCTCAGTTGGTTGAGTGTCCAACTTCGGCTCAGGGCATGATCTCACGGCTCGTGGGTTCCAGCCCTGCATCAGGCTCTGTGCTGACAGCCTGGAGCCTGTTTCGGATTCTGTGTCTCCCTCTCTTTCTCTCTCTGCCCCTCCCCTGCTCATGCTCAGTCTCTCTCTGTCTCTCAAAAATACAACATTAAAAAAAATTACAATGTGTATATGTCTCTCTTTGGTATAATGAGGTATGGAGAACTATAAGACAGTCCTTAAGTGTGATAGTCACTGGGCAATGAGAAATGGGGAGGAATGAGGAATAGATGAATAGGGTTTTGCCCATGACAATAGTGGGCTATGTTAGGACACAGTGGAAGAAGCTTATGATTTTATCTTCTCAGAGAGTGTGGGAGTAAGGAGTGGTAGAGGTCAAAAGAATAGGATAAGACTGAATAGACAGATGGAGAGTAGCAAAAGGACACCTTCTAGGAGCAGCAGTTATGATTTACAGGGGAGGGAAGCGATGGGTTGGGAAGCAGTGAAGAGGCAATATTAGTGATAGACACACTGCAAAGACTAACGATTGAACCTGTAATCTAGTTAGCTAAGGAAGGTGTGGCAAGGAGCTTGCTAGGTTTGGGTGTAGAAGTAGGTGAAAGAGGTAGGAAAGGAGATACGCACAGTCATACATATTGAGACCGAGGATGTGTAATAAAAAGACTGAGCAGATAGACGTGGGATAAAAAGAGGGTGAAATTTAATACTTCCTGTAATAACACAAGATTGGATCCTGAAGTTAAGACTTTAAGTTAGTTACAGACTATAGCACAGAGGCAATGAGAGGGTTAGGATTGGGCCATCCGTGGGCTCAGATAGAAGCATACAGGTGTGCACAGTTACAGTTGTAGAAGATGAAAGGGGTCGTAGGTAAGTTAGAGCCGACTCAGTTATAGTCAACTCAGCCTATATCCAGTGCCCAACAGGTCAGACCAGCAAGATACCAGACTCCGACTTTATGGGCTGAAACACAGTGAGAATTCCAAGTGATGTGAACCAATGAATTTATTCTATCCAAGGCCATCCACACGCCCTTAAAAACATTAAAAAAAAAAAAAAGCCAATTTCAGAGTACCTGGGTGGCTCAGTTGGTTGAGCGTTTAACTCTTGGTTTTGGCTCAGGTCACGATCTCAGGGTTTGTGGGATGGAGCCCCACGTCAGGCTCTGTGCTGACAGGACATAGAGCCTGCTTGGGATTCTCTGTCTCTCCATTGGCCCCTCTTGTCACTTGTGCTGTCTCTCAAAAATAAATAAAAAGCTAAAAAAATCCAATTTCACGTAAGAATGCTTTTGCTGAGTAGTAAAAGTAATTAATTGTATTTAATTTATCTCTATATGTGTGTCTTTTTTAGAATTCTATTAACATAAATGAGAAGTGTTCATAAAGTACCTCAGCAGCATATTGAAGCAGGAAGTTGACTCAGGAAGGGCACTTGTATCATTATTTAAACTACGAGCTAAAGTAGTGACTTCCTTTTCTGAAACGTCATTTTTGTTGAAACATGACTCACAAACTATCATTTTCACATCTGGGCATTTGGCAGGCATTTTCTTTAAAATAAACTTGTCGCATCAGGGGTATCTGACATGATTTACTACTATGATAAAATTCAAGCTCTCAGGCAAAAATAAGAATTTTGGAAAACTTTATTACCATGAGCTTAACAGCTTCCTAAAACTTAAAGACTTTTTCCCACTTTCTATTATGGAAAATGTCATCAA
The DNA here is from genome assembly GCF_018350195.1 of Panthera tigris. Taxonomy (NCBI): domain Eukaryota; kingdom Metazoa; phylum Chordata; class Mammalia; order Carnivora; family Felidae; genus Panthera; species Panthera tigris. The sequence continues at coordinate 117,677,710 of NC_056664.1, forward strand.
CAAAACTAAATAGCACAGAGTAGAATAATGAACTCTGTTTTCCCAGTTTTTCCCCCTCTGTCACACTATTTTTATTTTACTGAGGTATGACTTATATACAAAACTGCACATAATTAAAAAAATTTTTTTGTAATGTTTACCTTTGTGAGAGAGAGAGAGAGAGAAAGAGAGAGAGAGAGAGAGAGAGACCCAGAATGGGAACCAGGCTCCAGGCTCTGAGCTGTCAGCACAGAGCTCAGTGTGGGGCTCGAACTCACAAGCCACAAGATCTTGACCTGATCCGAAGTCAGACGTTCAGCTGACTGAGCTACCTAGGCACCCGCAGACTGCATATAATTTAAAGTGTACAATTTGATGAGTTTTTAACGTACAGATACAACTGTGAAACCATTATCACCATCAAGATACTGAACATTTCCATCACCATCAGAAGTTTACTGGTGGCCTTTTGCAATCCATGGGGTGATATTAATGATTGTCCAATGTGGGTTTTGTTTTTTGATGTTGTATAATGAAGTGGGTCAAAATATGGAAGATCTGCATAACTCAATCAATATTTCTTAAATGACCAATATTTGTTACAAAGACATATGCATATATAAGGATCCATTGAAAATTCAAGATACCAGAAGATTTGACTATAAAGAGTAAGAGGAGTTCAGAAGTTTTAAGATTCCACAATTGCAACTAAACTTCAAGAAACTGCAACTTGTTGGGTTTTGGTATAGTATCAAAGAGGAATATTCATGATTATCTGAAAAAGCTATTATTCTCCTCCCTTTTGAAAATTTGTATGTATGTGAGGCTGGATTTTTCTTAGGCTCCAAACGAAACCATATGTTGCAACAGACTGAATGCAGAATCAGACCTGAGGATAAAGCTGTCTTTGATTATGCCAGACATTAAGGAAAATTGCAGAAATGTGAATGAATGCTGTTCTTCTCACTATAAAAACTTTTAATTAAAAATACAGTTGTTTTTCATAAAAAGACTCCTAATGATAATATTTAACATATTTTGAGGGGCACCTGGGTGGCTCAGTTGGTTAAGCGTCTGGCTTTGGCTCAGGTCATGATCTCATGGTTCGTGAGTTTGAGCCCCGCGTTGGGCTCTGTGCTGACAACTCAGAGCCTGGAGCCTGCTTGGGATTCTGTGTCTCCTCCTCTCTCTGCCCCTCCCCTGCTCACGCTCTGTCTCCCTCTGTCTCTCAATAATAAACATTTAAAAACATTTTTAAAAAAAGATATTTTGAAATAAAAAATTTTCAAAAAATTCTGTTTTAATTTCAAATGCAGTAAATATTGATAAATAATCACCCACAGGAGCAAAAGCTCTTTGAGTCGGAAGGAAGATGGGGAGATTGTCAGTAATTTTTAAGAGTGTAAAGTGGTCCTGAAGCCAATACGTTTAAGTTGCTGCTTCAGTTCATGGTCCAAGAAAACCATGAAAAAACTTAAGCCTCAGACAACTCTCCAACCTTAACTTTGATCAATATTGCCAGCCTTTTCTTCCAACAAATCAATTTGGATGGCCACCTAGCTATCGAATTTTTTCCTCCATTCCTTTTTAATTTCCATTTAAGCATTCTGTGATAAAAATGTATCAAGAACGAAAATATCCTAGAGTGCCAGCACCATGTCTATATGAATGCCTCATTTAAAAATCATTCTTATGTGATGCTGATACTGTAAAATATAGAATGTCCATTTTGCTGTGGGCAGGCCCAAAAAGTTTGTCTTGTTTTCTTTTGCACAGGCTGACAGGGAAGATGATTTAGAAAATTTCATCTCTACTTAGACCAATTAAGATGAATGTATTTCGAGTATGTTAGGAGAGGGAGAAGTGAAAAGACAGTTTATCATCTGAGGAGACTGTGCATTTTTTCCACTTGAAAACTTAGCAGTTGGAAATTTTCTCCGTTGAAAATTATCAAGTAAATTAACAAGAGCTGAGTACAGAGTATTTAATCATTTAATTTCTGACACAGAAATGAGTGACCGTATAATTTATCATTTAAATGTTCCCTTGTAAGTGTACGAGGCTGGGATAAAAAAAGAAAGCCAAGACTGTCCAGATTTAACTGGAACTGAGTCATTCTGCCTAGAAAGCAGAATGCTCTTGAAAAAGCAGAACCTTTAACATAGTAAAATTTCTCAAATGCCCATGTTATTCCTTTTTGTAATCTAATTGTCCTCTTCTTAAATATTTCTTTGATGAAACATGTCTTCTAAAAAGAAAGCATTTGAAATTTTATGGTTATATGCCCTTAGTAAAAATGAAAAGCAACTGATCATTAGAATGCTCGGCTTATTTCCTTACATTTGCTTGAGTTAGAGGAAGACAGGGATTAAGTAACTGAAAAAAAAAAATGAATCTTTGTGATGGCTCACTGTATTTTAACTGATTTATCAGCTATTAATCTGGATGCTAACACAAAGTGGCAGCTGTGGCTCAGGCTATTTTGAAAATGAAACCATCTGTTGGCCTGGTTTCAAACCTTATGATTTATATTAGATGCCGTAGGAACCCTGCGTATTAAAGGAGCAGTGCTCTGTGGTAAATGTAACGATCTGACAAATTAAACATTAATGCTAGAATGATACAAGAGTAACTTATGTTGTTTTATGATTTATTTGTAGAGCCGTTGATTTTAAGTGTATTTTAGCAAATAGGAAAGTAAATATTGAATTTCAAATAAAAAGAAAAAAGCTACATGAATGATATTGGGGTGCAGAGTCTGTGATCAAAGGTATTAAGATGTGTAGTAAACTAGTGTTAGGAGACCTTTCCAGTTGCCGAAAGTTATGGCTAACTGGCCCATCGCATTGCCTAATTGCCTCTGAATACTCTTTTTCATCACATTAATTAACGCTCTAAAGGTGTTTAGCATAGTGCCTGACATATAATGTTGTAAAAATGTTAGTTATTGATATTAATAGCCGTACTAGTCATATTAGAATACTTATGGTAACAGTGTTCTTACTGTTCTAACATCAGAACATCCATTTCAGGTTATTATAGATTTGCATTATTCTTAGTGCTTTCCTTAAATTGGCCTGTGATTAACATCAGTGCATTTAAAAAATAAAAATGCATAGATATATATCAGGTGTTTTAACTTATGTATTTGTGTAATATTTTATATTGCATATATACTTATATATAATTTATATATATATATAAGTACAATGCGAGGATAAAAACTTCACTGTGTTTTTTCCTGGCTATGGGAAAAATTATGTTTTTGGTCTATCTTCTTTAGTGTCACGTTGTTAAAAAAAAAAAAAAAAGCAATTTGATAATGTGATGCAATCACAGGAGACAAATATGTAAAACTCATGAAGTTCATGCCCCTTTCAGCGAAGCACTAAGGAATTCCAGAGGATGCAGAATAGTGGAGAGGCCGAGTATGTGCTACGCGGTAGCTGACCCAGGAGTTCTGAGAGGCAGGCAGACCTTGTTGTAATGGCCACTGCTCCTTCCCAGCGAGGCAACCTTGCACGCATTACTTACTGACCCTAAACCCATCTGTAACATGGGGTTAATAATGATGGTTACCTCATGAGGATGTTGTGAGGACTGAATGAGATAATGCGTGAAAGGCACTTAGCATCATGCCTGACGCGTACTCAGTGCTCACTCACTTGTGCCCGTCATTATTGCTGTGTTTATCACAAAGTATGTGTACAATTCTTAAACCCAGGACAGAGAAGGAAGAGTTAGTATAAGGGGGAAAAGTCACTTTCTTTCTTTTTTCTTTTTTAATTTTTCTTGAATGTTTATATTTGGGAGAGAGCAGGATGTTTATTTTGGGGAGAGAGACAGAGCAGGAGTGGGGGAGGGGCAGAGAGCGAGGGAGACACAGAATCCGAAGCAGGCTCCAGGCTCTGAGCTGTCAGCACAGAGCCCGATGTGGGGCTTGAACCCACAAACTGCGAGTGAGATCGTGACCCGAGTTGCACTTGGATGCTTCACCAACTGAGCCACACAGGCACCCCAAAAGTCATTTTCTTTTTAATCTTTACTGGGAATATACTATTTTAGGAATTAGGAACAACTGTGGACTCTAAAAGATTGATTGTTAAACACTAGGACAAAGGTGTTAAGGGATTTGTTAAATGTCTTTACTGACCATCTTTTAAGGGGGAAGAGACAGTACCATTTGTGGGTCATATAACCCGGAGGCCTGAGGGACCTCATGAAGTTTCTTCCATCGTTACAATTCACAAATTCTTTGTTTTGTGTTAAGCTGTTGTACTTTAGTTTTTGCCAGAGCTACATTTTGATGTCATTGTATCTGGTTAATTGAAAGACAATAATATTCTCATTGTCCAGCTCTGCCTGAAAATCCAGTTCTACCATATTCTTCTTCTGTTTTAGATTCACTCTTAAAATAGGAATCGGAACAGGGACCATGACCCTAGTGAGTAAATGGCCCGTGGCTGCCACACTGCTGTTACAGTGATATTGGGACTCAGCTGTTTGGCCTGAGCTATCCGGCTTACCTCCCTCGGGGCATTTGAAGAGGTGCTAGCTGTTCATATAAACACATTTTGTTGTATTTTACTTGTGCAATTTGTTGGACAGATAGTTATGGAACCTACTAAGTGCCAAGAATTATGTTGTGTATTAAAGATCAAAGGTGGGCCAACACAGCCTCTGCTCTGAGCCAAGTCATGCAAACAATTGCAATTTAAAGTGATAACGACTGCCTGAAGTTAATGGGAACCCACCGAGTGTACTTGTAATTCAGCCTGGGATTGTCGGGGAAGGCTGCACAGAAGAGGGCAGGTCTGAGCTGCAGCGAGAGCATGTGGGAAGGACAAGTGAAAGGGAGGGTGTTTTCCAGGCTGAGTAACTTCCTGAGGAGGGTTAGTAATGCATTCTGCACGTGAATTCCCTACCCTTCAGATCTTATCTTAATTCAGATCTTATTTTGTAGGGGATGGGAGCCTTCAAAAATTTGGAGTTCAGAATAACGTGCTCAGATTTGTGCTTTAGAAAGTCCAGTCTACCAGTAGTATAAAAGCTCGATATGACAGAACAGGAGACTCAGTCAGCAAAATGATTAGGAGACTAGGGTGGTAGCCTAGGGAGGTCCTAACGATTGTCTGCAGTGAGCATTTGCAGCAGAGACAGAGAAGGAGGGGTTCATTGCAGATCTAGGCAGGCGGGAGAATCACTCTTTTCAGGTTTACAGCAGATCATCGTAGGGGATGGGTCTAGGATGGCTCTCAGATTTGGGGTTTGACAGCTGGGTTGATGGCAGTGCCCTACACCAATGTAGCGGATAAAAGACAAACAGATTTTGGTGACAAGAAGATGAGTTTGATTTTAGACATATTAAAACACCTGTGGCCCAGTCAAGGGACACATCCCAGAGGGAGGTCTGGGACACAGAGGACGATCTATCCAAGAGATCGATTTGGGATTCAGTGGCATTAAGTTGGCAGTTAAAGCTGTGGGTATGAATGAAGTAGCTGGGGGTTACCTGGGAAACCTGGGACTTCAGACTAGTTTTGTAGCTAGTTACCTGAGATAACTATTGTAGAGGAAGGAAGGAGATCTAAAACCAAGAGCTAAAATAAAAGGTGGTAGAAATTGGTTAAACAAATATGACAGATCTGTTTATTGTTTCTTCTTGGTCTATAGGGTCTGGACAGCAATGGCATAAAGATGCCCCTTCACTATGCAAATTTGCTTCTCTTTTTCTTTAATTTTTAAAAAACATGTTTTAAAGTCTATTTACTTATTTTTAGAGAGAGAAAGAGAGAGAGAGAGAGAGAGAGAGAGAGAGCGCGTGGGGAAGGGGCAGAGAGAGGGAGGGAGAGAGGGAGAATCCCAAGCAGGCTCTGCATCACCAGTGCAGAACCTGATTCAGGGCTCAAACTCATGAACCGTGAGATCATGACTGAGCCAAAGTCAGACACTTAACTGACTGAGCCACCCAGGCACCCCTCAAATTCGCTTCTTTTACAGAGAAATTTGTTCTGGTAAAAACAGGGATCATGAGGGTTGAAGAAACTGAGTATACTCATTTCTCTTTATGAAGATTAAATTCTGTTTTTTTTTTTTCATTAACCCATAAAGATCCTTTACTATTTTATATGACTTGAAAATATCTTATATGAAATTCCTAGAACACGTAACAGTGGCTGGGAGAACAACATTTTGTCAATTCATTCATTGTGGTTCTATTTGATCTTCTACTGATGAGGATATTCAAGTGAATATTTTGTCTTGCTTCTGGTTATGAGTATAGGAAACTGAATTTGATAATCATAACTTTGTATTTCATACCAGGGATTCGTAGCTGCCAAAAATATTTTCATTGCTGACAGCTCTGATCAAAGCAAAAGCTTTTATTTAAGAAGTCAATCTTAGCATAATAAGGTTTAGGAGAAAGACAGTTAATATTTTTGATACTTGTTCTCCAACTATGCATTCAGCAAGAATTCAGTATGTAAGTGTGGCATATATTCATCCATATATGATCTTTTTATTTATTTATTTATTTTTGAAGAAGAGAGACCACGTGAGCAGGGGAGGGGCAGAGAGAGAGAGAGAGAGAGAGAGAGAGAGAGAGAGAGAGAGAGGGAGACACAGAATCTGAAGAAGGCTCCGGGCTCTGAGCTGTCAGCACAGAGCCCAACACGGGGCTTGAACTCACGAACTGTGAGATCATGACCTGAGCCAAAGTCAGGTACTTAACCAACTGAGCCACCCAGGCTCCCCCATTTTTGTTTTTTTGTTTGTTTGTTTTGTGTTTTTGGGGGGGGTATATATTTTACTAGCATGGCACTCTTTTTCAATGATTTACTTTTTAGGGCTTTTTCCTGTTTTTGCTAGGCAAAATTATTTATCAACCCTTTCAATAACTTTAGTAATTATTGGGGTGCCTGGGCTAAGCATCCCTCTTTGGCTCAGGTCATGATCTCAGGGTTCCTGAGATCGAGCCCCACATCAGGCTCTGTACTGACAGCTTGGAGCCTGGAGCCTGCTTCAGATTCTGTATCTCCCTCTCTTTCTGTTCTTCCCCACTCGCACTCTGTCTCTCTCTCTCAAAAATAAATACAGATTAAAAAATTTTTTTAGTAACTTTACTAATTATAATTGACCAATAACAGACACTAGTGCTTTGCCTGTTATGGGTCCATTTTCTTCCCCTTCTTCCCTGTTGGCAGAGCCCCACTTTCCCTGGATTGTGGTGAACTTCAGAGCACATGGGCCTGGCTTTAGTCCTGCTGATGACTGGGTCCATTCTTCTTGCCAGTGATTAGTTTAGGAAGTGGCCTGTGACCCAGTTCTGATCTGTGAGGGGAAGTCTACTTGAGACCTCAGAGAATAGTTTTGCTTGTCTGTTTGTTTGTTTGCTGAGACCTAGAGATTCTAAGGAAAGAGAACGTCATTTTTTATCGGGAATTGTTGGTTATACATGTGATGTCAGGACTTAGCAGCCACCTTAACCATGGGGGACACTAGATGACTACAAGCATGTGTACTGTGTATGGAAGACTGGAAAAGTGACTCTTGATGATCTTGTTAAATTACTGAATTACCAACCCTAAGGCAACTCCATCTCTGATTCTAGGAGATAATGAGTTTCTTTACTTTTTAACCATTTGAATCAAGAGGTTTTTGTTACTCGCAGCTGAATGCATTCAATACATATTGGATATGAAATAAGAGATGTATTAACGGAAAATGTTGGGGTTCAGGATTGAACGGTCAAGAAAGAATTCTTGAGACATTTTTGGTGCAAAAGGTGTTTTTTTTTTTTTAAGTTTTTATTTATTTTTGAGAGAGAGAGAGAGAGAGTACACGGGTGTATGCACGTGCAAACAGGGGAGGGACAGAGAAAGAGAAAGGGAATGAGAGAATCCCAAGCAGGCTGCATCCTGTCAGCACAGAGCCAGATGCGAGGTTCCATCTCACAAACCGTGAGATAATGACCTGAGCCAAAATCAGGAATCAGACGCTTAACCAAGACTGAGCCATCCAGGAGTCCCCCAAAAGGTGGTTTTATTAAAGCACGGGGACAGGATCCATGGGCAGAAAGATCTGCACTGGGATTGTAAGGCGCTATTGATTATATACTTTTTAGTTGTGAGGGACAGAGATAAAGGAAGTTTCCAAAAGGATGTTAAAGAAGACTTACAGGATCCTTGAGGCCTGGCTAAAGTCAAGCTAAGGTTGCTTTTTGCCTGTAGCAAAGCATTAACATTAAGGCAGTTGTGAGTTCCTTGAGGACTGTTGCTCTGCCTGTTTCAAGTACTTGTCAGTAGGCTGCAAGGTGTGAGGACATTTAATATTATCTACATTTCTTTTGCTTTTGTTGTCCACATCATCAATATTTTAGTTTTATGGGTACTTAAACTTTTTTTTTTTTTTAAGTTTGTTAATTTATTTATTTAAGCATCCAACATGGGGCTCGAACTCAAGACCCCAGGGTTGAGAGTTGCTTGCTCTTTCAACTTAGCCAGCCAGGGGCCCCAATTTTATGGGTACTTAAACAACAGTTATCAAATGCTGTTAGAAGTGTCTAAAAACAGAGTGAATACTGACATAGTGTATCAGATGAATGTTACCCTGGGCCACGGTAGATCATGACAGACCCCGAGACCTGCCAAAACCAATCTTGACTTAACTGCCTTTCATCTAGTAGAAGTGGATTTTCTTTTTATTATTTTGTGGATTTACTTTCATTCTTCCCTATCGATTTCACTGCTATTACAGAAAAAAAAAACTTTAATAACAATGCATTGAGTTATGAAAGCACCTTTTATTTGAAGTCTTCAAATCCTTTATATAGCAGGGAATGTAACTGCTCAAGGTCAACCGGGGGAGCACCTTCAGAGCTAAATACAGACTGAGGATATTCCATAGAAAGGATAAGTAGCACCTGTGAAAAAAAACCCAGTAAATTAGAAACTAAAACCAAATTTTTGTTTACATTGTTAAATTGCAAATAAAATCTATTCATTTGGGTCCTCTTGGCTTTTTTAAAATACATTTTTTCTTGCTGTGAAGGGTGTTGCTTTCTCTCCGAAAGCCTCAGGGCATTAAAGGATTAAAAGCAGTTGAATAAGAAAGCAGATAATACAAATACTGGCCAGCAGATTAAATGTATTCTTTGCTTTTCCTTTTTTTTTCTTTTTTGTTTAAAAAACAAGTTTTGACATCCAATCATTGAACTTGTCCTTGAGTTAAGTAACTCATGTCAGTTTTTGTGAGTTTGTTGTTAATGCCTGAAAAGAAAGACAGACTGTAAAAGCGGGACTGGACAGCAGCTAACCAGAATAGATGACCTGTTACTGGCCTTCGTTCTTACTGCATTTCCTTAATAAAACTGTCCAATGGGATTTACCACAATGCGAATGACCCCCTGCTCCCTCTGGCTCATGTGTACAGATTTCTGCCTCCTACTCTATTTGGCCTGGCCGGGGCCTTCTCTCTCACTTATTTTGGTTGTACCCCTTGTTTCAAAAGTTAACTTCACCTCAAGAGCCAATGTGATTATCATATTAGCCATACTAAGTGTTTAATAAATAGTGGCTGGAATCAAATTGAATTGAGCACATGAGCAGGGGAGGGGCAGAGAGAGAGGGAGACACAGAATCCAAAAGCAGGCTCCAGGCTCTGAGCTGTCAGCACAGAGCCCCACATGGGGCTTGAACCCATGAACCATGAGATCATGACCTGAGTGGAAGTCGGATGCTTAACTGACTGAGCCATCCAGGCACTCCAACCCAATTTATTTCTTACCAATTAAGGGAAGGGCCTCAACTACATACATTGTTTAAAGTTAGGCCACACACATAGAAAAGTACAGCATAATAAGCATGGAGGAGGCATTTGAAAATCAGCACTAAATCGGCCCACAGCAGCCGAGATTTGACTATGATTCTTATGGATTGGTAAAGGAGAAGGACTTCTCTAACTCTAGTTATCTGCTTGCCTCCTCCCATTTCCTAAGTGCACATACGCTGTATATGGTACATTATGTTTTTCTGCTTGTGTTTTAAAAAAGCATATTTTCTCTTCAATTACATACTGAAATTCTATAGCATATGGCAATTGCAAATTCAACTACCTATAACTTTCAGTTTTAGAGAAAAACAACTAAAACACTGGAAAGAGAAAGAAAAAGTCTTTGTTGAAAATAGGACTAACATGGGAGTAATGGTAAAAATATATTCTTGGCTCCCAAATTTCACAGTTAGATCAAGATTCTTTTGTCTGCTAATTAAAGACAGGACTTTACCAGTGAGATTAACAAGTAATCCTTAAAGGTTTTCAGTTATAACTTTTCCAGCCTCTCTTCCGTGTAGACAGACATTCGTCAGAACCACTTTCAAAGATCAGTATTTAATCATGTAGCTTCGGGACCTTGCCCTTTGGTCACAAAATGGCTGCAAGGATGTCGCAGTGGCTAAAGAGTAGAGGAATATCTGTTGGGTCTGGGTGACATATGCTTTGTGGATTGATTCTTGAGAATTGAAATTTTGTTTTCCAGGAACATAGAAAAACAGAATACAATATTGAATATGTCCATCCAACCTTTGTAAGGCCCAGATTAATAGTTTTTATCTTTTGGCACCCCGGTATCAACATAAAAAACTGGAATATGTTCCAAAAGATCCCAATTTTATGAGTTGTGTTTTCATGAATCGTCAAGCATTTCTTGAACTTACGTACATTTTTGCTGAAACTGTGACATTTCTTGGCATTAACAGTTTCCATAAGTGTGCCACCTGCTGTGTAATGAAATCTTCCTGAAGTGTTTCTTTGTGCCTAAAGGAATGTCTCCTAACGCTTGGTTCCAGAGTTTGGAGGGATGAAGTATTCCCCCCCACCCCCAACCTTTACACTTCACAATTTAATGCCCTCTTTCTCTTTTCTCTTTGCAATAAAGGAATATATGCTTTTTTCTTTTCTTTCTCATGTGTTTCTGTAAGTTGTCAAACTCAGCTTTCCTTTAACTAATGAACTGGAGGTTTCAAAAGAGGTGGGATCTGTAAAGTTTTATAGATTCAGAATCTTATAGTGAGATTTGTTCGAGTCCAACTTTTATATAGCAAGGTTGCACAGAAATCCAATATACATGTTTTCCAATGGAAAATAATGCCAACCAGTGATACAGAGAATAGAGCTGGTCATAGTTAAGAATTATCTTTTCACATTAGAGACAATATTGTCAGAGCTTATATTTCACAGCACGTGGAGAAGAGGCGGCTGCCACCCCTCATACTGTTTAGTTTCCTCCCTACTGGTTCAGCGGTTAGAACAAGAATCCAAACAACTATAGCAGGCAGAGAACTGTCCTAACCATGATTTGTTTAAGCCAGGCCTGTGAGCAAAGGTTATAGCTTTAAAGTTAGGAACATGACACCATATCAGATATTTTTTTTCTCCTTGAGGCTACTTTCTTTTTGTAGATCTCTCTGTATTACTGAAAGGAGTCTGTTAGCCCTCTAATAGAACGCCGTTAATATTCTCAGGGATTACTCGTGACTGGTATAAGTTGCTATTTTTCCTGGAAGGTGAGTGCTTTCAGGGGCCATTCTGGTATCTCTGCGCTCTGGATAGATCATCTCTTCACAGCGTGACAGGTAGCAGAACTAGGCTCCAGCTCCAATAAGCGATCTGCCTTAGAAGATTATATTACTCTTGCCCTATTAATAGAGGGATTTCCTGACAATACATGAGAAACCAAGACATTTAAACATACTATCATTGAGCTTGGCTAAATAGCTATTTTGCTGCACATTATTCTGAAATTGTAGTGAGCTGCCTTGTAAGGTATATACCTGATAACCACACACAAATTGCGCTTAATGATACAGAGTTCTGGGGAGAGCTGCTCAGGGTCTGTGTAGCCAGACACGTTGAGTTCAGATCCCATTATGGTCCCATGTTCTCTAAGAGATTTTGGCCTAGTTTTTTTTCTGAGCTCAGCTTTTCCATCTGTAAAAAGGGGATAGTAATACTCCCTACTTCACAGGACTGTGGAAGGGATGAAATGAGTGGGTAAATGTAAAACACTTAGCAAGGGCCTGGCATATAGCGAGTGTCCAGGATATCTTAGTGTTTGTTCTTGTTCAGCCTACTACTTGGTTGTTTTTGTGACATAGGGAAGGGTGAGGAGGGGCTTATATCTTCTACAATTCAAGTCAGTTACATACTGTTGTATTCCCAAACAATTGGGTAGATGATGGCTACTCTCTGGGTCCTTCTGTATGGTAGCTATTCATATTTGAGGAGGGGCGTATGATGGTGGGGAAGAAAGTCAGCTTTTTCACCAGTATTCCTAACATATGTATGGTTTGTGTTTCAAATAAACGAACAAACATCTGAACACATGAATGTGTCCATGATTTTGAGTTGAAAATTTGAGTGTATGGAAACTCTTTGGAAATCTATAGTAGTGAAATTAGATTTAATTGTATAATTAACGAATCATATTTATTATAAAAAAAAAACAGGAAAGAATGCAATATGAAGACCATTCCTGGAAATCCTGGGCTAAGAGTAGCCTTAGCCTTTGGTATGAAACTAGAGCTTTCCAGAATAGAGAGACACCTTAGTGATAGGAAACCAGACTCCATCTGCTCTGTGAGTTTAAATGTGCTAATTATTTACACAATTAAAACCAATTTTAAAAATTCCTGTCTTGGATTTTTCAGTTGTTTTCTAGGCTTTTATTATGGTTGGTTCACTCTTAATGCTTATGAAAAAAATCTCTAATATATATATTTCCCCCTGAGATTGCAGAATATTGTGAGGTAAATACTGTTACTTAGGTAATGACACACTTTATATATTTTATTCTTTTTTTTAATTTGTTTTTAATGTTTTAATTATTATTATTATTTTTTTTAATTTTTTTCAACGTTTTTTATTTATTTTTGGGACAGAGAGAGACAGAGCATGAACGGGGGAGGGGCAGAGAGAGAGGGAGACACAGAATCAGAAACAGGCTCCAGGCTCCGAGCCATCAGCCCAGAGCCTGACACGGGGCTCGAACTTATGGACCGCGAGATCGTGACCTGGCTGAAGTCGGACGCTTAACCGACTGCGCCACCCAGGCGCCCCTATTATTATTTTTTTTTTTGAGAGAGAGAGAGAGAGAGAGAGTGAGCATTGGGCAGAGGAAGGGCAGAGGGAGAGGGAGACACAGAATCTGAAGCAGGCTCCGGGCTCTGAGCTGTCAGCACAGAGTCCGATGCGGGGCTTGAACGCATGAACCGTGAGATCATATCCTGAGCTGAAGTCGGACCCTTGACCAACTGACCCACCCAGGCGCCCCTATTTTATTCTGAATTGCATGTGGTTAGAAGTAGTACCAATAGGAATGGATTAATAGAGTCAGTGTGGGGTTCATCACAGAGTATTCTCCCCTGAATGCTGCATTTGAGTGAGGGGGCTTTTTGGTTGGAGTCCACATATGTGAGCAGTGGCTTAAGATGGCAGCCAGCAGGGCAGGAAATTGGAAGAGGCGGAGGAGAGACTGCAGGCTGGTGCTAGAAAGACTGAGGTGCAAATAGATACAGTGCCCTGTCTGTTCTCTGCTTCTTCCCTTCCTCCCACACACTTAACTACAAATGAAAACTTTATAATAAACTTACCTGATTTGCAGATCTCACAGAGGAAGAGATCCAAAACTCTGACAACAGGTCAGAATTTCATCACTGTTCATACCTGACAGACCTGGGATTCAAAGCTCTGGCTTTCTACTTCTAAAGGTTTTATGGCTACAGCAACGTTGGTGATTAGGGAATGCCAGGACTCACTCATTTTTTTCAATGAAGAGTGTTCACTACAGATCTTTCTTTAATGCACAAAGTAGTATTTCACATAAAAAATTGACAGTTTTTATTTTTCCAAGCTGCCTACTCTTTTTGTTTAGGGGAGTGTGAAAGCAGATACCCTGCATTCAGAAACATGGGAGGTTTTTGTGATCATCCCGAGCCCTCTCTTTCCACATCCTGGTAAATGGGTGTATGTGCCTTGCCAGGAAGTAGAGCAGGAAAGCAGGGATTTGCATGGTATTTCTGGCACTAAGAACAGCCTTTTATTCCTGTAGTGTCATACAGTAAGGCTGTTCCCTACTTGAGGAAACAGATTTGGAGCTGTTACTTGAAATCGGTTATCTCATGTCATGAAGTTCAAAACTAGTCGTGCTGTCCCCAAATTTGCTTACCCACCTCGTGATCTTTTTCTCAGTGATGCTTCTAGGTTTGGGGAATTTTCTGGGCTATTGAATATTTGATGCTCTGATTTCAAAACTCATAATGTTGATTTCCTGCCTTAATAGAAAAACAAAGCTGTATTTCAGAAGGCAGGTGTTTAAAAGATAACGCTGTCAAGTGCAGGCAACCATTGATATCTTCTTTTACCCCCATTTTCCCTGTCATTTCTCCAGTTTGTGCAGTTTGTGGGGTAGTTAGTGGTACTTCATTCAAGTTGGGTTTTCAGTGTTGTGCAACGTCAGGTTCCTTATTCATAAAACAAAGAAACAAAAATCTCCTGGGGATAAAAGAAAGCTCTTCCTCCTTAAATAGCAGACAGAAAGTGAAGAGATTGTTTTTTGTTTTTGTTTTTGTTTTTTTTTTTTTGTCTGTGAATTTCTCTGTGTAATTACTCTGTTTGTCTGCAGGAGAGAGGACGACTCGGCGTGGTTTGTCCTTGATTATCTTTCTTAAAGACACACACGGTCACGCAGACAGTGCTGGCGGCTCTCATCTAAGGCTGGGCAGCTGGGAGCTCTCAGTTGTGTGAGAATCGGGGGAGCATATGGCCCCTTGGTTCACCGAACGCGGGTCCCGGTCCCGGAGCAGCCGCCTCTGGCTGGGGACCGGGAGGTGGAGCCTGTCTGCTCACCGCCGCAGCGACTTGCCTTCTGCTTTCTCTCTGCCGGCTGTGCATTGGCTCTCCGTGCCACGCGTGCTGTTCCTCGGAGTGGAATAGGCAGGGCGTGCTCGCAGACCGCGGTCCAAACTGCAGTTTCTATTTGGGGTGCCCAGGGAGAAGAGCACCGGGAAGGAAAGACAGCACCAGTGCCATGGGCCAGCTTTGCTGCTTTCCTTTCTCAAGAGAGGAGGCAAAAATCAGTAAGTGTGGTGACTGTGCCGTGCAGAACCCCGAGTGCCTGTTTTGTGTGGTTGTCTTCTAGTGGTAGTTTGGGGTTTTTTTTTTGTTTTTTGTTTTTTGTTTTCCTTATGGGAAAGGTAACAGAATAACTGTGGTTTTTCAAGTGCGTTTCTGAAAAGGGTGGGTAGGTATGTAGTTGATAATTAACTGACAAAAGTACATTTACAAATGGCTACGTTAAAAATACAAAATAGTGAAAACTCCTTTTTTATTTTTCGGCGGTTCGATGAATCCCACAGCTCATTCTCATCACACTATCTAGAGTCAGAGTTGAGTTTTGACTTTCTTTAAATCACTGCCTTGTGATTTGATATATTTGTATGAGCCAGACTTCATTTTTCTTATCTGAAATTGGGATATTTTGGGAGCGGTGCTCGATAACAGCAGACAGAGAAGTAAAGCTGGGTCTAAAATGACATATATTACACACTTGCAGCTATTTTCCCGTGTCCTCCGCTTTGTTCTCCGTGGAGGGGGATTCAGGTGTAACTGGGAGGCCACTCCAAGCAAGTGATGCGGCTTTGCTTCCCAGCGAGAACCTCACGAATGTTTTTAAGCCAGTGTCAGGCAGATTCAACATCTGCTTACGGTTTAGAAAACAGAACTTAAAGTGATGACACTTGCATTAGTTAGTTGCTTTTCCCTCACTGAATCGTGCATACTCCCTTACGTTTTGGCTTACTTAGTGTGCTGAATAGGATTTGGCTTACACTAGTTGCCCCCCCAATACTGAATTTGTAGTTCTTTTTGTGGTCATACTTACCAAATTTGCAGCCATATTTGTGTCACATCAGTGCTTTGCTTAAATAGATTTAAGTAAGTCTATAGAATCGCCTGATACCTGGTTCAGATACTCAAAGGTCCACATCTGGCTTATACGTCCTGCTGCTTGTTCTGGAAACCAGCCAGGGACAGGTTTTGAAAGAAATTAATATGCATCCTGTACCTGTTCACTTGAGAAATAAGCCTGTTTTTACAAGAAATCTTCTGGGAATGCTTTGGAATAAATGTTGGGAGACTTCGGAGCATTTGATTATTAACAAGAGCCAATAGGTGTGCTGCAAATTTTACCTGTGAGAATGACATCGTACGGTACCTGATTTAAAAACCCGAGATGAGTCTACAACAGAATTGTTCATTTTTTAACAATGAGCACTGGCAGTAGTGTGACAGCCTGAAACTTTCCAGGTAGTTGTCAGAATGATTTATTTGTAGTTCGCAAGGGTTACGGTTGATTGACTGATTGCTTAAACAGCACCTGCATCTGAAACACTGTGGTGTGGACAGATGTAGGGACAGCAAATTCTCCCCTATCCTTCTTTACCTTTCCCCACTTCCTATTCCACTGCTCCACATTTTCCCTCGACACCTGCTTTCCTTCTATTCGGTTTCTCTCCTTCCCCCTGGGTAAGCAGTCTTCTTGGTGCTAACAGAAGTCAACTTTCACCTCATTGAGGAATTTGGTCTTCTCTGTCTTTTTCATCTGGAATTGTGGGGTGCAGAGTCTCGTATTTTATGTAAGGGCTTAATATAGCTTGATAGGAAGTGGTATATACTGCTTTGGGGGGTTACTTCCTCAACTTCCAAAATTATAAAAAGAAAATGAGGACAGGACACTGTCTGAAGTGAAGTTCTAGTTCAGAAGTGCAGATTATGGCTGGGATCAATGCATTCGCACCCCTTTTCTCTCCTCTGCCCCCACCGCTGCTGCTGACCTTTTGCCCCCCCCCCCCACCATTCTTGCAGTTGTCTTTGATTTTGACATTGCTTCACTGTTTTTCTCCTCACGATCTGCTCCACACTCCATCATCACACATCCCATCAGCTGTTTTCTGACGCCGTGTTTAATTTGTCTGCTACAGGATGGTCTAAAGAGAAGCTTCTCTGCCAGGCACTGCTGTGCTGCTGGTAACACATGTCTAATAGTACTTACGAAGGGGACTTGGAAAAAAAAAGTGTTTAGAGAATTCATTAGCCAGCATGCCTCAAGAAACAAGTAAATTAGCACTAACTATAGATAGCCAGTCCATAAGTTGTGTTGATAACATGTAAAAGAATCCACAATAGACATTTGGGAGGGCCCATCATTTTTCTGATTGTATAGTAACCTCCTGGGTCTTAATCGTCCTTGTGTCCCCACCTAGTAGCCTTGTTAGCCTGCTCTGAGCCAACAAACTCAGTGGGGACCTACTAGGGACACAGCACAAAAATGCAAATGCCCACATCCTTCAGTTCTGCTGTAAAGGATGATGGCTCTGGAATATACCTCCTTAGGGCAGCTCAAATTATGGAGAATTGAACGAGGTCTTGGTGAAAGTTTAAATTTGTGGATGTCATTCTCAAAACACAGGTGAGTTGGAAAGCCCGTCCTCTACCGTCCTGCAGAGGTACAGAAAGGATATATCCAGCTGGCCAAGTGGTAAGACTCAAGTGACCCCCTTCCCCCTCCCACTGCTGCTTTAGCCTGCTTTTACCCTTGGTGGTGGTGGTGCATAAAAAGTATTCCCATTTAATTTGTTTGTTAGTGCTATTTTAATCTATTGATAGCAAACAAAATGATTGTTTAATCAACTAGTTGTGCAGGGACCTAAGTTTGTGTGGAGTTAACTGTGTACATAGTCAGAAATCTTGGTAATGGGGTGAATAGTCAATTACGGTAGAACCCAAAGTGGTTTATTTTTCAATTAATGCAGCACAAAGCGACTACACTCTTTTTGTTTAAATCCCAGCAATGAACATTTTCTTAAACTGTATACTTTTGGGCCATAATGAATAGCATGTACTGATAATAAATGCATGCTTCTTACAAGATTAACAAATGCATTCATTGCAAGACCAATTCTTTCTGTTGCTACACAGGCACATAACATTAAACATTACTGTAGATATTGTAGGATGAACAGATGTTGTATATACTCTCAATCTAGTAGTTTTTGCTGAATTCTTATAATAACTCCTGTTTTCTCTGAATTGCCTAGTTTCTCGTAGTGAGTTTCCTGAAGGGGATGTCCATGAATAGGAATGTTATTGTACAGCCTTACTGACCACTGTACTTTATCAATCTCATTAAGTAGACTTCAAAGGAAAACTTAATAACTAAAGGCAGACACTTCCGTAACTAATTAGAAAACACTCTACTTGCTCTTTCCCTATTGCAGATTTTCCCATTTTGAAGTACATTGATTTTATGTAGAATGAAATAGATGTATGTTCAAAGATGAACCATACTGCCTCATAAGCTAGTAGTTACTGTCACTGGAGGTATTCAACATAGGATGAGAAGCCATTCTAGGAATGTTGTGAAGGGTGAACAGAAGAGCTAATAACTGGATATATTGGCAACTTGGTTACTTTGTAACCCTGATATTCTGTGATACTGAAAATAAAACAGTATGTATTTCAACAAGACACATATTTTAATTTGACAAGTATGTGTCTTTTTATTGTGGTATAATTGACCTAAAATATTATATTAATTAATTTCATGTGTACAACATTGTGATTCGACATGTGTATACATTGGGGACTGATAATTATAGTCTGTTGCCATGCAAAGTTAATACCATATGTATTCCCCATGCTGTATATTATAATTCCTTGACTTATTTATATCATAGCTGGAATTTGGTACCTCTTGTTACCCTTCACCCATTTCACTTCCCTATTCCTTCCCCTCTGGCAATCACTAGTCTGTTCTCTGTTATCTATGAGTCTGGGTTTTATTTTGTTTGTTTTAGCTTCCACATATAAGTAAAATCATGCAATATTTCTCTTTCTCTGTCTGGCTTATTTCACATGGCATAATACCCTCATGTTGTTGTAATATGGTTATCTTTCGTTCTTTTTTTGTGGCTGAGTAGTATTCTGGTATTGTGTGTGTGTGTGTGTGTGTGTGTGTGTGTGTGTATTCCACATCTTCTTTATCCATTCATCTCAATGGATATTTAGGTTGTTTTCAAATCTTGGCTATTATAAATAATATTGCAATGAATATAAATGTGCATGTATGTTTTCAAAATTAGTGATTTTGTTTATTTTGATAGATACCCAAAAGTGAAATTTCTGGATCATATGGTAGTTCTATTTTTTAATTTTTTGAGGAACTTTCTATTGTTTTCCATAGTGGCTGCACCAACTTCTATTCCCACCAACTGTGCATGAGAATTCCTTTTTCTCCACATCCTCACCTACGCTAGTTATTTCTTGTCTTTTTGATAATAGCCATTTTGGCAGGTGTGAGGTGGTATCTCATTGTGGTTTTGATTTGCATTCCCCTGATGATGAGTGATGTTGAGCATCTTTCATGTGTCTGTTGACCATCTGTATGTCTTCCTTGGAAAAATGTCTATTCAGATCCTCTGCCCATTTTTAAATCAGATCTTGTTGTTGCCATTGAGTTGTATGAGTTCTTTATATATTTTGGATATTAGCCTCTATGGGATATATAATTAGCAGAGGTCTTCTCCTATTTAATAGATTGCTTTTAATTTTGTTGATGGTTTCCTTCACTGTTCAGGAGTTTGTTTGTTTGTTTGTGTTTTTTTCCCCAGAAGCTTTTTAAGTTTGACGTAGTTCCACTTGTTTATTTTTGTTTTTATTTCCCTTGCCTTTGGAGACAGATCTAAAACCAAATCATTAAGACACTTGTCAAGGAGCTTACCACCTGTCTTTTCTTCTAGGAGTTTTATAGTTTTAGGTCTCACATTTAAGTCTAATCCTTGAGCTAATTTTTTATATAGTGGTTCAGTTCCTTTTGCATTTAGCTACCCAGTTTTTTAACACCATTTATTGGTGATACTGTCCTTTCTGCATTATATGCTCTTGTCTCCTTTGTCATATACTGATTGACTTTGTTTGCATGGGTTTATTTCCGTTCTGTTCTGTTAATCTATGTATCTGCTTTTATGCCAATATCATACTGTTTTGGTCACTATAGTTTTGTAGTATAGTTTGAAATCAGGGAGTGTGATACCTCTAACTTTATTCTTTTGTCCTAAGATTGCTTTGGCTAATTTGTGGTCTTTTATGGTTCTAACAGTCATTAGAAGTATTTGTTCTGGTTTGTGAAAAATGCCATTGGAATTTTGACAGGGATTTCATTGAATCTGTAGATTGCTTTGGGTATTTGGGCATTTTAACAATATTAATTCTTCCAGTCTATGAGTGTGGAATATCTTTAAATTTATTTGTGTCTTCTTTAGTTTTTTCATCAATGACTTATAGTTTTCACTGTATAGGTCAGTCTTTCACCTTCTTGATTAAGTTTAATTTTAGATATTTTTTGATGGAATTATAAATGAGATTTTTTTCTTGATTTCTCTTTCTGATAGTTTGTTATTAGTGTATAGAAATGCAACAGATTTTTGTATTTTATTTAAAGTTTATTTATTTATTTTGAGAGACAGAGAGAGAGAGAGAGAGAATACAAACAGGGAAGGGGCAGAGAAAGAGGGAGAGAGAAAGGATTCCAAGCATTCTCAGTGCAGAGCCTGACACAGAGCTTAAACATGAGATCATGACCTGAGCCAAAACCAAGAGTCAGACATTTAACTGACTGAGCCACCCAGGCCCCCCAGATTTTTGTATTTTAATTTTGTGTACTGCAACTTTGTTGAATTCATTTATTCAGAGCCTGACACAGAGCTTAAACATGAGATCATGACCTGAGCCAAAACCAAGAGTCAGACATTTAACTGACTGAGCCACCCAGGCCCCCCAGATTTTTGTATTTTAATTTTGTGTACTGCAACTTTGTTGAATTCATTTATTAGTTTTAATAATGTTGGGTAGAATTTTAAGGGTTTTCTCTATAAAATGTCATGTCATCTGCAAATAGTGACAATTTTACTTTTTTCTTACCAGTTTGGATACCATTTATTTCTTTGTCTTGTCTGATTGCTTTGGCTAGGACTTCCAAAACTGTGCTGAATAAAAGTGGGGGAAGTTGGCATCCTACTCTTGTTTCTGGTCTTAAAGGCTGTAGGTTTGTCATGTATATAACCTTTATTATGTCAAGGTACATTTCTTCAATACCCATTGAGTTTTTATCATAAATGGATGTTGAATTTTGTCAAATGCTTTTTCCCACATCTACTGAGATGATCATACGACTTTTACCTTTCATTTTGTTAATGTCACATTGATTGATGTTGAACTATCCATGCATCCCTGAAATAAATCTGACTTAATGATGGTATATTATCCTTTTAATGGATTTGTGAACTGGTGTGTTAATACTCTGTTGAGGATTTTTGCATCTATGTTCATCAGGGGTATTGGCCTGTAATTTTCTGTTTTTATGGTGTTCTTGCCTGGCTTTGGCCTCAGGGTAATGGCAGCCTCATAAAATCAGTTTGCAAGCATTCCTTTCTCCTCAGTTTTTTGGAAGAATTTGAGAAGAGTAGGTATTAAATCTTCTTTGAATATTTGGTAGAATTCACCAGTGAAGCCATCCAGCCCTAACCCTTTTTTGTTGGGAGGTTATATGTTTTAACAGTGCATATGGGGCGCCGGGTGGCTCAGTTGGTTAAGTGTCCAACTTCGGCTCAGGTCACTATCTCACGGTTCGTGAGTTCGAGTCCCGCCTCAGGCTCTGTGCTGACAGCTCAGAGCCTGGAGCCTGCTTCTGATTCTGTGTTTCCCTCTCTCTCTGTCCCTCCCCCACTCACAGTCTGTCCCTCTCTGTCTCTCAAAAATGAATAAACGTTAAAAAAATTAAAAAAAAAAAACCAAGAAAACAGTGCATACATATTTTGCTTTTATATATGAAATATTTCTCAATATAGTTTTTCTGTTTGGCATGAATTACCAGGATAGTATTTGTTTCATAAATGTGAGCCAGATTTCAAGATAGTTTGTTTCTGATGATTTGGAATTTGATGATATTACATTAATATTTAATGAGGTAAACAGTGTTCATTTCATGTCTTGTGAATACTTACATTTTTGAGCCTTAATTGCCATGGGGGATGTTGTTCAGTTACACTAAGGGAAGTCTGTATTTAGACTTTCCAAATCTCTGGACGGCTTCCTAGAAACCTTACAGGCTTATCCTTTGCTCTTCTTCTTTGCACTGAGATGCACCAACTTTGAGGTTATGTTTCATGTGTGCATTCCACCTCCTCACAGATTTAAAGTACCACGTATTCAGGGCCCTTGTCACATACCTCTCTTCATAGCCCCAGAGGTTAACATAGTGTGTTACCCAGAGGAGGCATGTTCTAAATGTTTTAATGACAAGAATGATACACATTTCCTGTTACGAGTATGAGAAAACTTGAGTATAAATCAGTCTGTCAGAGTACAGAATTTGAAATGACGCTGGTTAATGCTATAACCTATAAAGAACTTGGTTACTGCATGTGCTAGAAGCATTTTAATATGGTCTCACTTAGATGGCACAGCATGTGTCCCAGGAAATGTGTGATAGGGAGCCTCCCATCCGTGGACAACAACATTCATTTTCCTTCCTTGCCTGTAGAAATGTTTTGTACACAGGGACACAGCAAAGCTCTGCTTCTGCTGTTGCCTATTGAAAACATATGGCCCGTCCCTTGGCGTGAAATTTTTCCTGTAGAAAGAGCACAGGACTGGGAGTAAGGAGGTGTGGGCGAGAACTTCAGCTCTGCTACCAACATCCTGTCTGACACTGGGGAAGTTACTAATCTCTCTGGACCCCACTTCCTCATATTTAGGAAGGGGTTGAACTACCATGGTCTTGAAAGTTTATTCAGCTTCTCCCCATTTGTCCTGTAGAACTAAGAGGCTAGGAAATACATAGTATAGATAGAATACAGTTCTTTCTTCTTCCCACTCTTCCACACTCCTCCTTCTCCTCTTTCTCCTTCTCCTCCTCCTTCTTGTCCACCCCCCCTCTCCTCTTCTTTTTCACGTATTGAATGCTTTCTGTGTCAGGTACTACATGAGGATCGTTTGGAAAAGTGCTTATGAAGTGAAACCATTGAAAACTAAATGCTTCCAAAGCGTCCCAGTTGAGAGGGGACGTGGCTCAAAGCCAGGAGTTCGGAGGAGTTCTCTGTCACAGTCCTCTAGGGGTGCGTGGGGCCACAAGCTGGGAGGAGGCTGGGACTCCAGGAAGTTCAGTATCCTCTGCCCCCTTTCTGAAGCAGCGAAGCAGAGAGAAGCCAGTGGTGCTCTGTGTAACCTGAGACTACACTTTGAATAAGATCCCTGTGGGTAATATTGTGGTAACACCTGTAATGTTGTGTGATCTAAAGAATTTAACCATAGTCACTAAAGACTAGATTTTTCTTTTCCTTTGCTAAATAATGTATACCCAAGAGATTTATGTTTCTAAAATTAAGTATAGGAACATTAGTGCAAATTCTCATAGTTACTATTCCTGTCTTAACTCCCTGATTCCCTTTGCTAATTCATCGGCTATAGAGGAACTATATTTCTTTTTGTTGCTGTTCTCAGACCATTTTTACAGTTTCCCTGGATCGTCTGATCAAATACTGAGTAATTTTCATTGGGAGCACAAAGGTGGTAGAATTTTTTTCCAGCCTCTAGTGCAGTCACTGGCTGCTGTGAGCTCTACCCAGATGCCCTGTCGAGCAATGTGATGTGACCTGTCCCTGTGTCTTCTTTCCTGGGTGAGGGCCATGTGAAGAAGGAGTGGAGAATCTGATGAACATAAAGGTTTTGGCTAATGGAAGAAAGCTTCCTGTATTACCCCTTCCTGGGGCATTTGCATTTTAACGAGGCTTATTATCCCAAGGGCTCTTGGGAACTATTTGTAGTAAAATAATGAAATAAATTAAGCAGCAGTAATGACTTAGTTCAAAATAATCTCTAGTGGAGGAATTTTGGGCAACCAGTAAAACTCTTTCAGGGCATCTGATAAATCACTTTCTGTAGATAATTGCCTTCTTGTTAATTAAGTTGGTCCTAATATGTAAGTCTTTGAGCTTTCATCCACAGATTTTTGAAAAGAAACTTAGAAGAGTGCTAAAACTCAGTGCTGAAAGCGAGGGATTTTGGAGACAGACTCAGCTTACGTCTTTGGTTCTAATATTTACTATATAACTTCTCTAAGCCTCTGTACTCTTATCTTCAATATCTACTTATTATGGGAATTAAATAAGCTAATGTCTGTAAAATGCTTGACACTGTGATGGGCATGGAATAGACCCAGTCAATATAATTGTAGTCATCTTAAAAATCAGCTTGGCAGAACTATGGTTTTATTTCTGTCATCCCCAGAAGGGGAAAAAGGGGTCTTACAAATCCCAGACCTTGAATTATTGAGTAGACTTTGTGTAGCATTTTTTCCTTTGAGGCCCTCCCTCCCCTTCTCCCGGGGGTCTGTCTGGCAGGATGCCTTACTTCCCTACCCTAGGAGAGACATGTGGTTCAGGCAGAGTTAACTGAGGGTCTTCCCTAAGATATGATAGAGGGTCTATCTTCCTTTTGGGTTGTGCATGGAAAGAATGTAAACGTAAGACTGCTGGTTGATAGGGAGTCAGTGGGAGTCTTCCTGAGAATGAAACCAGCACAGAAAGGAGACCAGAGAAGGAGAGAGAAAGAGTCAATCCAGATGATACTATCTGAACCTCTGAGTTCAGCCATGATGAAGACCTTCTTTATTACGTAAAGCAGTAAGTCCTCCCCTTTTTCTTTGCTTAAACTGGCTTAAGTTTTTGTCACCTGCAACCAGAAGGCTTCAGATACTATTACAGAGGACACTCGGTATCTGTAAGAGTAGGACCCATTCTGGAACAAATATTTACAAACCTGTCAAAGAAGTGAAACCTCTCAAAAAAAAAAAGTGAAAACTCTGATTTCTTCTGAACCTTCATGTTCCATTTTGGTGGCAATGAAATTTAGCTTTAAGTGAGAACTGTTTTAAGGAGGTATTCCGTGCACTTCAACTAGTATTGTTGAGCACCATACATTTGGAAAGCTCTGAGCCAGGTGTCATGAAAGGTGCAGTGATGATGACACACAGTCCCTATTGTTGGAGGACTTCTTTTTAATTTACCATGACTTTTTAAAAAGAGATGTGTTGTTTCCCAGTGTTTATTATGCCCTGAGCGGAAAAAGCCAAGATGAAAGATCTTGGTGTTCTCAGTGGCATGAACAAAGCCACACCCCTTCCACAGCAGGGAAGTTACACGGCTACGTGAGCCAAGTCCAGCAAGAGTGAGTTAATTACCACTCAGAGTGGAAGTTGCCTCAGACTCCCGTCACAGGTAGTGGTTACAGCCTGACGCAGGCAAACCCCGTTTCTACAACAAACATTTTAGCAAATAAAGTTTCCTACAGCAAACACTTACAATGTCAAAGATACAAGTTAACAGAACCCAGAACTGTTGAAAGCAACCTTTCCATTGTACAGTCACGTTCTTTGTCCTTGGCAAGTAGGCATAGACAAGAACTGAACTCTGTGATGAAAATATAAAGAACAAGTATAGTTTTAACCTAAAAGTCTGTGGTAAACTAGGATATACATGATACTAATTTTACCAAAGGCTGAGTCAAAGGTATGTGAGGTTTATAATTTTCTGTTTCTACACACTGCCCCCAAAACTTGTGAGTTTATTCAAGGACATTTGTAAGCCTAAGATATATATACAGAAAAATTACAGTGCCTGAGAGAAAGTGTTGTGAAAACAGGATGCTTGGAGTAGATAGAGAGGTTTCACATTCCCAAGAGAGACAGAGCT
The DNA here is from genome assembly GCF_018350195.1 of Panthera tigris. Taxonomy (NCBI): domain Eukaryota; kingdom Metazoa; phylum Chordata; class Mammalia; order Carnivora; family Felidae; genus Panthera; species Panthera tigris. The sequence continues at coordinate 117,703,551 of NC_056664.1, forward strand.
CACCTAGTTGGTAATGCTGATGGGAGAGGGAAGAAGGAATCTGATGGAAAAGGGTGACCTACTTTTTTACATGTTTCCACAGCCCCTCCCCTCACCTCCCCTTTGTCTTTGTGGTTAGAATGTTGGTGTTGGCATTTGCCACGTAAGTTAATTTGATGTCTCATATCTGACTGTTAGAGCAAAAATAAAATTAACACTTTCTAAGCATTTAAAAGATTCAGCTAAAGTTAGCTGTGAAGCTCAGCTTTTTCAGAGTTTTGATTGATGTTTATGATAGCTAATAAAATGGCAAGCAGATGATCTGTTAGTCTAAGACTTTCTATGTAGGTCTATAGCCGTCAGACCTTATTTAGAATTCTGACAAGCGGGAGTGTGTCCCGTGGAGGGAGGCCAGGATGGTGAGCCTGGAAACCACATCATCAGAGGAAGGCCGAGAGGGGCGCCTGGGTGGCTCAGTAGGTTAAGCGTCCGACTTCGGCTCAGGGGATGATCTCACAGCTCATGATTTCGAGCCCCACATCAGGCTCAGTGCTGACGGCTCAGAGCCTGGAGCCTGCCTCAGATCCTGTGTCCTCCTCTCTCTCTGCCCCTCCCCCACTCATGCTCTGTCTCTCAAAAATAAATAAACATTAAAAAAAAATTAAAAAAGAAGGCTGAGGGATTATGGCTGCTGAACTAGGAGGAAATAAGGCAGATGAATTAGTTGTCTTGAAATATTTGGAGGTCGCTTTAACATGGAAGGAAAAGAAGAATTATTCTGTATGGTTCCGGTGAGGCAGAATTAGGACAGTGAGTGTGAGTTTTTTACACATTGTCTTTTGGTGATTTTAGATATATAAAACCCAGTAGTATGTTAATTATGTTTGTAATAATTCTTGTTTTAAATAATGAAGATACTGAAATGGAGTCCTAAAGCAGAGAGAAATTATCATAGTCAAATTTACATTAATAATTCTTAATTTTAAGCCACCTTAAATGGAGGACCAAAGTTTTTATGAAAAAAAGAGAGTGTGCCTCTCTATTTTTTATTTTATAATAACCATTAAACAACTATTTTAAACTAACTTCTTTAGAATCAACAACTTTGCTTTAAAACAGAAAGGTAATATACAACTTTGGGCTCTTGTCTAGGTATCCTGTTGTACTTATGCACCACATTAAATGTTGATCGTTGAATTCGGTAGTAACAATGGGAGTTGGTACCAATAAACCCTAGAGATAACAAGCTAAGGTGTGTTGCCTATTGTCTTTATAATTTCATAATTTATGAAAATATTGTTTCCAAATTTAAGTTTATTTAAATTAATTTTCCTAATATGGGTATAGTAAATTTAAGGTAACAATTCAATGTGATGCTATTTGTATACTGTATAGTATACACTAATCTTCTCTATAAAATTAAATTTGCAGATTTGTAGGTTTTATAGAACCTAAAAAATGTATATGTGAAACGATACGAAATTTAAATATTAAAAGGCATAATAAATTGTTTTATAAGAAGCATGTTCATAAAACATGCAGTTTTTCTAAAAAAAAAACCAAAAAAACAAAAAAAAAAAAAACAGCATTTCAGCTGCTCCTGACTTTGTATTCTTTGTTTTTTTATCATTCATGTCTTAGTCTTCGGGAAATACAACCTTGTGTGGGGAAGATAAAGAAACAGTTTGTGTCATTTAGGATCTGGTCAAGCAAATTAGAATTACACTGTTTTTTTTTTTTTAATTTTTTTTAATGTTTATTATTTGAGAAAGAGACAGAGAGCAAGCAGGGGAGGGGCAGAGAGAGAGGGAGACACAGAATCGGAAGCAGGCTCCAGCCTCTGAGCTGCCAGCATAGAGCCTGACGTAGGGCTCAAGGCCACAGACCGTGAGATGATGACCTGAGCCGAAGTCGACCGCCTAACTGACTGAGCCACCCAGGCGCCCCACACTGGTTATTTTTAACAGAGGATTTCACATAGGGGATTAATGAAACAAATTTTGGAGGAATAAAGTATTGCATAGGCAATACTGAGAAAAAACATAGGTAGTGACTTTCAGTCTGGGGTACCGTGGGGAAGGATCTCACGGATCTGAGACTCAGACCTTTGAGGAGGGGTTGCTGTCTCCCAGGAGGTGCCCCAGAACTCAGAAATGGGCCCTGGAAAGCTGGGATTCTAGCCTCGAAGGAGCGGACACTGGCCTGCTTTGCTCTTCTCTCTGAGGGAATACAGTGAGGCTGGTTCCAGGAGTGGGGAAATAAGTGAAAACTGGAACCAACTGGAATGAGCAGCCACTATCGGGGGCTGAGCTGTAGCTGGGGCAACACTGCCAGGAACCATGAGCAAACCACAAAAGGCGAGTTCCTTTCCCCCTTGTGCAGCTGTCCAGTTTCCCTCTGGAGCTTCTTCCTGGCAGAACCATAAGTAAAAGCTGTGGCAGGTACAGGTTGTAAACTATACAACCCTGGAGGGTACTAATCATATCAAAGACCTAGCTGGCAAAGGAGGAATACGTTTGCTGGCTCCCAGCTCCAGTATCATAAAGCTGAATAAAGAAGGTGAGTTCAGAGCTGAGGGACCATATAGTTTAGTAACTGGCACACAGTGGTTGGCTGTGTTTTAACATTATTTCAAAAAGAAATACAGTTTAAAAATAGGTAGTAGTAATGAAACTAATTGTTAAGGTTTTTCTAACAAAATCCATCACCCAGGTCAATTTAATAAACTTAGAACAAAATTATTTTTAAACTAACTCATCGTTTATGAAATTCTTTAAAAATAATTTATCTTTTAAAGTTTATATGTTCTGCAACCTTACCAATCTTACTTATGATTTTTTGTGTGAATATTTCTTTTTTTTCCCCAGTTTTATTGAGACATAATCAACATATAATTTTGGTGAATATTTTTTTACACCAATTCTCTCATTCCAAATGAATGATGTTCACTGTCAGTGCATGATAGAGGGACAGGTTGGTGAATTAGGTGTGGGGGGAATTACACCTGCAGCCAGGTGGAAACTAATGTTTGGAATGAGAAGCTGTGGTCTCCCAGCTTTGGAAATTAAAGGGAAAAACGAAGGCTCAGATGCCAGGAGGTCAAGGCTGTCTGTGGAATGTTCTGAAAAGTCTGAGGAATTCTTAAAAGGATCTGGGAATCAGTCAGTCAGAACAGAAATAGAAAAGGGCAGTCAGAAGAGTCAAAGCAGTGAGAGGTCAGATGCCAGAAAGTCACATACATCAAGGCAAATTTACTCTTTTTTTATTAAAAGGGAGAACTTACTGACACACACTTGCAAACGACAAGAGTAGGGTAGATAGAGTTGACCTTGAGGCTGACTGACGGGCATTATAGCCCTCCATATCTGTCTCTTCCAGCAGCTTCTGTGTTCTCACCCTCTCAAGCTCTGTGACTTCCAGCAGCTCTTGAGAACATTTTTCCTGTTCAGCATTTGAGAAGAATGCATTTCTCTTTCCTACTCCCCATATATAAAATCTTAGGGAAGGTACAGGTTATAAACTACACACCCTTGGATGGTATCATACGTATGAAAGATGTTGTAATTTATATATTATGGCATAAAGTACTTTTATACCCTAATAAAAGCTGTATATTGTGAAAAATTTCCCAGAGTTAGAAATGAAGTGTCTTGAGGAAGGGACACTTAAAAACATTTACACCAGGCGCCGTATGAACCAGTGGTTGCTCTGGTAGACCAGCAGCCCCACTGGAGTCCTGTGGAATGTGAGATGAGCAGTGATCCGAAGGGGAGAAGTGAAGTGGACGGCTCTTATCAGAAAGGGTGGAAGGTAGTTGAGGAAAGGATTGGGGGCCAATCATCATGAAGTCCGTGTGGCCCGGAACCCTGTGGGGGTGGTCAGCAATGGAGCAGTCACTGATCCCGAAGGAACCGTGCTGTGTGTGCTCTTCCGGTTCCTGACAAGAACCACCGTGCATCCCCTTTCATTCTAAATATTGGGAAGCTCAGAATCCAGCTCCCAGATCTCATGATCTGCACTTCTGTGATCTATACTTCCCTCTGTTCTTTCCTTGCTGTGACAATTTATGCTTTTTCTTGGTGCCGATTTTTACTTTTTACTTATAGTGTACTTGTCACTATATATATATTTTTGCCACTAATTATCTCAAATCTTCTTGAGACGGGATGATGAACAGATGAATGATGGAAAGAAGCATGTGGCTGAAGAAGATACGGAATGGCCCTACTAGGAAAACAAGAGCAAAGCTGAGGCTGCGAAAATTGTCACATCCACCACACGTGCATAATACACGTTCTGAAGTAGACATGCTCCTGGAAGGTTGCATAGAAACTAGACTTACGTGATTATTTTTATCAATTGGGATTTTCAGAAAATAACTGTTTCAATGCCTCGCATTCAGTGTGGTACATCTAGAAACCTAAAACCATCTGCCCCTCACTGTTTCAGCTGTGATCTGTTTGTTCGTTTGTCTGCTGAAAGGCCTTTTGTAAGATTAATTAGCAGTAGTTCTTCTTTGTACCTAAGAAGGAATGTCATTTAGTTGCAACAGAATGTGAATGCAAGCCATAAGGAACAATGCATAAATGTATTGTTTGCAATCACTCCAACATTGTTTTAAAAAATATATAGTATAGGGGCGCCTGGGTGTCTCAGTTAAGTGTCCAACTGGCTCAGGTCACGATCTCACAGTTCGTGAGTTTGAGCCTCATGTCGGGCTCTGTGCTGACAGCTCGGAACCTGGAGCCTGCTTCGGACTCTGTGTCTCCCTCTCTGCCCTCCTCAGCTTGCACTCTGTCTGTCTCTCATAAATAACTAAATAAACATTTAAAAAAATATACATATATGTATATGTGTGTGTATGTATATACACATATATATAGTATAAAGTGAGAAAGTTACTCTTACCATGTTTGCTATAGAGATGTATAGCAGGGAAATCATAAACAAATAGCCTTGTAGCCTTATGAGTTGAAAGAGGCTCTTAATATCCCTTTCACCTAAAACAGTAATAAATATTTGCTATGAGCAGGGAAGTATACAGAATGCTTTGTATTATTATCTTCCTTAATCTTCACAACAGCCCTATGGTATAGAACTACTGTTAACCCGAGTTTGCAGATAAAGAACATGTACCTCAGAAGGGGTAAGCACATTTCACAGGGATACGAAGCTAGTGAATGGGGAGCCAAGATTCTAGTCCTGGCATTCTGACCCTATAACTTAACAGGAAGCATTAGAAATATTTTCTGCTTGGAAGTCTCACTTTAGTGCTAAAGATATAGAAAGTATCATAAAAATACATTTCCAGTTGACAGGTAAGGAGCAGCATCCTTGTATAATGGCAAGAGTGTGGTTTGAGTCCCAGCTTTGCCATATTTAGGTGTATAGACTTGGGCAAGTCTCTTGGCTTTTCTCACCCTTGGTTTTCTCATAGGTAAAAGAGTGATAAGAATGTAAGTTTTTGATTTAAATGTGTGGGGAAAAAAGCCAGGCACGTAATAGGTACTTAATATTAAGTAGATTTATTATTATCAAAAGGACCCACAGGTATGATGATTACAGCTAAGTAAAGTAATGTCAGGTGCTATGAAAACATTGCTACGTAGAGGCTTGGGGCTCAGTGTGTAGTATCCTAGGTCTTTGAAGAAGCTGGTGCTGAAGGAACATGGCTCCTTAGCCTCTGAGGCTCCTGGGAAGAGATTCTAAGCAGCTGTACGTAGGGACAGGCTCTGGCTTATTCTGCAGAGACAGACATGCAGTGGTGGACATGACCAAGGTCCTCTCTGATCTCCTCCTTCTAACCATCTTCTCCATGCCCCACTTTCCCCAGTGACATCAGGCTTGCCATTAGGGTGACCTGGAGAGGAACCCAGTGTGACACTGTTCTTTGTCCACCCTGGTAAATATAGCGGGTTTCCAACCCGTACCTGAGACTTATTTGCTGCGAGCAGTTTTTCATACTTGGAGATCAAGAGCTTGGGAAGCAAACATCAACTGACCCAAGAAATGAATTAATGTTTACGTACATCAGCGCATTCTATGCTAGTTGAATTTCCTATTGTAACAATTCACATATTCAGAGAACTTTAATGAGCAGTGGATGTCACCAAAGGGAACTTTAAAATCATTTGATTTTTGTCTGAATGCTTTCTGAAAGCCTCTGGTAAATTGCTAGTCGTAGGTCATTGAGAAGAGAAAAGTATATCCTAAGTTACCCTCTTCAGTCATTCTTCCTGAGGCTAATGCAATAAATGTAGGAATTCACCACGCTTCAGTTTTGTCTTGATTTTTAAATGAGTAACGAGACTGTGTTTAATGAACACAAGTTGGCAGTACAGGCGAGGACTGTGTTAGGAAGTGGGGGTGGTGAGGGTGAGTGGAGATATCACCTCTCGGCACCTCTCCCCTTTTCAGGGACTGACACTGTCCCCCTTGGAGACTCTCAGTGGTCTATAGGGACAGCAGAGCAGGATGACTGTCCCCTTTTACAGCTGGAGAAACTGGTTCCAGTGCTCAGAAGTGTACTCAGTTTCTTTATTCATTTTTATTACATGGCCTGAAGAATGGCCAAGGATGACCTTAAACCGTATTTCCTCTTGGTTTTATTTTAATGATTTCTCATAATCAAGTTTTCGTTAACATCACACATTCTCTGTTTGACCCACTCTTATTGCCTGATAGATACGGTCCACAGATTGATCACTATTCACAAGCAGAATACGCTGACCAAATAGTTGTGTCCCTGGATTTTCGCTGGTCAGACTTTAAAAATTAGGTTTATGGGTGGGGAGCCTGAGTGGCTCAGTTGGATAAACGTCCGACTTCAGCTCAGGTCATGATCTTGGCGGTCCGTGGGTTCAAGTCCTGCCTAGAGCTCTGTGCAGCCAGCTGAGAGCCTGGAGCCTGCTTTGAATTCTGTGTCTCCCTCTCACTCTCTGCCCTCCCTGGCTCTCTCTCTGTCTCTGTCTCTGTCTCTCTCAAAAATAAATAAATTAAAAAAAAAAAAAAGAAAGAAAGAATGTGCACATTACTTGGTATGTCCTACAGGAGTCTTCACGGTGTCTCCCCTGAGAACATTTCCAGTCTCATCATTCTCGATTCCTCCTACTAACCACCCAGTTTATACTAGTCTGAGTTCTGCAGTTACCTGAGCAAGCTGCCTGGTCTTGCCCCTTCCACTTGTCATATCATTTCTACCCTGGTCCCCCTGAGAAACACTTAGAAGATCCAGCTCAAGCCTTACTTCCTACAGGAGATTTTCTTCTGATATTTTCCCCTAGGTAGAATTGACCATTCTGTCCTTTGTGTACCTACTCTATATTGTACATCTTTCCTTCTGAGCGTTCACGATCTCTTATTTCTCTCTTAACATGTGTTTCTTCCTGTGCTAAATTGCAGGTGTCCTGAAGGCAGGGCCCATATCGGATTCATTTCTGTATGCATAGCAGTGCTTATCACACAGAGGGTGCTTGCTGAATATGTGGAAAGAGACATGAAAGGAGGGAAGAAGGAAAGTTTGGAGATGGAAGGAAGGGATTATACTACCCTAATCAGTATCCATTACTTAGCTTTTCTTTTTCTTTTTCTTTTTTAAAGTTTATTTATTTATTTTGAGAGAGGATGTGAGCTGGGAGGGGGACAGAGAGAGCGAGAGCGAAAATCCCAAGCAGGCCATGCAGTTAGCACCGAGCCCAACATGGGGCTTAAACTCACGAACCTTGAGATCATGACCTGAGCCGAAATCAAGAGTCAGATGTTTAACCGACTGAGCCACCTAGGCGCCCCATCAATATCCATTGTTTAGTTTAAAAATGTTAACCTGAGAGCAAAACTTTCTGAATTTCTAATTTTTTCCCCCAATTAACCAACCCCCAATTTATGTGCTCTCCTGTATACCTTCACTTCCCCAGGGTGCAGGTGCACCAGAGAGCTGTGGTGTATCTGCCTGGGGGCGAGTGTCCTGGATGAACTCATCTACCTGATTTTGAGTGAGAACTCCAGATTTTCATCACTTCTATGTGATCTTAGACAGTTTGTGTAATCCCTTGTGTCTCATTGTTCTTACTTGTAATATGGGAAGAATAACACTTATTTTACCTCAGGAGGTTTCTTGGAGGACCAGATGCAATGTTTCTGAAAGCACTTTGAAGTGTGAAGTGTTATCTAAATGAATGGAAGGAAGTATTTCTGTAATGGCTGTTAGTGACCTGGCACCAATGGGAATTTTCTCAGCCGGCGGAACCTTTTGACCAGGGTGTGTCCTTATTGCTTGTAAAAGAGGAAAAATGATTTATATCACCAGATTAGATGGATGGCAGCATTTATGCTGCTGATCTAACCTTGGTGAACGTTGGTTGCCTTCAGATCAGGAAGGTGACCTTTATTTTTGCTTGAAGCAACTCCTAGCTGGGAATATCAGCCTAGGAAGAAAAGTATGTTACTGTGAGCATTTTCATACAAGTGAAAATTAATTCCAGCTAGTTGTGCTTTTAAGTTTTATGTAAAACTCTCTTAAGTAGATGATAAAAAATTACATGAACATAATAAGTTTTTCCATTCAAAGCAGTGCTCATTTTCTAGCCCCCTACCCGTGCTAAGTTGATCATGATTATTTTAAAAATTGATGCTTTTGACATGGTTGAAACTACATTTATTTCCTCTTTGTCACAAGAATAATTTTCCAAGGGTAACCAGACTTCCGTCAATACTCCTTTGTACCAGGGCTCGTGTTGGAAATCTCTGCTGCTTTTATTACTGCTCAAATGGCAACTCCCAATCACTTTTGTACAAAATGATGTAAAGTCGTCCTGAGCAAACAGGGATATTGATAACTTCTTACATTCCAACCTGGGCAACTATAAGAATCAAAATTCAGGGAGAAAGAAACCATGGGCTCTGTAGAACAGAGAGCATTTTATGATAGGGAACAGCCTACAAACAATACAAGGCAAAACAAGTGAGTAAAGCAACCCACAGGGAGTACAGTGCCCCTTGGAAGTAGATTTCAACAACAGGCCGGTGCTGGCCACTTGTCATTCAGGTACTGTCCTACCAATTCAGTTTTCTCTTTTTGAGCAGATTGGGACAAATGATACGTGTTTTGTACCCTGAAGGGGAGAATTAAAATGTTTTGGGTTTCATTTGTGCTCAGAAACCACCCCTGTTACACTGGAAATTATTTTTTCAAATTTTTGTACTGAGCACAACAGAAGAATATGATTCCAAAGAAAAGCAACCAACAATATGAAGCCTACAGCTGTGAGAGACTGAGAGATTGCGATTGAGATGTGTTGTTTTAGAACAGAGAGAGGAGCTGAGGGAATCATCTTTGTTATCAGCCACATGCTAACTGCAAAGAATGACAGGGCACTAGGGACTTCCAATCCACAAGTCTACGTGTTGCCCCAGTAGACCCTGACGTTGTCACTCATCATGAGGAAGAAATTGTTCTCAGTATTTTTTAAAATTGAGGTGTAATTGACGTACAGTAGAATTCACTCTTTTGGGAGTTTTAATCAGCATGTAGGGTCATATAACCACCATCACAATCAAGACTGAAGTGTTTCATTATCCCCCCCAATCCTCTTATGTCCCTTTAAAGTCAACCCCTGCTCCTGTCCCTAGCCCCTGACAACCACTGGTCTGTTTCAGGACTGATAGTTCTGCCTTTTCCAGAATTTCATAAAAGTGAAATGATACATTACGCAGGCTTTTGACTGGAGCTTCTTTCACTTAGTATTAGACATTCTAGATTCACCTGTGTTGCTGATGTATGAGAATTCATTCCTTCATATTGCTGAGTACTGTTCTGTTGTGTGGATGTACCACAGTCTGTTGATTCATTCACCAGTTGAAGGTTGGGGAAATTATGAATAAAGCTAGTACAAACATTTATGTGTAGGTTTTTGTGTGACCATATGCTCTCATTGCACTTGTTTTCAATTCTAACTAGAAATGAGATTGCTAGTCACATGGCGAGAATATGACCAACTTTCATAAGAACAACTTTGATAAGAAATTTCCAAACTGTTTTTACAAACTGGCTATACCATTTTGCATTTCCCCCAAGAAGGAGTTCCAGTTGCTTCACATACTCACCAACACTTGATATTGTCAGTGTTTTAAGTTTTGAATTTAGTGGGTGAGTGATGGTATCTCACTGTGATTTTAATTTGCATTTCCCTGGTAGCTTATGATGTTGAGCATTTTTCACATGTTTATTGGCCATCTGTATATCTTTTGTGAAATAACCCTTTGATTCTTTTGGCCATTTTCATTTTTTTTCTTTGTTTCTTTGTCTTTTACTAAGTTGTGGGAGTTCTTTTTGTATTCTGGATACACATTCTTTAATGGCCATGTCTGGCAAATATTTTTCCCATCCTCCTTAACAGTGTACAGTGTCTTAAAAGTTTTACATTTTGATGAAATCCAATTTATCCTTTTTTTTTTTCTTTTTGGTAGACTGTGCTTTTGGGATCCTATTTAAGAATCTTAGCCTAACCCAAGGTCACTAAAAAATTCTATATTTTCTTCTAGACACTTTATACTCTTAGCTCTTATATTAGGTCTATGATCCATTATGATTCCATTTTTGTATATGGTGTGAGATAAGGGCCATTGTTCTATTTTACATATGTCTATACCATGGTCTTAGCACTATTTTTTAAAAAGATTATTCTGTGTTGAATTATCTTGGCACCTATGTTGAAAATCCATTGGGGCGCACCTGGGTGGCTCAGTCGGTTAAACGTCCAACCTCAGCTCAGGTCATGATCTCACTGCCCGTGAGTTTGAGCTGCTGCTGACAGCTAGCAGCTCAGAGCCTGGAGCCTGCTTCAGATTCAGTCTCTGTCTCTCTGCCCCTCCCCCATCCTCAAATATAAATAAGCATTTAAAAGCATTAAAAAAAAAAAAAAGAAAACCAGTTGTCCATATGTTTGTGAGTCTATTTCTGGATTTTCTGTTCTGTTCCATTGATCTGTATATTTATTTTTATGCCAATACTCACAGTCTCTATTTCTATAGCTTCATAAAAAGTCTGAAAAAACTTTGCTGTTTTTAAAAAAACAATGTTTTGGGTGTTCTAGTACTTTGTACATTTTCCTAGTACATGTTCATATCCATTTTAGAATTACCTTGCCAGTTTCTATGAAAAAGCCTGGTGGTGTTGTAACTGATGTAGTTTTGCATCTGTAGAACAATTGAGAATTGACAGCTGGACACCACTGAGCCCTTTGATCAATGAGTATAGTTTATCTCTCCATTTATTTAGATCCTACTTAATTTCAGGAAGTTTGTAGTTATCAGTGTACAGGTGTTGCATATATTTTGTTGAATTGTCCCTAAGTATTTTACATTTTATGCTATTAAAAAGAATATATTTTCAATTTTCCATTTCCAGTTGTTTGTGGCTGGTATATAGAAATACAATTGACTTTTAAAAATACAATCTTTGTGGGGTGCCTGGCTAGCTCAGTCAGTGGAGCATGTGATTCTTGATCTCGAGGTTGTGAGTTCAAGCCCCGCACTGGGTATAAAGATTACTTAAAAATAAAATCTTTAGGGGCGCCTGGGTGGCTCAGTCGGTTGAGCGTCCAACTTCGGCCCAGGTCATGATCTCGCGGTCCGTGAGTTCGAGCCCCGCATCGGGCTCTGTGCTGACAGCTCGGAGCCCGGAGCCTGTTTCAGATTCTGTGTCTCCCTCTCTCTCTGACCCTCCCCTGTTCATGCTCTGTCTCTCTCTGTCTCAAAAATAAATAAACATTAAAAAAAATTAAAAAAAAAATAAAATCTTTAAAAAAAAAATTATTAAAAAAGTATATAGTCCTTGTATTCTGTGACCCTGCTGAACATATTTTTGTAGATTCTTTAGGATTTCTAGATAGATAATCATATATACCATGAACGAAGACAATTTTACTATTTCTTTTTCAATCAAGGGTTTTTTTTGTGTGTTTTTTTTTTTACTATTGATTGACTGATTGATTGTCTAATTGCATCGGCTAGGACTTGTAGTACAGCACTGAGGAGTAGTGGTAAGAGCCAATCTTTATCTTGTTCTGACCTCAGAGGAAAATCATCTTTTACTAGTAAGTATGACATTGCTGTAGATTTTCATAGAAGTCCTTTAAAGCCTAAGGATGTTTCCTTCTATTTTTAGTTTGCTAAGCATGTTTATCATGAATGAGTATTAAATTTTGTCAAATTCTTTTTCTGAAAATATTGAGATGATTGTATTTCTTTATTTAATCTGTTAGTATGGTGAATTATACTGATATTCAAATGTTAACTCAATTTTGCATTTCTGGAATAAACAAACTCCTCTTCATTATGATGTATTATCTTTTTCATGCATTGCTATATTTGATTTGGCAGTATTTTCTTAAAAGTTTTTGTGTCTCTATTTGTGAGGGATATTGTTCTATAGATTTGTTTTCACAGTTTGTCTGGCTTGGGTGTCATAGAATGAATTGGGAAGTGTTCTCTCTTCTATTTTCCAGAAGATTTTGTGAATTGGTAAAATGTCTTTGTAAAATACTTGATAGAATTTACCAATAATGAAGCTATCTGTTGAAAGATATTTTTTTTTACTATAATTTCAGTTTCTTTAATATGGCTATTTAAATTATTCATTTCTTCTTGAACATTTGGGTAGTTTGTTTCTTTTAAGGAAATTGCTCATTTCATCTAGTTTGTTGCATCTATTGGCATAAAATTGTTTATAATATTTCCTTATTGTCCTCTTAATGTTTATAAATTGATGGAGATGTCCTCTTTCCCTTTCCTGATATTGGTAAGATGTATCTCTTGTTTTTTTGTTCCTGATTCATTTGGATAGAGATTAATCAATTTTATTAATTTTTCCCCCAAAGAACTAACCTTTGGTTTGTTAGTTTTTCTCTATTGTGTATTTGTTTTCTGTTTCATTCTGCTATTATCTTTATTATTTCCTTCTCTCTGTTTACTTTGAGATTAATTTCTTCTCTTTTCCTATGTTTTTAATGTGGCAGTTTTGATAACTTGATTTCAGTCCTTTCTTATTTTCTAATATAACATAAAATGGTATAAATCTCCCTCTAAGTATAGCTTTAGCAGTATTCTACAAACTTGATGTGTTGTGTTTTAATTTTCATTCAGTTCAAAATATTTTCTGATTTTCTTTTGATTTCTTCTTTAAAGCATGGATTATTTAGAATTGTGTTGTTCAATTTCTAAATAATTGGGGGGTTTTCCATCTTTCTATTTTTGATTTCTTATTTGGTTCCACCATGGTTTGAGAACATGCAATGGATGAGTTTGAGAATTTTAAATTCATTGAGACTTGTTTTATGGCTCAGAACCTGATCTCCTTTTGTAAAGGTTTCTGTATACTAAAAAGAATGTGTGTTCTGTGGTTATTGGGAGGAGTGTTCTATAAATTGTCACTTTGGTGGATTTGGTTACTAGTGTTCAAGTCTTATATATTTTTACCGTATTTCTCTTTCTTTGTTCTGTCAACTACAAGACGGGTCTTGAAATCTCAAACTCTAATTGTGGATAACCTATTATCCTTTCAGTTCCATCGGTTTTTATTTCAGATACTTTGAAGCTCTTGCTATTAGGTGCATACACATTTAGGGTTTTTATATCCTCTTGATGAACTGATTTCCATAAGATTATAAAATGTCTCTTTATCTCAGGGAATGCTCTTTTTTCTGAAATCTGCTTTGTGTGCTATTTACTCTCTAGCTTTCTTTTGACTAGCGTTAGCGTGATAGATACATCATTTTCCATCCTTTTACCTTTAACCTTTTTGTGTTTTTATATTTGAAGTAGATTTTTGGCAGACATCATAGTTGATTCTTATCTTTCATCCATATTAACAATTTTTAACACCTTATTGGACTGTTCAGCCCATTCTGTGTTCAAACTCATTTCTGAGTTTAAATCTCCCACCTTGCTTCTTCTTGGCCTATCTTCTCTTTGTTCTTTTTTCTCCTCTTTTACTGCCTTAATTTTGTACTAAGTATTTAGTATTCCATACTATGTTTATTATTGGCTTATTAGTTATGCCTCTTGTTCGTTTTTACTTTAGTGGTTGCTCTAGAATTTTAAAATCTATATTCTTAACTTACGATGGTGTGCCTTCAAATAATACGCCACTTCACGCTTAACATAAGAACCTTTGAACAGTTATTTCTGTTTCCCACTCAGTCTTGGTGCTATTGTTGCCATATACTTTATTTCTACATACTTTATAAACTCCATTTAAAATAGTTGTCTTTTAAAGAGATTAAGAAAGAGAAAGTCTTTAATTTTTACCTACATATGTACAGGTTTTAGTTTTTTTCATGTCTTTGAGTAGATCCAGATTTCTATCTGGTATCATTTTTTTTTTGCTGCTTCAGGTTTTTCCTTTAACATTTCTTCCAGCACTTGTTGGCTGATTATTAACTCAGCATTTATGTGTCTGAAAAAAATCTTTCACCCTCATTTTTGAAAGATAATGTGTCTGGAATAAGAATTCTATATTGCCTTTTCTTTTTCTTTTAGCAGTTTAAAGATGTTGTGCTATTGTCTTGTGGCTTGCATTGTTTCTGACGAGTAAATCTGCTATATCCTCTTGTCTTTGTTCCTCTGTGTATAATGCATCCCTTTTCTTTTGGCTGCTTTGATGGTTTTCTCTTAATATTGGTTTTAGCAGCTTGATCATGATGTTCTTTGGTGTGATTTTCTTCACATTTCTTAAGCTTGATATTTTTGAGCTTCTTGAATTTAGAGTTGAAGTTCTTATTGAATTTCAAACATTTTTGGCCATATTTCTTCATATTTTTTTCACTTTTTTTTTTCATATTTTTTCCCCTTCCTCTTTCCTTAAAGCCTTCTTCTAATTAAATTGGCTGTCTTCTAATATTCCTGTTTCTTAACTCTTTCTGTAATGTGTCTCTTACTTTTCTATTGCATCTACCATAGTTCAGGGCCTCATTGTTTCTCTTTTTGTCTACTGTAAAAACCTGTCTCTAGTTTTGCCCCTCTCAAATCCTCCTTCCATTTTCCACATGGCTATTACAGTGAATTTGCTAAAAATGGCTATGCTTGAAATTCTTCAGTAATTGCCTGTTGCCTATAGAATGAACTTAGACTGCGTGGTATGGTACACAGGACCCTTCATCTATACCTGCTGTCCAGGCCTTCTTGCCTCCTGTACCACCCCCGCCCTAACCCATGACACTCTGAACTCTTTACTCCAGTACCATGGAAATACCTCTAGTTCTTGAAATGCGTCATGCATTTTCCTTCTTCTGAACACACACTCATGCCTTTGTCATGTCTGGAAAAACCTTCCTACTCCCTCTACCCCCTGCCTGAAAACTTCCATTCACTGAGCCGAAATATCTCCTTTGTGAAAATTAACCTTGTTATCCTGTCCCAATTCCACTGGACCTTGAACATATTTTGTTACAGCACTTAACCTAGTGTTTTGCAATCATCCTTTCTTGGTCATCTTCCTAGGGTGACTTTTGTGTGGTCAGAGACTAGATTTTATTTATTTTTAAATACTTAGAAATGGCACATAGTGGGCACTTAATAGAATGAGTAAATTAGTGACTGGCTTATAGTAGGCCTTGAACTCATTCTTCTTAAAATGAATTGAACTCAGATCTGTTCATAATACATGTATAAAGTGTACTAATAAAATAGCTACCATGTTTTGAGAACCTACTATGTTCCAGGTACAACGTTAGGCACTGTCCATACCTTATCTTTAATGCTTAAAACAACAATGCAATGTGTATTATCCTCATGAGTGGCCTAGTAAAGGGAAATTTAGGTTTAGGGAGATTGTGAATAAGGCTGTGCAGACATAGCAGAATTGGATTTCAAACTCTTACGTATATATTTTTCCCTCTGCACACACATATTAGGAGTTCTGTCTTATCACCACCTGTAGTTCTAGCTCATCACCAAAGCTTCCAAGAAGAAATGACAACATCACAGCAGAGATTATATGGAGAACGGTGTGGATTATAATGTGGACTCAGAAAAACTAATGCTACAGATAGATGAAAAAGAGAAGTCTCTACGAGGCTGTTCTGTGATGTCTGGAAAGATTCCTTTGGTAGGCTGTTTGACCTACAAACATCCAGCAAATATGTCTTGTTCCTTCTCTGATATGACTGTACAGGGAGCAGTCTTGAGGACACAAGTCATAGAAAGCATCCTAAGCCATGTGATTTGGAGTGTTTGCAAGGATCCTACAAGGTTCCTACAAGGATATGTGGATTGGGGGGTTGCTTCAGGCTGTGACTTGGGGAAAAATGGGGGGAAGTGAAGACTCTGGAGGTGCCAGCACCGGGTGTGCTAACAAAAAGCCGGAGGGGCCCATAACTGTTTGTCATCATGACAGCTTTGGCCAAGGCCGTGTGGATGGGTCATGCCCAGCCCATTTAGGTTGCAGGGCGACTGCCTGTTGGGACTTTATCTCCCCTGTTTCCCCTCAAAGCTATTAGTGATACTCAGTATAACTGCATGGTACCCCTCCTCCAACTCCAATTTAAAAATGGTGAGAGTGGGGTGGGTGGAGGGACATATAGTATAGTGATCTCCAGAATCCCTTGGAGGATGGGGGGATTGTCCCTTATTCACATAAAGCATCATCATTTTCCTATGTATTCTGTGCTACTGAATCTGGAATAAAACTTACAGAGGAATGATTTTTTTTCCTTTTTAAATTTATATTCTAGAAAATATTTAAAATATGGCCTTGGTGTTTTAGTTCTAAAATTTTCTGGTGTGTGTGTGTGTGTGTGTGTGTGTGTGCGCGTGCATCGGGGGTGGGAAGGAATCTTGGTATTTGGCAAGAGGAGAGGAGCTCTGTTTACAGGAACTCTATTTCCTGGGGTGTTGCAGCTAATACATTGGGCAGAAGAATGCCCAAGGACAATGTGAGTTTAAATATGCACTTGGGGACAATTCTTGATCTGTCCCTCATCATAGATGAGTTGTAGGTGGTATGCAAAGGAATTGGATGTGTCACCCCAATTTTTTGAATAGCCTACAGATCTACATTAATGTTTCTTTTTATCTGGGTAGATGAAAGAAAAGGTGAGCTCAGTCAAAAAAATCTGCTGCTAAGGAGAGCACAGTTATGTGGAAGGAATGTGGAGGGCAAAATGGTACAAGTAAAGAGAAGATGCTTGGGAAGCCTTTGTTCAGATAGCATGGGACGTCCTGGATAGTTGGGATGTGAGAAAATGAGAACTTTTTTTTTTAAATTAAGATTTCAGTATTTTTTTAAGAGAAGTTTTAGGTTCACAGAAAAATTGAGAGGAAGCTACAGAGATTTCCCAGATAGCCTCTGCTCCTGATGTATGCATAACCTCCCCCACCCCCACCAATATCTACCACCAGAGTGATACTTTGTTACAATTGGTGAATCTGCAATGGGTGACCGGTCACTATCACCCAGAGCCTACAGTTTACTTTATAGTTCACTCTTGGTGTTGTACATGCTGTGGATTTGGACAAGTGTATAATGTCATATATCCATCATTATGGTATAATACATAGTATTGTCACTGCCCTAAAAATCCTCTGTGTTCTGCTTAATAATCTCTCTCCTCCCCTACCCCTGGCAACCACTGATCTTTCTATACTGTGTCCATAGTTTTGCCTTTTCCAGAGTGTCATGTGGTTGGAATCATACCGTATGTAGTCTTTTCAGGTTGGTTTCTTTCACTTAGTAATATGCGTTTAAGGTTCTTTCATGTCGTTTTATGGCTTGATTCATTTCTTTTTGGCACCAAATAGTGTTCCATTATCTGGACATGTCTGTCTGTCTGTCTATCTATCTGTCTATCTATCTATCTATCTATCTATCTATCTATCACCTACTGGAGGACATCTTGGTTTCTTCCAAATTTTGGCAACTATGAAAAAGAGGCTTTAAACAAATAAATTAAAATTTGAACTACGTTAACATGAAAGAAAGATGCTGTTATCATCCACATGTAGGTTTTTGTGTGTACATAAATTTTTAGCTGCCTTGGGTAAATACTAAGCATGATTGCTGAATTGTATGATAAGAATATGTTTAGTTTTATGAAAAAAACACCCACTGTCTTCCAAAGTGGCTGAAACACTTTGCATTCCCACCAGCAATGAATGAGAGTTTCTGTTGCCCTGTATCTTTGTCAGCATTTGGTGTGGTCAGTGTTTTGGATTTTGGCCATTCTAATAGGTGTGTAGTGATGTATCATTGTTGTTTTAATTTGCATTCCCCTGATGGCATATGACATGCAACATATTTTTATATGTTTCTTTGTCACCTACGTATCTTCTTTGGTGAGGTTTCTAGTAAGATCTTTGGCCAACTTAAACTGAGTTGTTTGTTTTCTTATTGTTGAGTTCTAAGAGTTCTTTGCATATTTTGGACTATAGTTATTTTTTAAAATATTTTCTCCCAGTCTGTGGCCTGTATTCCCATTCACTTGACATTTTCCTTTGTTTTCACAGAGCAGAGGTTTTAATTTCAGTGAAGTCTAGCTTATCAGTTATTTCATTCATGGGTTGTATCTTTGGTGTTACCTAAAAAGTAATTGTCATACCCAAGGTCATCTAGATTTTCTCCTATGTTATCTTCTAAGAGTTTTATTGTTTTGCATTTTATATTTAGGTCTGTGATGCATTTAAGTTAATTTTTGGGAAGGGCATGAGGTCTCTGTCTAGATTCACTAATGTGCATGGATGTGGATGTCCAATTGTTCCATCATTTGTTAAAGAGTCTGTCTTTGCCCCCATTTGGTTGATTGTATTTCTTTTGCTCCTTTTTCAAAGATCAGTTGATTGTTTTTGTGTGGGTCCATTTCTGGGCTCTCTCTGTTCTGCTCCAGTAATATATTTGTCTATTCTTTTGTCAATACCAGACTGTCTTGATTATTATGGCTTTACAGTTAGTCTTGAAGTTGGATAGTGTAAGTCCTCCAACTTTATTCTCCTCCTCTAATATTGCACTGGCAACATGCATTGGCTATTCTGTTATTTTTTTCCTCTCCATAGAAACTTTAGAATCATTTCACTGATGCCCCCACAAAATAATTTGCTGGGATTTTGATTGGGACAATTAATACGTTTAATGTAGTTGTACTTTCTTCCTTGGTCTTACATGGCACTGTAAGAAAAAATTTCTTTTGTTCACTTTTAAAAAATATTAGCATGATTTATTCTTGTCAACACAAATAGGTACCTAGATATTTGTGGTAGGTGGGGGATGGTGATGGTTTCTGGAGCCCATTGTATGACATCAAATAAGCAATTAGCTCACACATAAGAACAGCTGAACCATATTAATGTTGATCTTAAATTATTCTAGTTGGTAGAAAATATTTTTGTGGCTGCAAAGGAACTTCTTTTTTTGACCACAAAAATAAATTTTATCTCTACATTGGGTTGGTATCAGAGATCTCAGGTAATATAAACACAAACAGAATCATGGGTACATACAGTGGATTAATGGTGTTACAATTCTTAGAGTGTGGAATCACTTACTTGAAATTTGTTGAAAATTTAAGTCTCTCCTTTTAGGGACAGTACTGTATTTGGTGGGCCTAACAGAATTTCTCCTTGCCTTTCTTTTGTATTTTTAGTACTATCCTAAGAAATTGATTGAAGATATTCTGGGGAGATTTCTAAAATAACAGTGTCAAAGACAAAGGTTAATCTGTCACTTTAAGTAGGTATGATATTAAATAACCCAAGTAAACCAAGAAAGAAAATTTTATCAAGATTTTGCTTCACACATTGGGAATATCTTTCGTGTGTACCTTTGTTGAAATATCAAAAGATAGTTTGTGTACCTTGCAGTGGCATGTCGAACTGCCATTTTTAACTATGCTTCAGGTAAAAGGAAGCTAGCCATTTATCTTAGAGGTCACTATGGAGACAGATACATTCATTCAAGTCGTAGGCAGAAGAAAAATACAGTATAACTTGAATCTTAAGATGTCTCCTGTTAATTAAGTTAAATTAAGCCTGTTGAAAGTGGGAATATGAATAAGGTCTTACTGGAATGAAGACACATTTTTTGAATTGCTACATACTTGCAGGGCTCTGTGATGAACCTTCTAGTCGGGTCTTCCTTGAACTAACATGGGTAGTCTGAGGATGCTTTGTGGAAATTGTAAGGTGGAGGCAAGAATTCAGGAAAGATCTGGAAGATTGATTTATAAATTTCTTTCCTTTTTTGGTTGATTGGTTAGTAATTGTAGATGGTTAATATTTGTCACATAGACTGGATATTTTGTCATTGACCAGGTTTATCAAACAAAGTGGTTGGATATTTTTATATGACTATTTGGATTATTCTGGAATTCTCTGCTCTAGCTTTAAATTTATTAAATTTAAATCTCTGGCCAGGGTGTGCTATGCTTATAGCGAGATAGGAACATTTTTTTTAAGATGAAATTTATTGTCAAATTGGTTTCCATACAACACCCAGTGCTCATCCCAACAGGTGCCCTCCTCAATTCCCTTCACCCACTTTCCCTTCCCTCCCACCCCCCATCAACTCTCAGTTTATTCTCACTTTTTAAGAGTCTCTTATGGTTTGCCTCCCTCCCTCTCTAACTTTTTTCCCCTCCCCCTCCCACACAGTCTTCTGTTAAGTTTCTCAGGATCCATAGAAGAGTGAAAACATATGGTATCTCTTTCTCTGTATGACTTATTTCACTTAACACTCTCCAATTCCATCCATGTTGCTACAAATGGCCAGATTTCATTCTTTCTCATTGCCGAGTAATATTCCATCGTGTATATAAACCATAATTTTTTTATCCATTCATCAGTTGATGGACATTTAGGCTCTTTCCATAATTTGGCTATTGTTGAAAGTGCTGCTATAAACATTGGGGTACAAGTGCCCCTATGCATCAGCACTCCTGTATCCCTTGGGTAAATTCCTAGCAGTGCTATTGCTGGGTCATAGGATAGATCTATTTTTAATTTTTTGAGGAACCTCCACACTGTTTTCCAGAGCGGCTGCACCAGTTTGCATTCCCACCAACAGTGCAAGAGGGTTCCCGTTTCTCCACATCCTCTCCAGCATCTATAGTCTCCTGATTTGTTCATTTTGGCCACTCTGACTGGCGTGAGGTGATATCTGAGTGTGGTTTTGATTTGTATTTCCCTGATGAGGAGTGACATTGAGTATCTTTTCATGTGCCTGTTGGCCATCTGGATGTCTTCTTTAGAGAAGTGTCTATTCATGTCTTCTGCTCATTTCTTCACTGGATTATTTGTTTTTCGGGTGTGGAGTTTGGTGAGCTCTTTATAGATTTTGGATACTAGCCCTTTGTCCGATATGTCATTTGCAAATATCTTTTCCCATTCTGTCGGTTGCCTTTTAGTTTTGTTGATTGTTTCCTTTGCAGTGCAGAAGCTTTTTATTTTCATGCGGCCCCAGTAGTTCATTTTTGCTTTTAATTCCCTTGCCTTTGGAGATATGTCAACTAAGAAATTGTTGTGGCTGAGGTCAGAGAGGTTTTTTTCTTGCTTTCTCCTCTAGGGTTTTGATGGTTTCCTGTCTCACATTCAGGTCCTTCATCCATTTTGAGTTTATTTTTGTGAATGGTGTAAGAACGTGGTCTAGTTTCATTCTTCTGCATGTTGCTGTCCAGTTCTCCCAGCACCATTTGTTAAAGGGACTTTTTTCCATTGGATATTCTTTCCTGTTTTGTCAAAGATTAGTTGGCCATACTTTTGTGGGTCCAATTCTGGAGTCTCTATTCTATTCCATTGGTCTGTGTGTCTGTTTTTGTGCCAATACCATGCTGTCTTGATGATTACAGCTTTGTAGTAGAGGCTAAAGTCTGGGATTGTGATGCCTCCCACTTTGGTCTTACTCTTCAATATTACTTTGGCTATTTGGGGTCTTTGGTGGTTCCATACAAATTTTAGGATTGCTTGTTCTAGCTTTGAGAAGAATGCTGGTGCAATTTTGATTGAGATTGCATTGAATGTGTA
Source organism: Panthera tigris (assembly GCF_018350195.1). Classification (NCBI taxonomy): domain Eukaryota; kingdom Metazoa; phylum Chordata; class Mammalia; order Carnivora; family Felidae; genus Panthera; species Panthera tigris. The sequence goes on from NC_056664.1 coordinate 117,725,532, forward strand.
GATTGCTTTGGGTAGTATTGACATTTTAACAATATTTATTCTTCCAATCCATGAGCATGGCATGTTTTTCCATTTCTTTGTATCTTCTTCAATTTCCTTCATAAGCTTTCTATAGTTTTCAGCATACAGATCTTTTACACCTTTGGTTAGGTTCATTCCTAGGTATTTTATGCTTCTTGGTGCAATTGTGAATGGGATCAGTTTCTTTATTTGTCTTTCTGTTGCTTCATTATTAGTGTATAAGAATGCAACTGATTTATGTATATTAATTTTGTATCCTGTGACTTTGCTGAATTTATGTTTCAGTTCTAGCAGACTTTTGGTAGTCTCTTGGGTTTTCCATGTATAATGTCATGTCATCTGCAAAAAGTGAAAGTTTGACTTCATCTTTGCCAATTTTGATGCCTTTGATTTCCTTTTGTTGTCTGATTGCTGATGCTAGCACTTTCAACCCTTTGTTAAACAACAGCGGTGAGAGTGGACATCCCTGTTGTGTTCCCGATCTCAGGGGGGAAGCTCTCAGTTTTTCCCCATCGAGGATGATATTAGCTGTGGGCTTTTCATAAATGGCTTTTATGATGTTTAAGTATGTTCCTTCTATCCCAACTTTCTCGAGGGTTTTTATTAAGAAAGGATGCTGAATTTTGTCAAATGCTTTTTCTGCATTGATTGACAGGATCATATTGTTCTTATTTTTTCTTTTATTAATGTGATGTATCACATTGATTTGTATCACCATGCATTGCAGGAATGAATCCCACTTGATCATGGTTAATAGTTCTTTTTATATGCTGTTGAATTCGATTTGCTAGTATCTTGTTGAGAATTTTTGCTTCCATATTCATCAGGGATATTGGCCTGTAGTTCTCTTTATTTGCTGGGTCTCTGTCTGGTTTGGGAATCAAAGTAATGCTGGCTTCATAGAATGAACCTGGAAGTTTTCCTTCCCTTTCTAGTTTTTGGAACAGCTTGAGAAGGACAGGTATTATCTCTGTTTTAAATGTCTGGTAGAATTCCCCAGGGAAGCCATCTAGTCCTGGACTCTTATTTCCTGGGAGATTTTTGACAACTGATTCAATTTCTTTGCTAGTTATGGGTGTGTTCAAGTTTTCTATTTCTTCCTCTTTGAGTTTTGGAAGTGTGTGGGTGCTTAGGAATTTGTCCATTTCTTCCAGGTTGTCCAGTTTGTTGGCATATAATTTTTCATAATATCCCCTGATAATTACTTGTATTTCTGAGGGATTGGTTGTAATAATTCCATTTTCATTCATGATTTTATCTATTTGGGTCATCTCCCTTTTCTTTTTGAGAAGCCTGGCTAGAGGTTTATCAATTCTATTTATTTTTTCAAAAAAGCAACTCTTGATTTCATTGATCTGCTCTACAGTTTTTTAGATTCTATATTGTTTATTTCTGCTCTGATCTTTATTATTTCTCTTCTTCTGCTGGGTGTAGGATGTCTTTGCCATTCTGCTTCTATTGTGCTGTTAGATTTTGTATTTGGGATTTTTCCTGTTTCTTGAGATAGGCCTGGATTGCAATGTATTTTCTTCTCAGGACTGCCTTCACTGCATCCCAAAGCCTTTGGATGGGAACATTTTTAAATGTTGTACTCCCTTCAAGGACTTTAATCAACAATTCACTGGACTGACAAATATTTATCAAGCTCTTATTGTATTCAATAAGCTGTGCCACACATTAGCAGAGTAGAAGATAACTGAGAACCTAGGACATGGTTTCTATACTCAAGACTGTGTCTTTAGCAGAGCGGATACTCAATCAGTAGTTGTTGAATAATAAATCAAGTAAATAATAAATAAATAAGGCTCTTGATTTGTAAAGAAACTAAGAAAGGAAAACCAGTAGGGCTTTGTTTTGTTCTCTGCTGTATCCCCATAGGCTGGAATAGCCAGGTGTATCTTAGGTCCTCAGTGCATATGTGAATGAATGACCAAATGACCATGTACTATCTGTGCAGCCAAAATTATTGGAATCCAGTGGAAGCACATCACTTCCATCTGGGTTAGTCAGGGAAGGCTTCTTGTAGTAGTGGGATTTTAATTAGAGAAAGGGAGGGCCATCTAGAAGTAGAGGATGATGTGGAGGCACCTGAGGAGATGCTGGAAGCTGACAGCGGGAGCACGGTGCTGGTGGGTGATCACCAACAGTCAACTTTAGAAAGCTTAGGAAGACTAGTTTAAATTTTTCTGTAGAGACAATGGACGCTAAAAGGGACAGTTTATAAATATTAAGCTAAAGGTGTTATACCAAATGCATTGAGGAGAAGACAAATTGTGAAAAGCACATTCATGGGGCTTGGCTAGTAAAGGAGTTAATGAGGGAAATGCAGGAATCAGACAGTGTCCGTCTTGTTTTGAGCTTGGTTGACTTGGATAATAAAATAATAATAAAAGCATAATCACAAATGGGAAATCAGAAGGGAAAAATAACTTTTCGTGGGAAAACTTTTGTGTTTTCAATCTCTGAGTGTTTGAAGTGACAAGAGCACTTCGTAGCAGGCCGAGAGAAATCTCAGAAACACAGATGATGTGACTTGAGGCATCTTAGGAGTGAGTAAAGACTAGGATCAAGTACAACTAGTGAGTATCAGTGATATGATGACTGATGTTACCTGAAAGCTGACCAGAGTAAGGAATAGCCCGGAGGAATGCGCCTCTGGCCTGGGCGCTGAGCACAGTAGGGTGGCAGCTGCAGTCATTCCCAGTGTTTTGGGGGTACTTAAAAAGTGTCCCTTCATTTGCAGTGTGACTTTTTCCCTTTTAAGTTTGAAGAGCCGTTATACAAATAGTTCCAGGTAGGTAACACATTTGGAGGTATCAGTTATATAAACACTGTCTTGTAAGATTAAGCTAAAATCCTGTAAGTATTACACAATATACTCATTTATTCTTACTGATAAAAATAGTCTTAAAGTGCCCCCAAATGTGGTATTAATTTCTTTATCTTTATTTTAATAATAATATCCTGACGTATTTACGTTGAATTACTTCTATGTAGATATCACAGAGTTGAAGCTTACTCAATTCTAAGCATATTTTGCACTTCAAAGGTTCTACCTAGAACTTTTGGTCATCTGGGGTGCCACATTGCCACTCTTTAAGGGAAAGCAATTGCTAAGGCCTTGCACTGGTAGAAAATCTAGATGGGTCTTTAAGCTATCTCTCATCTGCTTGGATGGTGTAGGAATGATGGTTATAAGCAGAGTTGGTCCTGGACGTGTGTTAAATAGAAGTGGGGCTCAGAAGGAGGTCTTTAGGCCAATTCTCTCCCTTAGCATATGTGCTTTTGTATTTCAATCCCTGTTACATATAAGCATAGAAAACAATATCCATCTTCCAGCTCAGACCCTCAGTATTTACCTGTCCCAGACCTAAGGATGCAAGTGTAACACTGGGCTTTTGCCTCCTGGAGGCCAAGGGTAATATTCCAAAAATGAGGTGATTTTAATGTAGTGAGCATTCTAGTTTTTATTTTTCCTCCCCAGCTTATTGAGATATACTTGACATATAACATTGTGTAAGTTTAGGGTATAGAATGTGATGATATGATATACATATTTATTGCAAAATATTTGCCACAGAGACTTTAGTTAACACATCCTTTACCTTTACCTAATTATATTTTGTTGTTGTTGTAGTGAGAGCACTAAAGCTCTACTCTCATAGCAAATATTCATGTATATGATACAGTATTGGTAATGTAGTTACTGTGCTTCCATTAGATCCTCAGAACTTATTCATCTTGTAACTAAAAGTCTTTGACCGGGATTCCTCATTTTTCTGCCCCTGCTTAAACCACCGTTTGATTCTCTGTTTTTTTGAGTCCAGTGTTTTTAGATTCCACATGTAAATGAGATCACACGGTATTTCTTTCTCTGTCTGCCATCTTTCACTTAGCACAATGCCCTAAACTTCTACCATATTGTCACAAATGGCAGGATTGCCTTCTTTTTATGGCTGAATAATATTTCGTCTTATACAAATACCACATTTTCTTTATCCATTCATCATTGTACACAGGTTTTTTTCATGTCTTGGCTATTGTGAAACACATTCCAGTGAACATAGGAGTACAGATATCTCTCTGAGATTGTGATTTCACCTTCTTCAGATATATACCTAGAAGTGGGTGGGATTGCTGGATCATATGGTAATTCCAATTTTAAGTTTTTGAGGAACCTCCATACTATTTTCCACAGTGGCTGCACCAATTTACTTTCCCATCAACAGTGCACAAGGGTTCCCTTTTCTCCACATCCTTGCCAGCATTTGTTATCTCTTGTTTTTTTGATATTAACCATTTTAACAGTTGTGGGGTGATATCTCACTGGGGTTTTGATTTGCATGTCCCTGATGATTAGTGATATTGAGCACCTTTTCAGGTACTTATTAGACATTTTTGTATGTCTTATTTGGAAAAAATGTCTATTCAGGTCCTCTTCCCATTTTTAAATTGGATTGTTTGTGTTTTGGCTATTGAGTTGTAGGAGTTCCTTATATATTTTGAATATTAACCCCTTATCAAATATGTGACTTGCAAATATTTCCTCCCATTCTGTAGATTGTCCTTTCATTTTGTTGTTTGTTTCTTTTGCTGTGCAGAAGATTTTTTAATTTGATATAGTCTCGCTTGCTGATTTTTACTTTCATTGTTTGTTCTTTGGTGTCATCTCCAAAAAAAATCATTGCCAAGACCAGTGTCAAGGAACTTTTTTTCCTTTGGTTTCTTCTCAAGAGTTTTTTGGTTTCAGGTCTTATGTTTATGTCCTTATTCCATTTTGAATTAATTTTTGTGAGTGTGTGTAAGATAGGGGTCCAATTTCATTCATTCTTTTGCATGTCGATGTCACTTTTCCCAGCACCATTTATTGAAGAGGCTGTCCTTTCTGCATTGTGTTTTCTTGCTCCATTGTCAAACATTAGTTGACCATCTATGCATGAGTTTACTTATGGGCTCTAGATTCTGTTCAGTTGGTCTATGTGTCTGTTTTTATGCTAATACCATACTGTTTTGATTACTGCTGGATGTTCTGTATATGTCTCTTAGGTCCATTTGGTCCAAAGTATAGTTCAAATCCAATGCTTCCTTTCTGTTTTTCTATCTGGATGATCTATTCATTGTTGAAAGTGGAATACTGAAGTCCCCTACTATTATTATATTGCTGTCTGTCACTCCCTTGAGATCTGTTAGTATTTGTGTACCATATTTAGGTGCTGCATTGTCTTTGCCTCCACTCATCTGCCTTCTTGGGTACACAGCTCGTGGAAGAAGATTAGGGAATGAATGGGCATGAGAGATGAGTCCCTTGCTCTTTTTCCCCAGTTAATGGAGACATGGAAGAGAGTGAGTGGGAAATGTGTAGCATAGGAATAGATGAGAACCAGCCCTTTTAAGGTGAAATGAAAGGTAGAATAATTAAACCTTGATCATCACTAGCAGGGAAATAAAATGGCTATAAAATATTAACATCTAGTAATTTACTATCATCATCCTAACTCTTGAAGGGTTTCTTATTTCTGAAATTGTAGTGATAGCACCGAGATTACATAGAATATTAATTTTACAAGTTTATTTTAAACCAGTTCCTAGCAGGAATAACTGCCTTTGTCTTCATGGAATTGCTGAGAGTTTATTAACAACCAATCTATGGGCCAATCATGTAAACAACTAGTGATCCCAAGTAGTTAGTTGATTGGGAAATCTTGATCACTTGACATTTATCAGTGGCGAAGGAAAAGCAGATGCAGATCTGGTTGGTGAATTCACATGTCTGAGGCTCCAGGTGGTGGGCGCGTGGACTTTAACAGTAGCAAATAGTCATGGATGAGAGAAGGACAAAAATTCCATGTAGAAATAGGAAGCTTCCAGCATTGCTAGGTGGAATGTTTTTGGAGTGGGGTTAAAGAACTGCTTTTCAACCTGACATCTTCAGGCATAGGCAGTCTCCTGTTTCTGCAAATACCTAATGAAAAGCCACACCAGTGTTCTTGGATTTACAGATCCAATTTGCCAGATTGAAGGACACTTGCTCTTTTTAACTAACTGAACTAGCCGGCCCCTGCATGCCAAGTTTCTATGGCAATATGACCTCAGTGATCTCTCTTCTCTATTGTGGAATGTAGGTGATAAGAATGGAGGTGAGCCTGATGATGCTGAACTGGTAAGGCTCAGTAAGAGGCTGGTGGAGAACGCGGTGCTCAAGGCTGTCCAGCAGTATCTGGAAGAAACACAGAACAAAAGCAAGCCAGGGGATGGGAGCTCTGTGAAAACTCAAGAGGCTGATAGGAATGGCACTGACAGTGACAACAACAGGAAATGAGACCCCAATGCAGGCAGGCCCCCCCGCTGCTCCGTGAGAAGCATCCGGCTCCCCTCTGCTGAGTCAACGGACTACTTTGCATTGTGCTGTTTAAATGTCTCTTGTCCAAGCTGTGGAGATTGCCTAATACTTTCGTGATCAATGTGTTTGCATTTCTGAAGCACAACAGAAGAGAATGGAGTGCCGTGGCTAGCAGAGGAAACTCACTTATGAAAGAATGGCCCAAGTTTCACTTACCCTCAGCCATGGCCAAGGGAGAGGGGACTTTGGGTTATGCCTCATGGACTCAAATTAAAGGCCTTGGAAGGGGCCTTGCCATAAATGGAATACTGCCATTTATATTGCTTAGCAGGGCATTTGACCACTTTACCTGAGGCCAAAACACACACACAGCTAACAAGTGCTAAGTTTAAAACAATCACTGTTGAAATCGTTTTCCATACTGTCAGTCCATAATGTCGCACACTTGTCCTGTGTCTGCTGTGGCTTTGCAGTGATTTTTATTTACCGTAAATTCGTTTCATGCAAATTATATATTTTTGGCAAAATGCAACCTTTTCTATAACATGTGGGCAACATTTTAAAGGTTTCTTTTAGCCTTCTTTTGATAAGTCGGTGTGCCATATTTAATGTTTTTCACTGGCATTTGTATGTAAAATGTATTATATAATTTTTTTTTCCCCTAGGCAAGAAACCTATTGGATTCCGGGACTTAATTAATGAAGCTTTGCGTCGAGAAAGGATGGGTCTGAAGTCCAAAGTGAAACAGATAAAGGAACTTTTATTAAAACCTGAGACTCAGGCCAGGATTAGGAGGGAGCTTTTTGAAGGAAGATCTGTTAACAACAGTAATCAAGGAAACCAGGTTGATTTCGGCGCAACTTTGACGTAAGCGCTACGCTGTTATCACGGTACCATAGTTAATGATACCTTTTCAGATGATTTCATAGGTCTTTGGTAAATACCAAAAAGTGTTTTCATAGTGTCCACACAACAGCAAACCAACATTTGGTAAGGAATGAATAATTTCCTGCCAAAGAAAACAGATTCTGCCCTGTTATGTTTTAAACTCAACTTGTGTTCTGGTATGTTTGTTTCTGTAATATCAAAAGTTATTTTATAGAAAGGACTTCTTAATTAGCTGTTGTGAGATGTTCCTTGGGTTCTCACAGATAAAATACACAGACTGTGAAAAATCATTTACATACAAAAAAAATACAGTGTTTTAAGGATCACTTGCCTTCTGTTGATGTGATTTTTGTTGTCATTAAATCAGAAGTAGTATTGTCCACGTATGTCTGTATCTAGTGTTACTTTTAATGGGGATTTGAATGTTTATTGAACATTAGTACTTGAATGAACATTTATAAGTGTAATTATTACAATTACTGGTTAAGAATGTTTTATAATATCCATATGTATTATTTTTCAATGATCAAAATGTAGTTTGCTTTTTCATTTCTTAATGAATAAATGTTTGGGATTTTTATTTTCTACTTTTCTGAAGATAAGCCCTAGGTCTTACTGTATCCCTTATAATCTGAATTTGTTTGCACTGGTTCATTTTTAAAGAAAATTCTTGAAAAATTTCCCCCCACGTGACAGTCTTTGGTAACAGCTTTTTCTATGGTCATTGCAAAATGGCTGCTACTAAGAGATCATGTTGGAGAGGAAATTATTGGAGATCAAATATGTAATCATTTCAGATACAAAATCCAGCTTACTCATGGATTTTAGCTATTTTTTCACTGGGTAAATTCTACATTTATTTATAAATGAGTTTATGCATTTTCATGCCTCTTAATAAATGTATTGTTTTTCCCTTTTTGCCTCTCCCTTTTGTTTCCTGATTCTTGGAAGTTGTTGTATCTGTGTTGGTAGAATGAAGTCATCAGCAGGAGCTCTGATCGCTTTAGTGTTTTTTCACCTTTATTTATGTCCTTCTCCTTCATGCTAAGATAGCACTGTTGCAGAGCATCTTCTGCGTTAGATTTTTAAATCACCTCAAATCAGTCAGCCTCACAGAGAATTAACAACAGAACGTGAAATGCAAAGAAAATCTAAATAGCATCTCACAAACTGCTAATTATGTGTCAGTGAAGTGACAGCAGGAGTGAAGATGAAAGGAGCAGAACCTTCCAGATGCAAAGACAGGGAGCTGCTTACCGTGAAATCCCTTGGTGGTGTAGAGGGCTTTCCTTAAATAAACCTTTAAGATAGGAAGCAAAGATATTTTGGGACTTGCCTTGTTTTTCAAATGAAGAAACAGACTCGAGGAGGCTGTGAGTGCCTTTTCCAAGGCCATTCCTATTAGGGAACTGGCCCTGAACTACACCCAAGGGCTCCATCTCAACATTCCAGAGCTATTTTCACTGTTCCATTAATCTAGGTTAACAGTACTTTAGGAGAATTAGATCTTCTCAGCCTATTTCCATAAATATCTTTATTCTCAAGGAGCTGTTCCAATCTTTCCAAACAATCTGAAAGGCTCAAATAGTGTCTTCTTTGCAATCTGGGGTTACAGGTCTTACTTTAGTTAAGAATTGTTGCTTTCATTGGCTAGATACCTCTGTGCCAGGTGATTGAAGCACACTATTACATTTCTTCCCTTCAGTGACCCTCCTAGGAAGTTACTAGGACTGTTTTACAGCTTGGAAAACTAGGAAACTCGGGCGCCTAGGCGGCTCAGTCTGCAAAGTGTCCAACTTCGGCACAGGTCACAATCTCGTGGTCCTTGGGTTTGAGCCCTGCTTCAGGCTTTGCACTGACAGCTCAGAGCCTGGAGCCTCTGTGTCTCCCCCTCTCTGCCCCTCCCCCACTTGTTCTCTGACTCTCTCTCTCTCTCTCTCTCTCAAAAATAAGTGAACATTAAAAAAAAAAAAAGTCCTTTAAGGAAACTAGGAAACTGGAGCTGTAAATGGTTAAATGGCTATGAAGCTGAGTGGCTATTTATAAAGCTAATAAAAGGTAGGGCTAAATTTAGACTAGGGTCTTCCACTTCAAAGCTATAGTCTTTCCACAATGCAACACTTCCTCTCTCTACCAAGTACAATACATTTCACAAGTTAAGGATGGGTCACTTTCTTTTGACTCAGCCAGCTCCCTTGTAACCCTGAAGTTATATGAATGTACATGAGAGCTGTCAGCTGATGTGATGGAACTGGAGGGGGGGAAAAAAAACCCCAGATAGTTAATTTAGAGATTAAAGATTCTAATCCTTATCAGTGAAATCTTCATTTAATCAGGTTTACAGAGATCATGGGAAATATACAATAAAATATATTTTCTTCATGATTCCATTCTAACAACCAAATAAGAATTGGCAAAAGTCTAAATTTGGGATCTGAAATACTCAAAAGACCCTTCTGCCACTGTTCAAACTCATAGGATAATCCCTCGCTGGGTCTCATCGCCAGAATATGTTGTCCTAAAATGGTAGTATATGTTATGTGGCCTTGGCTTCTGACAGGGAGGCTGCATGGTTGGTCAAAGAGTCTCAGTTTGGTCCAGGAGGTGGATTGTGGCTTCTAGACCTTCCACCACTGAGAAGCGATCTCGAGCAAACCAGCTCACTTATCTGAGCCTCTGCTGCCAAATTAGAATCGGACACAGTTTGGCCAGGTGACTTCCAGGGATCCTAGACTCTGTGACTGCCCCACAGTGCTGCTCATGCTAGCTCCACTGTCTCGGCGGGCCACCCACGTGTGAGCCCTTTGTGACTCTGAGTGCATCCAGTGTCAGTAAGACGCTTAGTGTTACATTCTGTTCCCTTTGTGTTGGTTCTCAACTTGAGGTAGGGAAACTGCAAGGGCACACACTCACATTTATAACAAAATTCCAATATTTTACAATCACTGGAAGAATAGCAGATCCTATATGAATGTTAAAGGGATGTTAAAAATAATACACACACACACACGCACACACACACACACACACACACATATGTTTCATGCTTATTTATTTTTCGAAAGAGAGAGCGTGAGCAGGGGAGGGGCAAAGAGAGAGGGAGACAATCCAAAGCAGGCTCCAGGCTCTGAGCTGTCAGCACAGAGCCTGACTCAGGGCTTGAACTCACGAACCTCGAGATCATGACCTAAGCCAAAGTTGGATGCTTAACTGACTGCGCCTTCCAGGTGCCTCCAAAATAATATTTAAAAAAAGTTTTTTTAATGCTTATTTCTGAGAGAGACAGAGTGTGAGCAGGGGACAGGCAGAAAGAGGGAGACACAGAATTTGAAGCAGGCTCCAGGCTCCGACCTGTCAGCAGAGAGCCCAATGCGGGGCTCGAACTCACAGACCAAGAGATCATGACCTGAGCCGAATTTGGATGCTTAACCGACTGAGCAACCCAGGCACCCCCAAAATAATATTTTTTTAAATGTTTATTTTGAAAGAGAGAGAGCACGTGCATGTGTGCGAGTGGGGGTGGGGCAGGGAGAGAGGGAGAGAGAAAATCCCAAGCAGGCTCCACGCAGTCAGCACAGAACCTGACTCGAGGCTCAATCCCATGAACCAGGAGATTATGACCTGAGCCAAAATCGGGAATCAGACACTTAACCAACTGAGCCACCCAGGTGCCCCAAAATAATTATTTTCACTAGCAGGACAAGATTCTATCAGCTTTGAACATGGTCCTGTTTATAGAATCATATTATTGTATTAATCTATTTCTTAGTCTAGAGTAACTAAAGCCCTTTGAGATATACTAGATTTATATAGAAAGCATACTTAAGATTCAAACTGTTCACTCCAAAACCCCAAATGTGCCTCACCCAGGTGTTCTGTCAGCCAGATGTTCTCCTAAGGAGGTGAATAAAGCAGTCTTGACTTCATATCTAGACATCATTTCAGACCTATGACTTACTTACACTTCTGCACTTTATCACAGACGTATAAACCAGCTACCACATTATGTAACAAATTAAGATTTATTTCATTATATAATTAGGGTCAACAAACTTGTAGAATCTCCAAACATAAATTGAATGGGTAATCAATCTATTGTCATCCATTGTTTTCATCATGTTCAAAACTCTTCTGTAATAATGAAAAAATTTTAGATGCATTTCTGAATTCCAATTTTTTTCCATGTAAAGATAATCCACATAAAAAATAAATAGACCCAGTGTACTTAAAAAAAAAGTTTCCAAGTCCCTACATGAATTTGGTGGCAGACACATGCAAACAAGACAAAGCCTTGGATTATTTCATTCACAGTGAAAATGCACACTAGAGAAATTCACTTTGACTCGGTGAATTTAAAATTCTGATAGTAGCTACAGCACTTTTCCCCTGGATCCCTGTTCCAGGAATAAAAAGGTAATTTGAGAGTGATGGAAGGTAGTATAATCATCACTAGTGTAATACACTCAAAACTACTTATTTGCATCTATTAAGTGCAAGTGATAAATTTAAGCATATTGGGATGATCTTAAAATGTAAATGCAGTAGGGGGCGCCTGGGTGGCTCAGTCGGTTAAGCGTCCGACTTCAGCTCAGGTCACAATCTCGCGGTCCGTGGGTTTGAGCCCCGCGTTGAGCTCTGGGCTGATGGCTCAGAGCCTGGAGCCTGCTTCCGATTCTGTGTCTCCCTCTCTCTCTGCCCCTCCCCCATTCATGCTCTGTCTCTGTCTCAAAAATAAATGAAACGTTAAAAAAAAAATTTAAAAAAATGTAAATGCAGTAGTTATTCCTCTACGTATTCAGTTATTAGTCACTTATTGGAAGATCATTAAGTTCTGTTATATCATCAAAGATAGGAGTAATACAACTGAGAAATCAATTCATGCTTTCTAGTAAGCTTATGTTACTTTCCCTTTAGTGGTTCAAGTTATTTCTGAAAAACCACTATCCTGTGACACTACCCTATATATTTATGTGTTCTACACTATTCTCTGACCCATCTGCTTGCAGTCCTGTCAACTTAAGCAGTGCTATGACATATGGGGCTCTTGTTCTTAAGTAACCTTATAGCAAATTGGCACAACTCTTCAGTTTACTCCCCACACTTCCTGCCAAAAACCATGTGGCACAGAGTGACCATGATAATGTCTTTGAATCAAAGTGCACTGTCCTTTCTTTGCTTGTTTTTAAACCACATATATGGTGCCTTATCCATAATTTAAAAAAAGGTTTTTGGTTTTTTTTTTTCTGTAAATGCTCACATGGGATATATAAAGCTGTAGGCGGTGAGAGAACAAAGAATAAATCTTATAACTGGACAGGAATTACTGTGCTGAGAAAGGAGACAAAAGTGATATGTATGCACCAGTCCAAAAAAATATCTGATATGGTAATTGAGGCAGAGAAAATAGAATGAATATGTAACAGTGCGGAGAAACTAAGTATATCTTTTTAAGATTCTGGAAGGCGAATCTGGAAGCTATTTTTGTCAGGTTCATGCTTGAGAAATATCTTTATGGAGGGGCATATGATAAGGGCTTTTGATGATTTCATGGATATTTGTCATACCTAGTGACTTCCCAGCATCTTCTGAACACCTTCCTAATTTGGGGGAACTTCCTACCTTGTGAGCCCCGTTTCCCCAGAGTAGAGGCCCTGAGATAGAGGTCAGGAACTCAACTCCTCAGCCTTCTTTGTCACTGGGATTCAGACATGTGACCTGGGCTCCGCCGAGCAAGAGGGTGACTGCGCATGGAATCAATCTATTCTGGTGAGATTGGTGGAGAGATATCCAGCTCTCAGAAACAGTAGTGGCAAAAATGCTATCTGGGGGACCCTACACCCTGTGTAGGTAGTATACAGTGCCAGAGTTGGTGACAGGGTTCCCCTGGAGCAGCTGGTAGCGTAATGAGCATCATTCGTGCTGCTTGGCCACCCAGCCTGATTTGCAGGACCTTCTGGGGATTCTGTGAGCTATTGAATATCTTTTGCTATAAAGCTCCTTTTCCACTTAAACTGGCTAGAGTTGGTTCTGTTGCTTACAACTAAAAATCCTGATTAACACCAGCTACGTTCCACTCAATCAGTGTTTCAACACAAAGCACAGCTGGCATTTTGAATCGGACACTTCTCTGTAGAGTGGGAAGTTGCCATTCCTGGTTTCCAGGCAGTAAACGTCAGTAGCAGACTTCAGTTATTGTGCTAACTTAATGTGCCCCATACATTTCCCAAATCCCCTCCAGTGCCCCCTCCAAATGCCCCCTCCAGGGGCAACATAACCTCCAGTTGGGGGACACACTACTGAGTAGTGCTTTCCTAGCCACATAAAAGAGTTAATGCTCCAGGGCATCTGGGTGGCTCAGTGGCTTAGGCGTCGACTTCAACACGGGTCATGATCTCACAGTTCAGTTGGTGGGTTTGAGCCCTCATCTGGCTCTCTGCTGTCAGCGCGGAGCCCGCTTCAATCCTCTGTCTCTCTCTCTCTCTCTCTCTCTCTCTCTCTCTCTCTCTCTCTCTCTGCCCCTCCCCGGCTCTTACGTGCTCTCTCTCTCAAAAATAAATTTTAATAAACATAAAAAAAAAAAGAGTCTGTGCTCCCTTTCATGGCCATTTTTACAGCAAGTAATTGAGGCCTTGAACCAATGCTCAATGGGGCTCTGTCCACACTTTGTCAGGTATCTGGATGGAAACAGAAAAACGAAACCACCTGCACATTTTATGCAACACGGATCAAAATGCCTACTTACTGTACATGGAAAATGGCTGGAAGGTTCAATTGTGATGGTAATGGTGTCATTGTTGAAAGAATTTTGATGGTTTATATAAATTGGGGGGCCAACTTAGAAACTGAAAAAAGATGACCTCCAAATTCTAAAGTAGTATCACATGATGGGGAATATAACAACAGGGCTATTTCTTATTCATTTCATGAAAACATAAGTTAAATATTTCACATTATGTGCTTAAGAGGAAAAGTGTATAATAAACAGATACAGGGATATTTTAATGTAGTCAATTAGAGCTATGTTAGAAGAATAGAAATGCTTTAATATATGAAAATATTAATTTTCCCTGAGAGGCATGCTAGAAAGATTTCAGCCATAAAAACAGGAAAGAGCTCTTCCTATGGGGCTTCACTGAAACCCAAAGAAAGGTGCTCTCTGAGTCAAGTGACATGCATGGAAATATAGAGAAGAGTTAAATCGAGCATTCCCAGAAGAGGAATGTAATAAATAAAAGAGAATGAGGACATCACATTAACTATAGATTGTAGAGGATTCAAACTTTATGTTTTAAGAGAAATGACCAGTCTTTATTGCATTCAGAATGTCTGCCTTTTATGCTTATGATAAATAAAGCCTATAGTTTGTTGCTTTCCACAATGAAGTATTTTTAAAAACTCAGTTACTATCTGAGATCTACCTAGAAGAAAATGGTATGAATTAGGATGCCTAGGCCTGGGTGGATTGGATTATTGTTGCCAATTCTTCACCCTTCCCTTTATCCTTTTCCATGTGACTGCCTGTTTTGTGTGACTTTACAGTTAATCCCATCGAAAGCAGTGTTATTTCTCGGGCCCTGTTGATGTCGGCGTGGCCATGTGACTTGTTTTGACCAATGGGATGTACATGGATGTGAAGCAAGCAAAGGCTTGACATTTGGAGATCTGCAGAGCAAATCTGAACCAATCTTTCAGCCTGGAGCCAAGCCCAGCCATGAACAGTTGTGCCCCTGCAGACACGTGGGTGAGAAAGAGATGCTTATTGTTCTATGCCACCTGGTTTCTTGTTATGCAGCATTATTGTGGCAGTAGCTGACTAGGGTGGGACCTACAAGTCAAACTGAAACACAACAGAAAACTTGAGCAAAATTATACCCTCCCCCCCACCCCCCCAAATGTCATAGTATCCAAGCAGGATGTATCATTTTGGGGCTCTATGAATTCCATGTCACATAATTTCATATGATATCATTCACTATTTTTGCTTTCAAATAACATACACAATACGTTTATATATGAATATAAAGTATTAACAGTGATGAGTTCTGAGTGGTGGGATTACAAGTGAGTTCACTTCCTACTTTGTGCATTTTGGTATTTTCAAAATGTCATATAAGAAACATTTATTCCTGTAAATAAAATCTTAAATGCTGCTTTAAGAGAATCTATTTATAATCTGTTCAGCTGTCAGACAGTCTCTTGCATTGCAGCCCTAAAGAAGTGCTACATACAGATGACGTTACTCAGAGATCAGGCCGATTCATTCATTCATTCATTCATTCATTCATTCATTCATTCATCCATTCATTCATTGTGTATTTCCCATGGGCCAAATACTGGGCTGAGTGCTTGGCAGGTGAAAGACCCATCTGTTGGAATGATGTATTTTTTCCTTTCTCTATAATCCCTGTTTCCCCTCATCACCCACCTCATTTCAGGCACCTGAGATGACCAAAGCCTACCATGGGAAATCCAGAGGATGAGGGGGGCACCTGGCTCTCAGACAGGTGCTGACCTGGTCCCCACAGATCAAGGGGCAGGTGGGCTTGTTGTGGGGCTGGGGAGAGGAGAAGGCCTTGGCGAGGAGAAGTGGGAGGCTGGGGAAGGAGAACACCCCACTCAGAGCAGAGCTGTATCCCCTGGGTCAAGGGGGGGCCTAGCAGGAACCCCCAACAGCCCACAAAGAAAGAGGAAACTTCCATCTTGTTTTCAACCTTGCAAATGCCTGTGTGAACCAAGCCTCAGGTCCTGAGAGCATGAAGCCACCCAGCCAAAGTACTGTCCCCTCCCCTCATGTCTCCTGGCCTGACCTTCCACTGTGGGAGGGAAAGGGCAGTGAGTGAAGGCAGGGCAGGAGGGACCCTCCCCGCCCACCCCCCCTCCCCGGCCACTGTGTGTTCTCGCCCTAAGGAGCACGGGCAGGTGAAAAGTCATGGCCGGGCTCTCACAGGACTGGACACTCTGACAGCTGAAGAGAGATGTGTGTGCCACTTAAAGTGACTGGTGGAATATATATTATGCAAATGAGAAAACACAAAATCCAAAGAACTGCCAGGATTTTCATCCTGGTGAAGGAGAAGATTACCTGCATCAAATAAAGTTTAAAGGGACAAGGAAGCAAAAACAAAGCTATATTTGGATAATGTCACGAGTCCCGTTTGTTCAACAAGCTGGTTGCAGTAAGATGACGAATCAGACTCCCATCGCCTCTGCCTGGGCCACATAAGAGCATCAAGTCTGGGAATGATGGGGGGCAGGCAGAATAGGACGTCATGGAGGGGGTGGCTGGGCTGGTGTCCCCCATGCCTCCCTGTGTTGCCCTGGACAGTTGGTTGGGTGAGGCTAGAACCCCTCCCACATCTGAGTTTGGGGAATCCCAGAGTAGGGAGTTTCTTTGCTGCTTTTCTGGTGGAAGTGCCAGAGAAGTGGCCACCCAAGGTTAGAAGTGACGCTCTTGCTGCTGTCCCAGAGATCATCTGTAAGAATAGGAAAGGTGCTGGAGCTTATTTGGGCCAGAGGAGGAGAAAGAGAGCACCTGCCTCCACTGCGTGATGAATTTTCTGAGGACTCAGAGAGCCACCAGAGGTCTTCGCCTATCCCTCAACAGGCAAAACCATAGTTCACAGAAAAACATGTAATTGGCAAGACTGTATATCATATACAAATATATGGACCTCACTAATAATGAAATAAAACAAGTTAAAACAATAATGAGTTGCTTTTTTAAAACGTATCAGAGCATACAGGGTTAAGTAAAGATGTAAAAGTTTGATAATATATGAAGTTGGTGAAGTTGTATGAATCAGGAACTCTTGAATTGTTTTGGTGAGAATATGAACAGAAGCAACATTTTGGAAGGACAATTTGGTGAAATTTATGAAGACGAATAAACTGAAAATGTTAACCCAGAAATTAGTTCCACTTAAAAATTTTTCTATAATTATATTTGCCTATGTTTGCAAAAATACAAGTACAAGGATGTTGATTGTATCATACATAGCTTATGATGGCAACCACCGCAAAAACAAAGGTAATATCACAAACTCAATTAATATACATCTGATAATAAGTTGTGGTATGCACCAATCATGCCACCGGTAAAAAGAATAAAATGGATATAGCTATTTTGAATTATAAAGATAAGTAAGTACATTAAGCAAAATGCAAAGTACAAGGCAATACTAGTAATATATTCCTATTCGTGTTTTTTTCAAAAGGGTGTGTGTGTGTGTGTGTGTGTGTGTGTGTGTGTGTGTGTAGAGCATATTATATGTACAGGGAAGTTCTGGAAGGATACCCAAGAAATGATTGAAAATGCCTTCTTTGGAAATTATGACAAGTTCTGAAAGAGCACTGGGATTCACTTTCCATCAGTGAACACTGGGAAATGTTAGCAAGTCTTAGACCAAGGGACTCAACTGATGTCAGGGACTATGAAACTGGAAGACAGAATTCCGAAGAGGGAAGCCTTCCAAAAAAGGTCAGTCACTGATGTAGGGAATAAATGGAGTCACCTGATGGGCAAGGACAAGATAGTAAGGATGGAGGGTAAGTGGGAAGAGGTAGGAATACAGTGTTCTCAAGGGCAGATTTGCAGATATTAAGCACGAAGAGCCAGTGATGGTAGGTGTCCAAATTCAGTGACACCCTAAGACACACGGTGAGAGGAGAGTTTCTCCTCCTAAGGTTTATCTCAGGGATTTGCTATGGGTAAGGGACCTAAAAGGCTTTGGCATGTAAATAGAAGAGATGGCATGGACATGCCTGTTTCCCAGGAAGAGTTTTCAGGTGGAGGCGTTAGTCAGAGTGTGGATATCTGAATCCACACTCAACTGAATTGGTAAGTCTTTTGCCTCTGATTCTGAATCTGGGTTTGAAGACAATACTATATGGCAATTGTGTGTGTTCAGTCATGAGGTACCACGCTAGGTTTCATAAGCAACTCGAAAATGACAAAGGGGGGAAGGAAACCAGAGAATGAGGACAGGAACGATAGATGAATCTCATTTGAACTCTGTTCATAGCATCATTGTTTTTTTTTTTTTTTAACTTGAAAGGCCGATTTTATTTTTTCCAAGTTTTTTGAGGAATAATGGGCAAATATAATTGTTTGTATTTAAAGTGCACAGTGTGGTGATTTGATACACATTTTCATTGTGGAGCGATTACCAACATCAAGATAATTAACACATTCATCACCTCACATAACTAATCTTTTGTGTATGTGAGTGTGACAATGCTTAAGATCCGCTCAGAGCAAATTTCAAGTATACGATGTTGTATCATTAACTATAGTCACAGTGCTATATGTTAGATCCTCAGAATGTAGTCTTAAACCTGAAAGTTTGTACCTTTTGACCCACATCTTCCCATCCCCCCAACTCCAAGTCCCTGGCAACTACCATTCTATTCTTCGTTTTTATGAAATTGGCTTTTAAAAACAAGAGATTCCACGTATAAGCGGTAACATACAGTTTTTGTCTTTCTCAGCCCGGCTTATTTCGCTTAACATAATGAACCTTCTGGTTCATATGTCATGGCATCACCGACACCCAGTTACAGAACAAACCTCTTTTCAAAAATGTACAACTAGTAAAATTTTCTTATAATTTCTGGTTATTCTTTTAAAGAAGAAAGCGAGTAAGGGAAAAAATGAAGAGAATTTGTGGTGAGGCACAACTTTACGGTATAACAAAAACATCCTGTTCTTTATTTTTCTCACCAGTTAACCCGTCTTGCTAGTTGTGTCTTTAACAATAGCACCCAGAGAGGCATGTGGGTGACTCTGTTGGTGAAGCGACTGACTTTGGATTTCAACTCGGGTCATGATCTCACGGTTCACAGACTGAGCCCTGGGGGGGACTCTGCCCTGAGAGCACAGAGCCTGCCTGGGATTCTCTCCCTCCCAACCTCTCTGCCCCTCCCTGCTCATGCACACGCATGCGTGCTCTCTCTCGCTCTCTCTCTCTAAGTAAATAAATAAACATAAAAAAAATTTGCTATAAAAAAATTATTTTCGAATAAGAACAGTACCCAGAGCTAAAGACACAAAGTAGAAGTCGGGGAAATGGAAGCGGGGCTTCACGCCCACCATTGACTTCTGTCTGAGTTTCATCACTTGGGCAAGCACCTTAGATGCTTAGGTGACGCTGATGCATCGCTATTGTCATGATGCTGGCGATAAGAATGCTGTAATGACATGTTAATGATACTCAAGGAAGAAGACTATAATGGCGCTGATGAAGACGGTAGGTGTTACGCCCAACACCCAGCATTATTATTATAACCAGGAGAGCCTCACTGTTGCCTGGTACAAAATAAGCACTCAAGTAATTTCTAAACCAATTCAAACATTTCTATGCAGCAAAATTCATTTTTTTTTTTTTTGGTGTACAGTTTTATGAGTTTTTGTGCATGCATGGATTCTTGGAACCACCTCCACAGACAAGATCCTGAAAAATTTTCATATCCTGAAGAATACTTCGAAGCTGCCCCTTTGTGTTCCGACCCTCCCGCCGCCCTGAGCCCCTGGCAACCTCTTACCTGTTCATTGTTCCTACGCTTTTGCCTTTTCCAAAATGTCACACAAATGGAAGTATACAGCAGGTACCCATTTGAGGCTGAGATCTTTCACTGAATATAATACATAAATTTTTTTTATTTTTTAAAGAATGTTTATTTTTGCTGAATATAAGATAAAAGAATACAGGAAAGACTCAGTTACTGTAGAACTTCCATGGATTGTGTCTTGACATCTTAAAAGAAATGGAGAAGTCACTCAGACACTGCTGAAACACTGTTTTCCTTCCTATGTAGCAAGAACTCCGTCTATTTAAAGCATATGTATTCTAATTTGCCTTTTCTATTTCGGGCATGTTCAAATACACGTCCTCTAGAGGCATGATGGAAGAAAACTCACCTCCCTACAGACTTCCCTTAATCTCTGCATGTGGACACATAATTACTGAGTTTTTAATTAAATTTTTTAGTTAGCTGGGCACTTGAACTTATTCCATTGCTGGTGAGATAATCCTTAGCAGCGCATTTCCTCGTTCCCTGGAAAACTGCTGACCCTCCAAGCTGTCATAGGCTTATTCAGCACAGGCTGTGCAGCACAGCACAGCACAATTATGTGCAACGCAGAATGGAGTTGGATCTATAAGAGGTGAGAAGAGCCAAGGCTTGCATTTTCCTGCCTGAGGGGCATTTCCAGCTTCTACGGATGTGCTCCCACTTCCATTATAAGCAATAGGTTCTTTTTTGCTGCTGAGTGCTGCTCTTTCATATGATGGGAACCATTATTTAAGGAGGGAATTAATAATGTGTTTTGGAATTCCCATTGAGATGAACATATTTAGCAGAGATAGAGTTCAGTACCTGCTGAGTAATTAAAAGCAGCAACCTCCGTTTCCAACTATCCTCGCATACACACACACACACACACATTCACACTCGTATGTGTTGTGGGGGGTGGGAGCGGTGGCTTTCGGGAATAATCTATATTGCAGACTGGTTTGCTGTTGTGTTTTTAATGATACATTGCCAAGAAGAAGCAGATATGTTGTGGGATGTATAAGGTGGAATAGAGCCTAGAGAATGGCTATATGAAAACTTGCTTGATTTCTTCAAATGGTTAATATCAGGCCATTTTAATTGATCTTTTCCAATGAACTCTGTACTTCCTAGGGTTTTCTTTAAAATGTGTTATAATTACAAATGGATTTATTTTCCATTTTAATTTTCGACTGCATTTCCTTTGAGGTTGGCTGTTCTATGTTTGTTTAAAACTTCATGTTTAAAATTAAGTTGGTGAACAAGAAACAGAGTAGTTCAATAACCAAGCACAGCATTGAAATATTTCTATTCTTTTAAAGTTTATTTATTTGGAGCGAGAAAGAGAGAGAGAGAGAGAGAGAGAAGGAGTGTGCACACACATGAGCAGAAGAGGGACACACAGAGAGGGAAAGAGACACCCAAGCCGGCTCCACACTGTCAGCATGGAGCCTGATGTGGGGCTCATCAGAACTCACGAACCTGTGAGATCATGACCTGAGCTGAAATGAAGAATTGGACGCTTAACCAACGGAGCCACCCAGGCACCCCCTGAAATACTTCTATTTATATCACCACTATTGTGCTGATCAGACTGGGAGACACTTCACTGGTTTGTCTTTCACACTGGAGAAAGATAAAGTACTATATTAAAGACTAAAAAATTAGGGGACCATTGTTTATATATAGTTCATTGGGAAAATCAAATTGACTACATTTCTTCTGGCTGGGTTACCCTCTTTTGAATTCAGGAATGCCATAATGAAAAATCTCTTTTGAATTGTATACGGTTGGCTGTCATCCAAACAGTAGTAAATGCTTTTTCTTTGTACTCTCATTACACCTTGAACATACTCTTATAATTATTGGCTGAATGCATCTGTCTTTCCTTCAGGTGTCTCAGAGGACTTCAATAACAGGAACTTTTTCTTTGTACATATGAAGTCTCAATAAACATATATATTTAAATGTTTATTTACTTTTGAGAGAGAGAGAGAGACAGAGAATGCACGCAAGCAGGGGAGGGCAGAGAAAGACAGAGAGAAAGAGAACCCCAAGCAGGCTCTACACTGACAGTGAGGGGCTCAAACCCACAAACCGTGAGATCATGACACGAGCCGAAATCAAGAGTTGGATGCTTAACTGACTGAGCCACCCAGGTGCCCCCTCAATAAATATTTTTAAATAAATATTTACATACTGAGAATTATAGTTTTTCCATTGTTTCTAGATCTAAAAGCCAATATACTATGTCTTTGGAAATGAAGGGTTTGGAGATCTAATTTTCCATAAAAATAAGTCAGTCATTTTCCAAGTCATTCCTCCCTATGTTGTAAGAATATCTGAGAAGACTCATCAAGTATTTTCTGCCCTAGGTGCTGTTTACTGCCACTCTTCTACCAAAGGGCTGTCCTAACATCAGCTTCTGAACTTTTATCGTTCACACCCTATGCTCTGCCACCCATGCCTCTGTTGCCTCTCTGGAGGAATGCTGCTATGAGTAGGGTAGTGTTGTTTATTCCATCCCAAAGGTGGAAAAATTAAGGTGACAAAGTGGAACTGCCTTCCCTTCAGCCCTTACTGAATAAAGCCATGATTGTTCCTCACAGAGATGGAGAGTATTCCCCTCACCTCGGTAACATGTCACACTTTATCATCAGGACTTTTAAACACATTGCCTAGTTTCACAATGTCACTTATGAAAAACTACTGCAAACTTCTACTTTTGGCCATGATACAATATCAATGACCAGAGATAACTTTCTCCCACCAACAACTTGAAAATTGGACAAAATATGTAACACAACTGTGTTCAGACATTAGAAAAGAAGCAGCATAATGTTGTCATCCTTGAGAGAAGAAACACAAGCCCTACATGTCTCAGCTTTCACCCAGAGACACATTTCAGACTGGGAAGGGAACTCCCCACCCCAAAACACCAATAGGCTTACAGAGTTGAATGTAGAGATCAGTGTTCAGGGAAGCTGTGATGGCTGGAAGTTGTGGGTCAGAGTTTTGGAAAAAAGGGGACTGCACATAAGAAGATTTCCAGGAATCTGTATGGGGGTCCTTTTGGGTCACTGCTAAGTGCTAAGCCACACTTGTAGCACATGAAACTACCAGGCAAAGAAAGCCACGGTGTTACAAGCAGGACAATTCCCAGATTTCACTCAGGACAGGGAGATGTTTCAACCATCCAGGCAAATTGAAGATTCCTCAGTGATCACTCCACATCTGGTGGCAATCTTGGAGTGATGATGTCTTAGTAGTAGAGCTGGACTATCTCTTGAATGAAGGTTACACTAGCACCATTCTAGCAAAGCTTAAAACAGGTTGTTTTTGATCCAAGGGATCAAAGTAGTCTACTATCTAAAAACAAAGACCATTGATCTTTAACTGAAGGCAACAAACTCCAGATACTCAACACCTCATAATGGCAAAGTCCTGCATCTAATAAAAAACTACTAGATAGTCAGAGAAGCAGGAAATGTGGTCCATGACAAGGAGAAAAGTTGTCAAGAGAAATAGACACCAAACTAATGAAATGAGTAGATCAGATTGTTAGAACAGGAATGATAACTATGTAAAATATGTAAAGGAAAACATAACATAATGAGAAGAGAGGGGAAAGACTAAAAATGGAACTTCCAGAGATTGAAAATAAAATATCTGAAATGAAACTTTCACAGGATAGGATTAAGAACAGATTAGACACTGAAGAAGAAAAGATTAATGAGACTGAAGACAGCAATAAAATCACCCAGCATGAAATAGAGAAAAACAATGGGAATAAAATAAACAGAGCCTTAGTGACCTATGAGACAATATTAAAGAGCCTGGTATTCTTATAATTGGATTCCAAGTAGGTATTACAGTTGAATGAGGGATAGAAAAAAATGATTGAAGACATGATGCCTAAAAAATTTCCAAATTTGATAAAAACTGTAAATCCCCAAATCCAAGAAGCTCAATAAATCTAAACAAGGATAAACACACACATATCCACACTTCCATATACTCAAGCCCCCATCAAATCATAAATTTCTGAAAATTGGTTACAAGATAAGAAAGACAATGGATTTTTCAGCAAAAACTATATAAGCCACCTTTAAAGTGCCAAAAGAAAATTATATTAACCTAGAATTATATAACCAGCAAAAAATTCTTCAAAAATTAAGGTACAAAGAAATTTTGTCAGAGACAAAACCTGAGAAACTTAGTGGTCCGCACACTTTCCTTACAAGGAATGTTGAAAAAAAATTTTCAGGTGGAAGGAAAATGATACTAATACATAAAAGCTAATTTTTACCTAAACATAAAAATTAATTTTTCTACTTAAAAGGTGAGCATTCTTAAAATGGATACATAATAAGACTCAATTGTATGGTACATACAGGAAGCACAGTTTAATTATAAAGACATACATTAAAAGTAAAAGGATGAGAAAATATACACTATGCAAATACTACATATAAGAAAGCTGGCATGGATATGTTAATATCAGACAACGTTGACTTCAGAAAGAAGACTGTCAGGGATAAGGTTGGTTATTTCATAACAATAAAGGAGAAAATTCATCCAGAAGACAAAATAATAATAAATATGTATAAGCCCAATAACACAGTTCCAAAGTACCTGAATCAAAAATGAAGAGGAATAAAGTAACACTGTCAACCAACTTGACCTAATTGACTTTTATAGAAAATTCCACTCAAATCAACATTCTTTTCACGTATACATGAAAGATTCACCAAAATAAACCATATTCTGGGCCATAAAAACAAGTCTCAATAAATTGAAAAGGATTGAAATATTATAGATCATATGCTCTGATCATAGAGAAATTAAGCAGGAAGAAGGAAGAGAAAGATTTCTGATATGTGCTTAAGTATTTGGAACTACGCATCAAATTTGCAAGTAATCCATGGATCAGAGAAGTTACAAAGGCAATTATAAATTATTTCAAACTGAATGAAAGGAAAAACAAAGCATATTAAAAGTTGTGGATACAGCTCAAATAGAGATCAGAGGAAAATCCATAGTTTTAAATGTTACAGTAGAAAAATGAAAGGTCTCAAATCAATTATCTAAGATTCCACTTTAAGAAGCTAGAAAAAAGGGCAGAAATTAAATCAAAGTAAATAAGAAGGAAATAATAAAACAGCAGAAATCAATGAAATAGAAAATAGAGAAATAATTGAGAACATTTTAAAGGATAACAAATCCTTATTTTACGGGGAAAAAACAAGTAAATAAACAAGGCTGTTGCCAGACCATTAAGAAAATAGAAAGAAGATGCAAAATTGTCAATACCAGGAGTGAAAAGAGTGGTATCTTTACAGATTTTATTGATATCAAAAGGGCAATAAAGGAAACTTTAAAAATGTATGCCAATAAAGAAAAAACCTTAAATGAAATGGACAAATTTCTTGAAAGATGCACATTACCAGCACTGACTCAAGAAAAGAATAGAAAATTGAACAGTGCCATAGCTATTAATGAAATTAAATTCATACTTAAAATCTTTCCCACAAAGAAGACTCCAGGCTCAGATTGCTTCACCACCAAATTCCAACAAATATTTAAGAAACAAGTCATACAAATTTTACACAATACTTCCAAATAATGGGAGAGAGGGAACATTCTGAAACTCATTTTATGAATCCTGAATAACTTCGATTCCAAAACCAAAGAAAATACAAGAAGAAAAATACACTACAGACCAATATTACTCATGAACAGACACAATAATAAGTAACAAAAACCTAGCAAATAAAATCCAGCTGTGTTTGTGTGTCTATGTGTGTGTGTACCAAGTATGACCAAGTATGGCTCACCTTATGATTGAAAGGTTGATTTAATATTTGAAAATCAATGTAACTTACAACATTAATAAAATAAAGGAGAAATACATATAATTATTTCAAGAGATGCAGAAAAGGCACTCGGCAAAATTCAACACCATGTCATTATTAAAAAAAGAAAAGCCTCTCAGTAAATTAGGAAAATAAAAAGCTTTCTGATAAAGGGTATTTATTAAAAAAAACTATCACTGATGAGCACTGGATGTTGTGTGTAAGTGATAAATCACTAAATTCTACACCTGAAACTAATATTAAACTGTATGCTAACTCACTGGAACTTAAATTAAAACTTGAAAAAAGAAAAAACTATCAGTAACTATGCTTTCCCCATAGGATCAGAAATAAGGTAAGCATGCCTACTGTCATGATGATTTCTATTCATTGTGTATTAGGGCTTCTAGCCTATGCAACAAAGCAAAGAAAAAAAATGAATACAAATGTGAAAGGAAAAATTAAAACAGTTTTAATTCACATATGAAATAATTACATACATAGAAATTCCCATGGAATGTACTAAAAAGCTAGAAGAACTAAAATGTGAGCTTAGCAAGGTCATAGGAGATGCAAAGCCAATACGCAAAATATAATTGCATTTAATATATTAGCAATGATAATTAGATACTGAAATTTTAAAAAGGCATTTACAATGGCATCCCGGAACGCGAAATACGTAGTGATAAGTTTTATAAAATATGTCTAAGATCAGTAGAGTGCAAACTACAAAACTGAGAGCAATTAAAGAAGACCTCAGTAAATTCAGAGATATACCATGTTTATGAATCAGAAGACTTAATATTCTTCAGATGTCAGTTCTCCCACATTGATCTACGGATTCAACACAATCTTTTTAGGTAGCATTTGCTTTCGCTTTAGGTAGGGAAGTTTTCCCTTTGAGATGGTTCATCCATGTGTTCTCCTGAGCTGAATGCCAGTGCTGAGCTCAGAGTCTCTGGAGTTTTGCTGCATGTAGAACATGATATATTTTTTACTCGTTCTTCCATTAAATTTGGTATCTTGGAAATATGCTTCAGCGGATGGAATATTTTCTCTGGTAGCACAGGTGATAATATGTTGGAAGCATTTAAATTTGGTAAGATGTTCTGGTTTTAAATTATTTCTCCACAGAAACCATTCAAGAAATAAAAAAGTGTGAGTGAACTGGTAATAAGTGTTCTCCTTTTCATAACACAAGTCCAATAACTGGGGTCTCAATTGGCAGTGGTTAAGTTCATAGTGATTTAAGACCAAGGATATTGTCAATTACGTTTTCTTATTCTTTATTACCTTACTTCTTAAAGGGCAGCCCATGGGCCAAGAAAAGGGACAACCCCAGGATGTATTTTAGAAATGCAGAAGCTTAGACCCCACCAGGATAGATTTAATGAGAATCTGCATGTTAACATGATTCATAGGATGATTCCCGTGTAAATTAAAATGCTCGAAGTGCTACGCACTTATTCTCCTTTACAAAACCCCCAGCTAACCTGAGCCGGCACATTTTATCCTAGAGAGGAAAGAAATAGCAGGGATACCACCAATATTATAATCTCGCTGGGACAGCTGTTCTCCTCAAACTTAATACATGAAATCTCTAATAACCTTGATTCACTATATTCTCTGACAAGATTTTTTTTTTAGTGTTTTTATTTATTTTTGAGACAGAGACAGAACATGAGCAGGGGAGGGGCAGAGAGAGAGGGAGACACAATCCAAAGCAAGCTCCAGGCTCTGAGCTCTCAGCACAGACCCCAATGTGGGGCTCGAACCCACGAACCATGAGATCATGACCTGAGCTGAAGTCGGACGCTCAACCGACTGAGCCACCCAGGCACCCCTCTCTGACAAGATTTTGAATTGAAAAGCTAAACAGAAATACTTAGATTGCTTCATGCAACAGAAAATGAGAATTATGAAGTGCTTTAATCTGTCAAGTACTGTAGGAATTAAAATGAGAAACACTTTAGTAGATTCCCCAAGATTGTTGGTGTGGGTGGGGTTTCTAAAAACCCATGGAGAAATACATTGAAAGGATAATGTCAATGACTTCAAAAATCACTTGTGAATTTTTCTGAAAAATATGTGCCAAGTAACCAAAAAATACAAGGTCTATTAGAGCAGACTTCTAATTAGCAATCAGCCATTGCCTAATCTTTATGGATTTGTCAGTTTTGGTTGCTACTTAATCAGCTGAAAGATGCTACTTTATATACAAAATAACACAGTTTCCAAGCACCTCTAAAAGTGTTTACCTTCATTCAGGAATCAAACATTTACTGAGCACCTACTGTTTGCCAGGTATGCTAGGCTCGGACACAAGGCTGGTTATAACACATTTCCTCCCTTTGTGGAGTTAGAAATGTAATACTTTAGTATATTAATGCTAACATAACCCAGAGTCATAGAGCCATAAGAATAGAGAGGAAGGAGAGATTCATCCTGCTTTGGGGTTTAGGGAATACTTTGCAGCAGAGGTGACATTTGAGATAGGCTTTTAAGGGCTGACTAAATGCTGTGGGCTTCATAATTTCTCTTGATTCACCTGTGGGCTTTAGATTTATTTTTAATTTTTAAAAAAATTTGAACTTCTTTATGGATAAAGTATAACAAAGAGCTAAACAAAGGCAAAATGAGATTAAAAAAGAGTTGGCCGGCTGTAGTTTAGCAGATTATTAAACATCAAAGGAAGAGATGTAAAGCTTTGAGTAAATGGAATAATCTAATTATATATTATGTGGTGATGGCTCCTCTTTTTTTATTATTGTAGTAAGAACACTTAACGTGAGATCTACCCTCTTAACACATTTTTAAGTGTACAATACAGCATTGTTAACTATAGGCACAATATTGTACAGTGGAAGTCTAGAATTTACTCATTTTGCAAAACTAAAACTTTATACAATTTGTATGGCAACTCCCCATTTTCCTCCCCGCCCCCCCGACCCTGGCAACTACCATTCTATTTTGTTTCTATGAATTTACCTATTTTAGCTACCTCATATAAATGGAATCATGAAAAAAAAAAGATTTTAAACATAAAAATTATTCTCAAATAATGTATCATAGAACTTTCACAAGTATTATATTTTGGATTTGACTATATATGTAATTTAAAATTATACATGCTTCAATGAGGTCTGTATATAGAATCAGGACATAGATGATGAAAACAGTTTTATGATTTGCTTCCTAATTTAGAAAGAAACCATTAAAAATTTTTTTCGTCTACATCTTAGGTAGTTCACTCACATTCATTCATCCATCCATTTGTTCTTTCATTTATTCCTTGATTATCTATTCAGTGCCTATAGTGTACCAGGTACTGTACTAAATGCCAGTGTTATGAAATGGGGATAAAACACAGTCCCCACTTTCAGGAAGGTAAGAGCTGGGAAGGAAGGAAGTGCCATAATGCGGTGGGTGCTGTGACTGAGGCATCGAGGGGTCCAAGAGCTAAGGAGAATTTCTACCTTGAGGAGGCAGTGTTTAGGAGGGGCTCGAAAAAGGAGATACAGCATGAATTGACTTGAAAAAAGCTTTGGCGAGGGGTCAAAGATGAAGGAAGGTGATTGTGTTTTTCAAAAACCATATATTGTTAAAGTCCATTCATGTGAAATACTATGTATGTGTGTGGAGGGGGTGTGTGAAGGGCTTTATAGGTGTAAAGAGATTCATTGCAAGGATGGCCATCAAAATGTTAATGGCGTTCTTTCATGGGGTTGGCCAAGAGAAAAGAGTAGACCCAGAAGTAAAACATTTCTCCTTTTAAAAGCAGGTGAATTTCCTTTTGTTCCTTAACAGTTCTATTCCATTTTAAAGCATTCCAAATATTACTTTTCTTGATTCTCATGCCGACCTCATGAGTCTGTGGGCATAAGCATTATTACAGATTTTTCAGATGAAGGAACAGAGGTGCATAGACTCTAGTGCCTTACACAAAGTAAGGCCTCATCGATAATAAATGAAAAATGAATGCACAGTCTCCTGAAATTCAACCTAGATTGTCCTGTAAGAGTTGTCCCTGGCTGGTAGTTAGCAGAATCTTCACAAGCTGGTTCTAACAATATTCTATGGGGGAAAAGCAAGATAGAGTGTGAAATAATACATGAATGTGCTTTTTAGAATGTCAAGACCACTTTACATACATTAGAGCGATCCTATAAAATAGCTTATTATTAACCATGTTTTACAGAAGAGGAAAGGGAGGCTCAGAGAGGCTAAGTGACTGGCCTAAAGGATGCAAAGGAAGGGTGTGGCAAAGTGGGACTCCATCTTCTCACACTCTTTCTACATTGATCACACTCAGATACAGCACCAACAGGACCCAGTCCTTGGGAGTAACTACCCATTTAGGATGAATAAATTTCAGCGTGTAGTTTTGCCTTCTTTCTTAGGATTTCCTCTCCTTTAGACTTCACTCTTCTCCTGCAGATCTTTAGATTACATGCTCATTTACATCCTGAAGCGTGCTAATTGCTTTTTCCCTTTCTCATTTCTTTTACAAGTTTGTTGAGGACTAGACTGCATCTCACACATCATTGCACCCAACAGGATGTCCTGCAAATACAAAGTGCCCTAAAGAGGACTATTAAGTGAACAACCGAATGGAAGAATGAGTGGGAGAATGAAAACTGTTGTAATATGCCTAAGATCACACAGAGAGAACAGAGTGAAGCAAAAGCCGAATTAAGGCTCTTGTCTGCAGATCTGGAGATGGCAAACCCAGTGCTGCTCAGCTTAATAGCAAAATCTTGAGATGAAAAAGTCCCAACAAGCGGCACCAGAGAACCAGATTTAGACCTCTTGCCTGTCTTTTGTTTTGTGGATGACCTGGTTGATTTCCATATTTGGAATTCCATTTCCATATCAAATTGAAGGCTGATGAAAATTTGAATCCAAGCATTCAAAAGAAAAAAAAAAAGGCACTGTACCAGGAAATGCGATGTTGGTGCCATTATCCAGTCCTAGAGGTCTGTCCCCGAGAAGTTGTCATCATGTATGTGCATGTTGGGACCATCCAGCCTTGGATGGACAACTGGGTTCCAGCCTCAGCTCTACCATCCAATGTCAATCAGACCTTATGTAATCTAGTGAAATTTCCAGACTTCAGTGTTCTCCATAGCTGACCAATGATGTTTGTGTGGGGTGTAGGTTGTGTTAGATGGCCAATAGGGTTTTTAAAATTTTATTTTACCATGCATAACCACCATTCTCTTTTCAATTGCTCAAAGAACATTTCTTTTTCAGATTTCCCAGGCAGTTATGGTGGTGGGCTTGTGGAGATCCAAGATCCGAGAACAAAGAAAGTGCTCAAAGAAATAATGCTAGAATAATGCCTCCTGCCCAGAGTGCTGGAACTTAAAATATTTATTCAACAAATGTATACTGAATGCCTCTGGTGTGCTAGGCCCTGGGGGTATGGGATGAACAAAACAGGTTTGCATGAAAAGTTATCATATATTAGTGATAAGCCCCCCTTGTTTAAGGAAGGACAGCGTCTAGAGCAGGAGAAACTGAAAGAAGTCAGTGTGATTGGTTGGGGACAGTGATGAGGAGGGGCATGTAGGATGGGGCTGAGAGACCTGACTGCAGCTCAAAGGACAAGTAAGTACAGTCTGAAGCTGTTCTTGGGGTTTAGCAACATTGCAGAGCTTGAGTAAGGTCCTTCTGGAGGAATGGTGGGGTGGTAGCCCCAACAGAGTGGGTGGAAGATGGTCCAGGAGATGAAGCCACAGAGGTAGTGAGAATGTGCAGCATTTTGAGAAATCTGGTTATGAAAAGGAGGAGAGAGAGAGAAAAAAACATAGATAAGGGGGGGGGGGTGCGTTGCAGACCTGGTTGATTTGTTTGTTTGTTTTTAATGAGAGAAGACAGAATGGGCAGGCAGAAGTTGAAGACACAGGAAGGAGAAGGCATGGGACTCTTGCTTGTTGAGATACAGGATATGAAACACCTGTAGAGTTTACCTTAGATGAAAGGGCACACTCTTCTATTGTAAAACCTGGCCAGATGAAGGGTAGGGGATGGGGTTCTGACGTTTTCCTAGCATACCCAGGAGAAATGGGTTCCCTAGATGCCAGTGAGGAACTGCGTGGTCTGCAATGACTCATCAAACCAACCAAGAAGTGTGAGATTATGCCAGAGAGTCTCTGAGTCCACACTGCAAGGAATGTTGGGAAATAGCTATGAGATACTCTGAGAAGCTGCAATCTTTGTTGACATAGTTTTTCTTCTGCAGAACATATAATGTTTTGTTAGTTATCAGTCTCCACTAGTCTGGAGACTAATACATGGTGGACAGAGAATTTGCAGTAGGTTCTGTAGTAAGATGTGGTTACTGATGATCTAGTCTCAAGCCAAGAGAACTGTCAAAACTCAGGTAACTTGTAAGAGAGGCCTTCAGTGTAGAGATTACAGGTCTATATCCTGTGATGAGTTGAAGAAGGTGTACTGAGTTTCAAAGATCATCTTTCTGCAAATTTCCCCATTTCCACTGGATGCTCCTACCCCCACCCCATTTTCCCTTTCTCAGAGATGCTCTTTCCTGTTCCCTTTGGATACAGGTCTCTGTTGGGTCCTACTTTTCCAGATCCTTGGGCTAATAACTTTGATATCAGTTCATCTTATTCTTAGATCTAGCCCAGTCTGTGCTAAGATATTCAATGATTTTCAGCAAACTGAGTAATCCTGTCTGCCGTTAATATTAGTTATAAAATAGTAGGGAGGCAAAATTTTCTTTGTCATCAGAAGCCTTCTAAAGGATATCACAAAGCTTTGGTGACATCTACATCTCTTATAGAGTATATGTTTTCCATAGTGATTCAGTGACCAAGAATGAATTGGTAGCAGCCATTCCTCAATAGCTGGGTGACGGTGAAGATCATCTCTGACCAGTCCTTGGAAGGCCACAAGGGTCTTCCAAATGTTTTCTTAACTCTCTCCACTGACTCCTTAAATCTGGATTTTATTAGATTTGTCAGGGACTGGATATGAAATTCTGCACCAGGCACACAGTTAATATAATTTCTTTTACTTAGGATTCTGCGGTCTGTCCAATCGGGTTATCAATTCTCGTTTTCAAGATTTGGTATTAACAATGGAAAGAGAAAATTCAGATGTCCTCCTTCTCTGAGTGATTCACACTGTGTTTACCAAAGGAAGCAATTAGTTTTTTCATTTCCTTTGACAAACTTCTGAATATTTTGACAACAGGTTACTCAGTAGGACACCAAAATTACATGAATGACTGAATACAATTCACAATCCCTGAATATATACTAGGTGCCATGGATTTTAATATAATATATGTTGGCACAGACTCAAAAGGATTAGTACTAGGACTGAGCACCAAATTTAGGTTTCTTCCATGGTATAGTAATTAACAAATGACAGTGAAAGTTTGGCCACCTGTATATTCCAGTCTCTATGCTGCTTTCATTTTCATTGTACAAGACACATTGGCTTTTTTACCGTGCAATTTATTATTACTATCTTAAACCACAATCTTCCCAGTGGTTTCTTCTTTTTTTTCCCCAGTTGTTTCTGCTTATAATCGCAGAAGAAAAACAAATATCTGTAAATATAAATATGAAATATCTGTATCATCAGACTACATTTAAATTTAAATCCTTAAAATTTTTGTAAGCATTAGGAATTTCAAAAGAGTTCAGATATTTCCTTCTATGCTTCCCCCTCCTCAACTCACTTTTTAAATCAAAGTATAATTTACGAATTGTAAAATTCACCCATGTTAAGGGCAGAGTTTAAGTCTTTGTGTTTTAACAAAAATGAAAATAAGTTAAAAAATAAAAACACTTATTAACCTTTTTTAATTGCACAAAACATAAGTGTGGAATAAATTGAGAAAGCTGTCTGTATTCCTCCAAAAACTTTAAACTTGGATTGATTAATAGGAATACTGCTTCCTACTTTCCAGGATCAACTAATTCCTGGGTTATAGAAATGAATTTGGGATAAAGAAAAATATTAAATATTGCTTACTTTATTTTGTGAAATAAACACAACTCCAATATCAAATTGACACGGACAAGGTGCCATAGTCAATCTTACTTAGTGATTTATATGTGAAAATTTATAAACAAAAGATGAAATAGAATTCAGTAGTATGTAAGATAATATCCTATCATGTACAATGGCGTTTATTTTAGGAATACAATGGCAGTTAAATCTAATATTAGGAAACTTACTGACATAATATTAATGAATAAGTTAAAAATGGACTATGTTAATCTCAAAGTAGGTTCTATAAGTATTTTAAAGAATCCTCTCTTTTTTTAAATAAAACAAACCTCTTTATGATGTAAAAATGGGAAAAGCATTCCCTGAATTGATAAAGCATATCAATTTGAAATCAACAACCTTGAACCTATTTAGTTCTGAAACTCAATCACATTCCCTTTAAAATCAGAAATATGTTAGGTGATCTTTTATCATCATCATTATTATTTAATAAGTATAGCATTTCTGGTCTGTGCTATAGGATATAAAACTGGATTAATAGAAAGATATATTAGAAAGGAAGTGTCAACATGATTATTTTTTGACGACATTATCATTTGCTTATTATGCATCATTGTACATAGACAATTCAAAAGACTTGGCAGAAAAATTCTAGAAACTAATCCTAAAGTTCATTGAAATGGCAGGATACATGATAATTACACCAAGAATCAACCTTTAAGTCAGAAATGAGTTTAAATATAGCGAAAAAAGAAGTGGCACTCACAACTGCAACCAATATTTAAACTACACACCAGAAAATGATTAGTTGTAAGATTCATAATGTTCATAAAATAACCCCAAAGAAACAGTCTAGGAGAAGAACCGATTGTTCCAGTAATGAGCCCTAGGAGGGGAGTGGGTGTGTAAGGAGTGTATAACTTCCTTAACATGAATTTATAAGAGGTGCAAAAGCAGATGTTTTCTAGGGGTCACTTTGAGTATTTATCAAGGGATTCCAAAGTTATAACCATGCCTAAGGGTTATTTGGTGAAAGCAGTCTAGAAGCTAATCATCTATCTCAGATGTAAGGTTAATCTGATGGTCTAGCTTGATTTAAAGACAGATTAAGATTAAAGCGGCACAGCATCGTCCTGGGACCAATGGCTGCTGGATCAGGTGATATGTACACATAGGTGCCTTATGCTCTTCTGTCTATTCTTGTCTATTCTTGTGTGTTTGCCTATCTCTATAAGAAAAGGTTAAACAAACTTAAAACAGTAGCTCTTAATATAGGCTCAACTGACCCATTGAGGGATTTCAGTGGCTCAATAACCCTCCTGGACTTATGTACAAAATGTTGTCTATATGAACATACGTGCATTTCTTTTCTGGGGAGGAGGCCCAAAACTCTGATCACATTTTTAGGAGTCTATTTGTCTAAAATAAGAGCAAACGGAGTAAATAACTTTCCTAGACTTTAGCCAACCCTCCACGAGGATTATTTCTTGGAACTGTTGTTTTTACTAAGAAATAGAGATTGTAAGGCTGTGATCTCTTGCACAGACCCTGAGGTGCAAATGAGACTTGCCAAACTGTGAGGCCTCTTGGAATCTTGGTGGTAGAAGGATTCGTGATTGAGGAACCCGAGAGTTGAAGGGAGAACAGAGTTGGGAGGAAATTGAGGATACAAGTAAAGTCCTGAAAGCTGTTAAATAGGCTGTCAACCTGCTAAGCCAACATAAATGGGGCAACATATTAAATAAAGCAAGCAAGAGAGACATTTCATAAATCCTAAAAGAGTTAATGATAGGCATTATAAAATTAATTCCCATTTACCATTCCTAACTCTGCAGAACTTATTCATCAGCCCCCATGGGGTTGCTTTCAAACTCATTTTGCTTTGCTGCTGATAATATGTATTCTAAAAAACCCCCCTCTTCCCTGCCTCCTACTGCCTAGTTTGTTTCATTCTTGGTCCAAATATTCAAGACCTTTTATGTTTTGTCACTAGAAGATGTTGATTTCCACCTCCCAGGCCCACGATGTTCTAGAGACAAATGGAGTGAAATAGCACCCCTTAAGACACCGCTCAATGTCTCATATACGGTTTCATTAGCAAACTCCTACTCTGTCATCTACTTTGTCTCCTTTCCTTTTATAAGCAATGGTTTGTAATTAATGAATAAAATCCATAAGTACAGCTGTGATGGTGATGATGGTGATGATGATGATGGTAGCTGATGATTCCTCTGTGCCAGGCACTTCTCTCTGTGCTTTGCATGTATGAACATGTGCAATTCTCATGTCAAAGTAGTGTCAGGAACATTACCTGAAACCTAGAAACAGGAAAAGAGTTAAGTAAGTGTCTTTCCAGGGCATTATTGGGCTTGCAACTTGTCTTGATTTTCTATTGTCTGGACGGACTATTTTACAACTCTGTGGAGGCAGAGGTTAACTTGTAGATTTGTGATGAGATGCAAAGAATTTATATTGGCTTGTTGGGTGGTGGGCCGGTGGAGGGGCTGAATGGTGATCCCAAAGATTATGGTTCATTGCCCTCTTGGACATTAACCAATTTTGTTTCTAGCCCTGAATTCTTATCTGGACATTTGTTTACTGCATTGCCTATAAATCCTTACCTTCTCAAATGTTTTTTGGACTAGTTTAAAAAAATTTTTTAAATGTTTATTTATTTTTGAGAGAGAGAGAGAGCGAGCGTGCGTGGGAGAGAGGGAGAGGCAGAGAGCGGCAGAGAGAGGGAAGCACAGAATCCAAAGCAGGCTCCGGACTGAGCTGTCAGCACAGAGGCCGACGAGGGGCTCGAACCCACAAATGGTGAAATCATGACCCCACCCTATGTGGGGCTTGAACTTACAGCTTGCTACTGAACTTGGACACTTAACTGACTAAGCTACCAGGGTGCCCCTGGACCAGTTTTATCATCTTAGTGTTTCCTCATTACCTAATGATTTAAATAAAACCCGTGACATAATCACTTTTTTAACCCTTTGAAAATCCTGCTCTCAGCCCTGGGTGTGTTGCATTCTAACTTCTTGATGATTGTGGACTTCAACGAATTTATTCAATGGATTCTCCCATTGTAGGGTACGGAAGTTGCTTCTAATATTTTTCCTTTTAAGAAAAAAATGCTAAAAAAAAAAAAGAAAAAAGAAAAAAATATATTAAACATTTAGTGGCTAAACATTTACATTTGTTCACTTATAACTGTACAAAGGAAATTTCTGGGCCCACATTATCCACATTTTAAGGACTTCTGGCACACAGTGTTCAGTTGCCTTCCAGAGAGTTTGCGCCAGTTTATATTTCAACAGAATATGAAAATATCCACTTTCATTTTGCACATCTCTTTTTCCCTAATGATTCCCAACAGGAGTGACTCATACATGTAATAAAAAAGCAGGGATTGATGAAAATGTATGACTAACATTTTGAAGAAAGAGGACTTAAAGTTGGGGACAATTTGCTGCATTATGCATTAAGGGCAAAGTCTATGATTTGAGAATCAACGGAGTAGGTTTGACAATATGTAAGTTATGTACCTGGACGGCTGCCTGGAAACAGGGCAATGGATTATTTATAGACAGAATCTTCTTTTCCTCTCTCCTTTATTTTCTCTTCCTTCTTTCCCTCCCTCCCTCCCTCCCTCCCTCCCTCTCTTCCTCCCCTGCCCCCCACAAAACATATCTAGATGCTCTACAAAACAATGAGTAATAAAAGCAAATTTTTATATGGAGTAGGACAACAGTAATTTCAGTGTGAACCCCTAATTATGTATGGCCTTGTCCAAATAACCTAGAGAATACCTAACTTTAAGCCATACTGTTTCCTTCCCATAAGTGTAATCTATTTTTATAGCGGAAGTTAAAACTTATTTCCTCAAGGGGCGCCTGGGTGGCTCAGTCTGTTAGGCGGCCGACTTTGGCCCTGGTCATGATCTCGCGGTCTGTGGGTTCGAGCCCCATGTCGGGCTCTGTGCTGACAGCTCAGAGCCTGGAGCCTGTTTCAGATTCTGTGTCTCCCTCTCTCTGACCCTCCCCCGTTCATGCTTTGTCTCTCTCTGTCTCAAAAATAAATAAACGCTAAAAAAAAAAAAACAAAAAAAAACTTATTTCCTCAAGTTAAATAAAAAGGAAAAAAAACTAAGCATTTTAAAAAGATTTTAGTACATACATGTTTTGAAGGATACAAAACATGGCAATTTCCACTATCTTATCTATTGAGAACTTGTCTGTTTTCAAGACATCAGAAATGTAAATTCTTTAACCTTGTGGTTTCTTAAAGTTAACTGTGAGAGCAAGTCCCATCATCATATTGTTCTCACTACTACTCATTTTGCAAACTTTCAGTGCTTCATGAGTATTTGTTTTAATATTTAGTGAGTGATGTCACTAAGCCCAGACACAGAGCGGGTTGCTGGAAATCTATTAGGGCTCAAAGGACTCAGGGGAGGAATAGGGGCAGATGCAAGGAAGATAATCCAGTGCTTCCAGAAACAAGTTAAATGCGTTGTCTTCTTGCTACCAAAGAATTTCTTTTTTTTTTAATTTTTAAAAAATGTTTTTATTTATTTTTGAGACAGAAAGAGACAGAGCATGAGCAGGAGAGGGGCAGAGAGAGAGGGAGACACAGAATCTGAAGCCGGCTCCAGGCTCTGAGCTGTCAGCACAGAGCCCGATGCGGGCTCATGACCTCAGCCAAAGTCGGACGCTCAACCGACTGAGCCACCCAGGCGCCCCCCAAAGAATTTCTAATAGAGTGAAAGCATTGGCAATTTGTCTTGAGCACCTCACAGCTTCCCATTTATCCCCAGAATAGTCTGGAGTTGGGAGGGAAATATATATATATTAACTAATTTAAAGTCATTGATAGATTTGAGCTTGAACATGAGCAAACCTAAGAGTCTGATGCTAAAGTAGACAGCCTTTGCCCTAGTCTCTGAGATTCCCCAGGGAGGCAAGAACCATGCAGAAAGAGGAGGAGAAGACAAGCAGGTGATCACTTGAGAATCAGAGATTACAGGGAGCAGTGCTCACATCTCACCAAATTGCTAACCTGGTACCAGACCTGAGTTTGAAAAAACCACTCTCAGCATGTTATTCCAGGAACTACATGTTATTCTTCTTTTGTGTGTTTACTGAATTTCCGCTGAAAGCACTTATCCCTTTCTGGTCCTTAAATACCGCCCAGGTTTTCATAGCTATTGAGGTGAAAAACAACAAAAGGGTTGCCAAAGTTGTTAACCTCGGTGATCAACTATGCAGATGTGGGGGGATGTTTACCAGAAAATGTTGCTAATGAGCCAGACCACTCTGGCACAGGTTATGGGT
Source organism: Panthera tigris (assembly GCF_018350195.1). Taxonomy (NCBI): domain Eukaryota; kingdom Metazoa; phylum Chordata; class Mammalia; order Carnivora; family Felidae; genus Panthera; species Panthera tigris. The sequence continues at coordinate 117,764,501 of NC_056664.1, forward strand.
GTTGCTAGAAAGGCTTTCTTGGAAATTAGTTCAAGAATATCCTCTTTGACAAAAGGACCAGACCTCAGGCCTGAGAAATTAAAGACTGATTTCTGAGACATTTTCAAGATAAAAAGACAAATTAAAATTGAGTCCGGAGCAAGGGTGGAATTTGAAACATTGAGTTTTTCTGCCAACTCTAGAATATAGTTTTAGGACACATGAGAGTAGCTTTAATGCAATGAACAGACTATGTCAGTGAATAAATACGCATTGATCTTTAGAATTCATACTTTCTACGATATGCTAATTGCAAGTACCCTGCATGACTATAGTCCCATGAAAAATGTTTTAACTGAAGAAAGAGGGTATGGTCTAATGATTTCCCCAAGCTTCTCTGGCTGATTTCTTTGGGGAAATCTGTTTTCTGTGAAGTTCAGTGTTCACCAGAATCTGACTGATGTGACACTCCTTGCTTCTCTACGCCCGAAGACCAGTCTTGTGTTCCAGTCCAGGTATGACAAGCCTTGGAGGGCCCAGAGAAATCCTAGAGCTGCCACAGTTTGGGATCTACTGCGTATTGCTATTGTATCAGGCTGAAGAAGAATTGTAGGATAGCCATAAGAAAAGACACCATTTATTTTTTTTAAGATTTTATTTTTAAGTAATCTTTACACCCTATGTGGGACTTGAACTCACAACCCTGAATTCAAGAGTCACGCGCTCTATTGACGGAGCCAGCCAGGCACCCAAGAAGAGACACTTTAGAGGAAACAATGGGTCAATCCAGACTCCTGAAATCATACTGCGTTTGTACCCTGTGGGTATTGGAAATAATAGTTATTTGTCCCAGGATTAGGTAAGAGCAGGATTTAGTTCTGTGAGAGAGGTGGTAAAAGTTGAGATGGTTTGTTTCAAAACAAGTCTCTGAGTATGCATTCTCCTAGGTCAGACATCAGATTTAACTTCACCCTTAGACAGTTGGACAATTACTTAATTTCATGGTTGCATTACACTTTTCTGCCTCTCGGGTAATAGAGGATGGAAACTGGGAGACACATGGCACTTTTCTGATTGGGACTGCTGGAGAAGAGGACTCTGGCTGAGGGGTGTGGGCGCTCGAGAGTCCTCAGGAGTCACAGAAGAGCGCTCCAGGTCAGTGCCAGCAGGTGAAGGTGACCTCACTCCATGACCTGCAGAGGCAGCCATGAATCTCAGGTAACAGGAACTGGAGACAGACCTTCATCTCCAGACCAACATCTTCTCTTCAAACTTCTAAGATCTGATGTGAGAATCAGAAGAGAGTGTCAAAATGTTTTCTCATGAGTGGAGGGCTGGATCCAGAGGACATTTAGGGACATCTTTAGAAAACTGATATTTAAAAAGCCTGAGACCCACGGTTTCCAAATCATGTTACTTGGGATCCTGCAAGTCATGGTTGGGCAATAACAAGGCTCAGGGTAGGAACGGCTTTCTGAATAGAAGTACCCTGCCTTTTGAAAAGCTCTTAACTGAACCTAATTTGATTTTTCTGCAAATTCCTGTGTTCTTTTCATTTCTCAGAAACCAATTTCGGAGGTAAATAGCTGTCTGTCAACTTCACAAATTAAGCAAATGTAATATAATTGCATAATTCTTCACTATTTCCTGTTTCTTCTTCTGCCTCTGACGGCTGAAGGAGCACACTTATCCATGACATTAGCTTGTTGATCTAAATCCTAGGCAACCTAGTTTCCAAATAAATTGACATTCATATTCTTTTAATATGATACTGCAAATGTAAGGCTACTATTTATCATGGAAATAAGTATTTCAAGCACATGGGCTTATTTCCAATGTCCTTTCTTCTCATCATTTCTTATTTTTAGTCTGGTATCTCCAGGTTATTGCAGACTTCTTAAAAAAAAACTCTTCAGATTTGTGTTTTCTGTGATGATTTCTAAGTCTGGTCTGAAATACCAGATTAAATATATAGGTTTCAGGCCCTGTTTGGCATCATATGTAAACGTGAAGACCAGCGGACACGTCTTTTATGCCGGTTCCAAAGAAAACACTAATAAAGTTAGCTTTAAAATGTTCATTATTAGCTATGAGCCCCTAAGGTTTGAAAAAAGCTATTGAAATTGTTAGGTAGATTGCACAGCTGAATGCCAACAATAACAATAAAAGTTCTGAGTTAGAATAAGCTCTTTGCAAGCATTCTTTAATATAATCCCTACAATGCACTGGGAAGTGGGTGTTACAAGTACAGAAACTGATGTTTAGAAATTAAGCAATTTATCTCAATCACTCATCTAATAGGGAGCAGATTCAAGGTCTGGACTCAGGTTTTGGTACCCGTGCCTCATACTCCTAGAAAGTCTCCTTATCCTACATACGGAAACGTAGTCCTACCTTTCCTTCAGATTCATTAGATCTCCTTCTTTGGTTTTCAACATTTTTTGATTTCTAACTTTGAAATTTTGTATCTACGAATTCCCGTATGTGATGCTATTTAGCGTCAAGGAAATATGCTGATAGGGGGTGTGAGTGCTCAACCTGATATCTGTAACTGTTTAAAGAAGTTCAGGAAGGGGCTTCTGCGTGGCTTAGTCGGAAGAGATGTGACCCTTGATCTCGGGGTTATAAGTTGGGGTCCCACACTGGGTGTAGAGATTGCAAATAAATAAAGAACTTAAAAAAAGATTGGAAAGAAGTTCACAAAATTTGTCTTTGCAATAAACGTAAATTCTTTTTTTAAAATATTTATTTATTTTTGAGAGAGAGAGAGACATAGTGCAAGCGGAGGGGGAGGGGCAGAGAGAGGGAGACACAGAATCAGAAGCAGGCTCCAGGCTCTGAGCTGTCAGCACAGAGTGGGATGCAGGGCTCGAACTCATGAACCGGTAGATCATGACCTGAGCTGATGCTGGACTCAACCAGCTGAGCCACCCAGGTGCCCCACAATATACCTAAATTCGAATTTGTGGTTGTAACAGCATGAATAGATACTGAAATTATACTTGTGTCTACCTACTACCTAATTAATTTGTTTTCTAATGCCACATTTCCAGATGGTATAAATATCTTTGTCTCATGCCTAACTTTTTCCTGGGTAATTTTGTGCAAAAACCCACGCATTTTTCATGTCGTTGAAGTAAGATCTAGTTCAAAGTCCTTCTGATCTTGATGGCTTATTCAATGCATGACACGCCCCAACCAGTTGCAGAAACATGCTCTTTAGATAATATGCCTCCTGAATTCATTGTTGGCACAAACAGATGAGGATAACACGGCTTTCTTACTCTTTGCTTTTCACCCCATTCCATTATTCCATCCTGGGTATGTATGTATCTTCTTTGGGATTAAAAATTTGATTGTGCCATGATTTAGTTTGATTTATCAGCAGCCATTTAGATTCTGAATGACCTCATTTGTGATGAATCAGGATTCTAATTAGTTAATTGGACGGTATCAAATTACAAGCGTATGTATGTTTATTCTTAATTTTGGTCCAGAAATAGAATTTAATGTTCAGAAGAATAAAATGACTTCAGCCAATGTTCAGTACATGACACATGAACCATTACGGTTTCTTTGGCTGCTTTGAAGTTCTTCAGATTTGTACATATTTGATTTTGCTTTTGTGTCTGCCACCAAGATCCGTTCTCACACGACTGAATCAAATAATCATTGTAGAAATTCAAAAGATGACCCTTTGACTTTTCACTTTATTTTACATTATTTTTGTGCAATAAAGTTTATTTAAAAGAAAAGCTAATATAGGAAAGAGCCCACAGGGGAGTAGATCAGATTAAATCTCAAATTCTTTGTAACTTCCCCAAGGCTAGTTTTCAACCTACATTGTTTTCACAATAAAGGGGCAGATTTCACATAACATCTGTCGCTATGGTGACAATAGGACAGTGATAGCTGGAAAAGCTAATGGTGTTTTTCTAACTTGCCTTCTGGAATGTGTAGCAGACAGGAAAGCAGCAGCAAAGCGATTCCTGAAGGGTGAGGTCAGCGATGAGACCATCCAGGGACCATTGTCTCTTCTCCAGATCAGGAAGGACAAGAACCTCTGCTAACCATTCCTCTCCAGTTTCCGCTTAAGTGACCAGCATTTCACCTGGTTTACTGCCCGAATTCCTTGAGAAGAAATAAAAAGAATAACAACAAGCCTTGCTAGGGAGAGCATGCTGGAAAGAAAGAAAGAGGAACGGAGAGATGAAAACATAAGTAGAATTGTCATGGCTTTTCCAAATGATCTGAATTGAAGTAAGCCCTCTGACAGGGAGAGAAAAGGGAGTGGGATTGCATCAAAGGGTAAATGAGGAAGAGAAAAAGGCATGGAGGTGTGGCTTGCCGTTGGCTGAGTGGCAGTTACAGCCTGTGTGACTAACAAGTTTAAAGCATTAGCTTTCTATACGGTAATGTACATGTGCTTCTGGCCCTATAGTGTTATTTGAGCACAGATGGAAATATGGAAGGATGCTTGGATACATGTAAGCAGTTAACAGGGGTTACCTTGGAGATGGGGTGTGGGGGGGGGGAGGAGAGGAGAGAGGCACTTGGGAGCCAAGAAAAAATAAGATGAAGCATGTATGTGATCACAGATTTGAATGTCTCTAAGAGTATAAAAAGATGTAGGAAGCAATGAACTCTCCTTCAGACTTTGGAGGGGCTTAGCACTTGTGCTTGCTGAAAGGTGTTGTGCCTGGGCATGTCAAGTGCGGGCTGATACAGACCAGGGGGACGGTAGGTAGGCTGTTCTAAGGCTGCCCCAGTACTCGGTTGTAGATTCTTTTCCCACAGTTTTCTTACGCTTTTTCTAGGGGGTTGGGGGTGGGGTGGGGCATGATGGTAAGATAGGGAAACCTTGGTGAGGTAATATCCTGGAAAGGTAGCTGGGCCAGGATTATACCTAAAGGTGAAAACAAAGAAACAGCACCGAGTGATTTGAGGAACCCATATAAGCTCTCTGTTTAAAAATATCTTACATGTGGGGCACCTGGGTGGCTCAGTGTGTTAAGCATTGGACTTCGGCTCAGGTTATGATCTCACAGTTCGTGAGTCGGAGCCTCATTCTGGGTGAGCTTGAGCCCTGCTTCAGGTAAACCTGTTATGCCCAGAATTCGTGATCCCCAAAGACCACTAGGGAGCCGAGTCTGATGCAAAAGCAAAGAGCCTTTATTCGAGAGCTCAATCCCCTACCTGCACCGACGCAGCGGTGAGATACCAGGGAAAGAGAGCGAGTTTCAAAAGGACAAAGGTTTTATTGGGGCCTAGGGGCAGTTGGTGAGGTAATGGCTATGGCCTCAGCCGATTGGCTGGGGAAGGGTCCTGGGGAAGGGTCCGAGTCCTGTTAGGCAGATGAGGGGGGGGTTACTCAAGGGGAGGAGGTGTGGTCAAGGTGAAGGACACAGAACAAGATGGAGTCGGCTGGCGTAGGCCCGCCCTTTCAAACCCAGCTTCTCTCCCTTTCCCCACCCCCTTTCTCCCTCCCTCTCTATCTCTCTCTTTCTTCCTCTCTCTCTCTCTGCTCTGCTCCGTGCTCCCTTGTGCCCTTTCTGTCTCTCAAAAAGAAAAAAAAAACAAAAAAAAAACCCAAAAAAACTTAACTTGTGGGTGCTTGATTGGCTCAGTCAGTTGAGCTTCTGACTTCAACTCAGGTCATAATATCACAGTTCACGAGTTCTAGCCTTGCATTGGGCTCGCTGCTTCGGATCCTCATTCTCTCTCTTTCTGCCCCTCCTCCCACCCTCCCTCCCTCTCTCTCTCAAAAATAAATAAAACATAAAAAAAAAAATTCCCTGTAAATGCCCAAAATTTCACTTTTTGCTAGGCCAGGGATAGTAAATAGGTTTCAATTCATGGGCATCTCCATTCCATTGGTTGTCTCTGTCTAGTGTGCCATTATAATTATTTATTGCTGTATACTAAACCATTCCAGAATTTAGTGGCTTAAAACAACAATAGACGTTTTATTATGACTTGGTTTCTGTAGGTCAGGAATTCAGGAAGGGCTCATGTGAGTGTCTTCCATAAAGGACAGACAGTGATTGGGGCAGCTGGGATCTGGAGTAGCTGTGGACTTACAGGCCACAGATCTCTCTTTATATATCTGTCTATGCCTATCGATTGACCAACTGATTTATCCATAGATAGTCTCTCGGTAAGGCTTCCTTGCAGCATGGTGGCCTCAGGGTAATTGAATGGCTGCAGACTTCAAGGACAGGTATTCCCCCTTTCACGCCTAGCATTTCTGCTAAGAAGGCAGAAGCTGCATCATCTCTTATGACTTAACCTTGAAAGGCCAGTGCAGTTGCGTCTGCTACGTTCTGTCGGTTACCAGTGAGCCACAAATCTGTCCAGACTCAAGAGGAGGGAAATTAGCCTCCACCTCTCTGTTGGAGAGCAGCAAGGTGCTAGAAGGAAGGCTCCTGGGAAGAAAGATACAGTTGTGGCCATCTTTGAGAAACACCACCTACTGAAGGTGTTTTATTGAGAAGAATTCCAGGCCACGCACATGGTGCTTGGGAGAGCTGGTGTGCTGGAAGGTGTGGCAGTGGGTGTGTGTGGCAGGAGCAGGGGAGACTTTGGGCCGGTGTCATGGATTTGCCCTCCCTGCATTATGCCCTTTCTTCTCTCTAGCCCTTTTGTAAAGCAAAAGTGCCCTTGCTAATAAAATTCCCATAGTATTTTCTTCTTTGACAAAACAGATCATGTGTGCAAACAAAAAAGACAAAAACAGAACAAACTCGCCACAAAATCCAGGATGACTTAGAGAATGGAGCATAGGAAGAGAGTAGGTAGAAAGATGGAGAAAATGTTTTGGGGAAAAAAAATAGCTAAAGTCTGGCTCTTCAAGATGTCATAGGAACCTACAGTGGCAAGGTTACAAAATGCAGAGACTATCTGTATACGTTTAGGGTGCAGATGACAGTGGGGGTAAACTTCTTAGACAGGAGAAAAGAACAGCACAATTTGAGAGGCCTTCTTTCTACAGAAATTCAAAACTGAAGTATGACCAAAGTAAACATTAAAAAGTCGGAAGACAATCAAACAGGCTGGAGAAAAAATGTTTGCGGTACACATAACAAAGGATTATATTTCAAAGAGCTTCTAGCAAATGTGTAGGCAGATTATAAACAATCCAGCAAAAATATGGCCTAAAGATATCAACAGGCAGTCCACAGAAAAGAAAAGGAAAGATATTTATATTACAACAAACATACGAAACTTTGTCATCTGGGGAAATACAAATTAAAACAAAGATGAGCTACCATTTTCAACGATTAGATTCCAAAATTAAGTAATAATGACAATAGCAAGTGCTGGCTAGAGTGTGAGGAACTCACATGCATTTTTGGTGTGATTATGAATTGCCAGAACTTGTACAAAAGTAATCCGGTATTTTTAAAATTATTTTTTAAAGTTTATTTATTTTGAGAGAGAGAGAGAAAACAGGGGATGGGCAGAGTGAGCGACAGAGTCCCAAGCAGGTTCTGCACCATCGGGGCAGAGCCCTATGAGGGGCTTGAACACACGAACCCTGAGATCATGACCTGAGCTCCAATCAAGAGTCAGACACTTTAACTGACTAAGCCACTCAGGTGTCCTGAGTCTTTTTATTAAACTTGAAAATGCATGTATCTTTAATACAGCGATGTACACCTTTGAGAATACATTCAGCAGAAAAAAGTATTCACATTGTAAATTTAATATATATTTAAGGAGTGTTTAGTACAATTTTCTTATTTATAAAAACTAGAAAAAAACTGAAGGCTTGTCAATAAGGCACTGATTGGATTTTTAAAATTTTGGAATTGTAGTCTATAAACTACTATGCAACCAAGTAAAATAATGAGACGTATCTCTATGTATGTCTTAAACATATATGCATATCATAAAGTAAAAAATTACAGAGTAATATGATGTATCTATTCTTTAGTTTATAACATGCATAGTGTAAAGAAAATGATAAATATATGTGAATATGATTAATTAAATAAAGGATGTATAAAGGGGCATCTGGGTGGCTCAGTCGGTTAAGCATCCGACTTTGGCTCAGGTCATGATCTCATGGTTCATGGGTTCGAGCCCTGCATTGGGGTCTGTGCTGACAGCTCAGAGCCTGGAGCCTGCTTCGGATTCTGTGTCTCCCTCTCTCTCTGCACCCCCCCCCCCCATTTGCCCTATGTCTCTGTCTCTCTTAAAAATAAACATTAAAATATTTTTTAAAAAGGATGTATAAAAGGACTCATTTAAAATTGTTAGTGGGATTAACAAAGGCTTGTTAACGCCCATTTAGGGAGACAGGAAGGGAAACAATTTTCCTTTATAAACATCTTTATCTTTGGAAATGTCTCTGGAAGCATGTATTGCTGTTGGATCCAAAAGACTAAAGGAAAGGAATGGCCATGACATGTGTTGGCTAACTTAGCTCCTGGTGCAAATAAATATCTGTTGAATGAATAAACGAATATCTTGGACCCATCCCTTCACTTATGTAAGTCTGTTTCCTGCTTAGAGGGAGCCTGGAATTTCTACATTTAAATCCTTTTTTTTTTTTTTTTTAAATCATAGTGACAATACTTTCTGTTCTTCCCATGAGGAAGTTTATTCCAGTAAATAGAGTTTCTATTTTGACAATTCAGGCCTACGCAGTATTGTCAAAATCATTCTAGCAAAACAAAAAACACAGAGAATAAATGTAAATGGCTCTGCTACTCCTGTATTTAGACAATCAAAGATTTGTGGCATAGATTTTTCAACCTGATTCAGTTGTCTGTTCAAATTAACTAGAAAATTCTCATTTCATGCAATTATAGATCTTTATTGCTTTTCATTATAGAATGTTTTCCTTAAGGAATAGACCATTTTTGAGAAAGCCTAATTTTCTGCAGTGATTAAAAAAATTATACCACCTCATCTTTTTTGAAAATTGAATTCGAACAAATTCCAAGAACAGTTTAAAATTCAATTTCCTGCTTTGGAGGATCCATTAATACTTACCATGTACCCAGTAAAAGTCTATGTTTCTACTCATTGTGTTATTTTTATCATCTGATTACAACAATGATTGAGTTTTTGATGAAAAATTTAGTTTTTTCCACCCACTTGATTATCTTTATTATCTGGTGGTTACTAACTATACTCATTATTATTTTTTTACTGTTTTATTTTATATTAGAGAGAGAGAGTGAGAGAGAGAGAGAGAGAGAGCAGGGGGAGGGGCAGAGAGAAAGACAGAATCCGAAGCAGGCTCCAGGCTCTGAGTTGTCAGCACACAGCCCAATGCGGGGCTTGAACCCAAGAGCAGTGAGATCATGACCTGAGCTGAAGTGGGAAGCTTAACTGACTGAGCTACGCAGGCACCCTAACTATACTCATTCTGGAGGGGCAGGGTGCCTCCTTCAACATTATTGCCTCTTCCTTATGCACCCAAAGTGCCTATTAATGTCCCTGGATCGTGAGTTCTTTATCACTCGCCCAGCAAGGAGCAGAATCTGTGCCTCTTCTCCTAGGCTGCTCTGTGAAGGCAGAACCCACCAAAGAAGCATCCCATAAACTTCTGCTTCCCCATTTCTCTGTACCTGTCCTGGTCTGGGTCCGCTGCAAAAAGCCTGTGACCCTTAGGGTAGAGAGGGTTCACTCTCTTCTCCCACTTGCAGACAGGTTGAGAGGGTCATGCAGGCCACAGTCATGTAACTCTGGTGGCTTAGAGAGGGTTTGGTAACAGGACATATGATAAAATGCAAGGTTTTTGTGTGTAGATAGGGAATGTTTCCAGGGAGAGGGGCTTAATTTATTTATCTTTAAATTTGTTTTTATTAAAAAAAATTTTTTTTAACGTTTATTTATTTTTGAGACAGAGAGAGACAGAGCATGAACAGGGGAGGGGCAGCGAGAGAAGGCAACACAGAATCTGAAACAGGCTCCAGGCTCTGAGCTGTCAGCACAGAGCCCGACGCGGGGCTCGAACTCACGGACCGTGAGATCATGACCTGAGCCGAAGTCGGAGGCTCAACTGACTGAGCCCCCCAGGCGCCCCGAGAGGGGCTTAATTTAGAAGGTCTTCACACCTGCCAGAATGAGGAGACGTGCAGCCCTCTCGTGACAGTGACAGGCAGCCCATAGGAGGCTCAGAGCCAAGGGGCAGAGTGTGAACGGCACATTCTTCTCTGGGGACAGACGTTTTTCAGAGAGGTTGCAGCCCAGAGGGGACTACTCGAATTCTGTGTAATTAGGGAGTGAGCTGGAGTGCAGAAATCCAATGATGCAGTTTCGGTGTGTAAGATCCAGACTTGGGGCAAGTACAGGACGCCTGAAAATGTTCAAGCGTCCTATAATGAGGAAATGACCATTCCGATGAGACCAGCCTAAACGGGAAGATGGACAGGGCACAATGCAATTGCCGGACAAAGAAAAACCATCCAGATCAGACCAGAAGAAGGATAATTCCGTTAACAGTATCGGACTACTGATTTTCCTGATTCCCAGTGAGAAGGGATTAAAAGTTAATAGAAAAACCACGGGGTATTTAATCTGTAGTTTTAATATATTAGCATATATATTCATGCTTGGGTTACTCTTCAAATGAGCTTTATGTAATTCTCCATTTTTGTGTGGAATTATGCCTTTGTATCTCCCTCCTCAGAAGGAGATCAAATGGGGGCTCTCAGTTGAGAAGGTCCTGCAGATATTGAACTCATTATAGAGAAATCACAGAATCATGCACATCGGTGCTACCACAGTCTTCTGGGCTCACTCAAACTGGGTCCTCAGCACTGGCCAGTAGTCCTCAAATGCGTTCGCTCACTGGGAAGCTGCCTCGTCCATTCTTGACCTAGGTGCCTGGGGCAGAGAATATAGGAAAGTGGTGAAATCACAGGCGGTTATTAGCCAGACCACGTTCGTTAATCAGTTGAGGAAAGAAGTCATAGAGTTCAATGTGAATTACATTTATCCATCCTCTAAGGCAAGGTCTTAAAGACCCCCAGTTGTTAATTATAGATTTCAATTCAGTAGTAGGTCTGCAGTGGGACCCAGAAATTAGCCTCTTACATCAGAATCTCATGTGAATCCAATACAGGTGGTCCATGGCCCATAATTTGAGAAATGGTGCTTTAAGGAAACTCTGGTTCCTAAGCTAAGCAACTTGCAGATTTATTAGGGAGTAAACAATGGACATTGCATGGCAGATATTGCCAGTCTATGTGTGTAGAAATGAGCTGGGATATAGGTGTTGTCAAGAAGCAGGTTGTTTTTTGTTTTTTGTTTTTTGGCCCGGTTGGCTTGTCACTCTTCAGGCTGCTGTGAGAAGTTTTCATCCCCTCTAGTGGTTTCCTTCTTGGAGATGCTAAATCAGACTGGTATAAATATGGAAAGGGAAAAAAGGAGAATTTTTCATGCACATTAAAAATAATGCTCCAAGTTTAGTCTCTCTACCAAACCGAGTAAACCGATGAAAATAAAATCTAAAGGAGGCAGAAAAGATTACCACTGTACAGTAAAAAGAGGCTTTGGGAATAATGATAATGTCAGCAAAGTGCACTGTAGAAAAAGAAGGGTCAACCTTCTAGGCCCAGGGGTAATCCGAAGGTCCATAGGACTCCATTTTCTCCACAGGTAAATTCCTGTTTTAGCCACTCGGGTTAACACCATATATAAGTACTACTGTGCTCATTTTCTTCCGAGTATGTACTTAAAATCAAGAGAAAAGTTCTTTGGTGTGCTTGCAGAAATAAGAAATTCTAGCTCTTCTGAAGAGAAGATAAAAGGATCCGAGGCAGAATGTTTTTCATCATACTTCTGCAGCTTCCCTACAATGGGAATCAAGGAGATGTATTCTCGCCTCTGGGTTTATGGCGAATGTTTTTAAAATGGCATGCCCCCAAAGCAAGGCAATTTACACCTGATTTTAAAGCTCTTCTCTCACCTCCTTCTAATATTGTTAGAGTAAGCAGTTAAGACATGAGCAGGTGAGGAGAAGGGATAAGGTGGACGATTGCTGGGGACTACCCACTCTCTGCCCAGAGATGGCCCCACGTCCCTTACACCAACCAACCCGTCTTGCGGTTTAGCACAGACTGATAAATAGAAGTTCACGGTACAGGGACGTCCCCAACTTTGGAGCATGCGCACTTAAGAAACACTGTGTCTGCTAGAAACCCCAAGGCTATTATAATATCATTATAATGCTACTTGCATTGCGGTTTGGGCCCTCCGTGGGTTGGTTGGGTTGCACTTAGGCACTCATGGGACGATGACTAACACAAACTTGTTTAAAGGGTTGGAGGGGAAGAAACCAAGGATCCAAGTGTGGAGCTATAATAAGATGGGAGGAGACCCAATAACCCCCCATAAAGGAACACAGTGGAAACTCAGTGGCCTTCCACCCATCCTCCCGTCGGCCTCTCCTCTGTCCCTTTTTGCTAAATAAAAACACTTTGCTCCTTTAACTCTCTATGGAGCCTCTCAGCTGAATTTTTTCCTTTAAGAAGACATGGCCTGAGGAGTCAATAACCCACCACCCGGTATCAATATCATTACTGGAACACCAACTCTTAATGGTTACTGGAAGATCAACTCTCATCTGGCTTAGTAAAATCTCACAGGCACCTAGACTGAAGCTGTATTGACTTGTTAACAGTCAATAGCTAGTTTGAACTTTATCTTCTCTATTCACTCTTTGATGAGGATGCTGATAAGCCCTGAGGAACAAGCTACAACTAAAAAGAGGTTGGTGGGGGGTGGGTGGATAAGATACAAAAAAATCCCATTTTTTGACCTTGAGGATCTTAATGATGTACCTAAGGTATTTCCCCATCATCCCACTTCATATCCACACTGAGCTTGTTGCTGGGTACACATAGTAGACCCTTACTAAATATTGCCTGGAAGTCAACATGTACTCTATCAGTAGTAAGTAGTAATAGACTTACTATCCATCTTTCCTTTTAATCCATCTCATCTCAACCCATGTGTTTAAAGTCAGTTTTCCCAGGGGCACCTGGGTGGCTCAGTCGGTTAGGCGGCCGACTTTGGCTCAGGTCATGATCTCGCGGTCCGTGAGTTCGAGCCCCGCGTGGGGCTCTGGGCTGATGGCTCAGAGCCTGGAGCCTGTTTCAGATTCTGTGTCTCCCTCTCTCTGACCCTCCCCCATTCATGCTCTGTCTCTCTCTGTCTCAAAAATAAATAAATGTTAAAAAATAAAAATAAATAAAGTCGGTTCTCCTGTTTGGAGTGAGAGAGGACCCACGTGTACTCAGCAAAGCAATTCTATGGCCAGCCTTTATTCTCCGTTCATGTCAACAGCCCGTGCATGGAGCACCTATGTTGAGGTGACTGTGGTAAGCATTTGGGGAGTGAGATGAGAGTAAAGAGAAAAGAAAGTAATAGACACAAAAGAGCATTCTTTTTGAGAGAGAGAGAGAGAGAGAGAGAGAGAGAAAACCACCCAAACCTGTGTTAAAAATAAGATAAGCTCTACCATTTAATTTGCTTGTGGTCCTTTCACATCAATTACTTTTTCTGAGCCTCAGTTTTCTCACCTGCAAAATGGAAACAATGTCTACTTTGATGGTTGTCCTAGGATCAAATGATATAACGAGGGTCGCCAGATTTAGCAAATAAAAATAATGCCAATACAATTGTGCCCACGCAATATTTGGAACATGCTAATACTAAAACATTATTTATTACTTATCTGAAATTAAAATTCACCTGGCATCCTATATTTTTCATCATTCCTAGAAATAACATGTGATGGTAGTAGCCATTTGATCACCGCTTTTCATGTGGTGGGCACTTCTAGGTACTTCAATTACACTGGCTATCATCCTAACAGTGGCTGAAGGCAGTAATTACTAACCCCACTTTGCATCTAGGATGTGGAAGTTTTCCAAAATCAAATTTCCAAACTTAGTCCATAAATAGCAGAGCTAAGATTCAACTCCACCATATCACGCTGGTTCTTTAGTTAATGAACCCATTTTGAATTGGAGAATACCCAAGTGTTTATTACTCCAAATGGTCTCTGTTTATTACTCATATCCTGGGTACAGCAAAAGGGACCCGAGAGAGTAATGGCAATATGGAGATTAAGAGGTGCCATCGAGTGTAGGAAAAAGCCTGTATTTACTTTTCAACTTCCAGGGTGATGGTCTTCTGCCGGGAAATCTGTGTTTCTAGGGATACCAAGGCAAGGGCGTCGGGCTCTCTAACAACATCACAGGGTGTGATGCAACACATGGGATTGTCTGTTGTCAAGACCCAGCCAGGGCAGAGATTTGTTGACTAACTGGTCTTAAAATAAAATAGTCATATAAGGACCCGTATTCACCTTTTTACCTTCTCAGTAACCTCTCATATAACCGGAATATCCTAAATAACAGCTACTATTGCCTATTGCAAATGGCAATGAAACAAAGCTGCCAGCAGGGATTTTTAAAGTCTTCCTTCCCGCCCCTCCCACCCACCAATAACTTCCAATCTTTCAAGTGCAGTCAGAATTTTATTTCATTCACTCATTCATTCATTCATTCATTCATTGGTTTGTTCAGCAAGTGCTTATATAGCACTTTCCAGATACTGTTCTAAGCCCTTCACAAATATTAACTCATTTAATTCTCACGATCACCCTGTAAAGTTGGTATTGCTCTTTCATGCATTGAAATTTGGAATGATATCCTGGGTTCCCACTAGGATCTTGTGACCAATACCACCCCTTCAAAAGATGCCCATGCTCAACTCCCTGAAACCTAGGACAATGTTATATTGCATGGCAAAGGGTCTTTGTACATGTAATTAACATTATAGACTTTAAAGTTGGGTGTCTATCCTGGATTTTTGACGTGGGTCCAATCTATCCCTATCAGCTCTTACAAGCAAAGAACTTTCTCTGACTGAGGCAAAGGGATGCAGAAGAAGAAGTCAGGGATGAGAAGCAGGAGGGGGACTTGCACACAGTTGCTGGTCCTAGGATGGAGGTCGCCGCATGAGTAATGCAGCTGGCCTTACGTTGCTGAAAGGGGCTCCCAGTTGACGATGAGTGAAGTAACTAGAAACACAGACCTGCAGCCACAAGGAATAGAAAGAACTATGCCACCTACCTGGGCGAGTCTGGAGGCAGGTTCTCCTTCTAATTCAGGGAGCTTCAGGTGAGAGCTTCGGATGAGTGCTTGGGCTGGCCTTCAGGGATCCAGAGTAGAGGAACCAGTTGAGCTCATGTGAACTGGCCTAAGCAAGGGTGGGATAGTACATGTGCATTGCTAGAAGCCACTAAGTTTGTGGTAATTTCTACAGCTGCACACTAAATGGTATCATTTTAGGGTACTATTTTTAAATATTCTTTATTTTTATTTTTTTAATTCATTTTTTTAATGTTCATTTATTTTTGAGAGGCAGAGAGAGACAGTGTGAACAGTGGGGGTGGAGGCAGAGAGAGGGAGGGAGAGACAGAATCTAAAGCAGGCTCCAGGCTCCAAGCTGTCAGCCCAGAGCCGGACACGGGGCTCAAATTCACGAACCGTGAGATCATGACCTGAGCCGAAGTCGGACACTTAACTGGCTGAGCCACCCAGGGGCCCCTTATTTTTGAATATTTTAATGTGGTGGCCGTATCATCCTCAGTTGACCAGAGTATTTTATTAAGTAGAATATTTCACTTTGTAATGATTGTGCTCACCAAGTGTTCTTTGAATAGTGCCATTGAAGATGCTTCGTGTACAGTTCTTCACATAGTGAATCCCCACCGTTTCTAAGACTCAGTCCCTGCATTATTGACTTGCTTGGAAGGGGACTCAGAGGACACTCTGTAGAATGGAAGGGGGGAAGGTTTCTTGAAATGTTGAAGGAGGAAAGGCAGCAGAGTAAGGAAATTAAGAGCACAGATTCTCAGCCTGAGTCTGGCTTTAAACTCAGACTTGATTACCTACTAGCTATGTGACCTTGGGAAAGTTACTTAACGTCTCTGTGTCTTGGTTTATCTTCAAAATGCAGGTGGCAAGAACAGTATCTAGGGTTGGTGTCATGATTTAGTGAATTAATATACAGAGAGTTCTTGAAATGTGGCCTCGGAATATGCACAGATGATCCAGAGTTAGCTGTATCATTAATCTTTGTGGCAGAGGTGAAGACAAGTTAGAGATGGAAATACCCCAAATAAAGAACAGCTCGCAAAGATTTGTAGCCAGAGAACTAGAAAAGAAAATAACAATGAGATATGACTTTAAACAAATTAGACAAGCACAAATGAGAGAGCTGGGTAAGGCCAGTGTTGGGGAAGACGCAGAACATGGGTACCACCCTCACCACGGCTGTTGGGAGTGAGAGCTGTGCAGTCATTCTGGTGAGCAACTAGCCACTACTTAGTCAAGGTAAATAAACACTCCCCTCCCACTATGTCTTAGCCTGGGTTCTTCCAGAAACAGACGCCAAGATAAGGATTCGAAGGGACATGGTTTATTTGAGAGATGAGCCCAGGAAACCCTGGTAGGGGAGGGGAGAAGTAAGATAGAGCAGGCACTCAATAAAGGGTATGTTTTTAAGCACGTTACCATGCTGGGTTAACAGAGCTTGACTGGGGGATTCCAGGAGCCAGTGTAGAATAAGAGCCTCACAGTTTGCCCACCTGAGGGATTTCACTTGGTTGAGGGCTGCTGAAAGAGCCCACAGGCAGGGAGATGCAGATGCTGGCAGTGGGCCTGTGTGTGTGTGTGTGTGTGTGCAAACACAATGGTAAGGCCAAGGAGATACGGGTATGGCACTCATAGAGGCTGTCATGAGGATGACTCAAAATTCCATTCCCGAGTATGAGCCTAAAGGACTGATCACAAAGTTCCAGAGGAGGCATGTATAAGAATGTTCTTCTGTAGCATTAATTGTGATGTCAGGAAGTTCTGGGCAAGTTAGAGATAATCACTAGGAGAGTTAATAGACACAATGTGGAGAATGGGCACAGGGAGTATTACGCAGCAGTTAAAAGTAACAGATTGAGTTATACAGCTACATCATGAATCTTCAGAATAATCCAGAGTGAGAAGATAAATACAATGAGATCTGCAACACACACACACACACACACACACCCCAACCAATGAGCATTTTATAGCAACACACTTAATCAAAATAATATACACAAACATATCAGAATAGTTTTATAGAGGGGCGTCCAGGAAGTGGAATTGGTTTTGAGAATAAGACAGTAAAAAAAAATAAATAAATAAAAAATAAAATAAAAAAATAAATAAATGATTCAATTAAAAATTTTTTAAGTTTATTTATTTATGTTGAGAAAGAGTGTGAGGAAACATGCATGAGTGGGGCAGGAGCAGAGAGAGAGAGGGAAGGAGAGAATCCCAAGTAGGCTCCATGTCTAGCATGGATCCCAACACGGAGCTCAATCCCATGACTGTGAGATCATGACCTGAGCTGAAGTCAAGGGTTGGACACTCAACTGACTAAGCTACTCGGGTGTGTCATGATTTAATTAATTTTTTAAACAATATGTTAGGGGACCCTTGTATAGATGGTTGTGCCATTAACTGTGGAATATGAATGATTCAACACCTCGCCCCTGATGCCCAAGTCACAAAACGTATACCAGTGATTTCTGATCATCTCCATTTCTCTAATCCAAAGTCTTGAGGGACGCCTGGATGGCTCAATCAGTTAGGCGTCTGGCTTCGGCTCAGGTTATGATCTCACACTTCGTGGGTTCAAGCCCTGCATCGAGCTCTGTGCTGACAGCTCAGAGCCTGGAGCCCACTTTGGATTCTGTGTCACGATCTTTTTCTGCCCCTCCCTTGCTCGTGCTCTCTCTCTCTCTCTCTCAAAAATGAATAAACATTAAAAATAATTTACAAAGTGCTTGTTTGTTGGTCTCCAAGACTTTTGTCTCCTCACTGGAAAGTCGACAGCATGAGGAGGGGGACCTGGGAGAGGGCACTGGAGGCAGTCGTGCTGAGGGGGAAAGGGCAGAGAATTCTCACAGGGACTGTTGGTTGGGGTATAGAGGTTGCCTGCATATTCCTACCAGAGGGCTATGATGTGAGTCAGGCTAAGCCTAAAAAGAGGGAGGGCAGGTGGGGGAAACGCCAAGCTAAGGAGGGAGCCAGGAAGGAGAAGGCCAGGCTGAGTGGGAGATGTAGGCACTGTGTTCACGTAGCAGAATTCTAAGGCAGAGTCAGGCGGGAGACATCTCAAAGGCATCTTTTAGATGTTTATATCTGCTGCTCCCAGATCATGGGAAAGATTTTTTCCCCCAGTGAAACTGTTAGGAACATTGAAAGTTATGCAAAATACGAAATACAATTTGGAGGTGCTTACAGTTAAGATGGTTCTGATGTTGATTTTAATGTAGTCTGTATACCAACAGTGAACTTGGGTTCCAGAAAGGGAATATGTTTTTCACTTTAAAAGCCTGTAGTAGTCAAGAACAACAACCTTGCCTCTTGTGATTCCCAGCAATCACAGTGTAAATATTTAATAGGCAAGTATTACGGCGTAGACAGGTTTGCACGGGATGCATGAGGAATTTGTGAACTTTAATTTGAAATCAAAATGAATTCGAGCTTTCATTTCCAATACAGTTGTGTAGATAAAGGTGAAAAAGTCATAATCTATCAATTTGATTTGTCTTAAAGGTATATTGCACTGTTGTACATCAGTGTTCTGGAAGTTTCCAGTAAGATGGGTATTTTTTATATCACACTTTGGAAGAAATTTAGAAATAGGGCTTTTGCTCTAAGACAGTGCCTGGAAAATAATGATTTGACCAAGCCTGGACTTGGAAAAATTAAGTGTTTTCGGTTGGCACCAGGGCCTTATCTTCTTTCACAGCCTGCTTAGCAGTCTGGAGTTGTAATCATAAAGTGTTCTGGCTGATCTACTTAGCTAGATTGGACAGTTAGATTATTTCTGCCTTCTTAGCCATGTGACAGTGGCTCTGATCAATTGAAATGGTTCACTGTTGGTGGAATGCCTTCTAGTTGCCAGTGCAAAGAATCTCATTTAATGGCAAATTATAAAATCTCTGAGTAGCTCCCAGCTGAAATAGTTTGTTTGTATTCCTTATAATAAATGCTTCCTTTGAAGCAGCTGCTATTTCAGAAGAGATTGTAGGCATTTAAAAAATCTGGGTCACTCCTCATGCATTACAGAAAGAAATCTGTGCTAGACTAGGGCCTAAGGACCCATGTATAGTTATGTGGGAACTGTGTGAGGTTGTAAATAAAGTTGGTGGGGGGCCGAGAGCAGCTTTCAAACCTTGACCCTCAGCACCAAGACTGCCAAATACTGAAAACTGGGGATGGGGGCGGGGGGAAGGAAAAATGGAGTCTTTATGTAAATACATAATTAGAATGCTAATCATAGTCACGTTAATGATGAAGATTTTAATATTGAGGAAAGGATGACCAAGAAGTTGATTATGTGGGAGTCACTGAAACTCAGCACAGGATGATTTCTCTTTCCTGACCATCGACCATTCTTGAAAGGAATAGTCACGTCAACCTCTTTTTGGTCAAACAAAAGTCACATTGATATTAATTAGGGCAAAAGATGGACTTGTGATTGGTAAAGAATTCAAGTGGCAGAAGGTAGGAGGTTTACTTTCCATTTACCAAGATTCCTCAAGTATACACATACGTACTCAGAGACTCTCTTAATACTTTTCACTTTTTAAAATGTTTTTCTCAGTGTTTTCTAAATATTTTGTGATAAACACATTGTATGGCAAGGCGGTGTGGAATGATGGGTAAGAGAGCAGATGTGGGAGTAGGATTCATAGTTCTAAATCTGACAGTTACTGGCTGTGTGGCCTTGGGAAAATTACCTTGCCTCCTGTGCCTCATCTATTTATCTGTGCAAGGGTTTTCTTCTTAATTGTTTTATTTTGTTTGAGAGACAGTGTGTGTGAGCAGGGGAGAGGGACACACACACACACACACACACACACACAATATCACCTGGGCTCCACACTCAGCACAGAGCCTGATGTAGGGCTTGATTTCATGACCCTGGGATCATGACCTGAGCTGAAGTCAAAAGTCAGACACTCAACCAGCTGAGCCACCCAGTTGCCCCACGTGCAAGGGGTTTTATGTTAAGGATATAATTAGAATGCTGTTTATATTCATATTAACAATGCATTTTTTTAATATTTTAATATTGATAGGGTTGTTGTCAGCATTAAATGTGTTTAATATAGCAAAATAACAGCGCCTTCAGTAGGTATTGGCTATGATTAATTCTTGTTTAATAACTTAAAAAAAGGATGTACTCTCTGCATCATAAATTTTAATATTGTTCGGTGATTTGATTATCTGTGAGCATTGCCAAGCTCATTTCTATCATTTCACAGTTTCCAGAAGATCATTTCCTTACCGACAGGGATAATATCTCCAGGACTGACTGACCTCCTGCACTCTGGCTCATTAGCTCACACACCAAGTACAACGGTAGCACGCTGATGATGCGCTGAACTTTGATGTCGATTCAGAGGTGTATTAGTTTGTTACGGCTGCCATAAGAAAGTACCAAGATGGGTGGTGTAAGCAACAGAAACTTATTTCCTCGTGGTTCTGGAGGCCAGAAGTCCAAGGTCAAGGTGTTGATAGGGTTAGTTTCTTCTGAGGGTCTTTTTCCTTGGATTGTAGATGGATGCTTTGATGTGCTTTACTGTCTATACCTGTCTGTCCATGACCTAATTTCTTCTTCTTTCAATGCTATTGGATTAGAGCCCACCCTAATGACCAAATGACCTCATTTTACCTTAATCACGACTTTGAAGGCCCCGTCTCCAAACACAGGCACACTCTGAGGTGCTGGGGGTGAGGGCTTCAACATATGGACGTCCTCACCCTAAGGAGGACAGTTAAACTCGTAACAAGAAGTTTTTGCCTTCTGGTTGGGAGGTGGAAGGCAAGGATGAGGGAATTGCAGTTGTCTACCAGCAGATGCAGCTCAACCTTGCTTCAAGATCTGCAATCAATCCTATTCTCCCTCAGAGGCTTTTACAAAATTCTAATTCAATAAACAGCTCAAGAGACTATGGACATCGTATCACTCTTGCTGTAAGTCATTCTCTGGATTTCTAATCCAGTTCTGATAACAATAGCAGCTACAATGTATGGAGCATTACTGTGTGCCAGACACTATGCTAAGTCTTTAACCTGTATTTTCATTCCTTCTTAATGAGCCTATGATCCGCTTGATCCAGTCTTAAGGTAGTGTTACCTATATATATATATATATATATATATATATATATATATATAACATATAATATGTAATATTACACTCCAACAGTGTAATCAGGGCTCTGCCTTTGTCTCCCTTAGTGGGTCTCTCCATTTGCCAGCTAAGATCGTTGTCTGTGGATAACCCCAGACTAAGATCTTACCGGCATAACAACAAAAGTACAGTATATCCCCCCAACTCTGAAATAGACCACTCTGGGGAGGATTCTGTTGAGCTGGGCCACATCTGTGGTGGAAGAGGGTAGAGCACAATAATGGCCCATATACTAAGTTTGGCATGTGAATCTCACAAGAAGAGTAGGATGTTGGTACCAGAAGAAAGAAGAAGGGACACCAGACAGTTGAAAGCAGGAGGTATCTACACAAGATCTTGTCAACTAACAGAGATATTTGAAAGTAAGGTCTACATTTCCACAGCAGGTGGAAGCCTGCTGCTCCTAGTGTACAAGCATTCAGTCTAAGTTCTGGTGTCCACATCTCTGTCCTCATGTTGCTTCAACTCTCAGCGTCATTCAGCATGTGGGAATCTTGCTCATTCTTGAAAAGCTGTTTTTCCCATGGGTCGTGTCTTCAGACCTGTCTGGTTTCTCCCTCTTTCTCATTCTTCTTTGTAGCTTTTGCTCTTCTAAGTGTTGAAGTGCTCTCATACCTGAGCCTTCATCTTTATTTATGTTCTCAAATGAATGATCTGGGTAATCTTAATCAATCCCCAAATCATAAATAATGTAGTAGTAATGGCAATGATAATGAAGATGGTCGTGATAATGATAGAAAATACTTTTCTAGCATTATATACTAAGTACTGTTGTAAGCACTCTCTCTATATTAAGTAATTTAATATACCACAGCCCCTGCGAGGTAGGTACTTTTATCCTTGTGATGGTTAATTTTGTGTCCGCTTGACTGGCCATGGGATGCCCTGATTAAACATTATTTCTGGGTGTGTCCATGAGGGTGTTTCTGGACAGGATTAGCATTTGGATTGGTGGACTCAGTAAAGCAGATGGCCCTCCCCCATGTGGGTGGGCATCATCCAATTTGTTGAGGTCCTGAATAGAACAAAAGGAGGAGGAAGGAAGAATTTGCCCCATTTTTTCTTCCTGTCTGCTTGCTTGAGCTGGGACATTGGTTTTCTCCTATCCTTGGACTGGGATTTATACCATCAGCAGCTCTGGTTCTCAGGCCTTTGCCCTTGGACTATATCACACCACTGGCTTTTCTGGATCTTCAGCTTGCATCTGGCAGATCCTGGGACTTGTTGGCCTCCATAACCATGTGAGCCAATTATTCATAATCTCTCTCTCTCTTTCTTATGTATCTATCTATCTATCTATCTATCATCTATCTATCACCTATTATCTATCTATCTATCTGTCACCTATTATCTCTCTGTCTATCTACCTATCATCTCTCTCTCCCCCTCTCTCTCTCTCTTATTGGTTCTGGTGTTTTGGCGAGCCCTGGGTAATACAATTCCCATATGACAGATGAGGAAGCTCAGAGAGATTCAGTTACATGTGACCATGTCTGAGGTCACATAAGTGGTAAGTGGTAAAGCTGGGATTAACGGATGTTGCAGGAATTGTCACTGATCCTCCTACATTCCTTGAACCTTTTAGCAAAGCTTGGCCACCTTCCACCTGCCAGTACCTGCAACTTCGGGTCTTACACCATGAAGTCTGTTCTCCTTATGCATGCAGCAGACCGGGAGGATATCCTTGACCAATGACTTTTGGGAATTAGCCTTTAGATGGGAGAATTCTGGGCACTGTTTTGAACTTTTACACAGACTTTCCTTGTCATCACTGACTTGGGTAACTGGCCTACTACTGTCTCTCTCTCTCTCTCTCTCTCTCTTTTAAGTTTATTTATTTATTTTGAGTCAGGGGAGGGGCAGAGAGACAAGGAGAGAGAGAATCTCAAGCAGGCTCCACGCTGTCAGCTCAGAGTCCGACTCAGGGCTCAAACTCACAAACCATGAGATCATGACCTGAGCTGAAATCAAGAGTCAAACACACCCAGGTGCCCCACTACCGCCTTTTTAAGGGGCTACCTTCCCTTGCCTAAACCACTTCACACTTTCCCTACTACTCTTTCCTGAACTTCCCAAATAATCTATTTGTATCCAAGTGCCTGTCTCAGGGTCTATTTCTGGCAGAACCTACCTTAAGACAAGTAGGAACTATATATGCAGGTCACTGATCAGTGTCTCCAGCCCAGACTTCTCCACTGAATTCCTGATTCATGTAACCAACTTCCTGATTGAATGTGTATTTAAATGCTTACAAACAGTTCAACTTGAACAGGGGATACCAGAAAGCTTGGAATCTCTTTAACCTGTTTCTCTCCAAGTTATTCCTGGTGTATTTTTAAATTATTGAATTAAATTATTAAACTAAATTAATTTTTTTTAGAGAGAGAGTGCTCAAGTGAGTGAGAGGCAGAGAGAATGGGAGAGAGAGAGAGAATCCCATGAGGGACAGAGAGGGAGGGAGGGAAGGAGAGAGAGAGAGAGAGAGAGAGAGAGAGAGAGAGAGAATGAGAGAAGTGGGACTCACCTGGAGCAGGGTTCAAGCTCACCAGAAGTAGGGTTTGAACTTATGAACTGTGAGATCAAGACCTGAGCTAAAGTCCGATGCTTAACTGACTGAGCCACCCAGGCACCCCTTTATTATTAGTTGAGAGAGAGAGAGAGCACAAGCGAGGGAGAGGGGTAGAATGGGAGAGAGAGAATCTTAAGCAGGCTCCAGGCCCAGCACAAAGCCTGACATGGGGCTCGATCACATGACCCTAGGATCATGATCTGAGATGAAATCAAGAAAGAGTCAGACGCTCAGGTGACTGAAGCACCCAGGTGCCCCAATTCCCAGTGTATTCTTATTGGTGTGCAGTATGATATGCAAAGTACTTGCTATTGTGTGAAGGGTCATTCTCACCTGCTCGCCTCTCTCGACCATCTTCTTTTACTCCTACCTCGCTCATTAGGCTCTAGGGCACTGGTATCTTTCAGGTTCCCAAACACGTCATGCTTGTTCCTTCCAAAGGCCCTGCACCTGCTCCTCCCTCTGCTTGGAAGAGTTATCACACCCCTCAGGCCCCAGCTTTGAAGCCACCTCCTCCAAGATGCCTTCCCTGACCACCCTCTGTGAAGGTGCCTCTCTCCCTCTAGTGCTCCAAAACACCACTCTCTTTTATTTTCTTCATAGTACTTAGCAATGCTTGAAATGATCTTACTTATTCGTTTATATGTGTATCTTCAGTCTTCCCCACTATCAAGGCAGGAGCTCTCTGTCCTGGTAATACTGGGCTGGCACTGAGGAGACCGTCCAGGAACACTTGTTTGCACAAGTTGGACTGAGATTTTAAAACATATAACATCCAGAATTTCTGCAAGTACATTTCACTTCCTATTTCCCTCACTTCCCAAATTGACCTCTCTTTATGGGAAATTTAATTGAAATGCTTTACACTTTTACCTCAACTGTTTTTAAAGGGTACTTAATCACTTGTTTTCTAAAACTCTCATTTGATTTTTTCATGTAAGAATTCTGAAGTGTTTTTCTTTTTAAAATGCCCAAATGTAAGGACTTGAATATTGGCTCTTGAGTTTCACCAAATACATCTTTCTGAATCTGTTATTTTAAAAATGAGACAACCCTCCTTGTGGTACATAAGAAATGATGCAGAAGAATTATGTAATTTATATGTATAATAAATATATAATTTAGAAGATTCTATTATAGATTTAATCACTGTTATGCCAGCTTCTCTACTTATTTTAGAGGAAAAATATATTAAATATGTTCCAAATAGATTAAAAGGTACTAATAGCCATGACTTTCAGTAACAAGATGTATTATTGAGGATTTCAAAGTTTAATCCATTAGTTCAATTACAGTACTTAAGCAAAGCAGGCACCGAGCACAAATCTGAAGACCTTTATCTCATTCTGTTGCTATTTTTCTAAAGATGACTTTGAGTGGCTGATCTTTTAGAGTGTCTTCTTCAAAAATGGACACGTTTTAGAAGATAATGTGAAATGAGTTTGAAATAATCACACACAACAGACTATATTGGACACACAACAGACTAAAGATTTCAGGGAAGGGTGGGCAAGATAATTTGTTGAGTTTTCTCTAACTGAAAAGGGGAAAGGGAAAGAGAAATTTAAAAAAAAAAGATGGTTTTAGGCTGAGACTAGATTATGTGAAAATGCCCACCAAGGAGTTGAAAATATTTTTGAAACTTGTGGAGACAACTCTTCCACTTAAGATTCTTTATAAAATGGTTTGACAAATTGGCTTTCTGAGTACTCAAAGTGGGTCAAACCTTTTATTTCCAGGAGGATGGTGTAAACACATTTCCTCCTATTCCTCCTGTTAAGTACAACTAAAAGCTCTAGACATTATATATAAAATAAATACAAGAAGGGGCGCCTGGGTGGCTCGGTCGGTTGAGCATCTGATTTCTGCTCGGGTCATGATCTCATGATTTGTGTTTGAGCCCCACATTGGGCTCACTGCTGTCAGTGCAGAGCCCACTTTGGATCCTCTGTCCCCCTAGCTTTCTGACCCCTCCCTCCTTCTCTCTGTCTCTCTCTCAAAACTAAATAACATTAAACAACAACAACAACAACAACAACAACAATATAAGCAGACCCTGAGAGGTGGAGAGAAGAAAGCAGACTTCTTGGAGACTTCAGAACACAAGGCACAATAGATAGAGTGGTGAGTTCTTTGAGTTTCCAGGACTGGGAGCTGAAGAAGCCATCACCCTGGAATGTCCGTGAGTACAAACAAAAAAAAAACAACAACAAAAAACAACAAAAAAGCAACCCTGATGAAGGCCTGCTCTCTCTAGTCCACGAACCAGGAAAGGGGCAGCCTAGCAAAACAGAAAATTTTTAGGCAATAGTTTCTGTGCTATAGCCTCACCCTGGCCCATTCTGCAGTTTGAGTGGGAAGTCTAGACATTCACCCTTGTTAGGCTATAACACCCAAATCCCCTCACCAAGATGGTGTCAGAAAGTGCTGATTAGGACACCAGGGCTTTCATCCCCACTGGTTGCTAACAAGAACGACTCCTCCCATGGTATCTGCGAAGACCATGCGGAGAGCCTAGATTTCCACCCAAACCCAGTAGTGAAGACGCACTCTACCCACTCCATGCTAGAATGGTGGCAGAGGAGACCTAATGGAGAGGCAGGCCTTTACTACTGTCCAGCCATAACAAAACCAGCCCTTTTCCTGTGGTGCAGTGAAGCTGCGTGGGGAGTAATAACAAGGCATTCTGACCCTAACAACTGGGGAAGTATTAGTGGATGCCTAGTGAGGAGCTGGATCTCCCAACCCCGGCCAGTAGCAGTGAAGTAGTGAATAGTAGTGAAGAAGATACCTCAGGTATCAATGGAAGCCAAATGGAAAACTTGGACTTATTCCCCGACCTGCAGTAATAAGGTGGTGCCTTCCTTTCCCATGTTGGAGTGGTGTCTGAAAAGCCAGCTAAAACAGAAAGTTTAAATAATTTCTAGAGTCTCATAACATAACTTCTAAAATGTATAGGTTTTAACTGATATTCGCTCATTATACTAAGAACTAGGAAGACCTCAAACTTAATGAAAAAAGACAACAATAGATGCTGTATTTGGTATGTTAGAGCTGCCATAACAAAACTCTAGACAGTGGATGGCTTGCACAAAGAAAATTTATTTCTCAAAGTTCTGGAGACTGATAGTCCATGGTCAAGGTGTTGGTAGGTTTGGTTTCTCCCGAGGCCTCCCTCCTTGGCTTGCAGTGGGTACCCTCTCACTGAGGCCTCTCTCATACAGCCTTTCCTCTGTGCATGCACACGCTGGGTATCTCTTTCTCCTCTTTCAAAGACACCATCATATTGGATCAGGGCCCCATCCTATTAGCCTTATTTTGACTTAATCACTGCTTTGAAGGCTCCATAGTCACATAAATCAGGCCCCACCCATATGACTTCCTTTAACCTTAATTACCTCCTTAAAGGACCTATTTCCAAATA
Organism: Panthera tigris; assembly: GCF_018350195.1. Taxonomy (NCBI): domain Eukaryota; kingdom Metazoa; phylum Chordata; class Mammalia; order Carnivora; family Felidae; genus Panthera; species Panthera tigris. The sequence continues at coordinate 117,791,758 of NC_056664.1, forward strand.
TGGTTATATTCTGAAGTTTTGGAAGTTAGGACTTCAATAAATCAATTTGAGGGGGGGGATACAACTTGCCCCATAATAAACGTCAACATCAAGATGTCAGAAATCTTAGAATTATTGACAAAAATTATAATGTAGCATCATAAAAGTGCTCCAGTGAGAAATTATGAACACACTTGAAATGAATGAAAAAAAGTCTCAGCAAAGAAATAAAAGTCTCAGCAAAGCATTTAGGGGATATAAAGAAGAACCAGCTGAAAACTATAGAACTGAAAAATATAATAAACAAAATGAAAACTCAGCAGATGAGTTCATCAGCAGAACGGAGGGCACAGAAGAAAGAATCTCATGAACTGGAAGACAGAACAATAGAAATTACCTAATCTGAATGACAGAGAAAAAATAGACTGGAAAAAACAAAATATTCCTCAGGCACCTGTGGGACTAGAACAAAAGACTTAACATTTATTTTCTTAGAAGTCTGGAAGAAGAGGAGAAAGTGGGGTCAGAATAATACTCAAAGAAATAATGGCTGAAAAGTCCCCATATTTGGTAAAAGGCATAACTCTATAGGTTTCAGAAACTGAGTAAACTTCAAGCAGGCTAAACTCAAAGAAATACACACCAAGTCATAGTCAGACATCTGAATCCTAACTACAGCTAGTAGATGATGGATGGTGTCCTTTTGTAGATGGGGAGCATTGTAATGTTTAGAAAATGTCTAAAGTCAGGGGCCGGGGTTTGAACCTAGAATCTGCTACTCCAACATGTTCATCCTGGAACAAATTACTGAATCTCTTTGAATTTCAGATCTGTCATCTGAAAAAATGGGATAATAATATGCCTCCCGAAGCCCCAGGGAACTATTGTCAGGATTTAACGAGAAAATATATGTAAGGCACTTAGCACACAGCAGGTACTCAGTATATGTTATTTTCTTTTTCTTCCATACCCTTGACCCCTCTCAACCAATGAGAAGCTCATGAGCTTCAGTAAGCTCAGAATGTAAAAGCCTTTCTTTGGACAAGATTAGCCGAGCTTTTGCCCCAAATACCAGAAGATCCGTTACGGCTTTCTAATTTCTTTGCACTTAAAATGTTTATTTTCTTACACCTGATTTTTTGGCAGACATTGTTTCCTTCTGGGGAGAGTTTTAGCATCATGGTTAAGAAGCTAATTTCTGGAGTCAGGCGGTCTAGATCTAGACCCTGGGTCCACAATTAGGCGACAATTTACTTGGTCTCCTAGAAGCTCACTTTCCTCATCTGTGTCCTAAGATAACACAATTGCCTACCTCCATTAGGAGTGCTGTCCTGATGAATGATTTATTATATGTAAGGAGCTTAGAACTGTGCCTGGCCTTGGAAAAGCGCTCAGCAGGGACTGTAGTTATTTGTTGGACACAGATGTACAGATTACCTTGTTGCTGGGGCTGTACCTAGGAGCTACCTCTTCTCAAGAAAATTCACCTTGGTCCCTGATCCTCTAGTATAGTTGCTGCTTTCAAATCTTGCCTTCGCCACCTTGCACCCCACACTCTTCCAGTGGTACAGGGCCTTCCTTAATATCCTGGAAGGCAGGCACTCTTTGAATATTAGTTCAAATTGAATTTGGCAGTGGTATAGTGTATTTAGGGTTCTCCAGAGAAACAGAACCAGTAGGATGCACTATTGTATATATACAATACAGTGCATATAATACAATATACATACACTGTGTATGTATATATTTATCTATATGTATATCTATATCATCTATATCTATATATCTGTATCTACATATCTATACCTATCTATATCTGTATATAAATCTCACAGTACTTCACATATACATACACACATTATATATACATTATATATAAAAACACTTTTTATATATGTGTGTGTATACACACACACACACATTTATATGAAGGAGAGAGAGATTTATTTTCAGTAATTGGCTCGGGCTACTGTGGGAGCTGGCAAGTCTGAAATCTGTAAAACAACCCGGTAGGTTGGAAATTCAAAGAGTTGGGATTGCAGTCTCGAGTCTAAAATCTGCAGGCTGGGAACTCAGGCAGGGTTTCTAAGCAATTCTTCTAAACCAGGCAACTTCTTGGGGGCATGGTAAATTGTCCAAAGTTGGAATATTAAAATGCGTGATTCATTTCCGCAAACAGTACCACATCATGTGGTATTATCTTTGAGAAGTTCAGCCATCTCGCTCTGCTGACATCACTTAAGTGTTGACTGGTTGGCTTAGTGTGGTGGTGGGGCCACAGCGTGTCTCTTGGACACAGTGCAAAGATACCCGATGTGCGATTTTCTTTGTCCTCACATAAATGCACCGTCCGCTTCAGTTCTGATGGAGCCAATGTTCATTTCTTCAGGTATTCAGGGAGGCATGTGTGGAGGCTGAGGTGATTGGCAATGCATATTGAAAGCGATTTTGCAATGATTTAATGTCATTTATAGATCAGTGTCCTGGGCAGCGTCCCCATGGCCAGCAACTGGACTTTGTTACAATATACTAGGTTGGTAAGTCTGGCTAAAATACAGGGAAAGGTGATTCTTGCCTGAAAGATGGTCTGTGCTTTCTCTGAGGAGGAGGGTCTCTGAACTCCAGCCTTATCTGATCCATTTCATACACATCTAAACTCCTGGCCTGGGCAGAGGGAAATGCTTTAGAGAATTCAGAAGGAGACAACTGAGAAACAATACTTTATGTTTTCCTCTCAGATATAGAAAAACCTTTAACAAACATAGGTTAGGTAATTTCAGTGAAAATTGACAGTAACAAAAAATTATTAGAAAACCAAATCATAAAATAATATAAACTAATCAATTTTACGTGGAACACATCAGAGTGTTTTCACAGTTAATTAATAGACTTGGGAGCGTGTTAGAGGCACCTAATCTGATCTCTTTGTTCTTAGATGATGAAACTGAGCCTAGAAAAATACTATGCTTGCCAATTAATTCATTAATCGCTAGACAGTGGCCAGATCAAGACAAAAACCAAGCATCATGGCTTCCTGCCCGGGACTCTTTCTATCACATCCCACATGAAATTATTCCTCAATACTTTTAGCTTTTTCCTTTATTCTGTTAAGACTTCGCTTTATAAAAATTCAGCTTTGCTCCAAATTATAAAAATTTTGATGGAGGGCAGGAATATACCAACAGAACTCAGATGCTTGTATTTCTACATCACTGCTTTTCCAAACATTTTTGTTCTTGTGGTGATTTGGGAGCCTCCGTAGGATTCCTAGACCACATCAGTGCACACTGAGCATCCGAGGTCCAGTCCCCAAACGCATTCATTCAACAAGGCACCCAGTGTGTGCTGGGCAGGATGCCAGGTACTGGAATTACAGAGGTAAATAAGAAATTATTTTTTGCAAAAGGGGTTTCATTTATTGGAGAAAAGCACATGTAATCAGACACAATACAAAGATGAGACAATAAGTGCTCTAATACAGGACTCTGGACTCTAAATAAAAAACTTGTATCTTCAAGAGTTCAAAAGAATTTCTTGAAAAAGTACCATTTGAAATGGTCTATGAGGATGAGAGTGGTTTATCAGGCAATGGAGGGAGAGGCTTCAAAGGATGGGGAAGGGTCCATGGGGAGGTGTGCAGAGACCATGGTGGGTCAGGAGAGAAGATGAGGTGGGAAAAGAGGGTGGAGAGGGAGACTGGGGTCAGCGTGGAAGGGTTTTAGGCCACATGTCGAGGAGTACTTCTACCATGGAGGATTCTACCATGAAAGTAAAAATATATGTAATACAACGTCCCATCACAGAGACTTTCAAAAAGAGAGAAATGGAGCTTGACTTAGATTTATTTTTGTAAGAGAGAATGCTGATCCTCTTTTTCTTCACCTAGGAACAAGGTGAAATATTCCTGATATAACATGTATTGTAGGAATCAAATCGTGTCTGTGAAAGTGCCTGGTAAATTGTGCAGCAAAATGTAGATGTGAAATATTATTAATGTCACATGATAGTAACACCAGATGGTGAAACTCTGGTGAGGGTGGATATTGGGTGGACAGCACACTTCTGAGCATCAGGGGCATCCTGAGATTTAATCTTGAGGATACTTCTGCCAGATTCTGCAGGTATATGACAAGGGATTCATCACTGATGCCTCTCTCAAAATTGCCTGAGCCACATTGCACGTGAATGTTCTACACTCAGCTTTAAATTGTAGGGTCCCTACAAGAAGCAGCATAAAAACTGCTTCTGCATTTGCTGGGAAACCCTTTTCAAGAACTTAAATAAGAACTCATTTTTTTTCCATATGAATAAATCAATTCGTTCATTATCATCCATGATGATCACGGTCATTATGTTATGAGTTAATTAATTAATTAATACCATCTAAGGAAATAGATATTTATGAAGATTTACACACTAGAATGCTCGTTGAGGTAATATTTTTCATAAGAAAAAACCAGAAATGACTTTGAATGTCTCTCAATGGTGGGGAAAACCAAACTATGGTCTGACCACAGGGTGGAATATTTTGTAACCATCAAAAATGACTTCAAAACAAATGATATGAAAAAGTGTTCATAATATTAAGTGAAAAAAATTGCAGGGCATGCCATTTGCTCCCTATTTGGGGGTGAAAAAAAAATAGTCCCTCCCCAAAAAACCAAAAAGAATAGATCAAGTTATAATATTATATTATTTTATGGATGAAATTATTACAAAAAAAGTTTTCTTTCTGAACTAAATTTCCAGAACTTAACTCTGTCACGAGGAAAAACTGTTGTAATAAGATTTATATTAAGTGATCTTGTGCTGAGAAGTTATTATCTTTGATTATCATTCTGCGGTTTATGCTTTTATATTTTTGGCAGAGTCTCTGCTCCAACTATTGGTCAATCTGGGAGATTTTACTCTAATAATGAAGCTTCTGAGGTCCTCATCCCCCTTTTCTCAGAGTACTGAAAGACCACTCTACTTCCTCACTACTTTATTTTCATTTGCTTTGTTAATTAAAAAAAGGAGTAATTTTATTTCAAAAAATTTCCATCTGGCCAACCACAATATTCTGAATGATATAAACCACACATGCTGAGGACACAAAAGAAGTTGCAAGTGTTATTTCTGTACAGAAAGAGCTTATGATTTCTGCGGGAGAATGAGACAAATGTAGGGAACAAGCAAGACATAAGAGTCATAGCGATTTCATAAGAGTAATAGTGATGTTCTGAGATTAGTCCATCACTCTGATTTGACACATGAAGGGAAAGAAGCTAAATGAGAAGTGATTTTTCTAGTATCATGAATGCCTACATGATGAGATGAAGGGGTGCAATGATGTAGGTGCTACGGTGCAATGTTAGGCTACTGCTGACCTTATGATGATTGGTCAGTTGGGCTGAGAATTAGGATGCTTTCAATTGCAGCTGACAGGGACCCAACTCAAATCACAACAAAATAAATAAAGTAGAAGCAGAGGAGGAATTTATTTATTTATTTTTATTAAAATTTTTGTTTACTGTTTATTTTTGAGAGAGAGAGACAGAGACAGAGCACAAGTGGGCGTAGGGCAGAGAGAGAGAGAGAGAGAGAGGGACACAGAATCCTAAGCAGTCTCCAGGCTCTGAGCTGTCAGCACAGAGCCCAACATGGGACTCGAACTCACGAACTGCAAGATCCTGACCTGAGCTGAAATGGGACCCTTAACTGACTGAGCCACCCAGGTGCCCCGAGGAGGAATTTAGTGAAACATAACTGGGGTGTAGCAGGCTTTAAGATTGGCCAGGTTCTAAGAACTCAGATATTTTCAAGGCTCTTGTTCAGTCTATTTTTCCCTTTGTCCCTGCTTGGATTCATTCCTTGGGCAGGTGTTCTCCAGATAAGTGGCAAAATGGCTGCCAGAAATCAAGGCCCACACCTACTGTTTAGGAACCCCCTGGAGGTGTTTCCTTGGAAATCTCTAGCAGAAAAGACCCTGGGAAGACCCTGATTGTCCAGGCTCTACCATGTGCCTGTCCCTGAGCCAGTCACTGTTGTAAGGGAATCTGGCTTGTCGGAGATTCAATACCATCCCGACCACGTGAAAAACACCCTTAGTGCTTCACTCTTAGTGAAGAGGTGTCCCGTTAATGGTTGAAGTATTGGCAGAAGGGGGAGGGAGGATGCTCATCACGTGACCACTGTGGGAGGTAGTGCCAGTGACCTGAGTATTAACCATGTAATATAGATGATAAATACAGAAGGAGAGAAAGGAATAATAATGGGGCTCCTCGTACAAGTTTCCCCGAGAAGAGAGGGGATGACACATGCTGGGGTAATATACAATTCTGTTAATAACAGACGAAACCAGGTCTAATTGGAAAGTAAATCTCCTTTTAAGAAAACTCACACTATACTCACAGAGACAAATAAATTTTTATGACGTATGCTTTTAGGAGTAATTTCAGTGACTAGACCAGCCCAACTTGCAGCTCTTAGGAATGAGATTATGCTTCTGAACGGTCACTTAGTCTGGAGTCTAAAAGGCAGAGCTCTAATAGCAGCATCTCTTTAGATAATGACTTCAGAGACTAATCACTCATACAGTGAATGGAGATGTTAATTATGCAACCTAATTTCTGCAAACAATGGAGGAGCAGAACACCAGCCTTACCTGTTTTTGAGAGCCAACTCTCTTATCACCATCGTGGTGGGTGAGGCATTAATCACAACAATAACTCCTTCTGACACCTGCCTCATGCTTTATGCTGTCATATATTAACTCAGTTCTCAGTTGATCTTTATCACATTCCCAGAAAGCAGGCATTATTGTAATCACCAACATTTTTATGGATAAGAAAACTGAGGCACAAAGAGATCACAGAGCTCACTAGAGGTGGGCTATGTTTTGTTATAGATATTACCAGAGGAGCACATATTCTCTGAGAGAGAACTGAGTTTGAATCTTAACTCTACCGCCCACTAACTCTGTAACCATATCCTTTTGACCCTCCTTTTCTCAGATGTAAAGAAGCAATAATCGTACCTAATGTAATGGAATAATGTTAATATCGCCTCTCTTCTTATGTTCTCTTATGGGTTCCCTCTCCCTCTCTCCAGACCTCTTTTAGTTTAGCCTTCAGGCTGGGGTGGGGAAGAAGAAGGAAGGGCCACAGCCTATCCTTGGGGCTGTGAGCCTGATAGAGGAAGAACCTATCCATTGAACTGGGAAGGAAAAGTGCAGCTGGAAACTCCTGGTGTGAAGGGTAATAACAGGGAATGAAAGGGGAGGAAAAGAGCAGATGCAGAGTTCTAGTTTTCTTCTTTCACCTTCTCAGGCATAAATTCAACAACAGAGGGTCTTCTGCCTCCTTTGTGTTCAGACTGGAAGGCAGTGTCCCCTGAGCTGGCCCAGCGCTGTCCTGAGTAGTCCAATCAAAACCTAGGTGCAGGGCATGGTTAAGCAGAGGGAGGGACCTCGTTTAACAACCCTGAGTGCCTTGAGTTGCCAAGGGAGAGAGGCCTGGCTGGGAATTTGCTACTGTCCCCAAAATTGAGGACTCCAGAGGGACAGAAGGACCCAGAAGATACACAGGGGGTCAGAGGTGGAGATGTAGGTTTGGAAATTGTAAGTGTAACTGAATGCTTTTGCTTTCCCTTGTGAAAATACATTTCTGGTTTCTTTTTTATTTTTTATTTGAGAGAGAGAAAGAGAGAGAGTATGAGAGGGAGAGACAGAGACAGAGGGAGAGAAAGAGAGAATCCCAAGCAGGCTCCAAGATCAGTGTAGAGCCCGACATGGGGCTCAATCCCATGACCTTGGAATCATGACCTGAGCCAAAATCAAGAGTTGAACGCTCAACCAGCTGAGCCACCCAGGGGCCCCAAAATACCTTTCTCTTTTTGTTAGTGAATTTAGTTAGCAACTAGGGTCTTCTTTTACAAATTTATTTTAAGGACATTATCTCTTCACTCTGAAAGTAAGGAATTTCATAATGTCCTTCAGAAGCATCAAGTAGCATGGAAAAATTTTTAGGTGTTAAGCCGGTGTAAGGAACACACATCCTTAAGACAAATACTGTATCACCTCAATTATACATGGAATCTAGAAAAACAAACCCATAGGAACAGAGAACAGATTGGTGGTTGCCAGAGGTGGGGGGCAGATGAGATGAATGGGGGTGGATAAAATGGGTGGAGGTGGTCAAAATGTACCAACTTCCAGTTGTGAGATAAGTAAATCCTGATGGTGTAATGTACACCACGGAGACGAGGGTTAACAATACTGCATTGCACATTTGAAAGTTGTTTAGGGGGTAGATTTTAGAAGGTCTCATCACAAGGTAAAAAAAAATGTGTTAACCATATGCAGTGATGGACGTTAACTAGACATTGTGGTGACCACTCTGCAGTATATACGTGTGTCAAATCATTATGTTCTACGCCTTCAACTAACACAATATGTCAATTATACGATTGTATCTCAATAAAACGGGAAAAAAATAATACATTTTTGTCCAACCAGTTTTAGTGCTTATTTCCTATGAAAGGCAAAATGCTGCTGTTCCAAAAAACAAAAAAACAAAACCCAGTCATTCCACTACTACCTCTTGCTCCTGTGGTTCTGCGTTGTGTGCTAAGGGCTGATGTTCCCAGGTCCTGGTGGGGATGGTCTGCAGTTAGATCGTCAGAATCATCCACATAGAGGTCCAAACAATTAACAGCAGCATTAAACTTGACCCACTATGTAGGTATGGGTGCATGTGTACTGCTTTGCAGACTTCTTAACAAAGCATGGTCTCTTTGGCCAGACATGGTCATTCACAGAAACAGAACATTCTTTTGGATATCTCTCTCCTCCATGTTTAGGGAAGGCAGAGTTTCTCAACCTTTTATGATGGCCATTTGTACCAGATAATTTTTACTTGTGGGGTGCTGGTCTGTACACAGTAGGATGTTTAATAGCATCTTTGGTCTTTACTAAATTACTGGTAACGGTCAAAATGTCTCCAGACATTGCCAAATGTCCCCTGGCCTGGGTTGGGGGTGGTGGAACAGTATCACTTCTGGTTGAGAATCATGATGTACAGTGATATGTAGGGACTCTTGGTCTACATATAGTTCATTGGCCATCACCTCTGCTGGGGGATCCACCCCCAGTCTACCCTGCCCTCGTGAAGAATCATCCAGTAATTTTGGAGAACTTGGCTGGTGGTGGTTGTGGGTGTAGATGCCTTTGAGGGAGTAGGTGGGAAAGTGGGTAGCTCCCTAGTCTCTAGCAAAGTCCATATTTGCTTCATTCTCTGGAGAATTCAGTTAATTATTAGTAAAATTTACTGTGATAATCAGGAACTTTCTTTTTCTTTTTACTTCAGTTAACCCTCAGAAAATGACCCCTTTCGGGGTGCCTGGGTGGCTCAGTTGGTTAAACATCATGACTCAGGTCATGATTTCGTGGTTCGTGAGTTCGAGTCCCGCATCGGGCTCTGTGCTGACAGCTCAGAACCTGGAGCCTGCCTCAGATTCTGTGTTCCCCTCTCTCTCTGCCCCTCCCCACTCATGCTCTGTCTCTCTGTCTCTCAAAAATAAATAAACATTTTTTAAAAAATTAAAAAAAAAAAAAGAAAATGACCCCTTCTGTTTATCACAGTGTGTTGTGCAATGGCAATCATTGTTAATGTGTACCATGACATAAACAAGTTTGGGGAAGCTTTGTGACAGCTATACAGAAGGATGTCCTTAAAAACATGCTTCCCTCGGGTGTTTCCCTCCATCCAGTTTCTAATGGACCACCACTTGCTCATGAGAAGGAGGAAAATCATTTCCCATTTCCTCCTCAGTCAGGAGGAGGGCTTCATTGTTTCCCAATTAAAATCCAAAAAGATGGAGACTCTTACCCAGAAATGCCGTTTGGGTTATTTGACTGAATCCCCCTCCTGTGCAAATCAATACCCTGGGCTGATACACATCTGCAGCCCTTTTCCCCCTTGAAAATCACTGTGGTTGGCTCCACTAGTTAAAAAGGATTCCTGAAACAAACAGCCGGATTCATTTAAGATGTTTCCTTTTCATTTCAACTTGACATAAACTTTTCAGCAGATTTTCTTTGTGGCAGGTGAAGGCCAACATAAATTTAAACAGTGGGTCGCTTGCCTTTAAGAGACCAAAGTCCCTGGTGCTTCGGCCAACAAAGCCTCCGGCGGGAGTTGGCAGGCAGGTGTAGAGCACCAGGCTGTCAGCTTCTCACACAGGAGGGGGCACCTGCTCTCGGGGAAGATGTGACCACCTCAAATACAATCTGGCAGGGGGACCCAGAGGATGGGCTCCCCAATTGTCAACTGATATCATACGCTGCTACTCCGCAGGGTCCCCTGCCCAGTTCCCGGTCGATTCTCTCCACTGCACACCTCCTGCTCAGGCAATAGAAGATGGCTAATTTTCCAAAGGGGAAAAAGTGATAGCATGCTGTGAAAATCTCTGTTGACTGTGCGAAAGCAGTGTTTGTTCTCGCTCCTCCAGCCTTAGCTTTTGTTCAGCTTTGTCATTTTCTCAAAGGGAACGAGGCTGCTGATTACCGAGGGATTTTTGCTCTGACTTTAATTCGGGTCTGCCGGGATTGTATGTATTTACACCACCCAACAAAGAAGGATGAGAATGTACAGATGGTCAAGGTCATAACTTCATTTGGTAACTCGTTTAACAAATATGTATACTGAATATCGATTCCATGCCGTACTCTGTGTTGGATGCTGGAGACACAATGGCAAATAGACTTCATATCCACCTACATTGGGCTCACTGGCATTATTTAGATAATCATTAAAATAGGTGTAAGGGGTGAGGGGGCCATAAAAGGGGGGGGTCATGGAACTGCAGGAGGGCCTTGTTGGGTATTTGGCTACAGCAGGGGTTAGACAACAGAAGTTTGCATTTAGTGTTAGGTCTTTGTCTATGAGTAATGAGCGTATTACCGAGGGGTTTACTAAGTATGTGATAAAATCAGATTTGTTTTTGATCACTTCGTGCTTATGAACTGAGACCCAGGTAGATTTCGCAGCATGCTATCTGACTCATGCTTGAATGCAGAATGCATTCTGGCGTTCTTATTAGAGCTATAGTTAATTTACCTCCCTGGACTTGGGAAAAGTATGGTACAAATGTCCTTTTAAAAATAAAAATCGGCCAATAAGTCGAGTTCTCTTGTTAATCTCAGCAGATGAATGAAGGTGTTAACTCAGATTCAGGAAATTACTTGGATCTCGGTTTGTGTATGTTTATACTCTACAGGCCATAATAACTAAATACACAAACTAATGAAGGTGTTTCATGGGTTGTAGTGGGTTGAGCAGTGTCCTCCCAGCATTCATGTCTACCCAGAACCTCAGAATGTGACCTTAATGGAAATAGAATCTTTGCAGATATATTTAAGGATCTCCAGACGAAATCATCCTGGGTTTAAGGGGGACTTAAAGGATTGGTGTCTTTTAACAGAGAGTAAAGGGATGGGGTGGCCAGGTGGCTCAGCGGGTTAAGCGTGCAACTCTTGACCTTGGCTCAGGTCATGATCTCATGGTTGATGGGTTCAAGCCCTGCACTGGGCTCTGCACCAGGAGGGCTCTGGGCTGGCAGGGCAGAGCCTGCTTAGGATTCTGTCTCTCCCTTTCTCTCTGTTCCTCCCCTGTTCTTGTGCTCATGCTTGCGCACACGCTCTCTCTCTCTCTCTCTCAAAATAAATAAACTTGAAAAAAAAAAGAGAGAGAGAGAAAGGAAAGGGAGATTCAGCTACAGAGACACAGAAAAAAGAAGGGCATGCAAAGACAGAGGCAGACGTTAGGTTGCCATAAGCCAAGAAATGCCAGAAGGTACCAGAAGCTGAAGGAGGTAAGGAAAGAGCCTCCTCTAGAGCCTTTCGGGGGGCAGAAGCCCTGCCAACACCTTGATCTTGGACACTTGGCCTCCAGAATTGTGAGAGAATACATTTCTGCTGTTTTAAACCACCCATTTTGTGGTAATTTGTTATGACAGCCCTAGGAAACTAATACATGGGTGCAAACAGGCTTCCTACCCTCCCAAATTATACTGTGGTTCCTGAAAATTTTCCAGCTGGCGCTGACACATTACAAAAGTGCTTTGTTGCACCAAGTTTTGCACTTGGTTTTCTTTTCCCATTTTTCAAAAAGGTAAACCAACAGTAAATGCTCATGGTTCTTGCTGCCTGCTTTAGCAGCATAAAATAATACTTAGATTTTAATCTATTGTAATAGATTTTTAAAAGCAAAATAAATCTTGTTTGTTTATTTTATTTTATTTAAAAAAAATTTAATGTTTATTTGTTTTGGAGAGAGAGACAGAGCATGAGCAGGGGAGGGGCAGAGAGAGAGAGGGAGGCACAGAATGTGAAGCAGGCTCCAGGTTCTGAGCTGTCAGCACAGAGCCCCATGCGGGGCTTGAACCCTTGGACCCTCCAACCGAGAGATCATGGCCTGAGACAAAGTCTGACGTTTAACTGACTGGGCCACCAGATGCCCCTTGTTTATTTATTTTAAACCTAAGTTATGGACAACTTTTGGTTCAAATTTGCAAAGGGTAAGTTAAAATAAATTGCATTGCATTAACCAACATGGATGTTTTTCTGAAAGCATGGTTTTATATATATATATATATATATATATATATATATATATATGTTGGTAAAGAGCACACAAACGACGAACAAAAATGAGAAGGGTCATTCTGGCTCCTGTGGGGAGAACAGTTGCAAGGAGCCAACACTGGAGATGCAACCCTTCACTGGAAGGGACAGAAGGTTTTAGTGTGTGTGTAGGTGGGGGGACTCAGGTTCTGTGTGCAGGGAGAACCCCGGATGGGAAGACTTGGGTCCTGAGCACTAAGTCCTCAATCAGTCTGTGTACTTGAACAAGATCCTTATGTCCAGGGCCTGGAAGGAGCAGGCTTGCCCTAGGTACATGGACTAATGGGCTAGGACAGAGAGCAGCCCCATGGGGCCATGACAGCCTGAAGACCAGAAAGACTTTGTCGAGTATCATCAAGCATTCTGTGAAGAAGGGTCTTGTGACAATGACAGATCTCAGGCATCATCCTCCAGGCTCAGAGCTCAATTTAATTTAGTTTAGAAAAAGAAAATAATGCGATTGGCACATATCCAACATTATAGAGCAGAATCATCCTGGTTACCTAAAGTATCTTTGCAAAGTTTACACCTTTAGAATTAGAGTCATCAGAAGTACAGATGCACAGATAAGAGGCTCCAAATTGCTCTTTGAGCCTCTGCCGTAATGCCCGCTAGCCGTTTCACCCAGGCAGAATTCCTTCTGCTTCCCTCCACTTCACTTTCTCTGGGCTCCCCAGAGTAGCGTTCTTCCCTTGCGTTTTGTTGTTAATCTGCTCGTCCCCCAGATGGCCAGTTCCCTCAGGGCTGGTTGTAGCAGAGCTGGTCACTGTCCTGGCCGTCACCTTTCTAAAGCTGGAATCTGCTAACAAGTGAAACCTGCACCGCATAATCTCGCAGATGCATGTATTCACGCAGTGTACCCCAGAAGGGTGCACCGGCAACCTGTAACGCGGCATCTGGGGAGATGTCCCTGGCCGGAGACTAGGGAAAATGGATGTTTCTCTTCACTCTGTATCTTTTTGGATGTTTAAAATTTTCCTTTACAATTGTTTTTGCTCCATCTCATGAACTGTGAGGTCATGACCTGAACCGAAATCCGGAGTCAGACGCGTAACCGACTGAGCCACCCAGGCGCCCTTCAAGTCATTTGGCTCTTTCAGCAACCCTGTATGGTAGGTGCTATTGTTATGCTGGTTTTACAGATGAGGAAACTGAGGCATAGAAAGATCACATAACTTGCTGCAGAGCTGTTAAGTGGCACCTCAGGATCAGAGCTCAGCAGCCAAGTCTGGAGCCCGCACTCCCAGTCCACGGCACATGCTGCGTCACCTATCACTGCTGTGGGTGGCATGCCACTGTCCCATGGCTTTCCTTTGTCCCCTCCATTCCATCCTTGGGAACGTCTATGTAAGCCTAGTGCAGCGGGATCTTTGGGAGTGTATTTGACCAGGGGGACCGCAGGTCCTCTTGGAAAAGAACACCCACAAGGGGAAGGAAGAGCCAAACTGGTTCGAGGACAGCCTGATGTCTCTCTCTGACTTATTTTCCAGGCCAGCCCCCCAGGGTGGCAATAAGGCTGAAACCTAGGGTGAGCAGGGAAAAGTGTTGTGAGAGGGAAAGCGCCAGTCTCAGGAGATGATAACAAGTTAAGGAGCCGCACGCCCTCAAGGCAGGAGTCTCCCTGCTGGGCACTGGCCCTGATGGCTTTGACTGGGGAACGGTGGGTACCAAGCAGACTGAGCTGGTATCAGCCGAGTTCCAATGTCTCCTATCAACAGTGACAAGATCCCTCTCTATTGCCAAGTGGGACAGGCAGGAGGAAAATGACAACAGTCATTGCTAAGGGAATTTGGCTTGGGAAATATATGAGATCCTCCTGGAAGTTTCTGGAAATATTTGGAAGGAATTTCAGGAGGACTGGAATGACCGCAGAACAAGCAGCCATAGCATCAGAAAAACTCTTTTTATCGTCTGACCTCACTCCCGGGTTGGTGTGGCCTGATCTATATATAGGCTTAACAGTCCACGTTTTATAGTGTCTGCATTTGAACAATTGGGAGACCTTCTTCAGGGATCCGAAAGCACAAACACAAAATTAGGCACAGGGCCTTGGAAGAGGCTGTGGCAAGTGCCTTCATGAGTTTTAGTACCTTCTCTTCCACAAGGGTTGGAAGAGTCAATAACACCCAAATATATCGCACAGTGTGCATTTCTCACCTTGCTTTACCCAACTGTGGCTTCTTAAAGGATCTCTATTTTTTATGGTTAATTCCATTATTACTGATTACTGATTCCATAATTAATGATTTTATTTCATGGAGAGAAAACAAAAACCAACAATATCATGATTTTCCTAAATACTACATAGTGACTGGCAGTTTTCATTTCTCTTTTATCACTTTATACCCCCCTCAAAAAAAAAAATCAACAGAAACACACCAAAACATACCCCCATACTCTTAAATTAGCAGATTTAAAATGAAAACTTGAAGCAATATTTTGCTATACTTTGATTCAAACTCTCTTTACAAATTAAATGGCACTTACAAAGGAAGCAACATTTCTAATATGGTTGTAAGTTATTTTGCTTTATTGTGGTTTTATATCTCAATATAAAACTTTGAAAGCTTTCTTCAATAAAAAATCATACTCTCTTTTGCAGCACGTAATTCATTTACTCCCTGGATTTCTGAACCAGTTCTCTCCTTTTGTGTTTTCCTGCTCTGTTTTATTTTACAGATGGCAGATACCCTGCAGCAGGTACAATCAGACACTGCACTCATTATAAGAGAATTACTGATAAAAAGTATAAGAAATGACATATTAACAGTCGTTAATCTTTTGGTTCATCTTTTAAAAAAAAATCAACTGATTAAATTTACAAGTTGGGGGGTAACTCTTATTTCTGGGTAAAAACAAATCCACCAAGTAGATTACTGATTAAAATCCAATACTGCTTTAAAAAGTACCACATTCCCAGTCTTATCTCACCGCTCCAGGATGTGACTGTGTCCAACTGGTCTGACATGACAAAGGATACGATAAGGCCCAAGTGGATGGTACAAATGAAAACAAATGCTTTAGGGCTGTAGCTTTATTTCCTGTACAAATAGGTACCATTTTCAGGATAAAATAACAAAAAAGAAATACACATTTTTTTTGGTAACAAAATACCGGCACAAAATTGTAAAATTTACACCATCTGAGCTGCCAAAAAGGTTTTTAAAAAGTATCAATCGCTCTCCGAACAATACACAATAAAGCACAACCGAATGTAAGAGTTAAAGTTGCAAAGGGTGATCTCTGCCCACAGAGTTTTGGTGTGTTGATTAATGGAAAGGATTATTAGCTTAACAGCCACCCCCAACAGAACTGTGTCCCTAACGTCCTCTTTCAGTCGAAAGTGTGGGTATACTCTGCTAAGTAGCAGATTGAAGGTCAGCCCAAGAGAAAACCAATTATCAAGTGTGAACTGCATTTCTGCTTAATACCTTTGTAGACACAAAGCAAGTTGCTCCTGATGAGACACATTTGGAATATGAAAAAGCACTTAGAAAGATAGCTCTCTATGGATGCCAGTGAGTTCAGCTTTCATCCCTCACCAAAGAATCCAAAGTTGAGGAAACTATCCGCCGAGTAGACCAGAGAACATGGGGCCCAGGAACTCCAATTTGGTAACTGTAAATGACATGGTAATTGTAATGACACAGACCGTTTGGAAATTGTAAATTTAAATGTATCTTTTGGTCAGATTTCTGTAAAAAAGAGAAGCTGTAAAACCGAACTTCAATAGCCATTTCTCAACATTGCTATTAAATATTTATCTCCCAAATTTTGGTTCCATCCATGTCACTAACCTAGAGATAAGTCAAGGTAAGTTTCTGCTTGGGTTCTGTTTCCTGACTCCCTCCAATCTTGTCTTTATTCTTGTTGCCTCAGTAACTTCTACTATCCTATTACCCGGCTTAAAATCCTTTGGAAGCTCCCCATCAAATACAGAACATGGTGTGAACTTTTAGTACCGCATGTAAAGGCTTCCACATGGGGCTGTAACTTCCTATCCAACCCCCGTCTCTCTGCCAATCCCCTCTGGAACTCCCGCCCCATCCTTGCTGAATGACCTACATACAGCTCCCCTGGCCCTCCAGCAGATTGCTCCCTGGAGCCCTGAATGCCCTTTCCCAGATCCTGGTAAACAATTGCTCTCCTTTGAGACTCAGCTCCAATGACACTTTCTCTGAAGCTTTCTGAGAGGTGTGATCAGATTTACTCTGTATCCCCCCTCTCCCACGGACCTCTGCCCCAACACATTGAACTCTTCAGATAATTGTTTCCTTGCCAATCTTTCCCTTCTAGTCTATAAACTCCTCAAAGGCAGAGGAGACCTAATGTGCTTTGTCACATTCCTTTTTGCATTGTCACTACTTAGTTTGGTGCTGGGTACATAGAGGGTCCTTAATAAACATTTGAGGAATCATTAAGAAGTGAATTGGAGCAGAACTTTGAAATGAACTGTATCTCCCTCCAAATATCCAAATACTATTTTTGGGTGTCTGCTCAAATGCCACCTTATGTAGAATTATACCCGTCCTCTTCCCACCTGGCACTTTCATACCCTGATTTATTTTTCTCCATAACAGGCTATCCATGTACTAGTTTCCTTATTGATTGTCTCTGTGTCCCTTAGCTCATCACCAGAATGTAAAAACTCTGAGATAAAACAAAACAAAACCCCAAACAGTTCTCAGTTTCTAGAGCTGCCTGAACTCCTTGGCTCGTGGCCCATTTTCTCTGTCTTCAGAGTCAGCTACAGTGCACGGAGTCCTTCCCGTGCTTGGCTTCTCTGACATCCACTCCCACTTTACCTCTCCTGTCTTTTCTGCTGTTCAAGTGATTAGCTTGGTCCTTACTTCTGTAATCCAACCTAATCTCCTTATTTTAGGCCCCATAACCTTAATTCCATCTGCCATGTCCATTTTGCTATGTAATGAAACACGTTCACAGATAATGACACCAGAGGGTAAAGATCATGGGAGCCCAAATCCTGCTTGCCACAGCTACCTTGGGAAGTGAGGACATCTAGGGGGGCCTGGGTGGCTCAGATGGTTGAGCATCTGACTCTTGATTTCAGCTCAGGTCATGATCTCGTGGTTCATGGGTTTGAGCCCCTCATTGAGCTCTGCACTGACAGTGAGGGATTCTCTCTCTCTACCTCTCTCTCTCTCTGTCTGCCCCTCCTCTGCTCACACACTCTCTGTCAAAATAAACAAACTTTAAAAAAAAAAGAAAAAGGAAATGAGGACATACACGCATATTTGCATAAAGGAACACTTGAGGGATACAAAAAAAGTTATACGTGGTTTCCTACAGTTGGTGGTTGGGATGATGAAAAGGCATGGATTATTAAGACTTCCCAGTGTAAAGCATTTGATGTTATCTCCATTTTTGGACCAAGCGAATATATTATCTGGTTTAAAAATAGAGATCCTTAAAAAATTAAAAATAGAATTACCATATGGTCCAGCAATTCTATTTTGGGATATATAGCTAAAATAATGGAGACCAGAGTCGCAAAGACATGTTTTTTACATCCATGTTCATAGCAGCGATATTCACAGGAGCCAAGAGGTGAAGCCACCTAAATACCCATCGGTGGATGGAGAGACAAACAAATTGTGGCATCTATATACAATAGAATACTCTTTTAGTCTTAAAGGAAGGAAATTCTGACGCATGCTACAACTACCTTGAGGATATTATGCTAAGTGAAATAAGACCATTGCAAAAAGACAAATACCGTACATATCCCTTCATACGAGGTACCTAGAGTCATATTCCTATAAACAGAAAGTAGAATGGTGGTTGCCAGGGGCTGAGGGGAGAGGGGAATGGGAAGTTGTTTAATGAGGACAGAGTTTCAGTTTTGCAAGATTAAAAGATGATGCAGATTGGCTGCATAATACTACCGAATTGTGCCCTTAAAAATGGTTACAATAGTAAATTTTTTTTAAAATGTTTATTCACTCTTTTGAGAGACAGAGACAGAGTGTGAGCAGGGCAGGGGCAGAGGGAGAGGGAGACACAGAATCTGAAGCAGGCTCCAGGCTCTGAGCTGTCAGCACAGAGCCCGACGAGGGGCTCGAACTCACAAACCACGAGATCATGACCTGAGCCCAAGTCGGACGCTCAACCTGCCGAGCCACCCAGGCACCCCTATGCAACAATAGTAAATTTTATGTTCTATGATTTTACCACAGTTAAACACACACACACACACACAAATTAAAGATAAAGTTGTTGCCTCAGAAAGTGGATGAAAATCCAGCAGAGGGCTTGGTGTTCCTGTGATCCAGGAACCCTTACCCCTGCCCACCCCATGCTGGCAGCCGGCCAAATGTGGGTGGTGAATATTAACCCCACTGGTGAAACTGAAGCCGCTGCAAGGCCTTTTAAACAGTGGCTTGACCAGAAAAAACGCTACATGACTTCATCCTTGTAACAGCGGCTGACTTAACCCGTGCTGAGAATGTGGGAAATCTGTGTCTGTGTCTCAGACTTCAGACCCATTTCTCTTGAGACTCTCCTGGTCTATGGTTTGCTTTCCTGCGTTTCATCTCCTATTCTGCAAAAAGCACATCAGCAGATGACCTACAGTGAGAACGTTGTGTACCTTCAGGTGACTCCCTATCCTTTGCCCATAGCAACATCCACTTGCTCAACCGAACTGCTTCAGAATACAACGATCTAACATCGGTACATTTGGTCATGAATAACATCACCATTTATAGGATAGGATCATTGTTTAGCTAGAGATGCCATGACTGTAGTCCAATTCGTTTCATGTTTTTTTTCTTCCTACGTATATCAGGTGATGAGCTGAACTGTGTCTCCCCAAAATTCATGTCTTGGAAACCCTAACCCCCAGTGCCTTAGAATGTGACTGGATTTGGAGACAGTTTTTAGAGAGGTAATTAATTTAAAATGAAGTCATGAAAATAATTTAAAATTAATTCCAATATGACTTGTGTCTCTATAAGAAGAGGGAATTAGGACACAGACACACAGAGAGGAAAGGCCATATGAAAACAGAGGGAGAAAATGGCCATCTGTAAGCTAACAAGAGAGGCCTCGGAAGAAGCCAGGCCGGCCAGTACAGTGGTCCTTCCTTCTCCGTGGGCAATACATTCCAAGACCCCTATTGGATGTCTGTAACAATGGATAGTACTGAACCTTATACGTACTGTTTTTTCCTATACAGACATACCTATGATAGATTTCAATTTATAATCTAGGCATGGTAAGACATTAACAATAACTAATAACAAAATAGACTAATTATAACAACATGCTGCAATAAAAAATGAATATGGTCTCTCTCTCAAAACATCTCCTTGTGCCATACTCACCTTTCTTCTTTTTGTGAAGGTGTGAGATGATAAAATGCCTCCTCTGGCTGGTGAGATGGGGTGAGGTGAATGATGTAGGCACCCTTGTAGTTTAGGGTGACCACGAACCTGACAGTAGAGGGTCATCTGCTTCTGAGGTTCGTCTCCAGTAACCAAAACCACAGAAAGAGAAACCGTGGGCAAGGGGGGACTACTGTCCGGTGACCTCGAATGTCTGGCCTTCAGAATTGTGAGAAAATAAATTTCTGTTGTTGAAACCACCCAGTCTGCGATACCCTGCTATAGCAGCCCTAGCAAAGAAATTACAAGTGAACAATTGAATCGCCCCAGGAATGAGCAATGATTCCACTCAGAGAAAACAAATATTTTCCCGGAGAAGCAGGAAACAAAATCTGCTGAGAATTAGCTCTGGCCACACATACGCACAAATTTACTTTATGAAAACGAATACTTCCTTTTCAGACGATAACATCTGTTCTTCAAGTTGTTTAACAATTTTCTTGCAGACCCGTGTGCACTACTTTAAATATGTTTAATTAAAGGGGTGGGGTGTGGGGGAGAGCAGGAAGGACCCCCCCCTGCCCCAGAACACTGGGGAGAGAGGTTGCTCTAGCTGAAGCCTTCTGGGCCTCGGCCTTGGCCAGTGGCCTCCTAAGCCCATGACATGGGGCTTCTGGAATCTTTCATGGGATCCAAAGTGTTGTTCACGGCTCTGAACTCAATTCATCGCAACCCTTTATTCTCCCTTCCATTTCATGGTGTCTTCCACTCCCAACCCCCTAATCAGCATGTGTGTGCACGTGCACATGGAGGCTTACATCACTATCGAGGTTTTGCAAAGGGAAAGGCTGTATTGCTAAAGGCTCCAAAACACACCTGCTCCAAAAGCACAGAGAGAGAAATGATGATGGCATGCCTTCCTGGAATAGCAGATTTTTTCCCTGTGAAACTCAACGCACGGAAGTGATGTTCAAGGCCCTCGTTAACTTCGAAATATTATGTTTCTGCATGTAACTATGGGAATATTTGTTTTGCTTTGCTCTCTTCCTCACTGGTACACAGTGAGAACCAACCAGGAGGATGGATTGCAGGTCAGGAACCAGGAGACACTCTCACTGGTATGGTTGGAAGGGGAGAGGGGTCCTGATGCCCCAAGCCAATCTGCCGGCTGCAAGTCCTGAGCTGCAAGGCTGTAGGGCAGTGAGGGCAGTGCACACGTGGCTGCCCTCCTTGAACTCGCGCATCCTTGAACTTGCACAGGAGGCTTTCTTTAGTGATGGGGGGCGTGGCCGCACCAGACTGGCCTGGTCAGGTTCTCTGTGGTGTGTCTGCTCCTGCTGAGGTGGCAGATGGAGTGGCCAAGAAGTAAGCTGTCCTAATGGTTTCTTTATACACACATTTAGACCCAGATAAAAGCCTGCATACTGAACAGGGTATAAAATGGCTGATTTTCTTTCCAGCTAGAGCAGCTCTTTGCTACAGTTTCCTCAGCTGAGCTGAAAAGGGAGCAGGAAGCCTGAGGATTTATTTTGGAATGCACACACGCACTCACGGCTCTAATTTATTTATACATACGCAAGCTTTGTGACATATCTCTGAAGACACTCGAGTCCTCAGGCTTGGAGCTGAAAGACAAGCCTATTTGAGTGTAAACCCTTTGGTTTTTCACAGAATAAGAGCCTTTCAATTTGACTTCATTGATCAAAAAGCCAAACTATTATGGGGCACCTGGGTGGCTCAGTCAGTTAAGCCTCTGACTTTGGCTCAGGTCATGATCTCGCAGCCTGTGAGTTCAAGCCCCACATCAGGCTCTGTGCTGACAGCTCAGAGCCCAGAGCCTGTTTCAGATTCTGTGTCTTCCTCTCTTTCTGCCCTTCCCCTGCTCATGGTCTCTTTTGCTCTCAAAAATAAATAAAACATAATTTTTTTTAAAATAAGCCAAACTCTTATTAAACAGGGAATGTAGATAATTTAAACCAGAAAGCGAAAGAATCTAGAATTGCTAAGTGTTAATATATGTGAATCACTTTGTTAAGAAAAAAAATCGTTGATAAAAAACCGGAGAATTGGTATCATCAAAGTCATTGAGATCTGCTGGAACAGAGAATGTGTATTAAAACAGGTGACATCCTGGGATCTCCAAGACATGTTTCAGCTTCACCAAAACACACCCAATAAAAACAAACAGGTCACTTGTTTAGTCAACTTGGGTCCGGGACAGTTTTGGCTATTTATACAGATACGATAGGAGGTCTGAAGCTTACATGGCCAACCCTGAATTGTTAACCACATGAAGTGACCCTGTGAAGGTGGCTGTGCGTCAGCCTACGTCAGCTGGAAAAGTGGTACAGCGTCCAGTGATGGCACACAGCACGTTGTCAGTGTGGATGCGGGACAGCACTGCCTCTAGGACGTGTCACATCACTGAGGTGGCTTGTCACCCAGGGAGGTGGAAAAATCAGAGAAGCTTAACTCCGGGGCCTCCGGTTCTTATGTGTAAAATAAGGAGGTTGGAACAGATGGGTATTTCCTAAATGATGAGCCATAAAAATTGGATTCGAATATGGATAAGTTTAGAAAAGCCTGGGCTTAGTAAATTAAATAGGATTCTTTATTTAATATATTTAAATTTATTTAATACATTGAATCTTATTTCTTTGACTTAATATATTAACAATACTATACATCCTCCTGAAAAGGGGATAATAAATTATGTTTTCCAAAGGTGCTTGAACACAGAATTCTTTGAGAAATGCTGAACTAGCAGGTCTAATTTTCCATAATTCCAGGGAAGGAATGAGGCCATGAGATACAGCAGTGGGGAAAGAGACACTTGGCTTCTGCTTCCAGAGTCTCCTTCATGACGTCACAAGAACGGGGAAGCTGGAAGGACCCCTGGGAGTCCTTGTGACAACTCCAGGAGTTCTAATTTTGCACAAGCAAATGACATCGGCCCTTTCTAATTAAGGTGAAATATGTTTAGGTAGAGCACATAATGACCTGTGATGTGATGGCTGAGTTGCTGAAAAGTTAACTCATCCCTTCAGAATTCTGGAGCCACCAATAATGCATCCCTTAATTCCAGCCCTTTTCTTTGTATCACGTTAAGATGCCAATGCCCTGGGAGAGAGACCCTTAAACCTAATATATCATTAATGTGTATGAGGCTGAAGCTGTCAGATCTTTTCCTGAGGGAAGATTTTGATTAAAAAAAAGGAAAGAAAGAAAATATGAAAAGCGTGAATATTGACTGGCATAGAGAGGAAAAAGGAGAAAAGAGGGATTGTAGAAATAACATAAGAGAGTCTCAGATTTTATTCTGTTGCATTGTCTCAGGTTGGCTTTCTGAGAAGCAGAGCCTCAGACAGGATTCTTGTGGAAGACGTTTGTTGATGGAATCCTCTCCAGAGAGAGAAAGTTGCAAGAGCAAGATATCTGACAAAAAGGAAAGCTAAGTCAAGACGAGCTATGGCCTAGCTTCAGCCAGGCCCCACAGGGGACACGCTGACCACAGCTGTCCCACAGAGTTTGTCATGCCCCGAGGAGAGGCCAGCCTCTTGAACCTCTGTGTAAGGCAGTCACTGGGTGCCAGCTGTTCTACCGTCCATCCCTGGGGCAGGGCATGACCTCCCAGGCAGGAGACTCTCACACAGCTGAAGGCTTGGCCTTTGTGACAGGGGAAGGTGTGAGCCATCAGAGGCCAACACTCACACCAGCTGGGGCATGGTCGCCTCAGCCAGATGACAGGATCCAGGGGGGCACGGGCTGCACCCATGACCCACCCGTTCAGAATCGGTCTGGTTTGCCTTGACAAAAGTTCAGGTGACTGGAGTAGCGTATAAGATTCCTCATGTTCCTACACACCTTGGAGTCCTAAATGTTGACAAGAGGCTTCTCCACTGACGAGAGTTTGACATCTCCTTGGGGAGAAATTAACCACACTCCAAGCTCTTCTCTCAGTTCCAGAAATTATTATTTTTTTAAGTTTATTTATTTATTTAGAACAAGTTGAGGAGGGGACGAGGGGGTGGGGGACAGCGGATTTGAAGCAGACTCTGTGCTGACAGCAGAGAGCCCGATGTGGGGCCGGAACTCATGAACTGTGAGATCATACCCTGAGCTGAAGTCAGACGCTTACTGAGCCACCCAGGCGCCCCTAGGTGTCCTCGTTTCCAGAAATTATAAAGAGTTAAAGGAATTCTGGTGATTTCCTGTCTGTCTGGATTATTTTTTTCTTTCTTTTAAAAGCATTTTTTAAAGGCCACCTGACATGCTCATATCCTTTTGAGCAATACTAAAGTTCTATATTGAAAAAAAAAATAAGTGTGGCAGGGGAGGATCTATCTTTTGAAAAGAAATGGCTGGCTTCATAGCATTAATTTTTCTCTTACAAATCTGCCTGAAAGAGAGAATGAAAGAAAACGTGTCTTTTAGGTTCTTTACCATAAAGCAATTCTAGACCAATTTCAAGGAGATTTCAAGGTAATCCTCAGCAGTTCTTCGTGTAAAGTAAGAGTAGTGTGCTTCTTATTATAAAGGTAATTTGATTTGCCTGATAATTATTATTTAGCTATTAAGTCTTTTCTAGGGTGTGCCTTGGAGGACAGTTAGAAGCTTAGATTTTCTCTTTCAGAAAGCCTCCGGTTCTCTTTTTTATGGGTTCGTCGAATGAGTGGGGCGAGGGGGGGGTACAATTCTGCTTAATCCAATGCCCTGTCTCTGCTGGTGTTTGGCAACTCATGTACGTGACCTCAGCATCCTGCGTATTTTCTAAAGTGGCATTTCTAGTCCTTTTGGAAATTCATCAGGGAAAGGTCCATGAACATTTCTAGAGTATCTTGTAAAAAACTGTATGCTTCTGGAATCCCAAGCATAAGAGCCAGGAATCGTAACAAAGTCTAGGTCAGTAGGAAGACAAAGAACACTCCTTGTGTGCTTCTGTTAAGAGGATTTGTCCATCACCTTCATCAGATCACATGATCTGTTTTATTCTGCAAGGGCCTTGCACAAAAGGCACACTTAAAGTAAACTACAAAATTCCACATCTTCCCGCCTGCTGGTCAGACTATATTCCTTTTGATGGGGTGCATGTGGTGGCGGGGCGGGGGCGGGGTGCAGTCAGGGGACAGGATGATCTTTCCCTTCCCAAAATCTATGCTTTTAATTTTCCAGGCTTTGGCTCTATATTCATATTCAGCCCTTGGATTTCCAAAAATAATACTCCTCCCGGCCCCCTTCCCCAACCCAAACCCTCTTATTTTCTTTCTGAAAAAAGCCTGGCTTGTGTAAATAAAACATTGCCAAGGCTTTGCTTCTAAGCAATTGGGTCTGCTCTGAATTTACAAAATCCATGCAACAATTCATTTGACTTCAGGCTCCCTCCCCTGGAAAGCAGTGTATATCTGAGTATTCTTGTGAAAGCCAAAACACAGCTTGAATTCTGGAGATGTGCAAGGAAGGACAAGGAAGAGCAGCTACCTACTGTAGCCAAACACCGGTCCCAGTACATCAGTACCTGTTTGTAGAATTAAATCGAATGCTGCGGACGTAGCTAGAGGTTTCCAGCAGGTATGGGGAACCAAGCCATTCTCACCAGCTGGCAGCACATCCAGGCCTTCCTGGAGGACTACACAGCACAGTGACTCATCCTTTGTCCTTCTCACGCATCAGAGAGAAAACAGAGGTCCTCAGATAAAATTGCCGTCAATCCCTGCCCACTCCCAAACTAGCCCCAGTTGGTGCCCAGTTCTTCCCCCTCCTGACTCAAAACAGGAATCATTCCTATTTCCATCTAATGCTGATTCTGGAGAATGTCTAATTGTCTGTTAGGACATGAAGTAAGTGTCTCCGTTTCTCTGACTCCTTGGCTGATTCAACATCTGTCACATCTGTCACTCCACCTTTGTGCTCCTCTGTTTTTGGCTCTGCTTTCCCGGTTCTGTGTCTCTAGACACATGTCTGTCTCCCACTGGACTGTAAGCTTCTCAAGCATGGAGACTGTGCCTTATTTGTGCTTACCTTCAGAACATACCATACTGCTTGCGTGTGATTGCACTCCTTACAGGGCTGTAGAATGTGTGACCGAATGTCACATGCTTCGAGGAAATTAATATGGGAACATTCCATAAAGTAGGTAGAAGAATGAAAAAAATTTGTCGATGGGGATAACTGTGAGAAAACTATTGTAATCATTTAGTTGCTAGGCAAAGAGCACTGGACTAGCCAATTGTGGCAAGGAGAAGGACTGTGCTCAGGCTCGTAAGGAGGAAATTGGAATCAGAGAAGATTCCTGGTTGGCAAGCCATTGTCAGATCTTTACAGGGGCACCTGGGTGGCTCCGTCGGTTGAACGCCTGACTCTTGATTTTGGCTCAGGTCATGATCTCCCAGCTTATGAGATGGAGCCCTGTGTCAGGCTCCATGCTGATAGCACAGACCCTGCTTGGGATTCTCTCTCCTCCTCTCTGTGCCCCTCCCCCTGCTCATGCTCTCTCTCAAAATAAATAAACATTTAAAATAAATAAAAATCTTTATAATATTCATTCATTCATTAAGTATGCAGTGCCCCTTCTCATGCCAGGCACTAATTTTCGGGCCTGGAGATACAGAGATAAAACAAAATAAGAATATAAACTCAGAAGAATCAGATTTAAGTACTGCAGTCAATTGTTTTAAGCTTGCCAAGTTTGACAGGTATTGGCAGTTGGAAATCTAGGACTGGAGCTTTGGAGAGAGTTCAGATATTGAGATAAATATTTAGGAAAATATTATGCAAAGGGAATAGTTACTTTAGGATTCCCAAGGGTAATTATTGCGGGAAGGATTAAGAAGAAGATATAGTCTTGTGAGATCTTTGAAATATATATTTGGAAACATAAAGAAAACATCCTACAAACACTTGAGCAAGAGAAACAGAGGTTACCTCTTTTGAGGGAGCACCAGTTAAGACACATTAAGGCAGAAGCTGAGCTAGTCATCAGGACTAGTCACACATATTCTGGTCTTCCCTTCCTTCTGGAAACATGATAGGATTATCTGTCCTTAATCCTCTTTGAATTAGGTGAGACAGTATGACTTGCACCCTGAGTGTAGTATGCCTGACTCCCAGCTGGAAACTTTAAGAGACAGAACACAGTTTGCCAAGTGTCCTTCTCTCCTATGTCCTCATTAAAGAATATATTTAGATGAAGCCATCTATTAGGCTGCGTCCCTGAATGACCACGTGAGCAAAGCCACCTTACTGATCCGTGCTGTACTTGTAGCATGAGTGAAAAATAAACCTTTGTTGTGTTAAGCCACTTAGCTTTAAGGGTTGTTTGTTACTGCAGCATTACCCAAGTGATCCTGACTGATACATAGGCTAAACTGCTATAATTAAGAACTCAAAAATCTGTATGCCACATAGTCCTTCATGGTCACAGGTTCCTTCCGTTTTATAGCCTTCCCAACCTCCTTGTGTGTTTCCTCATTCTCATGGTCAAAAGTTGTTCACCAGCTCCACATTCACACTCCAGCCCCATGAAAGGAATGAAGGGCAATCAACTTATTTTTAAGGAAGTGACATTAAAGTTGCACATATCACTCTTCCACACATTCCATTCATGAAAGCCTGGTCACAGAGCCACACCTAACAGCAGGGGTGGCTGGTAAAAGTAGTAACCAGCAGTTATGCACCCTACTAAATCTGGAGTGAGATCAATTCTTTAAAAAGAAGAAAATGGGTGGATACTGGTGGCAATTTACAGTGGCTGCCATAGGGTTCATGGCATGTCCAAGGAGCTAACATAAACGTAGTATAGCTATGGCTGGAGAATATAGTGAGATAGAGAGGGTGGCTCAAGGAGAGGTGGCAGGAAAAAAAAAAGAAGAGATGGCAGAGATAAGTGAGGTCAAGATCAAGGAGGGCCTTCCAAGATTTATTTAAAAGTAATGGAAATCCACTGAAGAGTTTTAAGTGTGGGAGCAACACAGTCAGATTTGCATTTTAGAAGATTCTTCTGTTTGCAGGAGGGAGGTTAGATTGAAAAAGAACAATTAGGCAGCTTTTGTAGGATCTAAGTAAGTAAGAGCTGGTAGTCACTTAACTCCATAGCAGAAGCTCTGGGGACAGGGAGAGGAAGATGAATTCCATTGTTATGTAGAATCCAGAATCAAGAATACTGAAAGGTGTGGTGAGAGCTATGAGGGCTGAGGGAAACCAGAGGGTTAAATATTTTCCCAGATTTTCTGGCTTTAGGATTGGATGGATAGTGCTATCAAATCCTGGAGGGAAAATTCTGGCAGAGAATCACGTTCACCGGGAAAGAAACAAGAGTCATTTTGATCACATTGTGTTTAAAGTGCCTGTGGGGTGTCCAAATGGAGATATTTGGCAGTTAGTTATATGTCTATGGTCTTGAGTCCAAGTGAGGGATCTAGGATAGATCTGAAGGATTGGGAATTGTTAATGTATGGATAATAATTAAATCCAAGGAAATGGCCAAAATGGCCTGGAGAAAGTGGGTTGGGAAGAAAAGGGGAGCTCTGAAGAGCATCAGCATTTGAGGAATGGGAAGAGAGGGAGGGGCCTAACATCATAATTGAGAAGAAAGTGCCGGAGGGAAGACGGAAGAATCAGGAGATACATGGCTTCATGGGCGCTGCAGGAAGCAAGAGTTTCAAGGAGAAAGTGAGCAAAAGTCTAAAATGTAATGAGAAATAAAGCAAAACAAGACCAGAAAACAGTTTAGATAAAGTATAGTCCAAACAGTACAAGGCAGAAAGCAAATGAAACTTCAAATCATTAAAAAAAAAAA
Source organism: Panthera tigris (assembly GCF_018350195.1). Lineage (NCBI taxonomy): Eukaryota > Metazoa > Chordata > Mammalia > Carnivora > Felidae > Panthera > Panthera tigris. The sequence goes on from NC_056664.1 coordinate 117,820,541, forward strand.
AAAAGAAGAAGAAGAAACATGCAATAAAACGATTGAGGTGAGATCAAATAGAACAGCTATGTCATAAAAGGAAAAGGGCAAAGCAAAGATTTTCAGATTATTTTTTAAATTAAAATTCAACTATGTGCTGCTTACGTGATGCTTGACAGAAAACACGATATCACTAACAGTTTTTGATGGAATAAGCAAATACCACTGAGAGAATCTGAATACTATGATTAATAAATACTACAGAATGGCTAATTCCACAAAGAAGCCATTCCAGGTTCAGGAAATCATACAATGATTAAATCTGAAAGCCCGAAAGATGAAAAATGTTCTGAAAACATCATCAGGGTAAACTCAAAAGCACTTAAAAGCAACAACAACAATAAATCACTCAGCCTAGGTGGGTGAGGTGGCAGTGGTGGTGGCTAGGTGGCTGGGCAGGCGGGTTCAGGCGTTGGGGCCAACTGCTGCCAGGATCCTGCTGGAGGCAAACAAGTGCATCATTGAGGAGATGCTGGCACTCAATTTGAGAATGCAGCCCCTCACAGCAAACCAGAAGCAGCAGTCACATGTGCAGATTTCGATGGAGTCTGCTATAGTATTTCAAATCCTAATGGAGACAAAACAAAAGTGATGGTCAGTATTTCTTTGAAATTCAGCAAGGATTTGAGGCACATAGTGCTGATGAGTTATTAAAGAGAGTGTATGGGAGCTTCTTGGTAAATCCTGAGTCAAGATACAATATCTTTTTTGCTATTGTGACTTTGGAAATCTGCCGGCATCCAAGATTCCACTGTGCATCAGGTTGGCATGTTGAAATGAAATTGTTTTGCCTCTGTCTTTGAGAAATACTTCCAGTTCCAAGAAGAGGATAAAGAAGGAGAGAACAGGGCAGGTATCCATGTAGGGACGATGAGACCATGTATGCCGAGTCTTAAAAAGACAGAGTCACAGTCATCTTCAGCATAGTGCTTACGGATGTTGATGATGCGGCCATTGGAAAAGTGTTCATGCAGGACTTTGAAGAAGGAGGCAGAGCCAGCCATACAACCCTACAGGTCCTCTTTAGCCACAGGGAACCTCCTCTCGAGCTGAAAGACAGATGCTATCATGGGTGACAACACTGGCTATCTTAGCTTCATGCTGTTCCCTCACTACACCAATGCCAGTCTTAAGACAACACCATGTTCTGGGTGATTCCCACGTTCCGGGACTATTTGCACTACCACATCAAGGACTTTCAGGCCCATATTCACACAAGTATGCAGGCAAACACATTCCTCAAGGTGCTAAATCATGCATGCCCAGGTGCCAAGAAAAAAGAAATGAAAACAATCACTGGGAAGATGTTTTCATCCAGCTAACTCTTGGGAACAGGATGAGGAAGTGGCTGGCAACTGAAGGCTGGAACACTTGCTACCAGATAATGTAGCTTTAAAAGTAATGGAACACCTCTTCGGGTTCTTAAGGGATTCTCCATTTTGGTTCCATTTTGTACATGTTTGGAAAATAATCTGCAGAAACAAGCTGTGCTTGCAAGGAATTCGTAGTTCTCAGGAATTAAAAAAAGGAAAAAGAAAAGCTGTGGGGTGGGGCGTGTGGGTGGCTCAGTTGATGAAGCATCTGACTCTTGATTTCAGCTCAGGTCATGATCTTGTGGTTCATGAAATCAAACCCCAAGTCAGGCTCTGTGCTGACAGTGCAGAACTTGCTTGGAATTCTCTCCCTCTCTCTCTCTACCCCTCCCACATGTTTTTAGGGGTCATTTTTAATGATCTCTGATGACCAAACCAGACTTTGGAACATTCTCTGTCCTCCTTCTGACTCTACTTGTGGTGAGTCCATGTTCATTATAATCTCAAAGGAGAAATAAAACTTTGTAAAAAAAAAAAAAAAAGCAAAAACGACAAGAAACCAATCTTACTCTGAGCATTTTGGTAACTTTTTTTGTGTATGTACTTAGCTATACTTTAAGTAGTTGCTTTGTATGAGATGGTTAAAAAGGCCAAAGATAAAGGTGTTTGGTTTTTTTTTTTTCCTTTTTTTGTCAGTGAAGTTGCTATTTATTTATTTATTTTTCTGCCCTGTTTCATATATGCGTGAAACAGTGTTGTCCAACGATAAACTAGAATTTTATTTTTCTGAATTGTTCTAAAAAAAGCAATTAACTGAAATGAATTATAGATTGAAATGTAAAATGCAAAACTATAAAACTTCTAAGAGGCAACATAGGAGATAATCTAGGTGATCTTGGGCTTGGCAATAATGTTTTAGATACACCACCAAAAGCATAATCCATGAAAGAAAAAATTAATAAGTCAGGTTTTATTAAAATTAAAAGGTTCTGTTCTGTGAAAGGCTAGCTAAGAGAATGAAACAAAAAGCTTCAGACTAGAAGAAAGTCTTTACAAAACATATCTGATAATATACAAGGAATTCTTAAAACTCGATAAAAAGAAAACAAAAATCCGATTAAAAAGTGAAGAGAAGAGGGCATCTGGGTGATTCAGTTGGTTGGTGTCCAACTCTTGATTTTGGCTCATGTCATGATCTCACAGTTCTTGGGTTCGAGCCCTGCATGTAACACCACACTGAGCCCTACATCAAACCCTGCATTGGGCTCTGTGCTGGCGTTGGCCGTGCAGAGCCTGCTTGGGATTCTCTCTCTCTCTCTCTCGCTCTCGCTCTCGCTCTCGCTCTCTCTCTGCCCCTCCCCCACTTGTACTCTCTTTCTCAAAATAAATAGGTAAACTTTAAAAAAGAAAGAAAGACAAATTCAAAATCAATATTAACAGGTCTGTCTCATGTCACGAAAAAAATCCCCAACAAAGTACTCTCAGAGGCTAAAATTTAATTAATGTACCTTCTTGTTAGATATTTTTGGTACTTGTAAAATGTACCCTTAGTTAACTGAAAGAGTTGTATTCTCAAAACAATACAAGTCATTTTCCAAAAATTATAGCTTTTACTTTGGAAACATTGAGCTTTAGCTCTTATTTCTAATAGTACTATAAATAGCAGGGCCAGGCTCTGTTAAGATAATTACTGTTGTGTGACAATGAATCATGTTGCCTGCACATGGAAGAATGCTTATTGTTTTGCTCTTTATGCATTCAGCTCATCAGAAAGTGATTTCAAGTGCTTTGGGTTCAGGGGGCCAGGGAACACTCCTTATAATCCCAGTAAACATTGTTATCAGACACAGGTGAAGAATGTTCCCACAGGTCCCATACTGATAAGGAGCTAGTTCTCTATTAAAATCAATAACTAGGGTTATATTTGAATTCAAAGAGCTTAGTTCATAGCAGTACTTAATACTAGGCCATGGCATCAAAGGCTGAATAAAGATCAGCAAAAATGGGGGCGCCTGGGTGGCTTGGTCGGTTGAGCGTCCGACTTCGGCTCAGGTCATGATCTCATGGTCCGTGTTGGGCTCTGTGCTGACAGCTCAGAGCCTGGAGCCTGTTTCAGATTCTGTGTCTCCCTCTCTTTCTGCCCCTCCCCTGTTCATGCTGTGTCTCTCTCTGTTTCAAAAATAAATAAACGTTAAAAAAAAATTAAAAAACTAAAAAAAAAAAAAGATCAGCAAAAATGAACAAACTTGCTCCTTTAGCAGAATTTCTATGAGGTGCTCCTAACAGAATAGCCACAGCTATTAGTTTAAGCCCAGATATACAATTTATTAAGGAGGAAATTGATGCAAACTTTACCTTGAATGCCCAATGTGCTATTAAATTAAAATTTAATTAAAATTAAATTAAAATTAAGTTAAAATATGGGGGTGTAGAGGTTTACTTATTTTTTTAAAAACAGCCTAGATTGTACTATGTCCAAGCAAATAATGGTATTGTTAGACAGTAGATTATGTTCTTTTTAAAGAATGTTTATTTATTCATTTTGAGAGAGAGAGAGAGAGAGAGCGCAAGCATGAGCGAGTGGGGAAGGGGCAGAAAGAGAGGGAGAGAGAAAATCCCAAGCAACAAATCTGACAGTGCGGAGCCTGACATGGGGCTTGATCTAAGGAATCCTGAGATCATGACCTGAGCCAAAACCAAGAGTTGGACGCTTAACTGATTGAGCCATCCAGGTGCCCTTAGATGTATGTTCTTAAAAAGGTCTGGAGGCAGAAAATGCTTCCTGGGCACTTAATTTTTCTGGAGGTTGCCATACCAACTTGGGAGAATTTCTGAATCTAGTCAGAAGGAAACCTTAGATATTTAAAAACATTTTTCAGCATTTCATGACTGTTAGACAGTAAACAGACTCATCAAATATCATTTCCATTTGAATTCAACCTCCCTCAGTTGAGTCAGCCTGGAATTTTGACCTGAAAAATAGCTGAAAATATTTTATAAGCTTTGGATGTATGACAAGTGACAGCAAGAGCCATGTTTATTGTCAGCACCATGAAGGCTGGCACTTACTGTCCACGGGGCTGGCACCAGGCTGAACACCTTGCACACTTTTGTCATTCAATCCTCAAATCACTGTGTGGTCAGGGCTATTGTTAGCCTTACTTTAAAGATAAAGTGGAGAGCCTTAGAGGTTGAATATTTCACTCCTGAATCCAGAGCCTGGCATTTTCACCAATTCTATCAATGAACAAATGTAAAATGTACATCTGAGCAAGATGATAGAAAAATGGGAGACCTGGAGAAATTTATCTTTTATTAGTCCTGTGGAAGCATAGTTGACTCCTTTGAAGGAGATCAAAGGTCAAAGGAGTGGTTTGGAAGAACTGACACATTCTTCTCTTTTTTTTTTTTCTTCCAGATTTCCCATGTATGTCTGACCATGAGCAATCAGTTAACACCCAGCTCCTTACGGAGCTCTATTTAGATCCTCATCGATTACTACCATTCCTTTGTTTTTCTAGCCGTTTGTCTACCAAACAATTCAGCAAACACATTGGATTCCCACTCTCAGTGAAGGATCAATAGATAAACAAGGCAGGATGCCTGTGTACTTGGGAGATACTACATACCTAGTAAGGTAAGTGATACATTTAAAAACAATCTATTGGTGGTGCAGTGCTTTCTCCTTCCTAAACATGCTTAGTGTTCATTTGGGGTTCATATACACCTTGTGATAGATCTTGGTGTTTACATTTTCAAGTGTGTGCACCTCTTACTCTCTTAGATGCTATAAACCACTTCATGTTTAAACAAGGTGATGCTTTACTCCAGAAGATGCTTTCTCCAAAACTAATCATCTTCTCAGACCTGACTAATGTGGCATCATATTTACAGATATTTATAGCAAAGTCTAGAAATGAAAAGAATTTATTCTAGGAATTAAAAAAGCATCAGCTTTTGATAGTTGCAATACTTAACACTATATGACCAAGAGACAACCACAAATCCAAAATATTACATTAAAACATATCAATTTGTACCAAATTACAAATCTAAACTAACGTAATAATTTCATTGTATGTGTGAGAAAGTGAACAGATATTTTTGTCTCAAGAATTACTAGAATAATTTACAAGTGACATTTTACAAATAGGACAGGTGTATGGATTTTTACTATTACACAGTTAGAAATTTCAGATCCTTACCAATCAGCATTTACTTTTGTATGAAACTGTCCTAAGGAGAAAATCAAATATGGCAACAAAAAAATTAAGTATAAGCATGTTCAACATAGTATTATTTATATATTACTAAAAAAACCCCACAAACTTTGGGATAAAACCAAAATAACCATCAAGAGAAGAATGGACTATTAGGTAGGCATACAAAATGTTTTCATGAAATAGTTAATAATATGGAAAATGTTTAGTTAAGAAGAAAAGATAAGGACTACCAGACAACCATGATAATGATCTCAATTCTGTAATAACCATGCCCCCCTCCCACCTGAGCTGAGCAGCTATATTTATTTTCTGTGGCTATGACTCATTATTATCCATTGAATTTAGGATTAGGGTTGAGATAGAAAAATTCTCTTCTCTGCTGGTCACAAATGTAGCAATGTGCATATGGAGGTAGAGAGAGAGAATAAGAGAGAGAGAGAGACAGAGACAAAGACACTAGTAGAAGCCTGGATTCCTGATGGCTTCAGGTGCTGTATCTGGGTCCTTACTGGTACCACTTCAGTTCTTTAGATTTCCATTTAGGCTGATGTCTTTGCCTTGAAAAATTACTCACATTACATACAATTAGATAAGTAAAGAAAATGTATACATTTCATCTTGAAAATAGACCTCATATTCCTTATAAGCTCCCTTGGGTATTGGGAAAACTGTATTTTAGGCATACCCAGTAAATGCAGTGTAATCCAATTATAGCTGGTGCACAGGGGTGCAAGAACACCTGGCTCCAGGTGTCCCAAACAGACCAGGTTGGGCCACTCGCATCTGACAAAGTCCAAAGGCAGACAGATGAGTGGTGGTAACACAAGAAAAAAGTTTATTTCAGTGAGGCCAACACCAGGATGACAGCGGACTAGTGTCTCAGACTTTCTCCAAAGTGCCAAAAATACTACCAGGTTCATATAAGGAAAGTGTGGGACGAAGGTGGGTGGGTGCGTGCAGGTAGACAGTGAACGTTTACTCCATCATTGTCTTGGAGTAAATCATGGGCAGGGTCTTGCTGGCTCTGGGCAGTCCTTGTTGCCTAAGGGGGCAGTTTCTGTTCCTATCAGGGGATGCTTTGCCCTCAGAGTCTTCTGCCTGAGGGAAGTGACGGCAGAAAAGAAGAACCCAACTAAAAAGTTTGAGGTCAAAATGGAGGCAGCCGAAGTCCTCTTTCAAAATGATTTAAAGAGTCTCTGCAGATAACTCATAAACTATGGATGACTTAGTATTTTATATTTTGGATTAGCTCCCACTCACTGTTTTCTCCAAAATGCTGTCTGAGAATTTAGAGGGCTTATGGCAATTCAGGGTCCTTCTGGCATCCACTGCTGAAACATGAAGCTAATTTAGCTCCGTCTGTTCTGTCTGGTTTAGTTAACCTGGTAAGCCCTACCTACCAATCCATATCTTCTTCAGCTTTGTTCTTGCTGTGGTCCTCTGATATTTGTGTCTCTTATTCTAGTGGTACATTCCTTAGTTTCAGGGTCTCTTCGTCCTAAAGATGGTGATCTCTTCCACCAAACATCTAACCAACTGCTGGCTCATTTCTGAATAGCCTTTGGGTGCATTCAGGAGAAATTGTGGGATCCCATTCTATACCACATAGAAACTGAGGATGGCTTGAGAGAGCCAAATGCAGGCCCACTCTACTTATCTCAGTAGGTGATGGGGGTCACCTGTGAGATGACCTCTCCTATACTCTCAAATGGAAAGTGGGCAATGGTCCCTGCCCTCGAGTCCTCTCTCCTGGCTCCTCCTCCTAAGACTTTGGCCATGGAGGAAGCATAACAGTATGTCTCACCATGGACTTGCTTTCCTTTTCCTTTCTTCTTCTTCTCACAAGTTACCAGAATCAGAAAGCGTGGGCTATCTGCCCTTCCTTCTTTCCAACATCCTTTTATGTCATGTACTATGCCTTCTACTGGTCCTAATCAACCTCTTCCCTTCCCTGGGACTGTGGTTGCTGATGGGACCTGAGGTGAAGGAGAAATCAGTCTCCTGATAAAGGAAGTATCAGGATCAAAAGATATATATAAGAATGAATGAAGTGAGTTCTTATTGCTGGAGAACCAAAAGACTAAGATACCAGGATACACAACAGTATCCAGAAGATTATTGTAGATCTGTAAAGACACACACACACACACACACACACACTCCAAGACCCTTTAGATCACTAGCTCTGCTTTATTTAGATTTGAAATATGGCTGTGCTCCTTGTTAACTAGAGTCTTTGTTATAAGAAGTTCAATAAAAATAGCATAAGGTGAAGCTTCTCAGTGCTTTGAAATGTGCATTTCTTCTTCCGAGACCGCTTCACATCAGTCTTGGCTAGGCTTTCTGCCAGTGTTTTGTTGCAATTACTTGACTCCTGTAGATTAGATAATGACCTCAGCTTCTTCACTGAAGAGAGACAAAAGATTCAAAAATATGCTCTGAAAGATCTTTATAGCTACATTGCTTTGTGATCCTACAAAGGCTGAATCTGGGGGAAAGTGGGAGAAAGGAGAAAATCGTCTTTCAATTCTCACTTTCATCTTCTCTACAGTTTTTTTTTTTTTCTGAATGAATCTGGTCAACCTTCATCTAACTTGGAAGAACTTTAAATGCTTTTCTCAGTTTTTCTTCCCAGTCCTGTCGCATTAAGGGAGTTATTTAACCCCTCAAGTGTAAAACGATGATTATAATAGTGTGTATGGCAAAGGTTGATGTGAAGGTTTGAACAGAAATAGAAAAGCCTTTAAAATCCCAGAGGGACTCCAGACAGCAATGGTCCCAGGACTGTTTGGGCAGGGTTTCTTGCTAGAATCCCCAAACCAGACCTTGTAGGAGTTCCTCACTTTGCTTGCTTTATGGGTTTTTTTTTTTAACTTTTATAATGTTTATTTATTTTTGAGAGAGAGAGAGAGCTGAGAAGGGGCAGAGACAGAGGGAGACACAAAATCTGAAGCAGGCTCCAGGCTCTGAGCTGTCAGCACAGAGCCAGACGCAGGGCTCAAACCCATGAACTGTGAGATCATGACCTGAGCCAAAGTCCGGCGCTCAACCGACTGAGCCACCCAGGCGCCCATGCTTTATGAGTTTCTTAAATAATCTTCCCTGATCAGGAAGTTGAGTATGGTGAGATGAAAAGGTTTAAAATCGGTTGATCAGTGTCCTGAGAAGCATGAGTTAGGAAAGGGAGAAGATTTGAATTGGGATATGGAGGACAACCTCCTTCCAGGGTTCTCACCAGTGTTTTGAGCTAGAGCAAGTCACATGGCCTCCCTGAGCTCTAGTTCCTAAGTGCAAACAGTAATCCTGCTCTTCCTGGGAAGATCGTTGCAAGGGAATAGACAGAAAACAAAACAAAACAAAAACAAACAAAAACACAATAAAACAACCCCCCCCCACCCCCCGATCACCTGAATGGTGAATGAACATGTCAGGCACTAACGAACTGCACTAATAAGTATGGAAATACACAGGAAAACAACAAGGTATGATTCCAATTGCAAAGATTTTGAAGTATGACTATACTGAATCCTGGTCAATAAATGAGGAGATAGGAATTTATAGTCACTGTTACAGAGTTTCATTGACATGATTCCTATGGGAATAAATTTGTTTATATTTAGGAAATATAAAAATGTATCCTCTTACAACCTAAAAATTCTACTTCATGTGTATTCTAGAAATATCTTTTATGTACAAACACAAAGAAACCTGTATGAGGATATTCATTTGAATACTTCTCATAATAACAAAAATTGGAAACTCCAAATATATGGAAAGGAGGATAGATAAATATTCATATAACTAAATACTACACAGCAGGTAGAAGGAATGAATGCGATTATATATAGTATCTATAAAATAATGTACTTTGACATGGATAAATTTTTTTAAGTATTTTTTTAAAACGTAGTTTTGAGAAAGAGAGAAAGCACAAGTGGGAGCAGAAAGAGGGAAGGAGAGAGAATCCCAAGCAGGATCTGCACTTTCAGCCCAGAGCCCAAAGTGGGGCTTGAACCCACAAACTGTGAGATCATGACCTGAGCCGAAGTCGGATACTTACGCAACTGAGCCACCCAGGTGCCCCCAACACGGATAAATTTTAAAAACCTAAAGTTATTGTCCAACTATAGGCATAAAGTACTATTTACGTAAGTTAGAAATACTATTTCTTACAAAACAATACTATATTTTATTTATACTATTAATGGATATATATATATACACACATATGTGTATAAACTAAAACGTATATACATGTACACACAGATACACACACACAGCTGAAAAACGGACTGCGAATACATACATACAAATGAAACGATAATGGTAATGGTTGGCTCTGGGGAGAAAGAGGGTAAAGAGACTGGAAATGGGGATAAAGCAGATTTCAAGTATATTGTAATGTTTTCTTTCTTTGATAAGAAAGAAAAGCAAATACGAGCATATGTTAACAGTTCTCAATTCTGTACTTGGCCGCATTTTTAATTTTCTTAAAATAAAGATTATCATTATTCTTGACTCATACTTAGTAGTCATTATTATGACTTCGAACAGATTTATGAAATCAAAGAAAAATAATTCAAATGAACCCCGCATTTATGTAATTAATTTATAGAAGCAACTTAAATTCAATCTCAAAGGCTTCCCACTGTCAGATTTTTAGGAAGGAGAAACAAGAAGGAAGGCACAGGAACAGGTGGGGGCACTGGCCGTTCCCCACGATGATGTCACAAAGAGCACAGGCCCAAGCTCCCCCCATGCTTCTTTTACAGACTTAAAACTGCTTATTCTATTCCTTTGTGATGTCTTTTAGCCCTCCTTTCTCTTTCAAGACCACTTTGGATGATCACATTAAAGTGACCTTATCTGGATAAAGATGCTGAGTTGGGAGGGGGGTGCCCAGATTGGCTTTGCACCCCACACATCCTTGGATATAGACTGAAAAACCATCTACTCTGCCGCCCCAGCTAAACAAACCTCATATTTATTTTCTTACGAAATAAGCTTGCAGTACTCCCTAGTTTACATATTTGTCAGCCATTCTGCAGAGTTTGAATGGCATCACTCAAGGATTTGTTATTAAATGAGAGAAATATTGAGGCTAAGCATAAAAGAAAAATAGCAATTTCAATAGGTCAGTCATCACCCTTATTAGACCATGGGGCTTTCCAAAGTGAATTTTCAACCAGAGCTGTCTTTTTAAAAACATGTTTATTTATTTATTTTGAGAGAGAGTACAAGCAGGGGAGGGGCAGAGCCTGATGCAGAGCTCCATCTCAGGAACCATGAGACCCTGACCTGTGAGCTGAAATTAAGAGTCAAATGCTTAACTGTGAGATCATAACCTGAGCCGAAGTCAAGAGTCAGATGCTTAACTGACTGAGCCATGAGGCACCCATGGTCAAAGATGTCTTTTAGTCCATCAATTATTAAGTAGATCAAGGAAAGGAGAGAGGTCAACATTCCAGAGGAGTAGGTGGACCTGAAGTTTCCTCGTCCCTCAAACACAGCAGTGTTGAGGACAGAGGCCTTGGAATTCCAAGAGTCTGGGCTACAGAGTGACAGAGACGTCTCCTGGGGCCCACGGAGACGACTTGGTAGGCCATGGGTGCGTGATTGCGAGCTGGGAGAGATAAAACGGGTGGCGTGGGCACAGAGAGGAGGGATGCCCTTCTGCAGAGAGATGAAAGGAAGAGAAAGAGAGGCTGTGGAGTGTAGCATTGAATTTGGAGAAGAGAAAAACCACGGACCGGGGATCGGAAAGAAAGGAGAAAGATCCAATTTCTAACTGCGGGGCTTTCTCTGGACTGGGGCCGGCAGCCCTGTTCATGTGCCTGGGAAGGAGGGGAGCCAGCCCCGGGCTCCGTAATTAGTTCAGAGGTGCAGTCCGCAGTGGGAAAAAGCAACCCTTTCCCTTGAGTGCTGTGGGATGAAGGCATATGGCCGTTCCAAGGACAAAGAACCCTGCTTACACCCGCCAGTCAGAGGCCCTTTATCGGTGGGGCAGAGCAGCACTTCCCCAGAACCAGGGCGCACGGAGAGGGACCCTATAAGACATAGGGGTTTGAATCCCAGCTGAGTGCCTGGGAAGCATGGGAGACTGGAATGAGAGAGAGAAAAAATAAATAAATAAATAAATAAATAAAAAAGGCCTGCTCGCTCCTGTGCAGCACTGTGAGGAAGGCCTGAACAGAGTGGGCTGGGACACCCTGTCTGGGGAGGAGAGACTGAGGTGTCATCATTTTTCTCCCAATCACCAACAAGGTGGATTTCAGGGAAAGGACAAGGGGCCCGCAGTGGAGGCGGGACGCGCCTACACCAAACCAAGCCCTTCTGAGCCTGGTAATTGTGTATCTACAGGAACTAGATTGACACTGACCAACCGGACAGCCCCTCCTGCAGGTCAGAGCAGCCACCGGTTCCAAGGCTTTGCATATATATTATATATATGTATGTATGTATGTGTATATATATATATATATATGCAAATATAATATATATGCAAATATAATATATATGCAAATATAATATATATGCAAATATAATATATATATGCAAATATAATATATATATATTGCTTCTTTTTCCTCTTATTTCTTCCCTTCTCTAGTCTGGTTATTCTGGTTGTTGGTTTGTTTAAGCAAACATATTTAATCTATTCTCTTTACCCCTGTTCTGTATCTCCTTCTTCTTTATTTTCCTCTCTCTCTTTCTCTCTCTCTGGATTAAGCCACATGGCATCTCTGACAGGTCAATATTCTTTTCTTTTGTTTTTCCCTGCCCCTGTTATTTCTCTCTTTGTATGGGATAAGGCTTCTTCCACCACCACCACCACCTCCCCACCTTTAAATTTTTTTTTTCCCCAGGGTTGCTTCAACAAATAAATCAAAGTACACCTGACGGAGGGTCCAAACAACCACTATGAGTAAGGAGACAAAGCCACCAGAGACAAAACAACAGAGAGCATGTTACACACTCCATAAACAACTCCTGAAGGGCCAGGCCTGGGACAGTCTATGACCTCTTTTTAATATAGTATTGCTCACAGGTGCAGGACACATAACAAGCTTTTAAAACACATAAGGGACAGAAAACTAGCCAAAATGATGAAACGAAAGAATTCTCTTCAAAAGAATTTCCAGGAAGAAATGACAGCTAAAAAATTGCTCAAAATAGATATAAAAATATATCTGATCAAGAATAGTATAATAGTCATAAGATTAATTGCTGGGCTTGATTAAACCATAGAAGACAGCAAAGAATCTACTACTGCAGAGGTCAAGGAACTAAAAAATAGTCGTGACGAATTAAGAAATGTTGTAAGTGAGGTGCAAAATAAACTAGATGTGGTGACAGTGAGGATGGAAGAGGCAGAGGGGAGAATAAGTGAAACAGAAGATAAAATTATGGAAAATGATGAAGCCTAGAAAAAGAGAGATAAAAAAATACTAGCCTATGAGGGGAGAATTAGAGAACTAAGTGATTCAATGAAAATAATAATATCTGTATCATAGGTGTTCCAGAAGAAGAAGAGAGAGAAAGGGGCAGAAGGCTTACTTGAATAAATTGTAACTGAAAACTTCCCTAATCTGGGGAAGGAAGCAGACATCCAAATCCAAGAAGGCACAGAGAACTACCTTTAGACGTGACAGGAATGGGTCTTCTCAACGGCATATCATAGTGAAACTGGAAAAATACAAAGACAAAGAGAGAATTCTGAAAGCAGCTAGAGACAAACAGGCCTTAACCTACAAGGGTAAACACATAAGGGTAGTAGCAGACCTGTCCACTGGCACTTGGCAGGCCAGAAGGGAGTGGCAGTAAATATTCAATGTGCTGAATAGGAAAAATATGCAGCCAAGACTCCTTTATCCAGCAAGGCTGTCATTCAGAATAGAAGGAGAGATAAAGGCTTTCCCAGAAAAACAGAAACTGAAAGAGTTCATGACCACTAAACCAGCCCTGCAAGAGAGCCTAAGGGGGACCCTGTGAGTGGAATGCTGCAAAGACTACAAAGGAGCAGAGACATCACCACAAGCATGAAATATACAGATAACACAATGACACTAAATCCATATCTTTCAATAATAATGTTGAATTTAAATGGACTAAATGCTCCAATCAAAAGACATAGCATATCAGAATGGATAAAAAACCAAGATCCATCGTTATGCTGTCTATAAGACACCCATTTTTAGACCTGAGAACACCTTCAGATTGAAAGTGCAGGGATTGAGAACCATCTATCATGCTACTGGAAGTCAAAAGAAAGCTGGAGTAGCCATACTTCTATCAGAAAACTAGATTTTAAACTAAAGGCTGTAACAAGAGATGAAGAAGGGCATTGTATCATAATTATAGGGTCTATCCATCAAGAAGAGCTAACAATTGTAAATGTTTATGCCTCCAATTTGAAAGAACCTAGATATATACATCAGTTAATCACAAATATAAACAATCTTGTTGATAAGAATATAGTAATTCCAGATGACTTTAATACTCCACTTATAGCAATGGACAGATCATCTAGGCATAAAGTCAATAAAGAAACAATTGCCCTGAATGATACATGGACCCAATGGACTTGACAGATATATTCAGAACTTTCCATCCAAAAGCAGCAGAATACACATTCTTCTTGAGTGCACATAGAACATTCTCCAAGATAGATCACACACTGGGTCACAAAACAGCCCTCAATAAATCTAAAAGAATTTAGATTATACCATGCACATTTTCAGATCACAATGCTATGAAACTTGAAATCAACCACAGGAAACCTCCAAATGCATGGAGGTTAAAGAACATCCTACTAAAGAATGAATGGGTCAACCAGGCAATTAAAGAAGAAATTAAAAAATATATGGAAGTGAATGAAAATGAAAGCATGACAGTCCAAACCCTGTGGGATGCAGTCCTAAGAGGAAATACATTGCAATCCAGGCCAATCTCAAGAAACAAGAAAAATCCCAAATACAAAATCTAATAGCACACCTAAAGGAACTAGAAGAAGAATGGTAAAGTAACCTTAAGGCCAGAAGCAGAAGAGAAATAATAAAGAGTAGAGCAGAAATGAAATATAGAATCCAAAAAAACCAGTGGAACAGATCAATGAATCTAAGAGCTGGTTTTTGAAAAAATAAACAAAATTGATAAACTCCTAGCCAGACTTCTCAAAAAGAAAAGAGAGAGGGCCCAATAGATAAAATCACAAATGAAAGAGGACAGATCACAACCAACACCACAGAAATACAAATAATTATCAGAGAATACTATGAAAAATTATATGCCAGCAAACTGGACAACCTGGAAGAAATGGACAAATTCCTACACACCTACATACTACCAAAATTCAAAGGGAAAGAAGTAGAAAATTTGAACAGACCCACCAATAACTAGCAAAAAAGTTGAATCAGTTATCAAAAAGCTCCCAACAAATAAGAGTCCTGGACCAGATGGCTTCCCAGGGGAATTCTATCAGACATTTAAAGCAGAGTTAATACCTATCCTTCTCAAGTTGTTCCAAAAAATAGAAATGGAAGGAAAGCTTCTGGACTCATTCTATGAAGGCAGCACTACCTTGATTCCCAAACCAGACAGAGACCCCACAAAAAAGGAGAACCATAGGCCAATATCCTCGATGAACATGGATGTGAAAATTCTCAACAAGATACTAGCAAATTGACTTCAACAGTATGTCAAAAGAATTACTCACCATGATGAAGTAGGATTCATTCGTGAGCTGCAGGGCAGGTTCAATATTTGCAAATCAATCAGTGTGATACATCACATTAATAGAAGAAAGGATAAGAACCATATGATACTGTCAATACATGCAGAAAAAGAATTTGACAAAATATAGCATGCTTTCTTAATAAAAACCCTCAAGAAATTCTGACTAGAAGGAACATACCTTAACATTATAAAAGCCATATATGAAAATCCCACAGCTAATATCATACTCAATGGGGAAAAACTGAGAGCTTTCCCCCTGAGATCAGGAACATGACAAGGATGTCTACCCTCACCACTATTGTTGAAATTTTTAAAAATGTTTATTTATTTAAAAGAGAAAGAGAGCGAGTGAGCAAAGGCACAAGTGGAGGAGGGGCAGAAAGAGAGGGAGACACAGAATCTGAAGCAGGTTCCAGGCTCTAAGCTGTCAGCACAGAGCCGGACATGGGGCTTGAACTCATGAATCCTGAGATCATGACCAGAGCTGAAGTCAGATGCTTAACCAACTGAGCTAGATCATACCATGCACAGGCACCCTCTGACCACTGTTGTTTAACATCGTGTTGGAAGTCCTAGTCTTAGCAATCAGACAACAAAATGACATCAAAGGCATCCAAAATGGCAAAGAAGTCAAACATTCACCTTTCACAGATGACATGATACTCTACATCTAAAACCTGAAAGACTCCACCAAAAAACTGATAGAACTGATACATGAATTCAGCAAAGTTGCAGGATACAAAATCAGTGCACAGAAATTGGTTGCATTTCTATACACCAATAATGAAGTGACAGAAAGAGAAATCAAGAAATTGATCCCACTTACAATTGCACCAAGAACCATAATATACCTAAGAATAAACCAAACCAAAAATGTGAAAGGTCTGTATGCTGAAAACTATAGAAAACTTATGAAAGAAATTGAAGACACAAAGAAATGGAAAAACATTCCATTCTCATGGATTGGAAGAACAAATCCATTCTTGTGGATTGGAATGAAAAACATTCAATGCAATCCCAACCAAAATTACACAAGCATTCTTCTCAAAGCTAGAACAAACAATCCTAAAATTTGTATGGAACCACAAAAGACCCTGAATAGCCAAAGTAATGTTGAAAAAGAAAACCAAAGTGTGAGGCATCACAATCCCAGACTTTAGGTTCTACTGCCAAGCTATAATCATCAAGACAGTATGGTATTAGCACACCAATGGAATATAATAGAGAACCCAGAATTGGACCCATGAGTGTATGGCCAACTAATCTTTGACAAAGGAGGAAAGAGTATCCAATGGAAAAAAGACAGTCTCTTTAGCAAATGGTGCTGGGAGAACTGGACAGCAAGATGCAGAAGAATGAAACTGGACCACTTTCTTACACCATACACAAAAATAAACTCAAAATGGATGAAAGACCTAAATATGAATCAGCAAACCATCAAAACCCTAGAGGAGAAAACAGGCAACAACCTCTTTGACCTTAGCTGCAGCAATTTCTTGCTTGACACGTTTCCAAAGGCAAGGGAATTAAAAGCAAAAGTGAACTACTGGGACCTCATCAAGATAAAAACTTTTGCACTGCAAAGGAAACAATCAACAAAACTAAAAAGCAACTGACGGAATGGGAGAAGATATTTGCAAATGACATATCAGATAAAGGATTAGTATCCAAAATCTATAAAGAACTTATCAAGGTCAACACCCAAAAAACAAATAATCCAGTGAAGAAATGGGCAGATGACATGAATAGACACTTCTCCAAAGCAGACATCCAGGTGGCCAAGAGACACATGAGAAGGTGCTCAACATCACGCATTATCAGGGAAATACAAATCAAAGCCACATTGAGAAACCACCTCACACCAGTCACAGTGGCTAAAATTAAAACTCAGGAAACAACAGATGCTGGTGAGGATGTGGAGAAATAGGAACCCTCTTGCACTTGCCTGGGAATGCTTGCATGCAGCAATATGGATGGAACTGGAGGTTATTATGCTAAGTGAAATAAGTCAGTCAGGGAAAGATAGATATCATATGTTTTCATTCATATGTGGAATTTGAGAAAATTAACAGAAGACCATGGGGGAAGGGAAGGGGGAAAAATAGTTAGAAACAGAGAGGAAGGGAGGCAAACCATAAGAGACTCTTAAACACAGAGAACAAAATGAGGGTTGATGGGGGGGGCAGGGGAGAGGGGAAAATGGGTGATGGACATTGAGAAGGACACGTGTTGGGATGAGCACTGGGTGTTGTATGTATGTGATGAATCACGGGACTCTACCCCTAAACCAAGAGCACACTGTATACACTGTATGTTAGCCAACTTGACAATAAATTATATTGAAAAAACTAAATAGATCAAGGAAAGAGCACTAAAAAAGAGTAAGGTAAGATATTTTGAGGCATTTTAAGTTCTTGAGCTTTCTATTTTCAGTTAGGAGTGATATTAAGGGATTGGAGGAGTCTGGGGAGAAAACAAACTAAAGTCACCATGACAAGTAAAATGATGCAGGCTTCCAGACTTCCCAGAAATCACTGAACTAATGATCCAAATTAGCTGTGGCCCAAAGGGACATTTTGGAAAGAAATATCCTCGACCTATAAAGAAACAGGTAAGAGATTAAAAAATAATAATAATCAGAATAAATATTCTGTAAATAAATAAATAAATAAATAAAAAAAAAATAAATAATTGTAGTAATGGTTTCTGCATTAAGCCTTCCTTTTTTGAGTTACTCATTGATTCAGTCTTGGGGTACATTATGATTCAACTCAGCATTTCCCCCTTATTTGTCTGAGATACACACAAAAAATGAATTTCATATGTAAAAATGCTATTTCACAGTTGCCATTCACATTGCTATCAATGGTTTGAATTTTATTAATTGCATCTGTAGCATACCAGCTGCAATTACGCTCATTGCTCTTAGGAATGAAAACTGGAAGGTGTGCTACAATATTATTGGATAACTTGAATTTGTTAGAATTTTTTAGAATGTGTTTCTGAAAGAAATCATTGTCCAAAGCTGGTAGTTTATAACTTGTAACACATTACTGGTGTCACACATCAGAACTGATCATTAAAAGCCAGTTTCCATCAATAAGAGATTAGTAAAACTTGATTTAGATTTCTGATTGCCAGCCTCAGGTTTTGAAGCAAGTAAGGGAAATTTCAAAAGAGTAAGAATCATCTTACAAAGACTTGTTTGGAACTACATTCTAGAAAGAAAATGTAGCTACTAAAATAATTTTAAAAATCACGTAAAGAACTAAGATGGTTTGATGAGAAACACACTAAGCTTCTTAACACATAATCTGGAAAACATTTATGAGAGGACATAGGATGAACTAGAATTAGTAAACAGTATGGGAAAATTTTAACCTTGTTAGTAGTTCAAAAACTGCAATGAAAATAACAAGGAGCTACCCCATTTACAGCCTTGAAATTAACAATTTAAAAAAAGAGTTAAAAGAGAGATGTCCAGGTGGCCCAGTCAGTTAAATGTTTGACTTTCGCTCAGGTCATGATCTCACAGTTAGTGCCTTCGAGCCCCATATCTAGCTCCACACTGACAATGTGGAACCTGCTTGGGATTCTCTCTCTTTCCCTCCCTCTCCCCCACTTTTACTTTCTCTCTTTCAAAAGTAAATAAACCAACTTAAAAAAAAGGTTAAAAGATAATTCTCTGTGTTTAGGTGGGTGCCACAAAAGTACCATTTTCCTAGTTTACTCGAAACTTTGGGCTAGCAATTTTGCAAATAAATATTTAGAGCCTCAAAAATACTCATAACTTTGGGCCCAGTAATTAATTTGCATTAAGCCATATTTGTGTAGATGTTTATCATAATATAACTCCCCATATGGTAAAAATTAAGAATTCATATAATTAAAAATTGGTAATAAACAATTTGGATTTGTTAAATAATCTTTGGCACACTAATAATATGGTGAAGGGAAGGGAAAATTCTTTCTCTACTCTTCAAGATTCTTCCAGCTAGACTGGGAATTAAATTTACATGAAACAGATTAATAGGAGAAAAAACTCAAAGTTTTATTATGTGCACATGGAGGACCAATAATGAAATAGACCTGAAGAAACGACCAAGGCAGTCAGTTTTTATACCTTTTGAGACAAAATGACAATAAATCCATAAGGAAATTGACAGGACAAAGAAAACTTAACTTTGGGAGCTTTAATTAATAAGGAATTCTAAACAGAATTTGGGCTGGGGTAGTGAATTAGTAGAAAGTAACAAGGGCTGTTTATACAGCCTCCTTGGCCCTCAATTTCCCATCTCTGGTGATAAGAATGTCTCTTTGCCTCCTGGTACAAGAGCAACTTTCACATGGAAGAGTTATTTCCTGCTTTCAAGGGGACAAAGGAGGGTCTGTCTGAGTGTCCTTCTTGCACAGGCTATAATTAAAAAAAAAAAATCAATATGCCAAAGTGGCACACTTTGGGGCAGCCTGATCTTGGCCCCTAGAATGGTCTATGTAGCCATTAAAATGATACCTATTGAAAACTAGGTAATTAATTAAACATAATACTAAAGTAATATAAAGTGCAAAAATTATATCTACGTCTGGATAGATAAAATTGCTACAATTTAGATCAAAAGGCATAAAAAGTTAGGCATAGAAAAACAGTGGAAGAAAACATGTTAAAAAAAAATTAGCTAGCACTGAGAAGGTAAAATATGTGCCCTGCCAGTTATCAGGCTGGGCTAACAGGCACAGATCAAGATCAAGCCAGCTGCTAAGTTAACAGGAAACGATATTTCTCCCAAGGCCATGCTACAGCTATATAAAGTGTCATAAACATCTCCTTATTTAAGGGACTCTGTCTCTTACTCACTGAGAAATCTTGTTTTCTAATATCTAGACTGTCAAAAGTTTGCTCTTTGGAATCATAAGAATAAGAGTGAAGTACACCACCCTTTTGGTTGGGAGGATTTCCAGTCCTTTGGCACAGAAAAGCAGCCTTGATTTCCAACCCATGTACAGAAATTCAGGCAAGGGACTTCTGGACGCATCATTTCACATCTAGCTCAACTTTGTGGTTTCCCAGGAAAAAGGATTCTGGGTCCCTTTCGCAGTCCAGACTTCATGTTGACTCTTTTATCCCCAGTCCTGCTTTGCCCTGAGCCTGTCAAAGACTGCTTCTCTTAAATCCTGCAATAACCCCCATTCTTTCTTTCTTTCTTCCATGAGACAGCCCATGGTTCCTCAGGTTTGTGGTCTTGTTACAAAAAAGTCAACAAGCGTGATTTTTCAAACTGTAGCTTTGTCTGCTGATGGCCTTGGCTAATTGGGCTAGAAAACATCAGCATGGTAATGGGGACTGTCTTCATGTGATAGGATTGTTCTATGTATGTTATACTTTTCCACATATTTCTCAATGAAAAACTATTTCTGTCATAATGTGGAAAAGTTAGACACCAAGTTGACTAAAATTAATCACATGAGTCTCACACAAACACATCACAATACTAATCATGATTATATTTGTATGGTAAAATTATGGGCAATTTGTTTTTCCTTCCTTGAGCTTCTCTGTTTTCTTTTTTTCTCTAAAATCATTATAATATAAGCATGCTATGTTTTAAATAAATACATCAGTAATTACTATTGCAAAATCTTTGACAAAAATTCTGCTTATTAACAAAATGAAATCTATGTGCCTTGATATTTACATGGTGGTGTGTGAGACTGAAATGACAAGTTCAGAGCGTGGCCATAGTGGGGAGAAAGAAGTGGTGCTTCTTCCAATAAAATGGTGGAAGTAGTAATCTCCATCAGCTCTGGCAAGCTAATTTGGCCTCTTTCCTTTTTGGGCTCTAGTAATCTGGAAACTATGGTTTTGTTTTGACTTTTGGGGAGCACGGTTTACGTTAGGGACTTAGCAAGTCTTTAATTTAGGAATACTGAGGTACCGTCAGGTTCTTCAACTTCCCTTAATGTTCTAAAGATTTAGTAACATCCCGTCTGATGACTGAGGCTTAAGAGATGTCATTCTACTCTTTTGAACACAAACCAGAAATGAACATTTTTAGAAGTTCTCTTGTCAGTCTCACTCATTGTGTGGCTTTATTCAAGTCCATCTTCTGGCACTGTGCAGTGTTTCTGAGGGTCTTTTGAGATCCTCAGTTGAAATGAAATGCTATGTGGAGGAAGAGGTTAAAGGAAAAATTTCAAAAATTGTGCTAGGATATATAGGACATAAAATTTTCCACTTAAATCATTTTTTAAGTGTATAATTTAGTGTCACTAATTGCCATCACACTGTTGGGTAACCATCACAGCTATGTGTTTCCAAAATTTTTTTTAAGTTTATTTTTCTATTATTTATTTTGAGAGAGTGAGAGCAAGTAGGGGAGGGGCAGAGAGAGAGGGAGAGACAGAATCCCAAGCAGGGTTCACATTGGCAGTGCAGAGCCTGACTCAGGGCTTGATCCCATGAACAGGGAGCTCACGACATGAGCCGAAATCAAGTTAGATGCTTAACTGACTGAGTCACCCAGGTGCCCCTCCAAAACTCTTTTAGCATCCCAAACAGAAACTCTGTCCCCATGTAGCAAGATCTTTCATCTCTCCTTCCCTCTTAACCCTTGGTAACCTCGAATCTACTTGCTGTCTCTGTGCATTTGCCTATTTTAGTTGCCTGTTTATGCCTGGCTTATTTCACGCAGCATTATGTTCTCAAGGTTCATCTCTGCTTCATTCCTTTTTAGTGTTAAATAATGTTCCATTGTATGTATATACTTCATTTTATCCATTCATCTGTTGATAGACACATGGGTTGTTTCCACCTTTTGGCTATTGTGAAAAATGCTGCTCTGAGCATTGGTGTACACGCATCTGTTTGAATCCCTGTGTTCAATTCTTTTGGATATATTTCTATGAGTGGGCTTGAGGGAATCGGATGGTAATTCTATGCTTAACTTTTTGTGGAACTGCCACACTGTTTCCCACAGTGGCTGCACCATTTCTTATTTTATCAGCATTTTATTGGGGTTCTAATTTAGGGGTGGAGGTAAATTTGGAACCTGATTTTCAATCCCAACTCCTCTAAAGGATGTGGTTTATTGTTAAACCTAATGCTCACTCGTGGCCTGCCTTATTCTATGATATGCTGGTTTTTTTCTCTTTCTTCTATTGAATTACAAATGTCAACCATTTCTGAGGACAGATAAAGAGATTAATGAATCACTTGCCTTCACATCTATGTTTGCATATTACACTTTGAGTAATTA
Organism: Panthera tigris; assembly: GCF_018350195.1. Taxonomy (NCBI): domain Eukaryota; kingdom Metazoa; phylum Chordata; class Mammalia; order Carnivora; family Felidae; genus Panthera; species Panthera tigris. Next base: position 117,843,095 of record NC_056664.1, read on the forward strand.
CTCTGGTGTTTGAATAGCTAGAATCTTTTGGCTGGATGTCAAGATGGACCTTCCTCATGCTTAATTCAAAATTTACAAATAAGATTACAGTGATATATATTGTGTAATTATATGTATTATTATAGACTATGTAATTATATATTTAATATATCATAAATTATACTATTATATTAAATAATTACATATTTAACATAATGAATATATTTTACAATTATATGCTGTTATATAGCATATAATTTTATTATATTACATTATAATAAAAGTAGCCTAGAAATAAAGGTGACTTTTACACCATATGTAATGAGATATTGTTATGTCATTCTTTTGGGTAAAAAATGTGGAAAAAAATTCCCACTTTGATCCAATACATATATTTAATTAATTAATCAATTGAATTAATTGCTCAATTATTTGGAAAGATTTATGCTTTAAGATTACCTAACCTTGGTTCCAAATGCAAGTACAGGTCATATATACCCATTTTCCTAAAAAGCATACTGATCCTTCCAGATGGTAGCTCTCTATTTTACTCTTAATTGTTACGGGCATTTGGCAGTGGAATGTCTCAAGTGTTGAATTTAGTGAACTCAAATGCCATACAATCTCAACTGGATGTCTAAGAAGCATGCCATATCTAAATACTGAAGATACCTGCTCTTTATTTTCTTGGTTATTACTATCTGGTCATCCTGGTTTTGTGAGCTTTTAGGAAGGATACTGGTAAGCTTCATGTTTCTCATGCACTGGCTTCTCTGGAGAATTGTGACGTTTCAAACACTGAATTGCCTGGAAGAAATCAGCATCCACATTCTCTCACACTGCCATTCCAAAGGCAAAGGGTCAGAAATCTTCCATTTCTCCCTCCCGATTTACCTTCCTCCTGTTCTCTGCCTGTTCTCAACCTCTGTAAGCTATGCAGGTTCCTACTGTGTGTAGGTTCCCAAACTTCTGGCTTCTGATTAGGTTAGGTCAAGGAGGAAAAGGGGGACGTCATGGACATCAGAGAGAGAAGAGTGAGGGCACTTGTCAGCTCCCTACTTAGGCAGTTTGCCTCAGGCTGGCTAGTACCTTCATCAAAAGTCACTCTCCAGGGCACCTGGGTGGCTCAGTCTGTTGAGCATCCAACTTATGCTCAGGTCATGATATCGCAGCTCATTAGTTCAAGCCTTGTTTTGAGCTCTGTGCTGACAGCTTGGAGCCTGGAGCCTGCTTCCGATTCTGTGTGTGTCTCTCTCTCTGCCCCTCCCCTGCTCATGCTATCTCTCTCTCTCTCTCTCTCTTTTTCAAAAATAAGTAAACATTAAAAAAATTTTTTTTAAGTCACTCTCAGGGAGTTCTTTTCTAGACGATTCTCTCTGTTTCTGGCTTCTAGTATCTCCCATTCTATTACTAGACCAGGGTTCCTGCACAATTCCTTATGGTTCTTCCACTTTTGTAATGAGTTCCTTTGTAAATAAATTCTTCCTGAGTTAGTTTAACTTGACTGTCCATCTATTTTCTGTTGGGACCTTGAATTATACAGGCGAGAAAATGGTTTTGATATTGCTACTTCTTTAAATAAAGCTCACCCTGGCTAAACTAGCAATTTTTATCTTCGGTTGTGACAGTTCTGCGTGATGCTGTTTATTTCAATATGTGTCATGAAATTCTCAAAACAGTTTCAATTGTAATTTGAACCAAAAACTTGACATTTAGCACCTTGTAACAGGTGGGAGTGAAGGAGTATGATCGTTAAAGTCACTGGCTCAGTCATTCTTGAGTTGATAATTGGCCATTAAAAGAGGTACATTCCAGGAGGCTGGGCATGGGGCCAAGGAGTGGCAAACACACATGCTCAAGGACAAGGCAGGGGAAGACAATAGAACATATTGAATATTGTGAATTAGAGAATGGATGCTTTGCCTAAGGGCATTCAAATTCAAATTAGTTTTTTTTTTTTTTAAATCTTGCAAAACTAGCACAACTAAGCTGTAATCTTCTGGATGCAAGAACAGGTGTCATCTTTTTGATGTAAGTTAAGCCGCAGTAAAAAGTGATGATGTATTTATCAATGACTGTAAGTCAAGCGACTGTGTCTGAGGTGGGAGGGTCCTTCTGGGGTGCTGTAATAGCGTGCCAGGACTGCCATAACAAAATGCCACAGACTGGGTGGCTTAAACAACAGAAATTTCCTTTCTGACATTTCTGGAGGCTGGAAATCCAAGATGAAGGTTGTTGGCAAGTTTGATTTCTTCTGGCTGTCTTCTCACTGTGTCCTCACATGGTCTTTCCTCTGTGCAGGCACATGTGTGGTATCTCTGTGCATTCAAATTTTCTCCTCGTATAAGGACACCAGTCATACTGGATCAGGGGCCACCTTAACAACCTCATTTAACCTTAGTAATCCCTTTAAAAACGCTGCCTCCAAATACAGTCACATTCTGAGGTGTTGGGGGTTAGGGCTTCAACACAATTCAGCTCTTAACAGGTTCTGACATTCTAGTTCTTGACTTGGGGGATGGTTTCAGAGGTATTAAATGTGTTTTATTTTTTAAGCTATATATTCAGGTGCTAGGCATCGTTATGATTTTTACATTATATCTCACAACTTTTAAGAGTTAAACTAATCAGCATACCGTGCTGGCCGAAAGAAGAGTTTGGGGCCACCCTTTCAGACTCCATAATAGCCTAATAACATTTATTTCCAAGAAGATTGTCAAAAATAAGGTATGTGCTCGGGCAAGGCAATTCATCTTCTTGGCACTGTTTTTCTTCCTTAAGAATGTTACAGTATGAAGTATTTCAGGATACTTATTTAGCATGCCTGGAACATAAACATTTTACTTGATTTTATTTTTGACCTCTTTTGAATATTAAAACTGTGTATGTGTGTATGTGCTTAATACAAACTGTATAAGCTGTGTCTGTATAATCTCCACTCCCCTAAATCTGCAGGCACAAGACAGGCTGCCCTACTATGAATTATGCTTTGAACCATCCACTGGGCTACAGATGACCTTGTGAAACTGATGGCTCTGGTAATGAAGTTGCTGTATTAAAAGAACAGCATTTCTAAAAACAGCTGCATATTACAATTCAGAAGGGAGAGAGGTGTTTTGTTTTCCATGTTCTCCTAGGAAAGAGGGTGTTCATCACAAAGCAGAAGTTTATCATTCCCACTGTGTGGCTGAGATAACCTAAAATGTAATTGGATTTTGCATTTTCTGTGCTTAGTAGGAAAGGTCACAAATTAGGTTGTGTAGTGTAACTTGAAAGGTACCAGAAAAACTTTCTCCCTACAGGGGAGCTTATTTATCAATTGGCTATAGAATAAGAGATTCCCAACATTCCAGTTACTTCTCTGTTCATCCTCCAGCAATGTGCCAGGGAATGGAATACAAGATGAAACAGACACATTCCTGCCCTTCTGGAGCTCTCTGACTAGTGCGAGAATCAGATAGGTAAACTGTTAATTATAACACAACGCAGTGAAGTGATAATAAAAGTCTATACCAGGGAATATAGAAATAGAAGGGAATACTCAAGGAAGTTTGGAGGTCCAGGGAATTCTTCCCAGAAGTTCTTAAATGCAAAGGAGGATTGATTAAAAGTTAATTAGGTTACAAGTCAGGTGACACTGTCCCAAAGAGATGTATTCACATTAAAATGTTACAGAGCCCTTAGCCATCTCAGGGTGTAGAACTATGGTCATTTCTATCTTCTAAAGGCAAAGATAGAAAATGTGGTTGGAGAGGTGAGAGAGAAAGGAACTTTTATTTATGTTAAGAGTGATGATGTCATATTACTTTTAGATGTATTAATCTGGCTGCTGTATGAAGAATGGACTTGAAGAAGTAAACAGAAGGCAGAGTGGCCAGTTGGGAGAGAGAATGAGAGTCTGGACTAAGGGGACAGCAATGGGGACAGATTCGTAAAACTGGCAGGATTTCTAAGTGAGCAAACGTAAAGGTGATGGAATAACCAAAGTCGAGTCTCCAAATGCTAGCTAGGATAACTTCATGAATGATAGCAGCACTAAGAGAACACAGGAAGGCTTGGGACAAGGTTGATCTTTTCATTCTGGGACTGGGTGAGTTTGTGATAATAGGGTGATACCTGTGAGTAGTGAGGCTTACACCTAGGAGAAGATTGAGAGAAGAACCTTCAGTACAGGTAAAGGTTTGGAAGTTGTTAGCACACTGGTACCATTTGGAATCATGAAAGTAGATGAGGTCAGGCTTTCAAAATTATTGTGTAGAATAAATCAGTGAGCAAGGATGGGATCTGAGGAAATCTATTTAAAGGGTAGGCAGAAGAAGATAAGGCCAAAGAGGAAACAGGGAAGGAACTAAATATGAGAAAGAAAAGAACCAGGAAAGTCAAATGTAATGAAAGCCAAGAAAGTAGAGAGTTTCGAAGTAGAGAGAGCAATCAATATTGCCAAAATAGCATGCTAATTCAATATGAAAAAAATTGAGAAATGTCCACTGGGTTTGATAATTAAGTGATTATTTGTGACCTTAACTAAAGTGGTTCCAGCAGACTGATGGAAGAAAAAGCCCAAGTACCAATAAAGCATGCATTGAACAGAAGATGTGAGCTAAGCTAGAGTTTATTCTGCTCTTTTGAGATGTTCGGGGAGGAAGGGGAAGGGGCAGACTAATGGTAATCCAAGCAAAACACTGGGTCAGAGGAGGATATCTTTATGATGAACAATACTTGATCTGTTTATAGGCTGTGGAGAAAGAGCTACTGGACAGAGAGAAGAGGGGATGACTGAATAAGGACCATGAAGTAGCAGGAAAGGATGGACTCAAAAGAAAAGATGGAGAATATATCAGTTTCCTAAGGCCGCTGAAGCAAATGCCACAACTGAATGGCCTAAAACAACAGAAATGTAGTATCTTACAGTTCTGGAGTCTAGAAGTCTGAAGTCAAGGTGGATCATGTTCTCTCAGACTCTGGGTAGAAACTTTCCTTGCCTCTTCCTAGCTTCTGGTGGTGGCCATTGGTCTTCACCTGTCACTGTGTGTGTGTGTGTGTGTGTGTGCCCAAATTTCCTTCTTAATGACCTCATTTTCACTTGATTCCATTCACAAAGACCCTATTTCCAGCAAGGTCACATTCACAAGTACCAGAGGTTAGGACATCAACCTATCTTTTTGGAGAACACCATTCAACCCCTAACAAAGGAGTTGATCTTGAAAAAAGTCACAACCCTAACAGAGGGATTGATCTTGAGAAAAGGTATCTCATCCTCTGAGAAAAAAAGGTAGGATGGGAATGGATGTAGATAAGATTGTAGGTAAAGAGGGCAGGACGTTGACACAGTTCATGCCTAATAGCTTCAATTATCATATGTTGAGAGTAAACTGGGGCAGAGTTGAACAAGGAGCTTAAAGAGAGTGGCAAAGATCTAGAAAAGTTATTAAAGGGAATGGGCAAACTAACCTAGGACGAGTGAAAAGATTGATGGATGAAGGTGGTGAGGGTTCACTTAAGGCAAGAAAGTGAAGTGAGTGAAATGGTATCCCCACTCCTGCCAAAAAAGGAAGGGGGATGTTTACAGCAGATCAAAGAATTCAGCAAGATTAATGCAGGGGAGTGGAAGAAATCCACATTAGGAGGAGGCAGCAGGGGGTCAGAGCTGGGATGCTAACAGAGGGTGAGACTGCCTTTCCCCTGACTGGAGAGTGAGACGCATGTCTGGAAGAAACTGGCTGCATATAATTTAATTCTGACACATATTGGAATAGACTATTCATTCCTTGAAAAATATGGCCAAGACTCAGTGAAGACAAAAAAGTGTTTTTGGCTGCTTTACAATTTGTAAAGACTTTTCACATAGGCTGTTCTATCTAAAGCAAGAACCACATCTTACACAAATTCCCATAGAACTTAGTTAAGTACATGAGGGACTCAGAATAAGCTTGTTTCTTGTGGATTCACACATTTTACTTGAAACAAAGAAACCAGTCTACTACGTCTGCGACAATGCGCAGAAATCTAAGGAAGAAACTAGGCATAGACAGGTACATTTTGATGGGAGAAAAAGGAATAGAAGAGATGTAGTTGATAAGACTTGCAAGGTGTCATAGAAAAGGGCTTGGAATCTGGAGTCAGATACACCTCTGTTGGTTTTTGATTTTTGTGTGTGTGACTATAGTGGAAGCCATATGTCTGTTTCTTGTCTCAAAAATGATGACCAGGATGGCAAACTCGCCAAGAGGCCGAATGAAAACCAAGATGGGTCACATTTGGCCAGCATGGAGCTTTTTTAAAAGTTGAGTTTGAATGCATTTAGCCAGAGTCCTATCCATTTGCTATAAAAGCAAAGGAAAGGGGAAAACACCACATCGTTATGAAATTCTGGACACCGACTATTGTCGAAGTGACCAGGTTGTTTTCCACCATCTAGTGGAAATGGTGGCCAAGATATGAGTTAACTCCAACTGCAGAAAATTACAGATAGCTACATTTCTTAATAACCTCAGTTTGTAGCCTATGAGATTCATACCCACTATGCTGGTCAATCTGAATGATCACCATTTGGATTTTCTCAGCTCTTTAGTGGTTATAGTTGTGTGTTTAACACTATACCTTTATTTTTATTATTATTCTTGCTAGGAACAGGTCTACTTCATTCAAATATCCTGTTCCCCCCTACTCTGCCATTTGTGCTCTAGCATTTGGCTTGGTCACCGCAAGTGGTTGAAGCTTAAGACCAACACTAATGTAACTTACAGAAAGGGAAGGAAAGAAAATGAGATTGATTTAAAAAATTCATTTATTTCTAAATGTTAATAAAAAAAGGAAATAGTTTCTTTCTTTGTTTTCTTAAGTCTATTTATTTATTTTGAGAGAGAGAAAGTGTGTGTGTGTGTGTGTGTGCGCACGTGCACATGCGCACGCAGGGGAGACAGAGAGAGAGAGAGAGAGAGAGAGAGAGAATCCCAAGCAGGCTCCGCAGTGTCAGTGCAGAGCCTGATGTGCGGCTCAAAACCACGAACCCAACTGTGAGATCGTGACCTGAGCCAAAAATGAGACTCAGTCACTTAACCAACTGAGCCACCCAGGAGCCCCAACTTCTTTGAATATTAAGAAAAAGTGTTCTCTATTAAAGCAATCAAAATCCATTAGAGTGGCAAAACCTCCTTCTTCAGTCTCCAGGTTGAAGAACTCACTTAAAATTCCCCCGAAAAAAAACCAAACAAACAAAAACAAACAAAAAAAAAAACCGAGCACAGTCTTTCAGGACAGCAAAGACTAATGGTACCATTGTTACCATATCAAAAAGCAGTACACTATAGGATAATTAAGAGTTTCAAAGCCAGCTGATGTAGGGGCTACTGGGTGGCTCAGTCGGTTAAGTGTCTGACTTGGGCTCAGGTCATTATCTCACAGTTTGTGAGTTTGAGCCCGGCATCTGGCTCTGTGCTGACAGCTCAGAGCCTGGAGCCTGCCTCGGACTCTGTCTCCCTCTCTCTCTGTCCCTCCCCCACCCACCTCTGTCTCTCTCTCTCGCTCTCAAAAATAAATAAAACATTAAAAAAGAATTAAAAAAAAGCCAGCTGGTGTATGTGGAATGGACTCTTCATTTAGGAGCTGAATATACTTGTATAAAGCTTCAGTTCGCTATCTGCAAAACGGAAATTGGGGTCTATGTCTCAGAGGGTGGCCAGAGCAGGCTGTTCCCTCACTTCCACCTTGCTAGCTAGTGGAGCACAGGACCGCAAGCTCAGGAAGTGAACCGTCTCCTGTCTCCATGGGTGAATCTTGATCAATTGACTGGTAAAAATTCTCTTCCTTTTGCCAGCATTTCCCAGTGTGTATTGTAGAACAGTAATTCAGTGAGGTGCTCGTTCTTATACAGTTTCAAGAAATACCACATTTTTTCCCATCGCTTTCTTAAGACTCAAAACATATATTTTTATTTTAAAGTTTCAGAGGACGCCCTCACTAAGACATTTGTTTTAGTGTTTTCCGTTGTTCTTGGTCACAGAACTGTTTTTTTTAAAATTATTATTATTTTTTGATTGATGTATAGTTGACCCACAATGTTACCAGGTGTATAGCAGTGATTTGGCATCTCTATGCCATATGCTATGCTCACCGCAAGTGTAGCTCCCGCTTATTACCATACAGTGCTACTAAAATACCATTGACTGTATTCCCTATGCTATACCTTTCATCCCCTTGGCTTATTCATTCCATAACTGGAAGCCTGGATCTCCCACTTCCCTTTACGCATTTTGCCCATCCCTGAAACCCCATCCCTTCTGGCAACCTACTGGCAATCAGTTGGTTCTCTGTATTCATGGGTCTGTTTCTGCTTCTTTGGACTTGTTTGCCTTAGTTTTTACATTCCACAAACAAGTGAAATCATATGGTATTTGTCTTTTTCTGTCTGACTTGTTTCATTTTGCAGAGTACCCTCTAGGTCCATCCGTGTTGTTGGAAATGACAAGATCTCATTCTTTTTTATGGATGAATAATAGCCCATTATATATATACACATACACATACATATATATATGTGTATACACGTGTATACATGTATACATATATGTATATATACATACATATATATACCACATATATATACCAGATATAGATATAGATATATAGATATAGATATAGATATAGATATAGATATAGATATAGATATAGATATAGATAGATACCACATCTGCTTTATCCATTTATCAATGGACATTTAGGTTGCTTCTATATCTTGGCTATTATGAGTAATGCTGTAATAAAGAACTGTTTTTACATTCTACTCATTACCAACCATAAAATTAGTTTTTCAAGAGACATTTTGGGAAATGTTGCATGAGTATCAGTTTATTGCTTTCAAATGAGTTATGTTGAACTTTAAAGCACTGAAAGACTATTTTGTGATGTATTTGCATCTAAATTATTTACAACTAAATTATACCTTCTTAGGCTAATACCAAAATTATCCTTAGCATCTTTATCTCTTGGTGGAAATGATTGAATAAAATTCTGTGCCAAAAGAAATCGGCGGAGTTTTAAACATTCTCTTCATGAACTACACAAAGTAAATACTCAATAGTGACTATATACTGACACTCACAAGACACTTCTGAAATGCTTATATGATTTTGAATTGTGATAATGTCATATAAACAGGCAATTCCTAACATTTTTTCCAAGAGAGACTTAAATATAACTGCAATATTGTGTTATCCATCTGTTGATATGATTTCTCAACCTATTATAAATTTACAATATACCATTTTGGCTGCTGAAAGGTTTTGTAAACTGTACCCTTCTTTCAGTGAACACTGAGCCACGGCTTTATAAACAAATGCTCTATCAGAAACATACGATAAATAACACATGTGTACATTTGTTTGTTTTATATTTGATACTGATAATGAAATCCTACAATTATGACTAAAGAGAATAACACATGACTTGGAATCTTCATTCTTTTGAGTGGTGTTATAACAATGTGGTGTCATAGCAATTAAAGACCGTTACTTCTGAGAAGACCTTGAACTTCATATTGGGCAAAATGTTTCCAGGGCCACTAAATGGAAGTCAGAGGACAGAGACAAATCTGCATCCTTGAAGGAGTCAGTCACCTAGTCAGGATAGGATGCAACTATGTTACACAGGTACACGATATTCTTCAACAATGACGACACATCCATGCCTTATGTATTTTAATTCATTTCCCTTTTCAGCCTCTTTAGGTCTCACTGACACCTCAAATAATGGATGTTGATTCTCAAAGCATTTTATCCAGGTGAAAAAACATGGTAGGTTGAATAATGGCCATCTAAAGATATCAAGTCCTAGTCCCTTGAACTTGTAAATGATACCTTAATAGTACTATTGGAGGGTTTCAAAAGGGAAAGGGATGTCAAATGGGAAGAGAGTGTAATCTTAAGCAATTGTAGTTACAATAGCTTAATTTTACAAATGTTACAAAACATAGAATTAATTGAATACATTGCTAAGGCCTTCCGGGGACCTTAGAAAGGGCTAGTGGACATGAAGAATGCTATATCTTAAGCTTCATTAACCTCCAGGTGAATCTGCCTCTGCACTCACACAATCTCATTTCTTCTAATGCACAGAGGAAATACTGCACTAACTAAGCTTATAAGATGTGATCCCAGACAGACTCCTTTATATAGAATCCTACTCTATAACTGATGGTGACATAAAGATTGCCGATTCTTACTGCAAGCCATTATTTCCTCCAGTTAACGGTAGATTCTAAAGGAGGATGAGTTTTAATTGATATTTTCATCTGCTTTAAGCTTGGAAAAAGCAGATAAAGGTAGTGCATCTGCCGCTCTCTGAATTGTTTATCTGGATCTAAAACCACCATCACGTGAAGCCTTAATAGTACTGTTGGGAGCATTTCAAAACAAGGGCACTTGCAACAAAATACCCCTTTGCACATTAACAAAAAATCTGTCATCACGTTGTTTTCATCCAAAGGTTTCAAAACACTTAAAGCATAGATTATCAAATGACGTCCAGGCTGATGAAATATGCCATTTAAAAGGACATTTCTGAGAACACCCTACTGGTTAAAAACTGAAGGAAGTAAAGCTTTATGCAAGTCTAAGACACCACTGCAAGTTGTAAGCAATCTGTTTTTGTTTTGCTTGTCATGTTGCCCTGCTTTTTTTTCTTTTTGGTGTCTGAAAGCATGAATGAAGTAACAGTATGAAAACGGAATTATTTTATCCTTGAGTCTGACAAAATGGCAAAGCCATAATATCGCTCAAACACTTAATTGGTCATGCAAAACGCATAACTTGAATTACTTTTGAAAATACTGAGAAGAAACAAGAAAATTTAAATTCGTACATAATACATGGTCAATAAATATTTGTTGATTTATATTCTAAGAGTAAAACTGCTTTTGAAGAACACACTTTTGTTTTATTTCTTTTTTTAGTGTTTCTTGATATGAGGTTACATATAGAAACAGATGTGAAGGAAACATTCTCTTTTTTGGCTATTTTGAAATTAACAGTACCTCAAAAATACCTTGATTTAACAATATCTAGTGGTATGTAAATTTATTCCTTCTATTCTGATTATAAGTTTTAAGTCTATTATGACTAAATTTTCTTAAAGACGGAACTTTTTCTTATCTGGACTGTTACGATTACAAATTTATAATTAACTTTAATTCACCAATTTGTTGCCATGCATTTTTCAAAGAAGTATCGAATACATACATAATAGCCCATATTAACTATGAAATAAGTAAAAAAAAGTATGAAGAATACAAAAAAAATTTGCTTAAGAACTCTGAATGGAGAAAGTAAATAAAGTGCTAGTACTAAATAGAACTTAGTAGGTAAAAGAGGTAAGATAAGAGCCCAAAAGAGTTCAATGTCTGTGTGGTGGTTGCTATTTTCCTTTGGTTGCTGGGTCTTTTCCGAGTCTCTGCTTTTCAAGCCCATGATACCTATCCACTTGTATATACTAAACTTACACCCTGTAACTTATTTTAGTGAAATAATTCCTTTACTAAAAATCGTTGTGAAAACCATGAAAAATCTGAGATTTCCTGGAAATGGGAGGTCTTAGGTTAATTGTTTGACGCTCAGTGTTAACTCCATACACATGCTTAGCTAAGTCGTTCAATTACTTAGTCTCTAGCTTTCCTATCTGTGATATTAACAATCAGTTTAAGATGGTGATGATGGTGGTGAAGATGATGCTGATAAGCTCTAGTGTAAAATCCAAATCTGTACAACATATGACTACTTTCCCCTCCTCCCTCACTCACCTGGACTTTTTTTTCTGCCACTTCTCTTATTATCTCAGACATAAAATAGGCTCTGCGACAGGAAAATTCACCAACCCTTGAGTTCACCCTGAAATTTCTTAACTCTGGTACTCTACCTACCCTTGTTCATGCTCTTCTAGACCAGAGATTCTCAACCCTGGGTGCACATAGAATCACCCGAGGAGCCTAAACTGCACACCAAACCATTTAAGGTAGAGTCTCTAAACATCAGTATTTATTTAAAAAGCTTTCCAAGTTGCTTCAAAATGCTAATATGATATGGAGGAGAGGGTGGGATGGTGTGAAGGCACAGATGAAAGAAGTTTAACCTTAATAATTATTGAAATTGGGTGGTGAGTACACAAGAGTTCATTATACTATTCAGTCTACTTTGCAAATGTTTGAAATTTTCCATAATAAAATGTTTTTTTTTTACAAAAGTGTCCACGGTGATTTTAATGTGCAATCAGTCCACATCCTAAGGATCCCAATCTATAATAGGAACTATGCAATTGGACTCTTCAGTCTCTTTTCTTTTTAATCTTTCCATTGATTAATGTTTTATAAATGTTTATTCTGGGCCAGAACAGTCCTAGCCCATGTCAGTTTCTGAGGGCCCCTTAAGGCACTTACAGTTTAGTTAGATGAGGTATACCCTTAAACAAGTAAGTTATAGGTCCTAGGGTAGATGTAGGGGACGAGTAGGGCATAAAGGAAGTGTGTGTGTGTGTGTGTGTGTGTGCCTGCATACATGTGTGCATGAGTATGCGTGTGTGTGTGTGTGTGTGTGTGTGTGTGTGTGTGTTAGGGGAGGTACATTGTACTTCAGGGAAGTATCAAGAAATGCTTCATGGAAAAGTGACTGTGAAGATGAGTTTGGCGAAATCCTACCTACCTTTTTAAGATCCAGCTGAAATTTTACTTCCTACATCCTTCATTTCTGTTACCAAACAAAAATAATCACCTTCCACTCTGTATTATAACCCTTTTTTCTACATGTTATTTCAATTACATTAGGCCTCTTATTATTATAAGTTCTTTAAGATGAAGAATTGTTTTATTACCTTTTCATCCTTCAAAACCTTCTAGAAAAGTGACTTTGAACATTATAAGGACTCCACAAAAGTATGCTGAATTAAATAAAATAGATTATCCTTATGCTTTGTTGCTATATTAAAGAAGGTTGTCATATCACTAGACATTTGAGTTTACACCTGTGCTGTAATTGGCAATCAATACTAATTTAGGAAAGAGTACGGGTCTAAAAGAAAAATATGTCAAGCTGGAAAGAGAACCTTTTTTTCTTTTTTGGATCAAAAATGGACACTGCTCTTTTCAAAGAGCTATAAATAAACACCCTAATTTTTCTGCTCACTGAAAGAGGCACACTATCTAGCCAAGTGCGGCCTTGAATGTTAATTTTGTTCTATTGAAAGCACCTGGGATTCAAAGGCTTTTCCTTCTCTGGCTTGCACAAGAGCTGTTTTATCTGCTGCATAGAATTTGGAATGACCCAATTCTGTCACTTTTGTGGGAACAAATAATTAAAAGAAAGTTGGTTGACAGAGATAAAAAGCACAGAAAAGGAAAACAGCAAAGCACAGGAAAGTATCAGTGAGGCGCTTTCTTGGCACTTTGTTAGTTTCGAAAGAGGTACTATTTCTTGCTTTGAACTTGATAAATTCAAGGCCATTCCTAATGCTTGGTTTAAAAGTTCTGGCATAGCTAATAAAATGCTTGAAGGCTCCCACCGGAGAGTGTACTAGTAAACCCACTAATCAAGAATGGCAGAAACACAAGGAATGACTGGGCTTCACCTGCCTGTCAGGAGACTGACTGGATCCTTAAGTCTGCTATTTTTTTTTGACACTTAAACCTAATCACTTTGCAGGCAATGCACTGGAGCAAGACATTTGGAAATGAATTCCACCTTGAGAAATAAACAGAAATTCCCAAATAAGTGTTTGTGCTGTTAAGAATAGGATTTTTACTTTTTTTCCCCCCTCAACTCCAATGAGAACAGAACCATGAGATGACGAATCAGGATTCAATGTAAGTACAACTCACTGCAGAAAATGTGTTTTTAAACACTAGAAAACTTGTATTTTGAGAAAAATCATGAGAAATCCCAAATAACAGCAGGCATATTTTTTTATTCCGTTAGCTTTTTGCTCACGAACACTCCTGTCAAGAACAACTAGAAATGCTGGATAAAATATTATAAAATATCTACTTGAAAGGGTCAGAGACCTACCAAGGTGGTTGTGGCTTAGGAGGCCAAACTCTCAGAGAGAAGAAAGGCACAATAATATGAGGCCAACTTTCGCCCAGCTTTACATTCTACAGCATTTACCAATTTATGAGCATCACTGAGAACCTGAAAATTGAGAACTTCTAACAGTCTTATGACACTGGAAGTAAAAAATATGGATTCCAAATCTACCAATAAGGACAGCCCCTAGCTTTCAGCTGGGACCCAGAAAATGCTATATGTTGGGAACAGGAGAAGCTGGTGATGGAGAAGCCCCAATTAAGATGAGCTGTCCTTACTCTAATCGTTTGACAGAAGGAAAATCGCCATTACAAACCTTAAATTTTATTTAGATTTTTTCATATCCAATATCTGACATTCAGTTAAAGAAAATTATCAGGAATAATAGGAAATAACATGAAATGACTAAGTGCCAAGAGAAAAAACAGAAAATACAAACTGACCCATAGAAGATCTATATTTTTGGAGTCTTCAGATACAGAATTTTAAATATATGTGATTAATAAGTTCAAGGAATGACATGATGTAATGGAGAGTTTCAGGAGAGGACCAGGAGGCTATGTTAAAAAAATCAAAGGCAGGGATGCCTGGGTGGCTCAGTCGGTTAAGAGTCTAATTCTTGGTTTTGGCTCAGGTCATGATCTCACAGTTTTGTGAGTTCGAGCCCCACATTGGGCTCTGCACTGACAGTGTAGAGTCTGTGTGGGATTCTCTCTCTCTCCCTCTCTCTCTGCCCCTCCCTTGCTCATGCTGTCTCTGTCACTCTCAAAATAAATAAATAAAAACATCAAAAGTAAACTGTGAAATTGAAAATTTTAATAACTGAAATAAAGAGCTCAGTATGGAGATTTGATAGTGTTTTAGACAAGTTGAAGGGGATAGTGCCTACCTCTGGAGAATCGAAAGGAGGTAGAGATGTGGAGTACAGGGGGTCTTCTGGGATTTAAGTTATATTCTTTTATCCAGTTAAATGAATGTGCTCATTTCATAATCTTTCAAGCGGCATATGTGTGATTTATATTCTGTTATGTATGTGCATTAACTGATGAGACTCATTCATTAAGACATATGAAATACCCTCACAGAGAAACTGAAATTTTTGGAGAGATGGAGTATTTCATAAAGCTGAACTCCTTCATGCAGGGTAAAGGCCAAGAAGAAATAGATACTAATATTTTCAATGTTAGAGTCTTGAATGACTTCCTCTGATCTGACTTGTTGAATTAACTGACATATACCACTCCCTCCATTCGCTCTCCTGATGGATGCCCACAGAATGTTGAACACTCTGCTAGTAAGCTTAACTAACACGTCTTTCCTTCATTAGAGTGTGTGATTACAAGTCAGTTGTGTTTGCTATGAAACCTGAAACTAAACCTATTGTACTTGTTCCTTTAATAATTCAAGATTTGGTTAAGTATTATGTAAACTAATGACATTGGAGTGCAAAAAAAGAAAGGTTTCTGTGAAAAGTTTGAACACTTCCTCAATAAAGGTGAGTCATTAGAGAAGAAAAATAAACAGACTGAACAATGAATAAGGAAGGTCATTGAGAAATAACCTTTTAGTGTGTACCCAACATTATGTATTGTCCATTGAGAAGATGTGTGTACCCACATGAACATACAATTAAGTGCATAATAGACATAACCTAATAATTATTACTTCATAGGGTGGTTCTGAGAATCAAATTAGATGATATATCTAAATGACTTAGAAAACATAGACTAAATAATAGCTATTGTTATTAGTCATTAATACAGAATTTGAATTCAAGTCCTTGAACAGAAACAGCTGCATTTTATGAAGATTCTTTCTTTTTTTTTTTTAGTTCTACTGTGTTACAAAATAGTTTGCTGATTTAGATGATCACATGCTCTCCTCCAAATGACCGTACTCTGGCAATACTGAAATAAAGTGGGTCCCTACTAATAATGAGAAGTGTATGCAAATCATACAGATTAATAATATATTAGCTCTTTTTTTCCTGTTGGAAATGGACAATCAGAAAAATTTAAAAAATTTTTTATAGTTGACCAGTAATATAACCACAAACTGAACCAGTAAACTCCATGGGTTTAGTTAAAAGTAACTTTATTATTAAATTCCATGGATTTGCATCTTCCCCTGTCTGACAGAAATTTAGGGTAAGTCTTACTTACCTTAAAGAAAGTCACGGGCTTCTCTAATCATATTCGGGTAACAACGACAATCCCAATTCCATGATAGAAATATGTGGTGCTTGAACTCCACCAGCAGCTTCTCTCTTTTCCCACATCAGGGTTCCTGCAGGCTGGCTGCGAACAGTAGGAAGGTGGCTGTTCCACTCTCCCCTGGCTGGCCTTCTACTCATCCCCATCTTGCTGCCTCCATTTCTGACCCCTCCCAGATCAGAGTTGTGTAGCAAAAAAGGGAGAAAGGGGGAGGAGAAGCCTTACTTAACATGAACTTTCCCTGAGCTTGGGAGGTATTTGAAGCTGTATCTCTCCCAGGACCATCTTCCCCCATCACTGGGGACATCTCTACCACAGTGTCTGTTGTGGGACATTTTATCTCTGCCAGCTGCTCACCTGTGGTTTCTTCTTTAGCCTCGGGGAGTATGGTGGTCTGTGTCCCTGCTAGGGTCACTTTGGACAGGCTCCCTCTCATGGCCCACATGCAAGGACGCACTCGTGTAACCATTTCCCCGAAAATATTTGAGAACGCAGCTAACTTCCAGTGCACTGACCTCTTGGCTCCAGTATCAGAGCAGCTGGCCAGCCCACTTCTTCCCTTTGCATTCACTGATACACCAGATCTTGAGCGACACTCAGTGTGCAGGGGACATTTGTCAAACTCCCCAGTTTTCCTTGTTTAAGGGTGGGTCATACAGCACATTAACCACAAAATCCTCAAATTTTCTGTTTCCAACCCTTCCTGGCCTCTCCAGCCTCTAGGCTGAAGGTGGGAGATCAGTTTGGGTTCAAAACACTGTATTTTCACAAATCCTTTACTCAAACCTTGCACAGCGGTTTCCTGCCTTACTTGGTGCTGTGACATCTGTTGGCTTGGATCTTCAATCTAGATGAGGTATAAATCATCCCCTTGAGTAGTTTTTTGTTTTTGTTTTCGTTTTTGTTTTTGTTTTGCACAACTGGAGTCACAACAAAAGCCTGGCTAATTCATTGATTTGTGTTTGCATCTGTAGGTGCTTCCTAAATATTGATGGAATGCTGAATAAATGTGCTCATATGCATTTCCTATTTGTAGACACAATTTGATGAAGTGGTTGTTATGGAAGATGGGAATTTTTCCATAGATCTTTTGGATTGGGTCAGGTTGTCCTGTCAGAAGGGGTCTGGGTTACCTTCCTTGAGATCAGTACCAGGGACTAAAGGCTGTTATAGCATTTTCTAAGCCTAGTCTCTAGAACAAATGGTGCTCAAATTGTGGGAAAAAAAAAATCAGACCTTCCTGTTCCAGAACTAACTCTCTTTATCTTACTTTCCCCTAAATTCTGTAATTCATTCAGCAGAGCATTTTAGGCTCTGAGAAAATGGATTCAAAGCCTGACTCACCATTTTTTTTTTTTTTTTTTTTGTTCTGGCTCCCAGCTGCTAAATAACCCTCCAATCAGTTGGTAAAAGGGAAGTTTCACTTAATAATCAGGCTTCTTCAGACCCCTACTGGAAAGAAATCAGGCCATTGGAAGGGTTCTGAGGCATGGGATCTAGGGACACCACGTCTGGTCTGCGTGCAGCAGGTTTTGGAACTGGGAGTGGTAACTGACTGGCAGCTCCACAGTTGGGATGAGGTGAGCTGCTGGGTAAAGAGGAAGAATTACCTGCAAATGACTTTCCTGCTGGAGACGGAGGCTGGTCCCTACCCCACCACACTGAGAATGGATTCCAAGCCCCTACTGTGCCTAAAAGTCCATGTCCCTGTCACCTCCGACCCCTCTTTCCAGTTAGGGCCTCTCTGACCTACCTGGTGTGACACAAACAAGACAATTCATATCTGCCTCGGCTGGACCACTCGATGGCCTCTCTACCTGGAAACCATTTTCCCAAGATGTGTGTCTGGCTCACTCTCTCACTTTTATCAGGTCTCTGCTCTAATACTGAGTCCTCGAAGAGACCTTCCCTGACCATCCGACTTAAAGTAGCTCCCGGCATCCTCATCCCATCCACTTCAATGAATCGATTCTACTTCTGCATTACGGTGCACAGATTCCTGCCTGAGATATTAACTTTTATCTGTCTATTTTCTCACTTTCTGGGGGCCCCGACTTGATCGGGGCTGGGACTTTATGGCTTTGCCCCAGCACCTTGAACACTTAGTAGGTTCTCCATAAATATTCTTAAATTAATGAGTATTATTCTGCTTGCTTTTCATTTTTGTTTGTATCTGGTGATGTATCTCATAGGCACAGAAGTCTAATAGTGTGAATTACAAGCTACATTGTGAGGAAGTCTTCAAACCAACCCGGGACCATCGGAAATGATGCTGCTAAAGTCGATTGTAGTGGCTTTTTTCAAAACTACACAATTAAGTATTAGCTTCCGACAGCTGCCAAATTACCACAAACTCGGTGGCTTAAAACAACAAAAATTTATTTCCTCACAGTTTTGGAGACTAGAATTCCCAAATCAAGGTGTTGACAGGGCCACATTCCTCAGGGGCTCTAGGAGGATGCCTTCTTTGTTTCTTCCGGCTTCTCGTGTCTGTTGGCATTCCTTGACTCCAATGTCTGTCTCTGTCTTCACATCATCTTCTCCTCTGTGTCTGTGTCTTACTGCTATAAGGACATTTGTTTTGGGATTTAGGGCCCACCTGGATAAACCAGGGTAATCACCTCATCTCAAAACCCTAAATTTAATGAAAACTGTAAAGAATTATTCAATTAAGGTAATATTCATAGGTTCTGGGAATTAAGATATGGACATACCTTTTTAGGGGTTCACTATAGATAATAAAACTAAAATTTGTGTTCAGTGTTTCTGATTCATAGTTAAGCTTACTAAGTCCATGATTTCCAGTTAGATATCAATATTTCAAAAACCTGCTTTTTAAAGGAAATATTAATCTAAACCACAGGGTACAAATACAATTTGATGTTTGAGCAACTTGGGTAAACTTAAGCTGACTTTTCTTTTTTTTCTTTTAAGTTTATTTATTTATTCATTTTGAGAGAGAGAGAGAGAGCATAAGCAGGGGAGGGAGAGAGAGAGAGAGAGAGAGAGAGAGAGAGAATCCCAAGCAGGCTCCACACTGCCAGTGCAGAGCCTGACATGGGGCCCGAACCCACTAACTGTGAGATCATGACCCACGCCAAAATCAAGAGTCAGATGTGCAACTGACTGAGCCACCCAGGTACCCCGACTTAAGCTGACTTTTCACTACACATACTAAACATTCATCCCAATCGAGCCCTTCGTAAATGTGTGAGCAGGCAGTCTGCCTCTGCCACTGCCTTTTCTTGTTATCCTGTTTCCTTTTTAGCAGCACACCTTCCCTATTCTACACTATATGAATCTACCGGCAGCTTTTCAGAACTGTATTGCATGTTTTTAATCTTGCCATCCATATTCATTGAGACATTTTCTGTTTTTATTTTCTTCCCTTAGTAGTGTTTATTGGTGTAGTGTGGCTATACTTTGATTTCTTTTTCTTTTTCCTTTTTTTCTTTCCTTTTTTTTCTTCCTTCCCTCCCTCTCTCCCTCCTTCCTCCCTTCCTTCCTCTCTCTCACTCTCTCTTTTTTTTTTTTTTTTGCAATTCAGATTTTTATTTGGTAGGCATTGACATCCCTGTTACGGGTTGAATTGCGTCCCGTCAAAAAAGTATATGAATATCACAACCCTCTGTATTAGAACATGATCTTATTTGGGAATGGGGTCTTTAGAGAGGTAATCAAGTTAAAATGAGGTTATTATATAAAATATGTTATAAAATGAGGTCTATTAGGATGAGCCCTAATCCAATAGGATTCATGTTTGTATAAAAAGAAGAAATTTGGACACAGAGACAGGCATGTGCAGAGGGAAGAAAGCCATGCGAGGATAGAGAATTGGAATAATGCCTCTATAAGCCGAGGAGCGTCTGGCTGCCATGGCTACCATAAGCAAGGATTGCTTAGCTACCATAAGCTAGGAAGAGGCAAGGAAGGGAGACAGCCCTGCCGACACCGTGATTTCACAGTGGACAATAAACTTCTGTTCTTTTAAGCTACCCAGTCGGTGACCCTTTTTTATGGCAGCCCCTAGGAAGTGAATACACGCCCTAAGCTATACTGTCTCCTTTCCTTTGGGACCCAGAAACTGTCTCATCCTGCCATTGCCCTCCTAGTCGCTATCTGTGTTTTCTTCTTAGTACCTTGGTAAGATTTAAAATAATGCGACAAAAGCCTGATCATTTGTTTGAAGCTCCAAAAAACCTTTTAGGAGAATTGTCTCCAAATTCGAGGCAAGGGAAGGCATGAGTAATAGTTTAAGATAAGGGCTTATTTACATCATCTCAAATTGGCTAGTGAATATGTTAGTTCCTATAAAGAAGCTACATAATTATTTATTTAAACATGATTTAAGAAGACAGGAATCCTTCTGTGAGAATAATTGCACATGGGGCTAAGACTGGAGTAATTGTCTCACATGAATTTATGAATTTATTAATTATGAAAATGTGAATTTTCTGCTTTTCGCCATCATCCTCCTTCTTACTGGTACGCGCCCTCTCCCCCCAACAGGGCACCATCCTTGCTTCAGGTGAGGAATGCTCCATCTTAGAGCAGAAGGAGCCCTTGGTAACCCCCAGGACGTTGCAGGAAGCTGGACCCCATCCTGGGGGGTTGAAGACTGCCCGTGTCTCTGGCTGTGGAAGGTGCTTCTCAGGAGGTGGTACTATTATTATGGGTTCTCCTCACCATTTTAATATTGTCTAGGTGGGAAAAGATGTCTTCACAAAATGTAGTTGGTAGTTTTATGCTATTTTTAACCCTGAGAAGGAAATTTTCCCTCTAATATAGCCATTATTATTTGGTCATCTAATATATGCATTTAAAAATTTCCAGTCTATATGGAGGTAAGGTAATAATTCAAATTCCTTAAAGGGATTATCTTTCTAGAAAATATAGGCATTTTATCAAGGGCCTTGATCCACAGACATCAATACTGTATCTCTTACATGCTGTGGGGTTGGTAAGAGTGGGTTTTTTGGGCAAGGTTCTTGCCTAACGTGTCTCAACGCACACAGCAGAATGGCTGCCCACCCTGTCTTTGTATAAAGTTTGTCCTGAACGACTAGCAAAATGGAAGTGCAGGTCTGTGTGCCAACTCTGATGGTCAAACAGTGTGACCCACAGCTCATGTGAGGAAAAAGGGTCATACCAAGTTTCCTAGGGGAACGCATGTCAGAGTTTCTTTATTCAGGACACTGGATGATGGCCGCTTGCCCCTGAGACCAACACTCCACCACACTCCCCACAGATGACATTTCTATGACCTTCCTTAAGTAGCAACCAAGCAGTGTTGGGTCAGTATCATCATCTGATAACTAGTGCTGCAAACCACCTAACCTGAAAAGTTGTTCACTACTTTCTTGAGCAAATTAGACATAACAAAAACCAGTCTTAATAATCTGCTTTTCCTCAAGGGCCAGCATTCACAATAAAGAACAATAAAAGCTTTGTTCCAATTTCTCCCTCTTTTATTTAATTACCATATTGCAATACTATTTTCCATTGTAAATTTAAATATTTTAGATTAAATTATTTCAATTAAGTATAGAGAAAGGTATTCATAGCTCCAAAGTATTGAATTAGTATTAGAATTGGACTTTTGGTTTATAATCTCCTAATAATATAAAAGAAAGAAATACATACATGTATCTATATATCACATAAATCCTTTACTTCAACATAAAGATGCAAAATGTGTCATTTTCTTTCATTCCTTAAATATAGTATTTTCCAAATCTTTTTGCTGTAATGATGGGAAATTCAACCTCACTCATTATTAGATTCCTTTTCCCCTAGTCCCACTAGAGTTACTCAAAGATCTAAAGATTCTTATTCAGGCCAGGTTTTACATGAAGAGCCCTCTGGTCTTTGATCTTCATGGTCACTGCTGGATGTAGTGGTACCACCTAGGAGGCAAATAGATGGTTCTGCTGTTCTTCTTCTTTTTTTTTTTTTTTTTAACATTTTTATTTACTATTTTTGAGAGACAGAAAGAGACAGAGCATGAGCAGAGGAGGGGTAGAAAGAGAGGGAGACAGAATCTGAAGCAGGCTCCAGGCTCTGAGCTGTCAGCACAGAGCCTGATGCGGGGCTCGAACTCACCTGAGATCATGACCTGAGCTGAAGTCGGATGCTCAACCGACTGAACCACCCAGGTGCCATGATGGTTCTGCTATTCTTAACAAAGGGGCAAAGAGGTCTTTGCCAAGTATTGAGGTTCCCTTCCCAGGATCTAGCCGCTCTAGGTGCACTAGACAGGTATTCCTTTCCTGGGAGTCCTGCCATGTCTCTAGAATGCTGAGGTAGCTGTTCTCATTCTGTCTTTCCACTGCCCAATGCCACTGCTCAGGTGGGGCCCATCCCTGGTCCTCCTTCAGGCCCACCTGCTTTACCGGTTAGAGAAAGCATGTTGAGTGGAGGCCACTCTGCATCTCTACTCCCAACCTCATAGACCTCCATTCCTCACCCACCACCTCCATCAGACAGATATTTTCAAAATCTTTTAATTCTACAGTAGGAGTTAAGAGTGCCACAGATCTCGTAGACTTAAATCCTTATTTGTTATCAAGGTTGGGGTTGTTGAGAAAGGGCTAATCCTCCTCATTCCTTCTGATTGTTTCATAGGCAAACAGATAAAATAGAAAGCAAGCAAAGTAGCAAACAGACAATAAAGCATCACAAAATTAATATCTCAATAAACCGCCCTTCAACATATGTGTCATTGTGATTGATCACTGATTTTCTTAATCTTATAAGGTGCTTTTCACACTCTGAGCAGTTAAATGTCACACTTATAAAATTGTGTCATTGAGTCTTTGAAAAAGGCTAATAGAAGAGACTGTTTGGATAGCATTTTGTGTGACTCAAAAGATAAATATCATTCTGATTTTTTAAACGGGGCTATTACAGGAAGGTTTTCACCTTAGTGTGATATGCCTACTTAACTCCAAAACATTTAAAAATCATTTTTGGGGTGAGAGTCTAGGTCTGCGGGCATAATTGTGGTTGCTCTCAGAGCTGCTTCCTATGGAAGGGGACACATCCAGTTCATGCTTTGTTCTCGAATCATTAGCATGGTTCCAAAGAGTTAAGCATCTATAAACATCTATTATTTCTCTTCCTCCAACGAGGATAAAGATATGAATGTTGGATAATACCTTTAAGAGTTGAGTAGCTATTTTTTTTATGTCTTTTTTCTTTGAATACCAACTTCCTTTAGTTTTCTTGGAAAAAATTTAAAACACTGCAGAGCTGGTGATGATAAATACAGCCCTTGGCCAGCTTTGCCTGTGTTGGAGGTGCTGATGGAGTTTCCTTTTTTTAGTTATTTCAGGGAATTGAACTCATTTAAATTTCACCATTTATAAAAAAAAAAACACCCCCTAAACAGTGCTGTTCCATATTATCTGAATAATTCACGAATGGGCAGATGGAGTGCACATATAGCTACAAACTAAGTGTCCCTTCATATAAGCATCCTTCTGTGAAATATTCCCTATTCAGCTCCATCATGGTTAAAGCTGTACATGGGAGGAATCAACACAATCAACTTCTCCGCTAAAATACCACATTTACACAGATTTATTAAAATCGTTCTCAGCAAAGCAATGTGTCTCTGAAATCTTACAGAACAAGGACAGAGTAATTAGAATCCAGGCATTGTATTACAAAATGAGTATCCTGTCAAAGAATTATGCTCCTGGTTCTGAGTTTCTTTATTTCTTAGAAAAGTTTTAAGATAACAATTACTGTTTTACCCAGTCAAAAGCATGAACAGAAAAGTAGAAATCAAGCTAACCATCATGTTTTCCTGAGACTCAGTCCAGGTCTCTTGCAGAACAGCAGTGGGGGGTGAAGGAGTTGGGGTGGGGGTGCTGCGTGACTCAAGCATAAGGCTCAGGTACCAGAGCCTGCATCTAATTTTTAGTGACCTTGTGAAAATTACTTCAAGTGTCTGTGCCTCTGCTTGTTTTTAAGGTGAAGGGAAGAAGATCAGCCTCCTACCAAAAGAGTATGGGGGTGAATAGCAAATGAGTACAATTGAAAATGTATTGTAAATAACTGTGTGAAGAGCCATGTGAAGTACCCACTGATAATCCTAGTTAGTGTAGGATGACTGGAAGGTGAGTTGATGACAGTCCACTGTATTTCTCAATCTACAGTTCAGCCAGGCTGCGGCTTGGAAGTGTTTTGAAGGCTTTGTCATGGGCTAAGATCGTGAATAACTCATCTTAGTCCCAAAGCAATGAGCCATTAACACTTGCATATTCAGGCATTTCAATAAGGATTTGGAAGAAATACTACTTCTAGTTTAGCCTAAGATCCTAGAGGCCTCATGCCACCACCCAGACCCAGTGTAGAGGAACCACATTCTTGAGTAGAGTCATTTCCCATGGGGAGATACTCACCACCTCCTAGTGAGTAGTCAGGCAGCAATTCTTCCTGATCTGGAGTTAAACTCTGATTCCTTATAGCATCTATTTGTTGGCGCTAGTCCTATTATCTGAAGTGACAAAATCAGTCTATTCCTTCTTTCATGTGACAGACTTCCAAAGTATTGAAGTCCGAACTCCCATTTTTCTTGTGTTTCTGTCTTTCGCTAAAGTATTTCTTTACATGACGTGGTATATGGAGATTCTCATTGTCAGAGTCATCTTCTTGCAGTCAAGTCTAACTTGTTATTACTTCTCTTAAAATGTAGACTCCAAAATGGATCACTACCTAAAAAATTTTTTAACGTTTATCCAGTTTGGAGAGACAGAGAGAGACAGAGTGTGAGTGGGGAAGGGGCAGAGAGAGAGGGAGACACACAGTCTGAAGCAGGCTCCAGGCTCTAAGCTGTCAGTTCAGAGTCTGATGCGGGGCTGGAACCCAGGAACCTTGAGATCATGACCTGAACTGAAGTTGGCCGCTCAATTGACTGAACCACCCAGGTGCCCCAAAATGGATCACTACCTTAAGGGGTGGGCCCAATAGTTCAAAGCACAGTGAGGGCTTTTTTTATTTAAATTTTAATAAAACAGAAATTTATTAGGTGTTTACTATGTGTTTGGCACTATGGATATAATGATGAACAAAACAGACGTAATTCTTATCCTTATGAAGGTTATGTTTGTGAATGGTAGAGGTGCATGGAGAAGACTCCCCTCAAAAGAAAGTTACAAAAAGCCAAAAAACTAATTCGAAGTCTTGAGATGTATTGTGGTGGATATGACTGATTGGCACTCAGTATCCATTTTCACCTTCTAGTTTCTCTTTTTTTTTCTGCATAGTCTGGAAGGTAACACTACTCTTCCCAGACTACCTTGTAGGTAGGATTCTGGATGGAGTTAGGTTCTACCAATAAACACAACTCAGATAGGTTTTTATTCGTGGGTTTCATTAAAGCAATGATAAACCATTGAAGGATTTTAAGCAGTGTTCTAACATTTATATCTTTAACAGGTTTAGATATCTGCTAAGGCCAATCTCCCTTCATTTCTTTTTCTTTTTTGAAAAAGCTTCTTAAGCTCATTTTTGGTCAATTATTAC
The DNA here is from genome assembly GCF_018350195.1 of Panthera tigris. Lineage (NCBI taxonomy): Eukaryota > Metazoa > Chordata > Mammalia > Carnivora > Felidae > Panthera > Panthera tigris. Next base: position 117,868,881 of record NC_056664.1, read on the forward strand.
TCTAGATGAATTTTAGAATAATTTTATCCACCCTACTGTGGATGATTGTATTGGGTTAAGCTTAAAAATTAATTTCAGAAGAAATGACTTACTTTTTCTATCCTTGGCATATTCTTTCTCTCCACTTAAACAAATTACATAGCTCTCAATAAAATGAATAGTAAACTATGCATATGAAGTATTCCTACAATTGGGAGTTACTGGGATACTGTGAGAATTTATTATAGTGGAACTTAGGCCATACTTATGATTATGGCAAGTCTTTCCAAAAGTGACATCTCAGTTGAGTTTTAGAGAATGAATAGGAATTCACTGGGCAGAGAGAGAGGTGAAGGAAGAGACTTCCAGACAACTTGATCAAATTATAGAAAGGTCCAGAGGCAAAAGATAGTATAAGAAGGTGCTTCAAGGCACTAAAAATGTTTAAAATGGTTAGCACATAAAATCCAAAAGGAGAAGGGGACAAAAATGGAATGATACAGGTAAGCAATGGTCAAAGTATGAATAGCTTTGTAAGCTACCTGTGGGAGTTTAGAAGTACATTTGGAGTTTAGATGGCAGAACCAACCTGATGTGATAATGGAAGGGTAAGGATGGTGATGAAAAGGGAGGTGTTAAGGAGGACACCCAGGTTTCTGGCTTTGGAAATGGGAGAATGGCAGTGCCTTTCACAGAAACAAGGAGAACAAGAGATGAATCATATATGAGGGAGAAAAGATCATTACAAACTTTTGTACCTGTTGAATTTGAATTCCCAAGTGGAGCTTTCTAGCAGATATTTGAATCACAACTGAAGACCAAAACCACAGAAGAGTCATGTAGATGGAGAGAATGATTTTTGAATCATGATCATTGAAGGCATGGAAGTGCACCATATCAGCCAAGAATAGTGTGAGAATCGAGAAGAACAAGAAAAACCACCATGTAACTTAGACCCTTTGCTATGAAGTCTAAGGATGACCTCAGTGAAATGAGAATTCTCATTACACTGGTGATTCATACAGGACTCATATAAACCTTCTGGTCTGTTTCACACAAACTCTAGAGAGGCTACCTGGCTGCAAGTGGCCGATACCCAACTCCAACTAATTTAAGAAAAAAAAAAAAAAAAAAGGAACACGGGATCAAAGTAGGAGATCCAAAGTAGAGTTCAGACATAAGTACATCCTGGAGGCTCAAAAGCTTATTCCTGATTTGCAAATTTCCACAGGGAATCTCCTTCTACATGGTAGATGAGATGAACCCCAGCCACCCAGCTCACAACCTCAAAGCTTAGTAATATCAGTGGAAAGAATATTGCTGTCTTCAAGTGTACATATATTAATCCTAGAAAAGACACCAACTGGCCCTGCCTGGGTCTATGCCCAAGCATAGTTCAACTACAGTGGGCAGGATGATAGAGCAGTATCATTGGGCATCCTGGATCAGGAGCTTTAAGAAAAAGTAAAATTCTTGAAATTCAATCCAAACCTCTGAATCAGAATATCCTGGGAAGAATTGCAAGAGACAGTATTTTTTTTTACAAGCTGCTAGAATGATTCTTATTGAGGGGGTTCACAGATTGTGTTTTAAGAAACACTGCAAGCTCCAAAACTGTCTGGGACAGGATGCTGCCTGAAAAGCCCTCAGATATACACCCTATCAGTCTTGGCGAGGTTGGAAAACATTCAGGTTCTGGAGCAGACTTGAATGGACTTGGGGTCAAATCGGGTCCAAATCACTTTCTTACATGTATGAGCAGGCGATCACTCACTCCCCTGACATTTAGTTCCCTCATCTCAGCACACAGGGAAGACTCAGCTAGAATGGTTGTGCACGGTTAAATAAAACAACATTTGTGAGGTCCTATTGCCCACTAGCTTTCACCATGGCTCAGACCCCTCAACCCTCTGGCTAAAGTCTAGGCTTTCCATTTTTCAGTAGATGGGTCCTGTTTCCTGTATCACCTGCTATTTGTTGCCTGAGACACTTCTCACTGTTCCCCCTTCCTTATTTTCCAGTCCCTAATGCTGCATTTCTGGGATTAAACCCTGCTTTCCTACCTAGACCCTTACTGTGTCTCTGCCCCACCTTTACTTGTCTTTCCTCCACATGACCCAACCTCCACACTCAGCCTGACCTGAGAACCTCTTTCATCTCCATGCTCTATACTTTTGAACCCAAGCTCCAGGCATGGAATATGTTTTCATGTGCAATTTAGTATAAGTAGCATTGTCTTAAGGTGAAAACTAATTTGGGCTTTTATAGAGTATGTGACTGCAGGGGAATTGCAATGATCAGATCTCTTCTTCAGGAGAAAACATTTCATATACAGGACTTGAGAATAGATAGACTCATGGGACTCCACCTTACAGAGCCACACTTGGATAAAAATAGACAAAAAAAATACAAATGCCATGTTACATTGTCCATATATTTGGTCCTTCATCATTTTTTAATATTCTTTATTTAATATTCTTTATTTCCAGCCGCCATCTTGGGAGAAAGAGAAAAGCAGAGAGAGCACAGAAAATTGACCTGTAATTTAAAAAGAAAATGACTCCTGATGGGGTTGACACAGCCTACATTAGAAATGGGACAGTGAATTAAATGGTGTCAGCACTCTGTGACCTCAAGCCACGAGAAAGTGTTTCGTGAATGGGCGGGCTATCAGAATGCCACCCAAAATGCACTGGAAAGAGGTTGGTACAATTGCTCTTACGTGAAGATGCTGTAAAAAAAAAAAAGCACAGCTTTTTCAGCCTCTAACTTTTTTGGATATTAAATTTACTCTGCTGTATTACACATATTCTGCCCTTCTGTGCAGTTGTTGGGTTTGCACCAGAAAAATAAGTTAGTGGAGCTCTCACTCAGATCATCCAAGGACCTTTATTCCATACTTTGTTCCTTACAGTTGAGTGGCATTTTTATTTTAAAGAAATCCAAGTGACCAGATACTATTTTGGTAATATCTTATTCTTTATTATCCTATTTTTTCCTTTTCTATATTTTCTTTGTTGAAACAGTTTGTAGGTCTGGTCTTCCTTGCCTCCAGAGAGGAAGGGACAGGATAAAATTGGGAATCCTAGCTTTTGTTTTCCAAATCCTAAACCCTGGAGAGAGGAGGAAATTTGTGACCCCAAGAAAAGTGATCTTAATAAGCGTGGCAAGTAAAGGATTTCCCAAGACAAGGAATTTTCCCCAAGGCCCAGGGCTATAGGGAAAGGGATCTGATGCCTCATGCCCTGCTTCCTGGTAGTGCTACCAGAGAGGCAGTAAGACCTCTGAAAATCTTGGGTCCCAAGAACAAAAGGGACTAAGGCCTGACCTCCTCCAGAAAGACCATGGAGATCAAAGCTACACGGGTCCTCAAACCTCAAACCTCATACACCCAATGCATCTGTGTTCTTGGTGGGTAACAAGAGTGTGAGGTTTGGAGTGGTGTAATCGGGGGAGTAGTGGGGTTGGTGCAAAACTCTAGTGCGTGCCCTGCCCAAAGGCAATCTAATCCCACGGTTAAAACTACCATGAGGGTAGAAGAAACAGATCTATTGTACTTGACAAATTGTGGCCCAAATTTTGGCCACATTGAATGGAACAATGACTGTCTTAGTAGTAGTACCTAGTGTGGGCAGATGGTTAATATTCCGGGGACCTCCAGTGTCTTGGTGCTTCATAAATCCCCAAACACTGTTGTTAATTCTGAACGGAACAGGAGGAAGGAAACTTTGCAATGACCAGGTGAGGCACTCCCAGATGTAGGAGAAAGAAGCTTCAAATAGAGACTAAACAGTTCTAGAAATTTTCTAAAGTTTCTTATACATCTGATTTATGGGCTGTTTACTCCTATCATCAGAGAGGTGTCTGAGATAGGTTTGGCTTCACCAGCCTCTCTCTTTATTGGCTCTTCCTCCTCATTCTTTAAACTTTTACACAGAGTTCCTTTATTAAAAAAAAAAAAAAGAGAGAGAGAGTGGGGCACCTGGGTGGCTCAGTCAGTTGAGTGTCCAGCTCTTGATTTCATCTTAGGTCGTGATCTCACAGTCCTGAGATTGAGTCCTGTGTCGGGCTCCATGCTAGGTGTGGAGCCTGCTTAAGATCCTCTCTCTCCCTTTCTCTCTCTCTTTCTCTCTCTCTCTCTCTGTCTCTGCCTCTCTCTGAATGAAAGAAAGAAAGAAAAAGAAAGAAAGAAAGAAAGAAAGAAAGAAAGAAAGAAAGAAAGAAAGAAAGAAAGAAAAACAAAGAGCAAAAAACAAAACTGTTGCTCAATCTCAGGTCTCCCTGCAGCCACCTCTCTATCTCTACCTCTCCTTTCAAAATCAAGCATTTTGAAAATGTGGTGTCTACTTCTCTCCCCACTTCCTCACCTCTCTGTCATTCCTCAGCCCACAAGGATGTGGTGCCTCTCTCTGGTGTACATCCCGTGCCTTTTCAAAGAAACTGCTCCTTCTTGACAAATCCGATGGCAAGTTTTGAGTCCTCATCTCCATCCCAGTGGTATCTTTTTTTTATGTAATGTTTATTTATTTATTTTGAAAGGGGGGGGGAGAGAGAGAGAGAGAGAGAGAGAGAGAGAGAGAGAGAGAGAAGGGGAGGGACAGTAAGGGAGAGAGAAAATCCCAAGCAGGCTCCACACCCAGTGTGAAGCCCAATGCAGGGCTCAGTCCCACGACTGTGAGATCATGATCTGAGCCAAAATCAAGAATTGGACGCTCAACCTACTGAGCCACCGGGTGCCCCCATCCAGTGGTATCTTTGACACTGCTGACCCTTACTTGTCCTCTCACCTGTCTGGGTGCTCCTTTGAAATCTTCTCTCTGTCTGGCCTATATACATCTGTGTTCTTCGAGGTTTTGCCTAGAGCCTCTTCTCTCACTCTTCATTCTTTCTGTGGCTAAAATATCTAATCTTGTACCTTCAATTGCCATCTTAAATTTTTTTTTTAATTTGGGTATAGTTGACACATGACGTTACATTAGTTTCAGGTGTACAATTTAGTGATTCAGCATCTCTATATCTTATACTGTGCTCACCTCAAGTGTAGTTACCATCTGTCACCAAACAACACTAATACAGTATCATTGACTATATTCCCTATGCTGTACCTTTTATTTCTGTGACTTATTTATGCCATAACTGGAAACCTATATCTCCCACTCTGCTTATCCATTCTGCCCATCTCCCCACACTCCTCCTCTCTGGCTACCACCAGTTTGTTTTCTGTATTTATAGGTCTGATTCTGCTTTTTTACTTTTTAGATTCCACATATAACTGGACCGCTTACTAACACCATACACAAAAATAAACTCAAAATAGATTAAAGACCTAAATGTGAGACCTGAAACCATAATACTACTAGAAGAATACAGGCAGTAATTTCTTTGACATCAACCATAGCAATATTTTTCTAGATATGTCTCCTATGGCAAGAGAAACAAAAGTAAAAATAAGCTATTAGGACTATGTCAAAATAAAAAGCTTTTGCACAGCGAAGGAAACTATCAACAAAACAAAAAGGTAACCAACTTAATGGATAAGATATTTTCAAATGACTTACCAATAAGGGGTTAATATCCAAAGTATGCAAAGAGTTTATACAACTGAACACCAAAAAGCCCCAAACGATTCAGTTAAAAAATGGGCAGAGGACCTGAAAATAGACATTTTTCCAAAGATGTACAGATGGCCCACAGACATATGAAAAGATGCTTGACATCACTGATAATCAAGGAAATGCATATCAAAACCATGATGAGATATCACCTTGCACCTGTCAGAATGGCTAAAATCAAAATGACAAGAAATGACAAGTGTTGGCAAGGATGTGGAGAAAAAGCAACCTTTGTGCACTGTTGGTAGGAATGTAAATTGGTACAGCCATTGTGGAAAACAGCATGAAAGGTCCTCAAAAAATTAAAAATAGAAATAGCATATGATTCAATAATTCTACTACTGGGTATTTATCTAAAAAAATGAAAATATTAATTCAGAAAGATAATATGCACCCCTGTTTATTGCAGCATTATTTACAATAGCCAAGGTGTGGAAGCAATCCAAGTGTCCATAGATAGACAAATGGATAAAGAAGATATGATACACACACACACACACACACACACACACACACACACACAATGGAATATTATGCAGTCATGTAAGGATGAGATCTTGCCATTTGTGATAACATGATGGACCTAGAGGGTATAATGCTAAGTGAAATAAGTCAGACAGAGAAAGATCTCCTTTCAATTACCATATTTAAAAAAATCTAATAGTGCAATTGGATCGTATCTTACCTTTCCAGTTCCTCAACTCACCTATCCAATCTCCAAGTCTTTTTAAGTCTTCACATCAGTATATTTTAAATTGTTGCCATTGCCCAAAACTAGCCTCAGAGTCTTGTCATCTCTTACTAAGATTTTTGGGGCAAACTGGCTGGGCTTAGTGCCTCTCATCTTGGTCCTCTCTAATCAATGTCACAGCCAGAGAAAGCTTTTTAAACTAGAGGCCAACAAACTTTCTGTAAGGGTCCAGATACTAATTATTTTAGGATTCTCGATTCCTATGGTCTCTGTTGCAAATCTATCACTGTAGCGTGAAATCAGCCATAGATAATATGTAAATAAATGGGCATGGATGTGAGTCAATAAAACTCGTTATAAAACAGGCCGTGGACCAGATTTGACCTATGAACCATAAATCGCTGATCCCTGTTTTGAAACATAAACTTAAACACATTCTTCCCATTGCCTTTAGGATATGTTACAAAATCTTGTAAACGACTTACCAGCCCAGCCAGACCTCTTATCATCCACCTCCATTGTCAACTCAGCTCCAACGCTGTCGAAAGACTTACATTACTACTTTGTGTTTTGATCGGCAGCTGACTATGTAGGTCTATTTGGGGCCGATTAAACAACACAAGTTTAAGACACATGAAGTGATGTCGGTCTGAGTTATAACTCTATCCCGACTGAAACTGTGATCTTAGGCAAGCCTCATCTTCTTGATTTATGAAAATAAGTGGGCATAATTATATTATCTGGGAATAATAATATTATCTATCTCTTACATACTTCAGCTGCTTAAAAATAAATGGCATAGTGAAGATGAAAAACATTCACAAACTGTAAGGTGTTATGTAAATGTCCATGCTGCCTAACTAGGCTTGGCCAGTCCCCCTCTCCCCTTTCTTTTAAGACTATTCTGGCTAACACTCTCCCTGCTTTTTCTGTCTACATCTATCTGCTTTAGGACAGTGTAGGTCAGCCGCAGCTCAGTGGAGCCCTGGAGGATTCAGGCTGACTCTGTCCTCCCCAGATCAACCCATTTTGCTAAAGCAGCCCACTCCCACTGCCCTTCCCAGCCCCAAATCTGGTGATAGAAGCCCTGTCCCTAACCCCAGCTCCGTTTCTGGAGCAATCTTTCATTCCCATGAGGCCTAATTAGAAATGATGTGTGTGTGTGTGTGTGTGTGTGTGTGTGTGTGTGTGTGTGTATTGGGAGAGGGGGTGATAGACAAGGGAAGAATCAGCCTACTCACTACATCTGGCCCTCCCTTGTTCCCTTACAATTCCAGGGGGGGACAGTGCATTTCCAAATGGAGGAACTATAGACTGAGCAGATTTAGTATGGAAAGCAAGTCAAACAAGTGCATATTTATGGATCATATTGTCCCTTTGTGAGCCTGGGGATTTTTCTCGCCTATTTGCAGCACCATATAGTCCATACTTAAATATCAAAAGGGACCTTTTATTTTTATATTTTCTTTTTTTAAGAAAGCCTGCTATAATATCTTCTAACTTTGACTGTCTTCTTATTTAAAGATTCTCTGACTCATTCAGGCTTCTTAACTAACCTATTGAAATTTTCTGACAGGCATCAAAAGCACAGGGAGCTAATCTTCCATTTTCTTTAAAGTTTTGGAGAAATAGCAGCCCTCACATCTGGGCACTGGAATCAATTACACAGAAGAACACCATAAAGAAATAGCAAAAGAACAGAGCATAGTTGTTTTATATTTGCTGCCTTGAACTAGAGGAAATTACCTTTTCATGACAGACTACTAGAGAATGTACTTTATTTCATAGAATATAAATCACTTTTTGGATTAAAAATTACTAAGAGCATCATGACAGGCTATAAGTAAATTCATTTACTGGGAGCGGTGCTTCTTACAAAGAATCTTTTATGTATGTATATATAAAAACTGCATCGTGTAGCATTTTTCATAAAGGAGGAAGTTATGCCGGAGTTTTTATAATTGATTTTTATTTCTAATATGATTAGAAATCCATTGTCTTAGTCATTCTTTTTCCTGTTTTAAGAAATTCTATATTCCTTCTATATTCCTTTAAATTCTATATTCCTATATTCTATAGTGAATTAATGAACTATACAAATGTTTCTAGACCCTGCATTGTGACAACTACTGTATATATCCCAAATGCTATGTTAAATATTAAACTATAAAACAGGGGACTACCCAATCTATTATTAAATTTCCTGAGTACCTTGGGAAAAAAGTTATGATTCCTTTAAGTTTCTGAATGGATGGAAAGAGACTTCATCATTAAGCAGATAGAACAATTGTGAACATATACACACCTGACAACAGGGCCCTAAAATCTATGAGGCAAAAATGGACAGAATCCAAGGGAGAAACTTGAATTCAAGGGAGAAACTATTGTAGGGAGAACTACAATAATAGTTGACTCCTTCCATACCCTACTTTCTATAATGAACAGAACAACTAAACAGAAGATCAGTGAGGACACTGAGGCCTTGAACACCACCATAAATACACTAGACCTGACAGACATATATATAACACTCCACCCCAAACCAGCAGAATCCACATTTTTCTCAAGTGCACATGGACTGTTCTCCAGAATAGACCATATGTTAGAATACAAATGCTCGTATTCACCCAAATGTTTGAAATCACCCAACGTGTCTTTTCTGACCACAGTGGGATTAAACTAGAAATCAGTCACAAAGAAAACTAGAAAATTCACGAATTTGAGGAAATTAGCCAGCACACTCTTAAACAACACAGTTGAACCTGTAACAGGCATTATTATTTTTTTTTTCTTCTCAATTCCAGTTAGAAAGCAAACTGGAGACTGACTCTAATGGGCCAGATGGAGAGTAGGTGCTTCCTTTCTATAGTCAGCTGGGGCCAATGTACTGGGTTGGGGTAAGAGTATCGCCTAACATGCTAGAGGTGCCCAATGGGGTCTGTGTGATTTCCTAGGAGCAGAAGGGGACCTGGTCAGATAACATTATAGGTCCACCACATTGGATAGTGGTTCATATAAAGTCAAAAGAATTCTAAGGAGATTAATATTTAAGATACACACAAAGGAGACTGGTAAGATAAAGGTCATCTATTGCTCTGCTGGGGGAGGGGAAGCTTCGGGCTCCTTTCCCAGGTAACTTGAGCCTCTGCATCTCGAAGTAGCAACGGCCAGCGAATCTGCGTGGGTACCCTGGCTTTCTGAACCACAGACAATGGAAGTATATCCAAATGTATCATTACAACAACTTCACTTGAGCTAAACATTGAAAGCTGAAGTACAGAGGAATCTGGTTGAAGAAGCTAGGAAAGATATAAGGAACGAGGTGTGACTGAGATAAATGCCAGAGGTTGGGCTGTTGACCACAAAAGTATATGTGCACATTTCTAAAAGCATATGGGAAGGGTAGGCTGGATCCGAGAGCAAGACCTGGTGATTTTAAGAATATATTTTCTGGGGCCCCTGGGTGGCGCAGTTGGTTGAGCATCGGACTGCAGCTCAGCTCTCGATTCCGTGGTTTGTGAGTTGGAGCTCCACATCTGGCTTGCTGCTGTCAACTTGTCAGTGCAGAACCGGCTTTGGATCCCCTCTCCTCCTCTCCCTGCCCCTCCCCCGCTTGCGCGTTCCCAAAAAGAAACAAATATGTTTTTAAAAGAACGTATTTTCTGATTCTTATGTTTTAAATTTGTGTTTCCTTCCTTCTCTATCTCTAGAGATGGAGTGGAAAGGACTTCTGCATTCTAGGATTAAAGCTTTATGGTGCCATTGTCACTTAGGGGGCAAGGCGGTGTGGCAGACCCTTTTCTCACTTCACATAATCTCCCTGAGTGTTGTCACAGTGTCCCTCATTTAAATGTGCTCCTTTATTTACCTGGCTGTAGCAGAGTGGCAGCTCAGAGCACCGACAGGTTATGGCTGGTTTTCAAGACAGAATTTTTGTGTGTGTGGAAACTGCTGAGCTGATCTCTGTCGCTGATAATTAACAGACTCTTCATCCTTGCTCGGGAAGAATTTCCTTTTCTTTCTTGCCCCTGGCGGTGACCATACTTCTCTTCAGCTTAGTTAAATCTCCAGGGGAGAAAGAATAAGAATAGCTCTCAGCAAATTTATGGCAAGAGGAAATTCTTTTGTAAGGAGTTTAAATTAGGAAATATATTGACTTTAAATAATGTTTGTCCCATTTTGAAAACTTAGTGAAATGTCTTCAAATATTTTAAGTTCATTTAAATTCATTTGGTACATAAACTATGTGGACCTTACTAAAAGAATCCTTCCTAAGTGTTCTAAAATATAAAAATTAAACTTATAATATTAAAGAAACTTGGGTTTTCTTAAAGGTATTCACACTGTACATAAAATTAATATTTCAGTTTGAAATCACAAGTCCAAATGAAGGACTCAATTATACATTTTATTTATTTATTTATTTTTATTTTTAAACGTTTTTTATTTATTTTTGGGACAGAGAGAGACAGAGCATGAACGGGGGAGGGGCAGAGAGAGAGGGAGACACAGAATCGGAAACAGGCTCCAGGCTCCGAGCCATCAGCCCAGAGCCTGACGCGGGGCTCGAACTCACGGAGGGCAAGATCGTGACCTGGCTGAAGTCGGACGCTCAACCGACTGCGCCACCCAGGCGCCCCTCAATTATACATTTTAAACTGCAATCACAAGGCTGATCTGTTACTCTATTTGGCCAAATTCTTATAAACATCACAAGTACAAAAATATAAAAAATGCATAGGTTTATTAACACAAATATTCATACTGTAGTTTTGATTACTTATGCATTTCTATAGCCAATCCTAAATCTTTACAGATTTGAAAAATGCTTAACTATCAAGGAAATAATTATGCCACTGCAATACATTTTGAAGGATATTTTCTCTGCCAGCTGAAAGTCCTGAGAGTGGAAGATTTAGATTGGAACATTGATTGGAATCTTATTGATAATATTGATGGGACATGTTTTGACCTATTATATTATCGTTTTCGAATAGGGTGGTCTGGTGACTCTCAAGGTCCATATTCTTGTACTTAGGCTATATGGCACCCAATTCTTATATCTGCTCGCAGAGTAGAAGATTCTTATTCAGCAGCTACATAAATGACTCTCTTATGTTCTTTTTGTTCTTGCAGGTGGTGCTGGAAGAGGTGTCTTGTTCCAGCTACATATTTCTATATAATAAACTACTCTAAAACTTAGTGCTTAAGAAAACCCCATCTCATTATATCTCAAAATTTTGTGGGTCAGGAATTTGGGCAGGAATCAGCTGGTTCATTCTTGTGTTATACCAAGTGACCCTCGTTAATACCATGTGAAACAGAAGGATCATCCGACTGAACCCTGTAGTATTCCTGACCCACAAAACTATGAAATAGAATTAAATGGTCCAAAGGTTCAAGGTGGTTTCATTCATGTGTCTCATACTTTGGGGGAATGGCTGGAAGGCTGGGCTTAGCTCAGACTGTCAATTGGAATGCCTATATGTGCCCTCTCTAGCAATGTACCTTTAGGGTAGTCAGACTTCTTACATGGGCACTCTAGGGCACTAAGTACAAGTGTTCCCATAAGCCAGGTGGAAACTGTGTGACCTTGGTGATCTAACCTTGTAAGTCACATAGGATTCACTGCCACTAGACATGATTGGTTGACAAGTCATAAGCACCATCCATATTCAAGAGGAGGGCAGGGGACATAGTCCCTCCTTTCTATGACAAAAGTGTGAACAAATATGTGACCACGTTTTAAAACTGCCACGAATCTCTTAAAATATTTAAAGATCTTTTGCATTTGCATCAAAAGATCTTTGAATTTGCTGTGCATTCTCAAATACTTCTTGTATTTTGTAAGCATTTAGTTTATTAAAACAACATCTGATTAAATTCTAGATATATTGCATGGCAGTGTCTGAATCTGGTCATGACTTTGAGAGGTCATTCTATTTGGGAAAATGCCCTTGAAAGATCATTCTACTTGATGGAATAATTTATAAGAGAATTACTTTATTTTATTCACTGAGGAGCTACACTTGCTATCTCTTGAAATGAACTCAGAGTGTGAAATGTCCTGGTTTTACATTAATGATTTCTTGAATTTTCTTAAATGATAAATGTGTTATAAAAAATATTTTATGTTCATATATACTCAATTCAACAAATACAAAATGAGTATCTTTTGTAAGTGAGGTGCATATTCAAGGAAGGTGGATTTTATCAGGTGTTGATGGTTAGGAACTCATTCAAGATAAATGGAACAAGATGAACAATTGAGTTAAAAAATCACCCAACATGCTTGAGGTTGGGTATGCTAAGAAAAGATGCAAGCAGGTCTTCAACCTGCTTCAGTCTGGTTTGGGGTCCAAGTTCCTTTTGTGTCTTATTCTATCTGGTTAACTCCTATAGAGATCTTAATCTTGATTCTACTCTTTGGGTGATTATGTCCATTGCCCCTCATTGAAACAAGAATTGGTAGATGTCAGATAAGTATTTGTTGACTGAATAAATGAATGACCAATTTTCAAAGAATTTGAATCTAATAAATCAGTTTGTCACGTTAAAATTATCCAAACTAGTGCAGCCACTCTGGAGAATACTGAGGAGGTTCCTCAAAAACCTAAAAATAGAACTACCTTATGATCCAGAAGTTGCAATACTAGGTATTTATCCAAAGGACACAAAACACAGATTTGAAGGGGTACATGTGTCCCGATGTTTATAGCAGCATTATTAACAATAGCTGAACTATGCAGAGAGCCAAAATGTCCATTGATTGATGCATGGATAAAGAAGACATTCCAATATATATAATATATATACTGGAATATTGCTTGGCCATCAAAAAGAATGAAATCTTGCCATTTGTAACGATATGGATGGAGCTAGAATGTATTATGTTAAATGAAGTCAATCACAGAAAGACAAATACCTTGTGATTTCACTCATATGTGGAATTTGAGAAAAAAATAGATGAACAAATGGGAAAGGGGGAAAAGAAGAGAGAGAGAAACAAACCACAAGAGACTCTTAATGACAGAGAATAAACTGAGGGTTGATGGAGGTAGGTGGGTGGGGTATAGGCTAGATGGGTGATGGGTATTAAGGAGGGCACTTGTTGTGATGAGCACTGGTTGTATGTAAGTGATGAATCATTGAATTCTACTCCTGAAACCAATATTGCACTGCATCCTAACTAAAATTAAAGTTTAAAAAATGTATACTGCTCACGATTTAATTTTTCAGGAATCAGAGGGATTTTAGGTCCTCTAATAGTGCCTGGAGGTCATTATTATAAATAATCAGTTATCATTGTTTTCCCTAATTGACTTATCTTGCTTTTCTGAATATTTTGATTCCAGATAAAAAGACAAGTACTATAATTCTCTCCCACTGGGTTTTCTGTCTAAATAAGATGGTAGAAAATCAGGACTCCAAGAATTCAGAGTAAATCACCCTCCCCTAAGTTCAGCTGGTTTTGATCTCACTCAGCTGTGTCCTATGATGTGCATCTGGAGAGAGATTTGCTTGATCTGCCAGGGATTTATATAAAGTTGCAAGATTGCCCTACCTCTTACAACTCACCGGTTGGTTCTACCTCCACATTAATCTCCTCTTTCCCCTCCAGATACAGAGTTCTCTCCCCTTTGTCTTGTGGAGCTGTCAAAAATAACCTATTTCCATTAAGGGGACCCAAGAGGAAAAGCTATTCCCATGATTTAGAGTGATGATTTCAACTCTCAAATGCCCTCTAAATATAGTCTGCTTGCTTGAAAAAAGGTGTTTACAACGGGATCAGATGTGGCAGGCTTCTTGCTTTCAAGAGTCCAGAAGGAGCGCTGAACAGAGAGGAGGAATAAATGTGAAACGAGCTTCACAGTCGTGTACCTTGGCAGGAGGAGCGGTGTCTCAGTTGGAAACAATTCAGGGCGAGCAGCATGGGCGGATGGGTATGTTTTCTCCTTATGCTATTGCAGATAAGTGACTGGAGTGTCAGTGTTCACTATCGTTTAAAAACAAGAAAGGGTTCCTGGTAGGAGGGCCTCTAGCTATTTTTGATTTATTACCTAATTTTCAGACACTAGAAATTAACAACGGGAAGAAATGAAAGTGGGCAGAGCAGAGCACTAGCTCTACAATGATGATTCATTCGTATGCATAAATAACATCATTTTTAGCATGAAGACAAACCAGGTGTGGCCATTTGAGAAAAACCACAGTGTCTGCTGTCTTCTATTTCCTAGAATTTCATCGTTGTATGTTGTACAGACACCTGATCGTGAGCATTTTTCCAAACTGGTCCATGAGATTTTAGAAAGCAGTCTTTGGGGGGAATGAAATCCCTTTTTTCCTCTCCTTGAAAAATAATGTTTGACAGAGGAGGATTGCCGATCTAGGGTGCCTACAACTGTAATATATATATTACGTATTTTCATGTCCAAAATATTTAATCCTGATCTTGCCTCCTTTCCCATGGAATGTGAATTTGTCTGATTCGGCTAACTTTCGATGTGGTTTTTACTCAGGTAATATAGTAATAAAATTTTTAATTTATTTTATGATGCTGCATTCGTTAATATTGCTGATATCGGTGATCACAGTCTTCTGATTTCAGTGGAAATGGATTTAGTATGTTTTTATTTAAACTGTTGTTACCTTTGCTTTTGGATAGTACATTCCTAGTACTTCCTCCATCCCGGATACATGTCCACACTGGGTCATGGTGGTAGAGCGTACTTCCTGCCCTTGGACTTGGCTATGTGGCCTGCTTTGGCCATTGGAATATTAACTTACATGACTCACAAAGTCTTTGGAAGTGTTCCTTCGATCTTCCCCAGGTAGCTAGTACTGCCTCGTAAAGGTCTGAATATAAAGACACTTGTAACAAAAATAAAGTGGATCCAAAAACCTGGAGCTGGGCTTGGCATCACCGAGCCTCGACTAGATCAGCCAAACCACTGCAATGTGCAGACCCGTGAGGGTGAAAATAAACGTTCATTGTTGAAAGCCCACTGAAGTTCGGAGTCTATTATGTAGCGAATATTGACTAATATAGACAGTGGCACTAGAAATGGGTTGTTGCCTTTACAAAAATCTATTATATGTGGTATCGTTTATGGGCCTAGGGGCCAGGTTGTATGAAAACCAATAAAGGAAGTTAGAAAACTTATGATCTGTCTTATGTACTGGTGAAGCATTTGGCCAAACTGTCGTCTGCTATGCCCTAAAAGGCAGAAAATGGCCTAATGAACGTGTGGGATTAGAAAGGTATTTGAAGCACAATGTTGATAGCATGAGCATGCTGTTGTAAGAAAGAAATGGCCTCAGGGGGGTAAAACTGGCTAATTTGCAAGCATAATTGAAAGGAAACGAAGTCCAAATAATGCAGGTTGGGTAATGGAACTTTTTCTCACTGAATCATAGCTATAGCCATTGGGACACAGGACAAAGACAAATCAAAGATGGAACTTACAGTGTTCTTTTTTAAGACCTGAAAAAAATAGTGTTAAAAGATCCTTATAGAAAGGTAACTTTTGCTCTCTTTTGGTTTAATTTACTCTTCCTTTTCTAGGTTCTGAGGATGGAAGTCTACATGATTAGTATTAATGCTTTTCCTCCCTAATTTATATATATTTATGACTATAAATTTCCCTTTAAGCACTGTTTTAGCTGCATCTCAAAAACTGCTATATTTTCATTATTATTCAGTCAAAAACATTTTCTAAATGTCATTATTATTTTGTTTTTGACCCTCAACTTATTTACAAAGGTGTTATTTATTAGCTAAACAATGAGTGTTTGGAGATTTTCTTGCTTTCTTTTTCTTACTCATTTATAGGTTTATCGTGGTCAGAAAACATACTTTAAAATTTTTAATTTCTCTTTATGACCCTATCCATATATCCTGCATTGGTATATGTACCTTATGAGCTTGAAAACAATGTATATTCTGCAGCTCTTTGTTGCAGTGTTCTATAACATCAGTTAAGTTAACTTGTTTAATATTGTTGAAAACTGCTATATTCCAGCTGATTTTTGCTTACCTGTTCTATTAGTTACTGAAAGATAGATGCTAAAAACTCTGATGCCTGGATCTGTCCATTTCTTCTTTATTCCTTTTTTTTTATTGCTTCATTTCTTTTGAAACAGCATTATTAGATGCATACACAATTAGAATTGTTATGTGTTTCTAATAATTTGACCCATTTATGATTTTGAAATATGCCACTTAATCTCTGGTAATGGCCTTTTTCTTTAAGTCTGTTTTATCTGACATTAATATAACCCCACTAGCTTCCTAATGATTGGTATTTGGATGATACAACTTTTTCAACCTTCTTCTTTTATCCTACCTGTGTCCTTATATTTAGTGTGTGACTCTTTGTCCAAATATTGGTTTCTAAATCTTTTCCTCACTAAAAGGAAGCAAATATCCTTAGAGAATGATCAGGTTCATGGCTGGACAGAGAAGTCCAAAAAAAGTGAGCCTGGAGTATTTTGTTTTGCCACAAATCAAGGAAGCAGTTAAAATAAAATTGGGACATGTCAACGATATTTGCATATTCCCACTCATGTAAACTTGCACTTTCATTACTTAATTCCTTTCAATATTGTTTGCAGTAGTAAATTATTGGAAACAATTTGTACATCTATGTATAGGGGACTAGTTAAATGATGGGGTATCTGTATGATGGAATACACTGGAAATATAAAAAATGAGAAAGGTCTTTCTAGAAGACTTAAAATGACATACAAAACATGTAGCTTTTCTGAAAAAAATAGGTACAAAGCAGTGTGTATAATGTGCTGCCATTTATATAAGAAGGAGACAATACTATGTTTTGGTGTTTATATGCATTTATGTTACATAAATGCAATATATGCATTTGCTCAACTGTTTGTAAGCTATCTCTAGGAGGATAAACAAATAAGTGATGACATTTTTGCCTTCAGGGAGGGAAACCCGATAGCTACAGCAGGAGTCAGAGGAGATTTGTACTTTTTGAATATTTTGAAAAATGAACAAGGACAAATTTTAAAAACTCAAGTAGCCAAACAAATATGTATTTATATATACACAGATATAGTTGTTAAAACAATTTCTGTTGGTCATTTTTAAAAATTGTTTTAAAGAATTTATTTTAAGGACACTTGCACTGTTGGTCTCAATGCAAACCAATGCAATCACTGTGGCAAACAGTGTGGAGTTTCCTCAAAAAGTTAAAAATAGAATTACCATATGATCCAGTTCCAATTCCACTACTGGGTATTTACCCGGAGAAAATGAAAACAATAATTTGAAAAGATATATACATCCCTATGTTTATTGCAGCATTATTTACAATAGCCAAGATGTAGAAGTAACTTGTGTCCATCCTTAGATAAATAGATAAAGAAGATGTGCTATGTATACACCACATTCATATATACAAAATGGAATATTACTCAGCCATGAAAAAGAATGAAATATTGCTATTTGTAACAACATGGATGGACCTATAATACTAAGCAAAATAAGTCAGTCCAAGAAAGACAAATGCCATATGATTTCACTCATATGTAGAATTTAAGAAACAAAACAAACAAAGAAAAAGAGAAACAAAAAAACACTCTTAAATACAGAGAACAAACTGGTGATTGCCAGAAGGGAAGAGGGTGGGAGGATGGGTAAAATAAATAGGATTAAGAGTACACTTATCTTGGGGCGCCTGGGTGGCTCAGTCGGTTAAGCATCTGACTTCGGCTCAGGTCATGATCTCGTGGTTTGTGGGCCCGAGCCCCACGTCCGGCTCTATGCTGATGGCTCAGAGTCTGGATCCTGCTTCAGATTCTGTGTCTCCCCTCTCTCTGCCCCTCCCCTGCTCACACTCTGTGTCTCTCTGTCTCTCAATAATAAATAAATGTTAAAAAAATTTTTTAGAAAAGAGTACCCTTGGGGCGCCTGGGTGGCTCAGTCGGTTAAGCGTCCGACTTCAGCTCAGGTCATGATCTCGCAGTCCGTGAGTTCGAGCCCCGCATCGGGCTCTGGGCTGATGGCCCAGAGTCTGGAGCCTGCTTCCGATTCTGTGTCTCCCTCTCTCTCTGCCCCTCCCCCGTTCATGCTCTGTCTCTCTCTGTCTCAAAAATAAATAAAACATTAAAAGAAAGAAAGAAAGAAAGAAAGAAAGAAAGAAAGAAAGAAAGAAAAGAGTACCCTTAACTTAAAAATTTTTTTTTCAGCATTTTTTTCTCTATAGCTACATATTCTGTAGGTTGTTCCTTGGTTAAACAGAGATGTACATTCATATTTGTTGACACAGAAAGATGCCCACATCACATATAATACAAATATATGTATATCATACCATATATTTTTATGCATATATGTGTATATGTGTTTATCCACACACACACTTAGAGAAGAGAGATACATGCACATACACCCTCCTAGGGAGACACTTGGAAGTATAACAGGTATTAAATATTATCTGTAATAATCCGTCTCTAGGTGGTAGAATTTGCATGCTTTATACTTTCTTCTTTGTAGTTTTCTTTTTTTAATTTAATTTAATTTTTATTTAATTTTATTTATTTAATTTTATTTTTTTATCTTTCAAAATGTACATCCAAATTAGTTAGCATATAGTGAAACAATGATTTCAGGAGTAGATTCTTTAATACCCCTACCCATTTAGCCCATCCCCCCTCCCACAACCCCTCCAGGATCTCTCTGTTTGTTCTCCATATTTAAGAGTCTCTTCTGCCTTGTCCCCCTCCCTGTTTTCATATCATTTTTGTTTCCCTTCCCTTATGTTCATCTGTTTTGTCTCTTAAAGTCCTCATATGAGTGAAGTCATATGATTTTTATCTTTCTCTGACTGACTAATTTCACTTAGCATAATACCCTCCAGTTCCATCCACGTAGTTGCAAATGGCAAGATTTCATTCTTTTTTATTGCCGAGTAATACTCCATTGTATAGATATACCACATCTTCTTTTCATTCATCCATCAATGGACATTTGGGCTGTTTCCATACTTTGGCTATTGTTGATAGTGCTGCTATAAAAAGGGGGTGCATGTGTCCCTTCGAAACAGCACACCTGTATCCGTTGGATAAATGCCTAGTAGTGCAATTGCTGGGTCATAGGGTAGTTCTATTTTTAGTTTTTTGGGGAACCTCCATACTGTTTTCCAGAGTGGTTGCACCAGCTTGCATTCCCATGTAGTTTCTATAGATGAATTTATTTTACAATGAATATGTATCTGTTTCCCCCAAAGAATAAAGTTATTATACAATAATACAAAATATTCATAGGCCAGAAAAACTTATACCATAGGGAATAATAGCACACAAAATAGTATTATTTTCTAAATTGTCACTTGAAAGGAGAATAAAAACAGCCCATTTTAAAGTAAATATCGCTGGTTTCCTTCATTAATAGCATGCCAGCCTATTGAGAGCAGTATTTTTCTAAGATTCCAGAAATTTCCAGGTGTCACAGTCCCACATGTTTCCTGGCAGTGCTCTCTTTCCTAGATGCAATGTTGTTTCCTCTTGCAAAAAATATTTACACAGAAAAAGTTACAAAAGAAAGGCACTAACTCACCAAAAAAAAATTAAAAAAAATTTTTTTTTTAAGTTTATTCATTTTTGAGAGAGAGAAAGGGATACAGAGAGAGAGGAGAGAGAGAGAGTGTGAGCAGGGAAGGGGCTGAGAGAGAGAGGGAGACACAGAATCTGAAGCAGGCTCCAGACTCTGAGCTGTCAGCACAGAGCTCAATACGGGGCTCGAACTCACGAGAAGTGAGATCATGACCTGAGCTGAAGTTGGATGCTCAACTGACTGAGCCACCCAGGCGCCCCCTCACCAAAAAGTTTGAACTCTTTTATCGGATAGGATTTGCAGACTGAACACAACCAGCCTTACCTTAGCCTATTACGTAAAAGAAATTTTTACCCTGACATTTATTACCCTCACCCACACCCCCGAAGAACTGCTAGGTGATTTCTCCTCTTTACCCTGTCCTTTAGCACTGATCAGTTTCCCTATAGTTCCTCTTCATGGCTCCAAGTTGCCAGCGAGTTGCTCCCTCCACTAACTTGTTACATGACCTTTTAACCCAGTAACTCCCAGTTTATAATTACAATACTGAAAGAAGCACAGACTTTCCAATGCCCATCACCACTGTAAAATCCAAACATATACACATATTAACACATACACAGTAAAACATTGTCTGCTTCCAGTATTGTGCCAGTTCTTCAGGATTAATGGCCTTCAACCTGCTGGAATGTCCAAACTAAATATCTTCATATGCTGGGCTATCCAACCTGAATCGTCAAATAGTAAGTGATGTTTTAAAATTCACACATCTGTAACCTACTCAACAAGCACTATGGTGCCACACGTTGTGGTAGGTATTTTCATGTCGATTATTTCTAACCTGCCAAGAACCACCTCCCCCCCCATACTGTTCTCCATAGTGGCTGTATCAATTTGCATTCACACCTGAAGTGCACTAGGGTTTATGTGGGAATTCTTTATGCTAAGCTTGCCAATGAATCCACCCCATCCACACCAAATCTATAAGAAGGGGCAAATGGGATGTGTCAGCTGAGCCTGTCCTTATTTTAGTATGTAAGCAAAGTTTTCTAGCTGCCCCACTCAACACACTTCCACTTATTGGTCAGAAATATATTAGGAGGCCGGTTCTGGCTGCAAGATGTCCAGGGAAGGGGGCTGTAGCTGGGGTAAGCTGACCAGAGTGTGGGTCGAGAGAGAATACAAGAAATGAGGGGAGCAGTGAGAATGAACTGAGCAGAAGCTGGGGGAGAGGACCTGTCACCATCACGGGGGAGATAGTTGGTGGGCATGGGAGATAGAGGGTGGATGATGCAGATGCCTTTGGCCATCTTTGCCATTGCACTTCAGACTTGCCCTTGCAGGGTGGTTTGTATAAAATGGATTTGCCATGTCTCTTTTTTATTCATTCCATGCATATCGAGAGTCTAGTACATATTCCCAGAAGGTTTTTAAGGGAACACATAATTCGATTGCATGGGCTATAATAAAAATAAATATATTGTACCAATAGTACCTGACTTGCAGTGTTTCAACTTAATGATTTTTCGACTTTACAATGGTGTGGAAGTGATACACATTCAGTAGAAATCACACATCAAAATCTGAATTTGGATCTTTTCCTGGGCTACCGCTATGCAGTACTGTACTTTCATGATGTGGGGTAGTGACAGGGAGCCATAGTTCTTGGTCAGCCACACGATCAAAAGGGTGGACAACCAGTGCATTTACAAACCCTTCGATACAGGAGTACTGATGCATAGGGGCACTTGTACCCCAATGTTTATAGCAGCACTCTCAACAATAGCCAAATTATGGAAAGAGCCTAAATGTCCATCAACTGATGAATGAATAAAGAAGTTGTGGTTTATATACACAATGGAGTACTATGTGGCAATGAAAAAGAATGAATTACGGCCCTTTGTAGCAACGTGGATGGAACTGGAGAGTGTTATGCTAAGTGAAATAAGTCATACAGAGAAAGACAGATACCATATGTTTTCACTCTTATGTGGACCCTGAGAAACTTAACAGGAACCCATGGGGGAGGGGAAGGAAAAAAAAAAGAGAGAGGTTAGAGTGGGAGAGAGCCAAAGTATAAGAGACTCTTAAAAACTGAGAACAAACTGAGGGCTGATGGGGGGTGGGAGGGAGGGGAGGGTGGGTGATGGGTATTGAAGAGGGCATCTTTTGGGATGAACACTGGGTGTTGTATGGAAACCAATTTGACAATACATTTCATATACTTAAAAAAAATAGGAAAACCAGGATTAAAAAAAAAACAAAAACAAAAAACAAACCCTTCTATACCCTTACAATCATTCTGCTTCTCACTTTCAGTATAGGATGCAATAAATTGCATGTGATATTCAATACTTTATTATAAAATTATAAAATGGACTTTGTATTAGATGATGTTTGCCCAACTGTAGGCTAATGTAAGCGTTCTCAGCATGTTTAAGCTTGGTCAGGCTAAGATGATGTTCAGTAGGTTAGGTGTATTAGATGCATTTTAGACCTAGGATATTTTCAACTTATGATGGATATATTGGATGTAACCCATTTTTAGTTGAGGAAGATCTGTATATTATATATATTTGGTCTTTGTCCTTGGTTCCTGGCACAGAGCTCCTAAACGTCTTGGAATTTCCTGAATGATAAGAGTGTTTTTGTTACATATATTGAACCCCTTTATAACACACCTGAGCTGATACTGAAGAAGGGACTCAGAGTGGAGTTCTTAGATAGCCTCAGGATGGGGACTGCTCACCAGAAAGACTAAAACCATGATTAGCGGGTGAACCATTGGGGACTGAAGGGGGCTAAGGATTGGGTTATAAAAACTCGTGAACAACAAGGTTTGGAGAGCTTCTGGGTTGGTGAACACACGGAAATGTAGGGAGGGTGGTGTACCCAGAGAGGGCAGGGAAGCTCTGAATTACCTTCCACACCTTGCTCTATGGGTCTCTTCCATCTGGCTGTTTCTGAGGTGTATCCTTTATAATAAATCCATAAATGTAAGTAAAGTGTTTCCCTGAGTTCTGTGAGCCATTCTAGCAAATTATTGAACCTGAGATAGGGGTGATCTGTGGGAATCATCAAATTTAGAGTCAGCCAGCCAAAAGTGTGAGTAGCCTGGGCACCTGATTTATCGCTGGCATCTGGAATCTGGTGGTGGGACTGAGTCCTCTAACTTGTGGGATCTGACGCTAACTGTGCAGATAGGGTCAGAATTGGAGAATTGATGTTGGAAAAGACATTATCTATGTGGTGTCAGAGAAAAAGCCAACTGCAAAACCCAAAAAGGCAAAAACAAAAATAAAAACCCACAAACGACAATAAACTTGCCATCTTCTCCATGAATTTTGACATGGTAGCAGGAATCAGTATTTGCACTAAAGGTCTTTCCTTAAAAGTGGCAAGACAGGAATTCTTTCAAGTTGAGAGAGCGGCCACATTGGCATACATCTCGGAGTTCGCAATGCTGGGAGTTTAGGTCGGTAGATGCCACATAAGCAGTGAGTCAGGCCAATTGTTCTGTTGCCACTGTGACCCATCCCCTGTGAGTCATGTCTTTAAAAGAAGAAATGGACCGCCCAAAACGAACCTTGGTTTGCTAAACTTTTAGAACACAGAGAAGAAGCATGGTTTTCTCCCAGTCACATTGAATAAACACAGCCACGTTGTGAGCCTTAGACCCTTGTTATGGGTTGAATTGTGTTTCTCCCACACCCCCCAAATATGTTAAAGTCCTAAGCCCCAGCCCCTCATATTGTGGACTTATCTGATTATCTCAGATTGTGGACTTAAGGTGAGGTAACACAGGTGTAGGAAGGACACTTCTCCCAATATGACTGTTGTCTTTATAAGAAGAGGAAGAGAAATACGCATGAGAGGGGAATCCCATGTGATGATGAAGGAGAGACTGAAATGCTACAGCTATAAGCCAAGGAATTCCAAAGGCTGCCAGCTACCAACAGAAGCTGGGAAGAGGCACGGAGGGAATCTCCCTTACAGGTGTCAGAGTGAGCACGGCTGATACCGTGATTTCAGACTTCTTAGCCTCCAGAACTGCAAGACAGTAAAGTTCTGTTGTTTTAAGGCAACTAATTAGTGGCACTTCATTATGGCAGCACTAGGAAACTATTGTAACTTTCATATATATCTTTTTGTCTTCTACTATATGCTATAGAAAATGTACCAGGAAAGATTCAGGTTCCTGATAGAAAAGGAACTCTTTACTCCTTAGTGTACTGAGTGTTGAGCAACTGATTCATAAACTAACGTTTCTTCCTGGCGTTTGGCTTAGAATTCTTTATTCTAGGATTCTCTTACTCAAGGATTATCGGTAGGATATTTTACATCTTTGACTAAAACATAAAAATGATAAACTTGGGGCACCTGGGTGGCTCAGTTGGTTAAATGTCCTACTCTTGATCTCAGCTCAGGTCATGATCTCACGGTTCATGAGATTGAGCCCCATGTTGGGCTCTGTGCTGACAGCACGGAGCTTGCTCAGGATTCTCTCTTCCTGTCTCTGCCCCTCCCGGCTCACACACACACACGTCTCTGTCTCTTTCTCTCTCTGTCTCTCTCAAACTAAATAAAAAAAAAACTTAAAAAAAATAGTGATAAACTCTAAACTGAGACTGGAAAAATTTTGACCAGTAGGGCTGGGCTATTTCTACTGGCTGGGCTATAGGCGGTGTTGGCAGTGGTGATTCGTCCAATCTGCACCCTCACCTCACACTGAATGTCACTTCCAGAGCTCTCCCTTAAGACCAGGTTATGGCATGTTACCCTTAGACCAGTCTCTTCCCTGTGTTTGAACTTCCTCCAATGTGTCATTGGTTGTCCCATAATAATCTTAGCTCCTGTATCATGGATTGGTGGCAAGAAGTGTGACGGGTCTGATACCTTTCCTACTTACAAGTTAGCAAGTTCTCGTGGATGACGGCAGAAGACATGAGACTCCTAGATCAGAGAGAACAAGGACTATCAATCACAGCAAAAGTAGTAGATAGATCTTCATGTTCATCTCCATCAGTTTCTCATGGTCCCCAAGTCTCTCCAGGGCAATTCAAGGAGCCCATGAGGGATACCTGCAGACACACTGAGTTGCATTACAGAAGAGGAACACTCATCTTGGGGAATCCACCACTTTTATGACATTCCTACTCCTAGTCTGGGGGAGACGTACCTCATCCCCTAATATTGCTTCCTATGAACATGATCCTGAAAATGGCCTGGTAAACAGCAGTCAGAGCTGTGCATTCATGGCATACCAACCAACAATGTACAGGAATGCCCACTTTGCCCATGGCAAAATGGCCTCTCTGGCGTGCCAGAGCCTTGGCAAACTGTAGACTGCCCGAAATCCAGCCTACCGCCTATTTCTGTACATTCTGTAAGGTAAGAATGGTTTTTACATTTGAACCCTAAATAAGAAAATTATTACACCCGCAAAAGAGGATTCTATTCTTCTTACTAATAGACCTGTGTTACAAAAAAGTGTACTCAATTATTATTGAAACTCTTTGAGTTTTGTCAATTAAAAAATAGTTTTTTGTTCTGTAAGTTCCTATAAAACATTATCGATTTTTGCCTCTCAGCCTGAGAACCGTAACTCTTGACAGAAAACATTTGCTGGCTCCTGATCTAGGTAATCGAGAGAACCTTCGCAATGGGTCCTGCTTATGTGACATTTTTGTAACTGCTAATTTCACAGCTAAGCTTAGAGGGAATGTGTGACTAACCAAATTAGTTCAGATGTCTGCGGATTCTTTATTTAAATGTAGTTTTTGAATAGGTAAACATGAACATTATTTCATTCAAATCAGAATTCAAAAGGTTCCTTATCAGCCTTTCTCCACTAGCCAGCTAGATCTTTGAATCTTCTAATGCCAGAGCTGAGTTTTATCACTGAAAAACACCTTTGCTTTATATTTAGGCTGATAATAAAAGAGACTAGCGTGCTTGAATTAGAGAGATAGAATATTGCTTATCTAAATTTTTTTTTTTTTGGCATCCAGCCTGTCTGGATTAATTTTATTTAGTATACATATATAAATGTCAAAATAGTTACAGTTGATGTTTCAGTTACGTATTGGTGCATAACAAACTACCCCCAAACTTAGTGGCTTAAAGCAATAACAATTTATTATTTCTCCCAACTCTATGAGTTGACCAGGTGATTGTCCTGTGTTCTGAGGTGTCAGCTGGGGTGCTGGGACTTTAGAAGGACAACATAGCCTTACTCACATTGCTGGCAGTTGGTGCCGGCTGCCAGCAGGGGGCTCAGTTGGGACTGTTGACTGGGGACAGTGGTTCTCTCTGTGAGTCTCAGGAGACTGCCTGAGCTTTTGACTGCGTTCAAGTTGGGCTCTAAGAAAAAGCATTCCAAACCCAGTCTAAGGAACTACCCACCACCACTGAAATCTATCGATCAAAATATATCAGAGAGATGTACCCTGGTTGTGTAAGACGTTAACATTATGGGAAGCCAGATGAAGGGTATGCAGGAACACGCTATATTATGTTTGTAAGTATTCTATAAATTAAAATTATTTTAAAATTAAAAGTTTACAGAGAAATGGGTCACAAGGTTAGCCCAGATGTAAGGGGCGGGGAAATGGACTCCAGCTTTTGATGGGGAGATGACAAGTTATATTGCAAAAGACTATGCAGGATGGGAGGCATTACAGGACCCTAGTGGGCTTGTAAATTCTGTTCAGGACGTCTTAGCCAAGGCATGATTTGGAGTCTGTGTGTGTGTGTGTGTGTGTGTGTGTGTGTGTGTCTTGTTTGTAATGCTGTATCACCTGATTTTAAGAATCTTCCTTTTTTCACCTTTGAACCAGCTATTAAGAAGTATTTCTGTGTTCATATTGCCATTTACTCCTTCTGGGATCACATTTTCTGAGCATGACTCAGAAAAAAATAGATTGTCTGAGGTAAGGCTAAGGGGCATTCCCTGACTTGACTATTGTGACATGCTGACCCCAAGTCTGAGAATCAGACATGTAAGCCCACTGTGTGCACACAAAATGAGCTAGAGTAGAGAGTATTTTCCCCCAAAGCCTTGGTCTAATTTGGTTACATTGCAACTTCTAGGATCTAGATGAACTGCTGATCATCAGCATTGACTTTGGGAGCTAATAAAGCAAAAACACCCTTAGATTTTAAAGACTGGCTGTGGTAAATCACAAGCCATTTGTAAACATCTTAGGATTTATTTATGACTACGTTTTGGGGTCTACTTTGGTCTTTCCCGAAGTTCCAAATTCCACTTGCTGCTCCTTTAAACTTCGTTCATACCCCAGCATTAGATACAGGATTTATGAGGAAAGAGTAAGAAACCTGGGATTATTTGACATGGAAATGCTATAAAAAATGTCTTTATTTAGGAAAGCTCCCTCATCATAAATGAAATTGATCTATGTTTTACTTTTTTGTACTATCTCTATCAGATATAGTATAAGAAATATGCTAGTTTTCTAAAATGAACTAGAAAGATTTCCATCTTTGTATGCTCAGCAGTAATTTAATTTAAATAACATGGGAGACACCTGTTCTTTGAAGGTCAGATAGAGGATAACTATCTGTAAAATCACCCGGGCAGGGCTCATTTTTTTAAAAGTAGATCTTTGGGAGTTTTTTCAATTTTTTCAGTCATAATTGGTCTATCCAGGTTTTCTATTTATTCTTCAGTCAACTTTTAAAATTTATATTTCTAGAAAATCAGCAATTTCATTTAGATCTTCCTATTTATTGGCAAAAAGCTACACATGATACTTTATTATAACCTTCCAATGTATCCCTGTGTGTGATTTTACTGCCTTTCTCATTGATAAATTTGTACATTTTTTAGCCTCTTTTTCCTTGATTAATCTTAGCTATTCTTTCTCTTTTTATTGCCTTTTTGGGGGAAGAAATAGCCCTGATTTTGTTCATTAATTCTACTTCTATGTTTGCCTTCTAATTCATTAACTTTATTAATTTCTTTGCCTTTGTGAGTGTACTCTCAATTTACTGATAATGGGTATTATAGTTGCCCACATTGGTAGCAGGAGACATGGTGAAGAGGAAGGGCTGTTGGATGTGATCGGAGCTTCCAAAAGGTGACTAGATGAAGTTTGAAGAGGTGAAGACCACTTTTCATTTATTATGAGACACATCCAAAGAGAGTCATTTTGAGTGATTTCCCTGCAGTGTAATGAATAATTTAAAGATGTTTTGAGTAAGTGGAGCATAAAGGACAGAAAAGGAATAAAATGAGCACCCTTAGGGGTGGTCAGGTGGGTCTACCCTGCTCTGACTGCTGTCAAATTGTTTCAAAGCAATTAAGAGCTTCATGGCTTCTAGGAAAAGAATCACTTAGAAGATCAGATTTCTAAATTCAGATATATGAAATGTCTGATTATTCAGTGGTACTTTTTCTTCCATCAGTGCTATGAACTTCCCACATCATGGTATGGAATCTCTCCCTTCTTGAAACAAAGGAAAATTCCTACGGACAGAAATGTTTGGGTCGCTAGGAAAGCAAACTATCCTCCTGTAATTCTTCATCACTTAGGGGGAACAACTGAGATTGAATTAGGAAGGTAGGGCTCTGTCTCAGGCTTCAAAAGCTAGAAACACTAGCGTGGACAAGTAATTCCTTGGGTTCCGTCTTCTAGGATCATAATATCTGTCTTACTGAATTTAATGCAAAGCAAACACAATTTTTCCCAGTATTTCGTGTAAACCAAATTACCATGCATTTTTATGTACTGCTCTCAGCCAAGGCCAACGATTTGAATTATATCCACCATCTTTAATCCCCTAACCCCAAGCACATGGATATCCCCCAAACCCCTGATGCAGAAATTGTTCACCCTATTCTCTTCCATTCTGTTACTGTCTTGTCACAGGACCTGAAAACTCCTCAGTGGCCCAATTTTTTTAAATACGTTTTTAATGCTTGGTAAAAATAATTAGAAAAAGAAGAATATTTCATGACATAGGAAAGTTACATGAAATTCAAGTTTGTGCCCATAAATTAAGTTTATTGGGACACATCACACCACACTTGTTTGTTTACGTATTGGCTACTTTCAGGCGACCATAATACACTGAATAGTTGCGGAGAGATGGTATGGCCCATAAAGCTGAAAATGTTTGCTCTCTGGTCTTTTAGAAAAAAATTTTGCCGGGACGCCTGGGTGGCTCAGTCGGTTAAGCATCAGACTTCGGCTCAGGTCATGATCTCACGGTTTGTGAGTTTGAGCCCCGCATCAGGCTCTGCGCTGACAGCTTGGAGCCCGGAGCCTGCTTCAGATTCTGTGTCTCCCTCTGTCTTTGCCCCTCCCCTGTTCATGTTCTCTCTCTCTCTCTCTCTCAAAAATAAACATTTAAAAGAATTTAAAGAAATTGTCAACACCTGGCCTAGACTATGAATGTGATGCCTGGAACAGTGCAAGTCCAATGTCATATCAAAACTTCATCTCTCGGTCAAATGGAAACTTCTTCCTTTCCTCTGGCACACACAGGCTCTATGCTTCTGCATACCTAGTCCTCCACCCTGCTCCTTGTATTCGTTTGTAGCGATGCTATAACAAAATACCACATGCTAGGGGCTTCAACAACAATTTGATTTCTTACAATTCTGGAAGCAAAGCTGGAAGTCCAAGATCAAGGTGTCAGCTGGATTGGTTTCTTCTGAGCTTCCTCTCCTTGGCTTGTAAATGGCCATCTTTTCATCCCTGTTTCTTCATGTGGCTCTCCCTCTACATGTATCTGTCCCAATTTCCTTATTTTCTAAGGGTACCAGTCATACTGGGTTAGGACCCACCCCATGACCATTGCAACTTAACGACCCCTTTAAAGACCCCAACTCCAAATACGCTCACCTTCAAAAGCTCTGCAGGTTCGACTTCAATGTATAAATTTGTGGGGAGTTGGGGCGGGGGCGTGGAAAGACACAGTTCAGCCCATAAGACTCTTCTACTCTTTCTCTTTTACTCTGCTGCTTCTGACTTGTCCAGGATCAGATCAGGGGAAAGGGATGAGGGTTGAAGAGCAAATGCATTTTATTTAGCTGGTGCTATTGTTCCTTCTCATGAAGCTGTCGAATGCCTCCTTCCAGGACAGACTTTGAACTGTTGATTTCTCTAGAAGTAATAGTATCGGTTCTTTGGACACTCCCTCTCCAGCAATGGCCTCCACCCTGTACCTTGACACTGGTGACACACTCTCTAACTGATCGCTCCTTTTCAGCTCTTGCCCAGCCAGTGGTACCTTCCAGCCAGTTTTCTTGCTATCCTTTGGCCCAACAGGCAGTCCTCTGGGTTCAGGTCCTTTCTAGCTGACTGAAGCCTGGCTACCCTCCTGAGGATGACAAGCACAAACACAAAGGTCACACACCTTATTCCATGTCCATGGAATTGTAGTTGTTTCCCTCTACTGCAGTTCACTCTCCTCCTGCTGCCATTTTCATGGGGACCCTCATTTTCATGGGGACACATGTCAGAGTCTTCCAAGGTCTTATTATATTCCATTCTAGGAGCTACAAAGGAAGCAGGGGCCATGTAGGCCATGCATTTCCGGTAAGACCAGGCTAACAGGTTTCTGTAGGACAACAAGCATTCTCTGGGGACTCCTAGCCAGAACATCCTCTCTGCGAAGACTTCTCTTGGGGCTCCCTCACTAGGCCTGAGGTGGGGATGGTAAGGAAAATGCTACAAAGAATCCTCCCTCATCCTTTATATCCTCGAGGTGGCTGGTGACATTTGAGCAAAGATTTAAAGGAGATGAACAGCAAGGGAAAAAGTGTGAGCCAGCAAAGTGTCTGACATTCCAGAGTGGGATGAGTAAGGAGAAGACAGGCAGGAGATGACATTTTTTAAGGTACTGTAAATGGTAATGTAAGATGATAACAGTAGGAAACTGGGTGAGGATTATGGTTAATTAAATTGCGTCCTACCCCCACCGAATTCATATGTTGAAGATTTAACCCCGTTGTGACTATATTTGGAGGTAGAGTCTTTAGAGATATCATTAAAGATAAATTAGATCATAAGTGGGGAGCCTTATCCCAATAAGACTATAATTAATGCCTTTATAAGGAGAAGAGACCTCAGACTTCTCACCCTGCATGTGCACATGCGCGTATGTGTGTGCATGTGCACAGAGGAAAGACTATGTGAAGACACAGTGAGAAGGTGCCTGTCTACAAGCCAGGAAGAGAATCTTACCAGAAACCAAGCCTCAGCACCTTGATCTTGGACTTCTAGACTTCAAAACTGTGAAAAAATAAATGTCTGTTGTTTGGGTCACCCAATCTGTGCTTATCTTATGGCAGCCCTCGCAGGCTGATACAGGTATATGGGAGCTGTCTACTGTCTGCAACTTTCTTATAAATCTATGATTATTTAAAAATAAAAAGCCTGGGTGTGCCTGGGTGGCTCAGTCTGTTAAGCATCAGACTCTTGATTTTGGCTCAGGTCATGATCTCATGGTTCATGAGTTCGAGCCCTGTGTTGGGCTCTGAACTGCCAGCATGGAGCCTGCTTGGGATTCTCTCTCCTGCTCTTTCTGCCCCTCCTCTGCTCATTCTCGCTCTCTCTAAATAAATAAATAAATAAATAGCCTTAAAAAGTGAATAGAGAAGAAAAAAATGCCCCAGAAGATAACATATCATCAGAGTGCAGAAATACAACAATAGGCTTATTTTGGGAAGAGATTCTTTTCCATCTCATTGTTTTAAGTCAACCACTGCTATTTTCTTTTTTTTTTTAATTAAAAAAATTTTTAATGTTTATTTATTTTTGAGAGAGAGAGAGACAGAGTGTGAGCTGGGGAGGAGCAGAGAGAGAGGGAGACACAGGCTCCAGGCTCTGAGCTGTCAGTACAGAGCCCAATGTGGGGCTTAAACCCATGAACTGTGAGATCATGACCTGAGCTGAAGTCGGACACTTAACTGAGCCACCCAGGCACCCCAACCACTGCTATTTTCTAGTTTCATTCTTCTATATTCCTGCATTACCTCTCCTGCCTTTTTCATTGTGCTTCCATATGAATAGTTCTCCACTTTGTGAGCCCTCCTACTTCCCTCACCCGTTGTATCAGTATATTGAACGTCCTTGGTTTGTTGAACAATAGATGTTATCAGAGTGAAGCAAGGATTCTGGATCCAATATATTTTGAAAATTCTAGGTGAAGCAACATTAAGCAGGTGTGTCTCCAGTTTAAAAAACAAACAAACAAGTTAATATAAAGATCCTGGTTGTGGAACCAATCTTGCCCACCTTTAGTAGTAGGTCCTTAGGATGATGTAGCTCTTTTGTTTCAATGGGAGGGTGCTGTCACCTATTGTTCTCACCTTTGAGATCTACTCTGAAACCCAAAACATTAAAATCAAATTTCACATCCTCTGACACTTCCACTGCTTTGTGCTTTGAATGTATATTTTCTTGCCACATGTTCCCACTTTGCTACCACTGATACCTACTCATTCTTGGCCTGGCTTCCCTGTAAAGCCTTTAAATGTTCCCTCAACTAGAGTTTTAGATTAATTGCTTAATTCTCCTGTGTCAAGGGTCTGATTTATATTATAGATAATTGCGTGCTTTCTTTATTAGATTGCAAGTTCTTGTTGGCAGAGAGTTGAGGAGGCGTGAAAATATGGGGAAGGAGGAGAGATACTGAAATTAAATCAAGATGAGCTGTAATGAGCATCCCACTACAAGGGGAATGAATTTTTCCCCATGGTGTAACTGAAGGGATCTTTTCATGGTTTTTTGTGCTCTCTGTATTCTTTCAAATCGTGACTTTGGATAATTACTTTTGTAATAGTTAATATTGTCAAAATTATGGTAAAATGTTGGTGCTTTTGTAATGATACC
This sequence comes from Panthera tigris, assembly GCF_018350195.1. NCBI lineage: Eukaryota > Metazoa > Chordata > Mammalia > Carnivora > Felidae > Panthera > Panthera tigris. The sequence continues at coordinate 117,901,605 of NC_056664.1, forward strand.
TGAAATGCATGAATCCTGTCTTGCCAGAAGATCTTCGTCTCCAGGAATTCCTGGCAGAATTAAACACTCAAATATCAATAATGGTTTGTGAGTTGAAGCACCCCTTATAAGCACTTGCACAGGGCCTACTGTCCCAAGGCAAGTGCTTTGATAAAGTCTGAGGTTGAAGCGTCCAGACCAGGCTGGAGATATGAGCAGATCTTCTTCCTTTGTCCTGAAAGGGCGAAAAGCTGACATTTAATGAGATGGGAAAGATTTTGGATGGAAACAGTTTTGGGAGGAAGAGCAGGAGTTCAGTTGTGAATGTCTGAAGTTTGAGATACCTATTAGACACCTAACTGGAGGTGTTATTAAGCTCTTTGATAAGAAGCTGCTCTCAGGGAAGATATAGGCCAGACAAAAATTCAGTGGGCCTTAATAAATGGTTAATATTTAAAGTCATGAAATTGGATGAAATCATTAAAAGAGTCTAGGTAGAAAAGAAAAGAGGTCCCATGATCTCTTGTATTGTTCAATCACTGCTCTTTCAGATGTATTTGAGGTTGAATCTTTTGTAGATTATGATTGTGTCACAGGTGTGGTTGGTTACGGTTTTTATTTCATGTTGAAAAAAGTTAAAGACCCAAGCCAATTCATAAAATCAAATAAAAATAGAAATGATTGAAGAATAGCTTAAAGATTCAAATAAAATCCCAAATCTTCTATGTGTATTACATATTGTTGCTTACTCACCAACATCCATTCCATGCCAACTACTTAACCTAAACTGACCACAATAATCCCATTCCCCTGCCAATAAAGGTTTAACAGAAGCAGGCCCAGGACAATTTCAAAGACAAGCAAGGAGAGGCTTACCAGAGTCATCCGAAATGAAGCTTTTAGACTGCTAAGAAAACACTATGGGAAAGACAGCTAGGTTTTCTGTCTTTCCCACTCAGTCTGAACAAGAAAATTCATACTACTGCAGATCTATGTCTTATAAACATGAGTGTAACCAACCTTGGGATGATTGGAGATTGCCCAGTAAGGACCTAGGTCCTTGTTGACATCACTAGACTGTGAAATTAACCAACACAGAAATCTGGCCAACAGTTGTGTAAGCTAATAAATATCCTTACAAAATCTTAAGCCAATTTCAGTATCAAAAACTGCAGCTCAAAGTATCCTAATAAATGTATCTTGTGTGTGGCATAAAACGAATTGTCTCTAGGTTCTCGGAGACTGTAAATAAATGGTATAGCTAAGTTTGGACTAATTGCATTCTTCATAAAAGCTGTGATAGTCTGCCCAAGAGATAGTTGGCTTTTGTTTGACTTTGGAGCATAGTCCATACATCTCTGAGTTAAGTTGATTTCAAGAGAAAAAAAATCTCCATAAAGTTTTTTCTGTAGTTTAACACTACCATATAATGACAAGGGGCAAGAGGTGAAGGGCGATGTTTCTAAAATAGATAATATATACTTAAGAGTGAAAGAAAGTCAAAGAAAGTGATTGTCAGAATCCATTCAGGGCCCTCCCAGACTCCCTTTGTGTCTGGACTCCAACGGTCTTCAGAGTCTATGCCATTCACTTGGCATGTGTTACCGGTGACCTTGTACATTATAATAATCCGCATCATAATTATGAACACATGCTGCACAAAGTAGCTGTGATATGTATCTTGTTTAATATGCAGTAATTTAATATGCAGCCTATATCTTGTTTAATTCTTTTGTATTCTCTGTTCTAGGTATAATGAGGTAGGGAATGAGGAAGCTGAGATTCAAAGAAGTCAAGTCACTTTCTAATGTTATCCCTTGCTGCACATATGTGTACCCCTGAAATTTACATGTTGATGTATTAGGTCCTCAGGTGATGGTGTTAGGAGATGGAGGTTAGGCCTTTGGGAGATGATTAGGTCCTGAAGGTGAAGCCCTCATGAATGGGATTAGTGCCTTTGTAAAGGGGCTCTGGAGAGCTCCTTCACACATTCTTCTGCCACGTAAGTATACAATGAGAAGTCTGTAATCCAGAAGGGGGTCCTTACCCAGCCATGCTGGAACCCTGATCTCAGGCCCCCAGCCTGCAGAACTGTGAGTGGTTAAATTTCTGTTGTTTATAAGCTACCCAGTCTGCAGCCCAAATGGACTAAGACACCCCTTTACTAATAGCAGTAAGTCAGTCTAGGTTAGTAGGGCATCCGAGGCATTTAGTCTCAAACCTAGACAGTGCCTGGCACACAGGGGCACTCATTAAATGTTTATTGAGTGAATGACTCAATGTCCTCTAATTGTTACATTGGGTTTCATAGTGTATCACCTTGAACTCAAATCCTGGCCACTTCATTACCTTATCACCATCCTTAGATGACGGTTGTTAGGACTTTTGAATAAGAGAAAAATAATTCAATATATTTCCAAATAATCTCCTTTTATACACTGACAATGTCTTTGTGCAGAACAGCCCCACATACTGTCACCATGACAACACAATGTCCTTAGTCCCATTCAGACCATTAGACACACTTTATAAATAGAATATTCAGCTACATTCCACCCAATTTTGCCTTAACTTCTTTTGTAATAAACCCAGAGAGAATAAACAACATATTAAGTTCTGCTTTAAAATGCAGAATATGCTGCTTTCGTGAGGTTTTTATTTAATAGTTCACACAGTCATGTGAGACTTGTCATGAGCATTTAACACTTAGAAACTATTTTGTTGCCTTAACAAGTAGCCGAGAACCTTCTACCTGGTAGGTGTAAAATTAGGTGCCAGAAACACAAAGATAAACAACCACAGTTTTCCTTCCCTCAGGACACTAACGACACAACACGGGATACATTCATGTGTATGACGCATAAACCTGTAAACTTAAATTAGAGATAATACGGTCAGATAGTGTTACCTTCACTTCCTCTAATGCAAAGACAACCTATTATCAATGTCTTCTTATCGTTGCAGTCAGGTGTAGGTTCTACTCTGAAAGTCTCAGCTTATGATGACACTGAATGGTTTATAACTTGTCAGATCACAAGACAACCAATTTAGGGAAGACGAGAGATAGCACATTAATTCCAAACAGTGAGTTGTCTTCTTGCTACATTTCAAAATACATTTGGTGAAGAAGCATTGTCCTTTACCTCGGGCAATAAAATGTGCTCCAGGAAAGTTTCCCGAAAACAAAAAAATTCCACTTTAGTTAATTATATTTTATAATTCGTCTTAACGGTCATCTTTCAGATGTTTCTAGGGATAGGAAAAGTGTTCAGAACTGCCTAGAATTGCTAATAATAAGGATGATGATAATAGCTATTCCTGAGCACTTAGTATGTGTTAGGTGCGGTAATCTGCCTATTTAGATTCATTGTTTCGTTTAATTCTTACAATAATCTAGTGAGGCGTGTACCATCATCAGCCTCATTCTAAAAATGAGGCATCTGGGACTTGAAAGAGATTAAGTAGTTTGTTCAGCTCCTAAATGGTGAAGGTGAAGTGTAGGAATTTCTAGACCTTATTCGCACTCATCTTCATTAGTAAGAGGTACGTTTTCATTTGTTCTCAAGGCAAGTGTCACATAGAACATTTGTAGCAGGATTTTGACTACAAGTAAATATTTTAGTAAGCAGAGGCATTTCTAGTCCTTTGCCGTATAGCTTGTTATTAACTGGTCTGCTGTAAAACCTACTTCCTCTCGCTCTGCAATACCAAAATATCTCCAGCTAGACTCTAGAACCCGCAACAGTACCCCTGAGGTCATTGTGATGTTGACGTTTCTATTTAATCTCCTTCTCCTGGAGCCCTGTTCTGTATCCCTGACTCACAGCACATGCTAATGGCTCCAGGTGGCAGTGATGTAAGGAGCCTTGGTTAATAAGCCCATTAGCAGTCAGCACTGCTGTGGGTGGAAGAGAAAACAATTCTCTGTTTGGGATGAAGTAAAAAAAAAAAAATGCGCATTATACACTAAAGCAACAGAAAGAATTGGGCGTATGACTGAAAGGCATGGTTATTATTCCCTTCCTGACCCCATACTGTAAAATACTCATTAAAATATTTTATTCCCAGCTGTCCATGACTGAGAAGTATTTCTTAACATTGAAAACAGAAGAAAAAACCCTGAAGTGAAAACCTGAAAGTTAATGGGAAAAACAGGTTTCACACAGAGTCCTGTAAATGGGCCAAGAAGAAAAATCAAAGTTGAAAGGAAGAAAGAAAGAAAGAAAGAAAGAAAAAAAGAGGAGCTGTTTGGGATTTCAGAGTTCATGGGTAACCCTCCAAAGTGCTGGCCACTTGAAAGCAAGTTGAATATCCAGAAGTCTGAGACTACAGAGTAGCCTAATTGCTCGAATCCAAGATGACTGAGGAAAAAAGGAGGCTGTTCTGTAAGATTTTTGTCTTCTAGGGGTGATTAAAAATATGGTCCTAATTCCCAGACACAAGGTTGGGTGAACCTAGACCCAAGTTTGTCGACCTCAGTGCCAGTGACACTTTGGGCCAGGGAATTCCTTGTTATGGGGGCTGTCTTGGGCACCATGGGGTGTTTAGTAGCATCTTGACCTCTGCCCACTGTCCAGTAGGTGCTGGGAGCATACTCCCCGTCCCTCGGTCATAACAATCTAAAATGCATCCAAACATTGCCATGTATCCCATGTGGGGCAAAATTGTCCCCAGTTGAGAACCAGTGGCTTAGACACTTCATTTTCCAGTTCCTTTTATGTGCGGTGACCCAACTGACCCTCCTTCAGGAGACCTGGTAACACAGTGTCAACCCAGAGACCTTACAGTCCTTCAGGTGGCTTTGAATTTCAATTCTTTCACTTGGTAGCTATGGCCTTAGTCAAATTACAAAATAATAATATCAGTAGTTATTATTAAGTGCTTATGCATTCACTTTTCAATATGAATGCTTTCAGAATGCACTGAAGGAGCCAGGAAATCTACTAGGTTCTAGGGATACAACGTTGAAATCACAAAATAATAGTGACTCTGCTGTTATGGAATTTAGCAGCCTGGCCATGAGATGGATATTAATCAAACAACTGCCCACATAGTGCACAACGACCAGGTCAGATGAGTGCTATGAGGTAAAGTATATAGCATGAATATGTGCATAGGTCCTGTGGTTAGAGAAAACAGCAGGCATTCTGAAAGATCAGTATGGTTGAACCATAGGAACCATAGGTCAGACACTCTTTCCCTGGAGGATAGCAGGGAGTGGAGGTACATGTGGCATGACATGAACACTATTAATACTCTTATATATTACATGAGGGTCTGTAATGTTGTCACTTATCAAGGTCAAATGACTTGAGAGTGGGGAAGCTGGAATTTAAGACCATATCTGTTGTACTTCAGAGCCTGTGTTCTTTCACTATTTAATTATTATTATTAATATTATTACTTATCATTGCTGCCTCTTCATTACACTGTCATAGTTCTTCATTTGATTTATTTTTAATAATGAAACATTTTAGACTTCACAAAGATGTAGAAAATGATAGAATAAATATCTATGTATCTGTCATTCAACTTCAGAAATCAAATATTACCAACGTGGTTGGGGTCCCCTGTGGTCTGCTCTCAGAACCCAGTTCCCTCCCACAAACCATGCTCACCAGTGGTAACTACCATCCCGAATCTGGTCTGTTTTTTTCCCCAAGCATATCTTTACACATTTACTACATATACGTGTAGCTAGCTGAAAACATCTAAAGTACCATATAAAATATCAAGTTATGTGTACCCTTCAATAATTTACCCCAGTGCTTTCTTTTGAGGTTTATCCCTTTTCTTTTTTTTTTTTTTTAATGTTTATTTATTTTTGAGAGAAAGAAAGACAGAGACAGAGACAGAGACAGAGGATCTGAAATGGGCTCCACGCTGACAGCACATAGCCTGATTCAGGGCTTGAACTCACAAACTGGTGAGATCATGACATGAGTAAAAGACGCTTAAAGAGACTGAGCCAGCTAGGAGCCCTATCCATTTTCTTTTGAAGTGTATGCTTGCTGATACATGAAGCTCTAGGTCATTCACTTTCATTGCTCTGTAGTATTCAATGTATGACTGTGCCACAACTTATTTATTCATTCTCCTATTGCTGAATTGGATTTTGTTTAACGTTTTTTTTTTTTGCCATTATAAACCATGCTGCAATAATATTCTCGTACATACCCTCTTGCACACAAGTCTAGGAATTTCTCTGAAGACTGTATCTAGAAATTGCTACATTGAAAGTATAAGCATCTTCAATTTTACTAGACATTGTCAACTTGATTTTCAAAGTGATACCAATTTAAAAACCCTAAGCAAGTATGTGGTTTTTGTTCCATATATTCTGCAAACTGAGTCCTCTGTCAGTTATACAGTGTTAAGGATTTCTGTCTGTATCTTGTCACTTATTTATTATGTCTGTTGTTATGCAATAGTCAACTCTAACATAATCAAATCTATCAATCCTTTTATTCCTGGAGTGTAGTTTGAGGAAACCAAAGAAATGAATGAGTTATAGAAATTCTTTTCATATTTCGAAAAACAATGGTGTGTTAGCAATACGCAATGGTTTGCTTTTAATTTCCTTTTCATGCCTTTTGTTATTGGTTTGTCTGTAGTAGTTTCTCACCTGCAATTGAGTTACGTGGTGGGAAAGGCAGAACTTGGGGCAACCACTTTGTCATTGGAGATCATGGCAGATGTGGCACATTTGTGTCAGCAGCTGTGGCAATCAGTGGCTTTCTGATTTGACAGCTTCCAACTGTGGACAAGGGAGCAGCTCCTGGAAGCTCGGCCCATTTCTGAAGTTATTCCAACAATTCTGTGAACTGCCTCTATCCCTTAAAAAATCTGTCTTACACTGGTGGGAGTGGAATCTGTCGTCTATCACTAAAAACCTACCAAACACAGATGACTATGACAGATCATCGCATTCTCAGTAGAGCTGAAATTAACAACAGGAAAAGAATATAACCTTTGAAATACACATTCAAATATGGTTGATTCGCATAGTCTGCACCTGATACTATGTAAAGTGTTTGCAGTACAGACGCCAAGGATTTCCCTGTGTGAGCTTATAAATCTAAGTGTGGGGTATGAGGTGACCACGGAGGGTGCAAGAAGAGATTAACAGATAAAAATAATAAAATATTAAACATGGTGGTAAAAGCTACATATAAAGCTTCCTACTCTTTGAAGCCTGACACCTTTTGAAATCAAAGAAATTGGGAGGGGAGAAAGGAGACCGAGGAAAGAAGAAAGGAAAAAAGGAAGAGGGAAAAAAAGCAGAAAAAGAATATCTGACACTTTATAAATATTATTTGACCCTCATGATGTACAAACATTATCTTATTGAAAATGTCATCACAATACAGCAAATATGTTGAGAATGTTGATCTGATTTTAGAGGTAGAAACCAAGGCTCTGGGATTTAAAGCCATGTACACCTATCCCCAGACCCCTCTCTTTTTTTAACTTTATGTGATGGGGCGGGGAGAGACTTAGTTAAGATTTCTGGTTATTTTTTGCAAAGTTATCAGTTGAATACCTAGTCTGTAAAATAGAATAAGATTTTGCATTGTGAGCACTTTTTCCCCTTGAACTTTAATTAGAGTTTGATGATCTTTTTCTGCTACATAAATTCAAAATTTTATACTTTGGACATTTCTTGGACAAATCTGAAATGAGGACATGCATGTTTCCAGATATTTCTTCTCACTCCTGAAAATTGTGCTGATTTGGCCTGATAGTTTCTATAAGTAACTCTGTGGGATGGTTAAGGGTACAGTTAGGAAGACGCCTGCCAGAATGAACTGCACATTCATGACAACACAGAATTCCCTTATAGATTTGAACTAAGCAACCATATAAATGAGCAACCTTCTCAAGGGCATGCTGCATCACCAATGGAGTTTACTTAATTTATTTTGACAACTACTTCTAAGAAAAATGCATAGTAATATAACACCCCATTGCCATTTCAGATCAAGTGAGAGGTGTATGTATGTATTTGCCAGGCATTTGTGGGTGTGTAAATGTGTGTGTGTGTGTGTGTGTGTGTGTGTGTGTGTGTATATGTTTGGAGGTTTTATTCAAAAAACTTGGAATTTCAGCAGTAAAGAGAGATTAAATTCTATGTTGAATGTGAAAAGACTCTTTCATTAGTAAATACTGCCAATTTTCAGCTCTGAAAAACTGATGGATAAAATTCACTTCAGGTTAAATTATATACTAAAGCTAACTTAAATGTCAGTCCTTTTTTTCAGACATTCTGTTATGTGTTAATCTAGCGCCCCCTTGTGTAATACATTTTAATAACAAACTTTGGCAGTCTATTTCTATACTGTTTTGATTTCTAATTCTAAAGGATAATAGTCATTGGATAATGGCATTATTTTATCTTCTTTGTGTTTTTTTTTCCTTCGCCTTCAAAGACATACGTAATAAAAACTATCCGAAAGGAGCAAGACTGAAATTTGCAGGTTTTGTGCTATGCCTATGACTGTCAGTAAACAAAAAAATATGTTTATGAATCAGGACATTTCTTTAGAAAACCAGGTGCACAATCAAGAGACCAAGGAAAAATAATTTTGCAAGACAGGAAAAATAATTTTGTAAAACCGGACAATTAGTTCTCATAGATTCTTGGAATTTTAGGGCAAGAAGAAAATGTGGAGATCTAGTGAGGGACAGAATATGGTTGGCACTTGTTTTTCCTGTATAAAGGCTGCTGTCGCTGTGTGGGGCTGGAACAGGCTGATGGGCACTGTTTGTGCTCCAGACAGAGCATGGATTTCTTTTTTTCCTTCTTTTCAAGTTGTTATTTAAGTTCCAACTAGTTAACATACAGTGCAATATTGGTTTCAGGTGTAGAATTTTGTGATTCATCACTTATGTACAACACCCGATGCTCATCCCAAGTGCCCTCCTTAATGCCATCACCTATTTATCCCATCCCCCATCTGCCTCCCCTCTGGTAACCATCAGTTTGTCCTCTGTAGTTAAGAGTCTGTTTTCTTGCTTTGCCTCTCTTCCCCTCCCCCATTATGTTCATCTGTTTTGTTTCTTAAATTTCACATATGAGTGAAATCATATGGCATTTGTCTTTCTCTGACATATTTTGTTTAGCATAATACTCTCTAGCCCCGTTCACTTCATTGCAAATGGCAAGATTTCATTCTTTTTTATGGCTGATTAATATTCAAATATATATGTATACACACATATATAGTTGATAATGCTGCTATAACATGTGCATGTATCCCTTTGAATCAGTAATTTTTTTAGAGAAAGAGAGAGCATGAGCAGGGGGGAGGGGCAGAGGGAGAGAGAGAAAATCTTAAGCAGGCTCCTCATTCAACGTGGAGCCTTATGTGGGACTCCATCCCACAATCCTGAGATCATGACCTGAAATCAAGAGTTGGACACTCAACTGACTGAGCCACCCAGTCACCCCCAAATCAGTAGTTTTGTATCCTTTGGGTAAATACCTAGCAGTGACATCGCTGGGTTGTAGGGTGGTTCTATTTTTAACTTTTTAAGGAACCTCCATACTGTTTTCCACAGTGGCTGCACCAGTTTGCATTCCCACCAACAGTGTAAGAGGGTTCCCCTTTCTCCACACCCTTGCCAACACCTGTCGTTTCTTGTGTTGTTAAGTTTAGCCATTCTGACTGGTCAGAGCACGGTTTTCTGACAAATTTATTTTTTAAAGAAATTGTGGTAAAAACGTGTAGCATAAAATACACCATCTTAACCATTTTTAAGTGTACAACAGTATTAACTATATGAGCACTGTTGCGCAACAGATTTCTAGAACTTTCTCATCTTGCAAAACGGACACCCTGTACCCACTGAACAACAACTCCTCTTTTCTCCTTTCTGACAATTTTTCTTTTTTCAGGAAATCTCACGTGCACATCAGTATGTGAAGAGACACAGACAGTGCTGTTCTAGTCAAAGGCTGGGTGGGTGGCACCCTGTCTATTGGGCTCTCCTCTGGGTCGCTCCTCAGGCTGTGTATTCTCTGAATTCTTAGGCTTCTCAGAACTATGATGGTTTGACATCACAATTACAGATTTTGCTCTTCCCCACTATTAAGGGTTGAATTGTGTCCCCCCACATTCATATGTTGAAGCCCTTACCTCCAGTACTATAGAATGTAACCTTATTTGGAGATAGGGTCTTCACAGAAATGATCAGGTTAACATGAAGTCATTGGGGTGGGCTCTAATCCAACATGACCGGTGTTCTTATAAAAAGGGGGCTTTGTAAAGATGAAGGCAGAGATTAGAGTGATGTACCTGGAAGCCAGGGAACACCAGAGGTTTCTGGTAAACCACCAGAAGCTAGGGGAGAGAGCTGGAGCAGATTCTCTCACAGCCTTCAAGAGAACTAACCCTACTGACCCCTTCATCTTGTACTTCTAGCCTCCAGAATGAACACACTTCTGCGGTTGAAGCCACCTGTTTATTAGTGGAACCCTAACAAACTAACAGCCCACATTCACTGTCAGTGGCACTGGGGGTTGTTACCGCTGCCTGACGTAGCATCGCTAACACAGACTTAAGAGTCAGCCTGAGCAATTACAAATCCCCACGATGCAGGCGGGCCAGATCCGGGGACTCCGAGGGGGTCTGGCAGAACCAGCCAAGAGAGTCTGTGGCCTTCACACAGGATGGAGATCAAACTTGGGCTGGCAGGGAGTGAGAGCAGAGTTTATTGAAGACATAGAGAAGATACAGGTGGAGGGTCTGGGAGACTCAGAAAGGAAAAGGAGGATGAGTCTTGTCTTTGTTTGGGATCTGGAGTTTTTACCGAGGACAGTGATCTGGTGGATGTATCCTTTCAGACAACCAGGAACTGGTCGAACAAGGATGAGTGCTCAGGTGTCCTTCACAAGTCACTTACACCCGGGAGCCAAGGGTCTTGGGGGTCAAGGTATTTGGAGTCAGTGGTCTTGAAAAATGTTCATGGCCACCTCACCCAGACACTCCTTAGATGTCACCTGTTGTGCTGGAAGACTCCAAAGAAATCATTAACTTCTTGACCTTTATGAGATGGACACACATTGAGTCATGTGTAAGGTGGGGATGCAGGTCCTAGCTAGAAGCAGGAAAAGAAGCAAAGGAAAAAAAAAAGACAGTTTTTTCCCTTAGGTTTCCCTGTCTCGCCCAGAGATATGACAACTTTGAAACGCAATGCAATTAAATATTCTATCACGGAAAGTAATTAGCTCAGTGAAGAATGTGTTTTGAAATTGCCCCTGAAGGGGAGCAGAGGATGCCTCCCCAAAATATTCCTCTTTGGCCTAAGGATTATCTTCAGCTGGTTATTTTGAAGAAACAGACACAGGAATAGTTCTGAAAATGGAATAGAAGTTACCCTTTTGGAAGGGACATTTACACTTCTGTCTCAGAAAGAGGATGATTACATTTCTACAAAGTCTCATCTAGGTTACGGTACTTGGGTCACTCAGTTAAGTGTCCCACTCTTGATTTTGGCTCAGGTCATGATCTTGCAGTTCCTGGATTTGAGCCCCGACGGGCGAGCTCTGTGCTGACCGTGCGGAGCCGGCTTCGGATTCTCTCTCTCCCCTTCGCTCTCTGCCCCTCTTCTGCTTGTGCTCTCTCTCTCTCTCTCTCTGTCTCCAAATAAGTAAATAAACTTTTAAAAAAAAGGTCTCATCAATGCAGCAGGAAAGGACTTAAATTGGCCACCATACCATGTTTACTGTGCTTTGCCTGATAACTTCCCATAAACTAGACTATTTTTCCTCCTCTATACCCAGAAGATTGCTGAATATTTATTTTTACGTGGAATTGTTTTATTTTTAATTTTTAAGTTTTTATTTAAATTCCAATTCGTTAACATACAGTGTTAACTGTATCTTAGTTTCAGGCCTGCAATATAGTGATTCAACACTTCCATACAATACCCTGTGCTCATCACTTCCTAGACATCAAGATATTCCACCACAAAATTTGCATCTTTCAAAAGTAAAAGCATTTTTCTACATAGAAAAATAACACTTTCTCATTTAAAAATATTGTTTTAAAATCTTTAGTATTATCAATCAACCAGTCAACATTTAAATATCCCTATATGCCCCCAAATCATATTTAACTCCAAAATAGGATCCAATTTGAGCTCAAGTATTGCAACTGATTGTTATTTCTTTAAATCTCTTAATATGACCAGTCACATTTTAATGGCATTTTCTTTCTGAAGGCAATGGCTCACAGTGAAAAAAATACCTCAGATTCTGAATTTATCTGATTGTTTCCTTGTGGTATCATTTACTTTTTCCCTATAAACTGGAGTTAGATGCAAAGGCTCAATTAGATCCAACCCTTTTTGGCAACAGTACATTCTAGATGGTGTGTTTTACTTCATATTGGATCTCATTAGGAGGTTCATGATATCTGGTTGCTCACCTGTGGGATGCTGAGTGAGGCCAAATGTGGTGGCAACATTTGATCCATCCATGGTGACCAGAACTAATCCTGTGTTGTTATTTGACCCCATACACGCGTCCAGTTTCCCATTGATCAGCCTCCTACTGAGGTCAGTTCCTTGCTTGAATCAATGATTTTATTAAGTGCTGCAAAATAATGATTTCTTACTTTTATCATTTCCTATATGTTCTGTTTATTTTTCTCCTGTTAATACGTCTTTTATTACTGACGGTTGGGGATGTCTCAGTTAGGAACTGAGAAGGATGGAGGGAAAATTCTTTTTTCTCACCTACAAGAGTTAGTTTAATAACGGTCTGGAATGATGGAGAGATTTTTTTTTCTTTCCCTTTTGTTAAGATCAATATAGACTTGTGGATTTTTACAAATTCAATGCATTTTAATAAACTACAATCATGGGGGAGGGGTTGTTCAAACTATCACAAATAGAACCAGTGGAAGACACTTTAAGCTGGCTCCTGGGTCTTTTTGACATGAGTCTTTAATATTTTTTTTAAATTTTTTAATGCTTATTTATTTTTGAAGGAGAATGAGACAGAGCATGAGTGGGGGAGAGTAACTCCTTAATCTTTGAAAGTTTTCTTGCTTGCTTTTGGGCATTAAATCTGTGCCTTTGGTATGAGAGACCAAAATCACTGTTCTGAGATGGCAAGATGCAAACACAGTGACATTACATCTTGGATATTTCAGTAATGAAAGTTTAAATATATATATATATATACACACACACACACACACATATATAACACATATAATACATGTATATATATATATTTAAACTTTATATATATTTAAAAAGTGAGTTCATATTAGTATTTTCAATCGAATCGTAGCAATACAGCATTTTTACCTAATTCTTTATCTCTGTCCCTTTATCTTTTATCTTACAATACAAAGAAATGCTTTTAAAAACAACACCAAAAAAAAACACAACAGTATTACCACTAAAAAATGTTTTAAAAAACTTTTGTAGATTTTCTTCTTCTTCTTCTTCTTCTTCTTCTTCTTCTTCTTCTTCTTCTTCTTCTTTTCTTAGAATGCATCCCAGTAAGAATGCACAGTCAAGGTACATTATTTTAAAGTTTCTTAAAATACATCTTTCCTAGGGCGTCTGGGTGGCTCAGGCAGTTGAGCATCTGACTCTTGGTTTCAGCTCAGGTCATGATCTCACAGTTTGTGACATCGAGCCCTGCGTCATGCTCTGTGCTGACACTGCAGAGCCTGCTTGGGATTCTCTCTCTCCCTCTCTGTCTGCCTGTCCCCTTGCTCTCTCTCTCTCTCTCTCTCTCAAAATAAATATTTTTTAAAAATTAAAAAAAAAATTCATCTTTCCTCTGTGGAGTGACTCTAGGAATTTAATATACAATTAGGTTCATTTGTTTTGCTTTGCTTTCCACTTCAGCCATTGGGATTTACAAGAAATGCTAGTTTTAGTAGGGAGTGACTCAGAAATCAGACCCAGATGAGAAGCCTCACCTTATTCCTTGTTTCTCCCCACCCTAGGCAACCATTTTTAATGATTTCTTCTTTATCCTGCCAGTGTTCATTTTTGCAAGTGCATATTTTTTTCTTATTGCCCTCCTTTCCTACCCAAAATGTAGCATGTCGTTTATTTTTCTTCTCCCTTGCTTTTATAATAACTCTATATCCTGGGGATCTCCCCACAGTGCTGTATCTCTCCCTTTTTCTTTCTTCTTTTTTCTTTTTTAGTTTCTGAACTTTATAATTTTAATGAAACAAAACAAAAAGCAGGTCTCACAAACAGCAAAGAGGTTCTAGAATTTCCCCACATTTTTCACTTAAGACAGTGATTATGAAACCGGTGTCCAATGTAAACACGAAACACAGCTGATTTCCTTCTTGGCCATATCCATCCAGGTGGTTTGTTTTGGAGTTACTGAATACTAACTTTTTATAAGCACCAGTCATTTTTTTTTTTTGAGAACCCAATTGGTTTGTCCAATAAGTAAACACTGCTGTACAGCATTTTCCTTTTTTAAAAACCACTGAGCTAAAATACAGAATGTGTATGTGTCTGGATCTGAACCAAAACTTTTAAGATCCTAATTATCCTGAAGAATACTGAAGACATTAACAGGGCATATCACATACTTGTTATATACCTCATAATGGCTAAGGCAACTATTACAGTTCTAAAGAAAACAGCATTTCATTCAGAGGCTGTCCAGAGTTTGAACTTCATCAAAGTTTTCACACTTTTTCTGATTTGGAGTAGTTTCCCCAAATAGGGTCATATTATTAGAACAAAGTTTTATGCTCATGCCAAACAGGCTCTGGCATTTCAGAGATACATTTTTGTAGAGCAAGACTTCTTGCTCTGGACCCTGGAGACCATTGAGAAATTGAGAGGCCGTGCTTAATGGATGCAGACAGGAAGGGACATACTTAAGCTCACGTGACCTTGAGATAAGCACAAACAAAGCTGGAACTCGGTAGCGCTGTTCATGTACCACCTGTTCCAGAAACACATTTTGCTTAAAGAAGGGAATTATGGTCCAGTTTTGCAGTGTTAATAGCTACCAGTTTCTCAAAGATATTTTTGGTAAAGATCATTTCCTGGCTGGCAAGGAGTTAGGAATTGGCCTTAAATTCAGATCAACTTTCTCACTGTTAGTCAAAAACAAAACAAAACACCTCAAAAAAAATGCAAAACAAGCAACAACAACAACAAAAAAAACCCCACCAGCCAACAGGGGTTAAAATTGCACGATTAAGCTGGAAGGCAAATTATATGATATACAGAGAGGAATACACACCACCAAAATAGTTTTGAGAGCATGAAACACTCACGTTGAAATGTTTCCTCTGTATTATCCCAATTTTCATGAAAGGAAAATTGATATGTAGTTTCCTTCTTTACAGATATGAAAAAAGAAGCAAGAAGGCAAAGCCGAGAGAAACATGCTACACTGCCAAGGGCCACAGTGGCGTTTGGTTGTTTTGGTCTTTGTACCAGCAACTCCCACACCCACAGGAGAGACCCAGACCCTGCTGGACTACACGTTTTTCCTTCCAGTCCACACTCGAACAATGGACCCCACTCCTCTGGCAGCAAGTGTCTTTCCATGCCATTGCAATAACACGGCACTGCCACTGTCCGAGGGCTCTGGAAGCCTTTGTAAATGTACTGCATTAAAAGATTCACACCATTCTTGTCCAGGGATTGAACAGCCTTTTCAATATCATTAGCTTTAAAAGAGGTGCGCCCCTTCAAGACGATGCTGCCTGCTCGAGCCTTCACCGCCTGACTCTTGGTGTTGATGGGGGGATATTTCAGGGCTGCCTGTAGGGTAGCTGTCATGTTTCCTGTGATGGAGGTTAAGGGCTCTGCCTTTTTCTAACTGCATAGAGCATTGAGTTCCCTAATCCATCTTTTGAACAGTTTCACCATATTCTAGTGACTATGTATCCTCATAAGGGTAGATAGAGCCAGAAAAATGGATTCTCATGCCCCACTCCTCTTGCAAAATGGCACTGGCATACCTCCAATCAAGCTGAACTGGCAGACAGTGCTTGGGGAAGGAGTTCTGCATAATATCCCTTTTGATGGCAGGAGTGTGAGGCTTTTGAGCACTTCAAAGATCAGTCTATGGTGCAAAAGTGGCGTGGGTGACTATGTCATTTGCAGATTTGGTAAAGTCCACTTGGTGGCAACAGGGTGACTGGTAGCATCTGGTGCTCTGTGGGCAGTGGTCACAGGGAGGGTCCCTTCGTCAGGCCCCCTCTGCAGTGATGTTTGGGGCCCTGTGCCCAGAGCCTTGAGCCTGTTTTCCAGCTCATCCAACGTTTCTCTGAGCTGCCTGGGAGTCTTTAACAAATTTCTTTTTCTGCTTAATTGGCCAGAGTATGTTTTTCATGCTTACAACTAAGAACTCTGACCTAAATACTCTTTATGAAAAAATAATGATTAAACAATACTAAATACAAAGAGTGAGGAAAAAGAATGTACCATCTGTCCTTACTTCATCAGTAATAAATTATCTTTGACCCACTCTCTCAGCCTGTCCTTGACATTTGTTTTATCCTCATTACTTTGCTTTAAAAAAAGAAAAGAAAGAAAAGAAAAGAAAAGAAAAGAAAAGAGCAACCAAGTTTTGAATTCTCTGTTTTGCTCCTCCCTTGTACAGGATGGTAATTGGAGATATTCAACTCGATGGGGTGTAGCCTTCTATCCAATGTCAGAATTTCCTAGTCTCAATATCCTCCCCCCCTTCATTCTGGCAGCAAAGATGGCTTTGGGTATAGGAGATAGGAATGGGACAAAGAGTCAAACTATTGACTTTGGGGTTCCTACTGAGATTCTTCAAAACCATCAGTAAGGGAGATGTTCATCTTCAAAACACAATTTTCAATTTCAAGATCCAGATATTTTAGGGTACCAAGAAATTCAGTGAGTTGTCTGTTAGAAGTCCAAAGATCTCATCTTTGAGTATCAAGATCAAACTGGGAGAACTCACACACTAATGTTTCTGCCAAAACAGAACATGGAGGATGTCATAAGCAGAGGTGTGGGTTTTATTGTACTCTAAAGGAGACATAGCTAAGGAGGGAGTGGATCTGGAGAAGACTTGGGGTGACACAGGAGGACAGAATGAGCTTTGTAGACCCGGCTGCCCAAGAGCAGGAGCAGCCAAGAAACTAATGGAACAATGAATATCAGCAGAAGTGACCACATGACAGACCCTTGCCTGCTTCTGATACCGTGATCCTTGTCACATATCACTTAGCTCACTGCTCAGAACATGGGAGCTGGACTAAGAAACGTTGCTCCTATTGCCATCACCATTTATATGAATAGGCAGGAGCGCTCCTTGGTCACCACTGGAATCAAACCCCTGCCCAGTTATAATAGGTTATTGAAAAGAGGGGACGGCTGATTTCCAAGAGAACATCGGTGCACAGTGGCATCCGGGGCACACTCAGACTTCCAGGGAAGGTCAAAGTTGGGAAGGAAGCAGAACACTGGATTCTGGGAGGCTGGGGATGCCACGCCTTGCTGGTGCCTCTGAGGGGCGCCAGCACTGAAGGAGCTGCAGTCAGGCTGCATAGATTCAGGAAGAAGGAAAAGGAAGGTGGGGGTGTGGCGGCTCCTATGAGGCCTGTGGGGCAGAGAGAAGACAGCACTGAACCCTCAGACACAGATCTGGGGAGTTAAAGCATAATGTGACTGGGACAAGGCTGGTAACCAGAAGCTTAATTTTCTCCTCTTTCTCTTGTGCTCTTTTCCAGCAGAGGTGGTCTCAGATGCTCTCCGTGACTCCCTAACCATCCAGCTTATGCCTAACCATCCCCCTTGAGGCTGGGACCCCTTCCAACTGGCTCCATGAGCCTCACTACCTTTGTTTTTTATCTCTTGATTCCCACCCACTAGTCTGTAATGCTCGGGCCACTTTTGAGGGTTAACATACAAGCTTAAAAATAAAAATATTTGGGAATTAATACCTTTCCCCCCACCCCACCCCCCACATAGATTGTAAGCTCCTTTGAGATACGAACCCACCTTCTACAAGATGCCTTATATTATGTACTACACAAACAGGATAGTCAAATATTAACTGACTGACATCTATTTCCCTTAATTCTGATGGGAATGTTCACGGCTCTGTCCTCAGCGTCACTGGTGACAATATCAAACAGCACTAGATGTTCCAAACGTGTTTGTTTTTCTTTCCCAAGAGGACTACCTTACACTCCCCAGAGTAGTTCACCTGGTGGCTTACCAAACCACAGCCTTGTCCAATAAAGTCATCTGGCAAATGACGTCACAGATACTGAAGCTAATAACCTTTAGGACAAGCCAAGATTTCTGGCTTGACTGCTGGCTTGAAGTATCTGCAGCCCTTGTTCATATCTTCTTACCTTCGTTCCACATTTAATTTTATTAAAAACATTGTATTTATTGGCAAACTAATGAGGTTTAATAAAATACTATATGTAAACACTTGACCCAGCTTAGACACTAACCAAGCTCTCCCATTGTGAGCTATTCTTGTTACCGAATCTTCAGAGAAATGATTTTATTCATTATTCTCTCATGTAGCCATTTACCACACCAGATGAGAAAGCAAGGACTAGTTGTTGAACTTGGCTTGATTTGATATTTTTTTGCTTGATGCATTTTTAATGTATTCCCCCTTCTTCTTTTCTCTGCATTTTCTACCTTCTAAAGTGGCCACAAATATTAGCACGGTAAGAACAATATGAAAAGAAACTACCTTCTCTGTGCATTATTCATGGCCTTCATTACTCGGAAAGGACTGGCCTAGTTTTCTATTTCCATAGGGACATTTTGCACAGCTCACATGCAGTGTGACTGTTAGCAGTCATGACAGGTAATACTTTATTCCTCTAGATCCAGACATCCACACACCCTAAAACTTAATAAAAAGCTGAAGCCCCTCTTGGGAAATTGATTTACAAGAAATTTACTGTCTATTTGGGTATTATGCCTATTCTGTGATGGATCTCTCAGGACCCTCTGATGGGACTTAAGTCAGTAAAACATGTAGGGGACACTTTCCTGTATTGAACTTGCTTCTCCTCTACTCAAAGAGGTAGTGTGACCCTTTCCTACCTGGGAGCTCTAAATGATGACTGCTGATGACAGTGTTAGCCCGGTCCAACGGTTCTAAATTTTCATCTGTCTCCAAATCACCTGGAAAGTTTGAGAAGAGTCATAATCTAGGTCTCTCTACTTCTGCCCTCACCTTTACACACAGGTTTTAACGCACTAGGTCAGGGAGGTGGTCCCAGGAAGCAGTGTACCAGGTCACTCGTTGGCAGGCAGTGCCCAGAACAGTGTGAGGAGTGCTGGTAGATGCCGTTCACAGGTTTTTTCATTCAGTGAGCGTTTACTGAGTGTTCAGGGTAAAACTGGATATCATGAGCGAAAACTATGCATTCCGTGTAGGAGACAAAAGATACAAAGTACTGATGAGTAGAGGGTCTGCAAAACACGTTCACCTCCATTTTTTCCCCTCCGTGTCACATATGTGAGAGGCAGTGATTGGTGTTTCCATTTTACAGAAGAAATAACGTAAGTCATTTCTCCCAGGTTCTATGGCTGTTAGGTGATAGACATAGATAATATCCAGGACTTTTGACCACTGGGGATAGAAGGAAGAAAACTTTAATGATAGGTACACTAACCCTCTGAAAGACAAGGGCATCAAGCTGTGCTGACACAAAGGTCCATTGCTATGTTTACCACAGGGAAAAATTGGAAACAATCTAAATAAGGATTTGGTTAAAAGAATCCAGGTATTGTCTATTCACACAATGGAATACTCTGCAGTCTTTCAAAAGGAAAAGGTAGATCTTTATTAATGGAAAACATGTTTGTGATGCATTGTAAAGTTTTAAAAGAAACCACAGAACTCCAGGTACAGAGTGATCAATTTTATGCATAAACTATGCATGTATTTAAAATTCTTTGAGGCCCCCCCCAATGTTTACAGCAGCACTATCAACAATAGCCAAATTAGGGAAAGAGCCCAAATGTCCATCAACTGATGAACGGATGAAGAAGATGTGGTATGTGTAATGGAATATTATTCAGAAACCGAAAAAAATGAAATCTTGCCATTTGCAACAATGTGGATGGAATTAGAATGTATCATACTAAGCAAAATAAGTCAAAGAAAGGCAAATACCATATGATTTCACTCAAGTGTGTAATTTAAGAAACAAAATAGATGAACTTAAGAGAAGGGAAGGAAAAATAAGATAAAAACAGAGAGGGAGGCAAACCATAAGAGACTTAAATACAGAGGACAAACTGAGGGTTGCTGGAGGGGTGTTGGGTGGGGGGATGGGCTAAATGGGTGATGGGTACTAAGGAGGGCACATGTTGGGATGAGCACTGGGTGTTATGTGTAAGTGATGAAACACTAATGCTGAAAACTAATGAAACACTAATACTGAAACCAACACTACACTATATGTTAACTAACTTGAATTTAAATAAGTAAATTAAAAAAATAAAATTCTTTGAGGCCATTTCCGTCTACACATTGAGAGAGAGAGAAAGTGAGAGAGAGAGCACTATGGAGAGAGAGAGAGAGAGAGCGAGAGCACTATGAAAGGTGTAGATTACTGCTATATTTTTTGGCACCCTGGTGAATAGTTGCCATTGTAAAAATACTAGTCAATAGAGCTTTCACTTGACCCTTTATGGAACAAGAGATAATTTCTCTAAGTTGTATGTAAATCTGAGACATATTTGGTATAGAAAGAACTGCATTAGGGGTCTTGGCCATTGGTTAGGGTCTCTTCTCCTGAGAATCACAGCTCTGTGGGAGCCTGGGTGGCTCAATTAGTTAAGTGTCCGACTCTTGATTTTGGTTCAGGTCATGATCTCAAGGTTCTTGAGTTTGAGCCTCACATTGGTTTCCGCACTGACCATGTGGAGCTGGTTGGGATTCTGTCTCTCTCTCTCTCTCTCTCTCTGCCCTTCTCCTATTCTTTCTTGCTCTCTCAAAATAAATAAATAAATAAATAAATAAATAACAAACTTTAAAAAATCACTTTTTTTAACATTTAAAACAATTTTTAATGTTTATTTTATTATTTTTGAGAGAGAGAGAGAGAGAGAGTGTGAGCGGGGGTGGGGGGGGGGCAGAGAGCAAGAGAGAGACACAGAATCTGAAGCAGACTCCAGGCTCTAAGCTGTCAAGCACAGAGCCCAATGTGGGACTCGAGCTCACAAACTGTGAGATCATGACCTGAGTCGAAATCGGACACTTAACCAACTGAGCCACCCAGGTGCCCCTCACAACTTTTTTCTTAACTATAATTATAATGCTATTCTATTTCATATGCTATAGCAGAGTAACATTAATGTATGTACCCAAAACAGCAATAAAATGAAGGTATTAGTTTATAAGAGCCAAGCATTGTAAAAAAAAAAAATTTTTAATTGTCATATACTTTGCAAAGGGAAATGCATTTAGGAAGAAGATTGTCTTTTGAAGGTGAATCTTTGACTCTTGAAAGGCAAGTACTGGCTGGAAGAAAGGAAAAAAAAATAAAAACACATATGTGAAAAATAGTCAAAGAAGTTTTCCAATTCACAACTACAGAGTGCAATAAGATGATACTTTATTGACGTTTCCTTGTATGCTTTTCCAGAATTGGGTAATGTGTATTATCATTATCATTCTACTTTTAGCCCATCATGGTATGCCTTTCCTGGGCAGGTCCTAGGGGGACAAAGATGACAAGATAATATCTCTGCCTTGGGGAGTCAAGAGTCTTACCCTTTATTTTTCAACCTGCAATAAATTCTGTTCCAGGTAAAACAAGCGTGGGCAGAACAAATGATGGGCAAAGGCTCTTAGGTGAAGAGTCTCATGTCTTTAGTGGCTGATTTATTTTTAACAAGATGAAATGATTTTTTGTGCTTGTGAATACTGAAGTTTGTTTTTTTTTTTTTGAAAACAAAAGATTACTTTTTTTTTTTTTTTTTTTTTTTTTTTTTTACTCTTCATGAAAACAAAGCCTAAAGGAAAATAACACTTAATTCTCATTAGAGTGTCTTATCACATTTCTAGGTCATGGGCCCCCCATCCACGCCCCCTTAAGAATCTGATGAAGATAAGGAACTGTCCTCGAACAAACCCATGAACTATTGCAGCTAGTTTTAGGAGCTCAAGAATGACCAAACCTATCCACGGACACCGGGAAATCAATTCTGTTCTAGAAGGCTGTTCTTTTCAAATGTAAATCTGATACTCTTCAGCTATTTTTAGAGCACCTATACTATGAAAAAGCACTATGTTAGATGTAGGGTTGTAATCTGCTTTAACAAGCCCTTCAAGTGATTCGTCAGAAGTGTCAGCATGCTGAAGTTTGGTATCCACTAGCCTAAACCAAAATATGCCGTACGGAGGCCCTGGCCCCTGGAGGTGAGTTTTTACCTATTTGGTCTGATGTGGGGAGCCAGTCATTGGTATTCCTAAAACATCTCCAGGAAATCCCCATATGCAACATAGTTGAGACTTATTGGTTTAACGACTGGAATGTGCCTTCTGTTCCTGATAAACACCCATAGCCCCAAAAGGAAAAAAATCCATGGTCTACACCTGGTATGGCTCCCAGCATGCATGCACTGTGGCTCCAGGCTAGGAGCCTTAAAGGACTAGGCAGCCCTGCTTCCATCACAGGGCACTTTGGAAACTGTGTCCCGATGCCCCACCTCCCCTGGACTAATTCACCCTTCAAGCGCAGGAGCTCCAAATCCCGCTTTCTAGTTAATTAATAAATATTAATTTCTCTTTTGGGTTTTTTTTTTAATGAAAAAGATAAAAGACAATTTCTGAATTGTCTGTATGAAACTCGAGGATAGGAACTCAATTCTGTGGGTGGAGGCTCTTACCTTCCAATTGCTGTCCCTAGCAACAAATAGATCAATTTTTGTTACTGATCAGCCTCTCTGCTAACAGCTTCTGTTAAGACATCTATTTCACAATGAATGGAGAAATCTTTGCTTTGAAGAGATCGTAGGCTTTTGATTTACATGACAGGCAACTTTTGCAAGTCACTGCCCTCTGGAATATCTGCAAGGGGTCACAAACATCAGATAAAAGTCACTGCCCTTCCTATTAGAGTGATCTTTATTAAATAATGGGATATATCTATTATTATAAAATAATAATAGCCACCATTTTATTGAGCAATTAGTATAGATAGCCACTGCATTGGGCATATTGCATACATTATTTAATATATTTTTCACAAGAATTACTCAGAGTTATTATTCCCATTTTGTAGATGTTGTTCAAGGTCAAACATTCAGCATGCAAACCCAGACCTTTCTGATTCTAGAGTCTATGGACTTCTCCCCACGTTGCATGATCCTCTCTCTGACTGCAATGCACAGAGCCCTCACAGTCACATGCTTCCTAAATGACCCCGGGGAAAGACTCATATGACAGAACTCCAAACTCCTCTTGTAAGAGCACTCTTAAACTGTTTGAGAAATTACTTGCACCACTGCTCACCATCTCCCAGTTCTAGTTGCTGTGAGAGCTGCCTCCAGTTTAAGCTGGGAAAACATTCTTATTTGATAGGAGATTTATCTTGGCATTTGTAGGGAGAGCCTGTAGAATGGATGGACTCATACGGTCATCTAAGACTGCAATGAAGTCACATAGAATAAAATACCTCTCTAAGAATGATCTGCTTTCTTTGGTAAGTTGAAGAAAAGTTAAACACATTGTTTAAGCAACGAACTATCCATTTAGGGCCCGATGGATGTGATATGTCTTTTTATTAAAGAGAATAAACATACATTTGCCAAATCTTCACTTGGCTTGGTTACATGATCCTGACATGACAACAGCCTGTGGGAAGAGTTTCAGGTGAAACAGAATTTTGGCACGTGCTTGCTGTTTAACAACACCATGGTTCTTGCAAGTAACACAGATCCTAACGACTTACTTGCCTTAGAACAAAATCGTCACATTGTGTTCTTCAGGCAAAAGCAATAGGTGCAAAGTCTTTCTTTTACAGAATTTCACACTTACACCTCTATTCTCTGTGAAGTCTGAAGGACCACTTGTAAAGCCTCCAGAAGCCCTTCGGTCCCATCAGGTTAATTACTGGTTCACATGTGGGAGATGCACAAACAGTTCTGCATTTCCCTGCCCAAGGCTGCTTCACTCCTGGTATGTTGCAAATCTGATTTATGAATGATAATTTTTAACCTCCAGCTTTATCATGTTGGATTATACAAGTGCATTTCATCAGAAGGGAAAATAGAAAGGGAAGGCTTCAAGGGAAAATGGTATAAATGACTTTAGCCCACATTGCTTATTTCATCACAACCATGGTCTCTAAATGCTCATGCTTCATGCTGGCCTGGAAATGCCAAATGTTTAAGAAAGAGATGATGTTGTGCTTGCTAGGAATATTGCTTTCTTCATCCACATGTGAATATTGATTTATTACATCAACAAACATTTTCAGAAAATCAGAGTTTTTAATCCATGAAACATTTAATCCGTCAGGAACCAAAGTTCTTGGTACAAGTAAAAAGAGAAATGACTAAATTCAGCAGTTATTATATCAAATGCCACTGCCATTTTATTTAAATTTATTCATAGAAGATCAGATATTGAAATAACTTTTAATTCTCAGTATTTTTTGTTTTTTAAGAGAGAGAGAGAGAGAGAGAGCACGAGTGGGAGAGAAGGGCAGAGGGAGAGAGACAGAGTCTTGAGCAGGCATGGAGCCCGACTTGGGGTTTGATTCCACAACCCTGGGATCATGACCTGAGATGAAATCAAGAGTGGGATACTCAACTGGCTGAGCCCCTCAGAAGCCCTATCAGTATTTTTAACAGTAGTGAAGAGTGATATAATCTAAATAGTCATTATTCAAATTAATTATGGTATTTAATAAGTATTATTTGATAGAATATTCAAATATTTTTAAAAAATTCTTCCAATATTTTTTAATAATATGAGATATGTTCAGAAAATAAATCCATGAGGAAAAAATCAAGGTATAAGATTGTTCCCAAAAAGCAAAATTGTCCCCCCAAACAAAAATATGTAAATATGCAAAATATTAGAACGTAATAGAGCAGAATATTAGGAGTATTTACCTATGAGAGCTAGGGTTGTGGGTAATGTTCATTTGCTTCACGTTTTCAATATTGTAGATATATTAAAATAAGCACATATCCATTTTTTTAATAAGAAGAAATATTATTTTGGTCTATCAGCAGGAGGAAAATTAAAATTCTGAGGAATCTCAGAAATCATCCAGTGAATAACTAAGAGTTAACTAACTCAAATGATAAATACCCCAGTCAGTCTCATTAAAGATATTCATATTTATACTTAATACCAAAAAGGCCATATATGAAAGACCCACAGCTAATATCATCCTCAATGGGGAAAAGCTCAAGGTTTCCCCCTAAGGTCAAGAACATGACAGGAATGTCCACTCTCACCACTATTGTTCAACATAGTGTTGAAAGACCTAGCCTCAGCAATCAGACTACAAAAATAAATCAAAGACAAATCAGCAAGGAAGAAGTCAAACTTCCACTCTTTGCAGATGACATGATACTCTATGTGGAAAACCTTAAAGATTCCACCAAAACAAAAAACAAAACACAAAAAACAAAAATGCTAGAACTGATACATGAATTCAGCAAAGTCACAGGATATAAAATCAACGTACAGAAATCGGTTGCATTTCTATACACCAATAATGAAGCAGCAGAAAGAGAAATTAAGGAATCTATCCCATTTACAATTGCACCCCAAACCATAAAATACCTAGGAATAAACCTAACCAAAGAGATAAAAGATCTATATGCTGAAAACTGTAGAAAGCTTATGAAATAAATTGAAGAAGACACAAAGAAATGGAAAAACATTCCATGCTCATGGATTGGAAGAACAAATATCGTTAAGATGTCGATCCTATACAAAGCATTCTACACATTCAGTGCAATCTCTATCAAAATACCACCAGTATTCTTCACAGAGCTAGAATAAATAATTTTATTTTTCTAACATTTGTATGGAACCAGAAAAGACCCTGAAGAACCAAAGCAATCCTGAGAAAGAAAACCAAAGCTAGAGGCATCACAATTCCAGACTTCAAGCTGTACTACAAAGCTGTAATCATCAAGACAGTATGGTACTGGCACAAAAACAGACAAATAGATCAATGGAATAGAAAAGAGAACCCAGAAATGGACCCACAAACGTACGGCCAATTAATCTTTGACAAAGCAGGAAAGAATATCCAACAGAAGTCTCTTTAGCAAATGGTGCTGGCAAAACTGGACAGCGACATGCAGAAGAATTCTTACACTGTACACAAAAATAAACTCAAAATGGATGAAAGACCTAAATATAAGGCAAGAAACCATCAAAATCCTAGAGGAGAAAAGAGTCAACAACGTTTTCACCTTGCCCACAGCAACTTCCTACTAGACATTCTCCAGAGGCAAGGGAAACAAAAACAAAAACGAACTATTGGGACCTTATCAAGATAAAAATATTCTGCACAGCAAAGGAAACAATCAACAAAACTAAACAGCCACCTATGAAATAGGAGAAGATATTTGCAAATGACATATCAGATAAAGGGTTAATATCCAAAATCTATAAAGAACTTATCAAACTCAATACCCAAAAAACAAATAATTGAGTGAAGAAATGGGCAAAAGACATGAATAGACAGTTTTCCAAAGAAGACATCCAGATGGCCAACAGACACATGAAAAGGTGCTCAACATCACGCATCATCAGGGAAATACAAATTAAAACCACAATGAGATACCTCATACCTATCAGAATGGCTAAAATTAACAACTCAGGAAACAACAGATGTTGGTGAAGATGAGGAGAAAGGGGAACTCTTTTGTGCCACTGGTGGGAATGCAAACTGGTGCAGCCACTCTGGAAGACAGTATGGAGCTTCCTCAAAAAATTAAAAGTAGAACTACCATACGACCCAGCAATTGCACTACTAGGTATTTATCCAAAGGATACAAAAATGCTGATTTGAAGGGGTACATGCACTCTGATGTTTATAGAAGCACTATAAACAGTAGCCAAATTATGGAAAGAGCCCAAATGTCCATCAACTGACAAATGGATAGAAAAGAAGTGGTATATACATACAATGGAATATTACTCAGCAATCAAAAAGAATGAAATCTTGCCATTTGCAACAAAGTGGATGGAACTAGAATTACAATGTTAAGCAAAATAAGTCAGTCAGAGAAAGATAAATATCATACAATTTCACTCATATGTGGAATTTAAGAAACAAAACAGATGAACATAGGGGAAGGGAAGGAAAAATAAGGTAAAAACAAAGAGGGAGAAAAACCATAAGAGACTCTTTTTTTAACTTTAATGTTTATTTATTTCTGAGAGAGAGAGAGAGAGAGAGAGAGAGCAGAAGTGGGGGGTAAGGCAGAGAGAGAGGGAGACACAGAATCTGAAGCAAGCTCCAGACTCTGAGCTGTCAGCACAGAACCTGAAGTGGGGCTCGAACCCATGAATCATGAAATCATGATCTGAGTCAAAGTAGGATGCCTAACTGACTGAGCCACCTAGGTGTCCCAACAAACCATAAGAGACTCTTAAACACAGAGAACAAACTGAGGGCTGCTGGATGGGTGTTGGGTGAGGGGATGGGCTAAATGGGTGATGGGTATTAAGGAGGGCACTTGTTGGGATGAGCACTGGGTGTTATATGTAAGTGATAAATCACTAAATTCGACTCCTAAAACCATTATTACACTGTATGTTAACTAACTTGGATTTAAATGAAATAATAATAATAATAATAATAGTAATAATAATAAAGATATTCATGTTTAGATGTAAAACTTTTATGAAAGAGTGTCTATTTTATAGATACCACTGGTGCCTAACACCTTCGTTGGGAGTTTAGTCTTATAAGATACTGGTTTGTAAATATCCACTGTTTTCATGCTGGAAAGAGAATAGAAGTTGCCTGTCGCAAAGAATGTTGTCAATAAGTATTTGTTGGTTGAAGGAAGGAGTAGGAATGGTTACTCAGATTGTAATGAGTGAAGAGGTCACCATTTGCCCACTTTCTTTTATCACTGCCATCTTGGATTCTTTTTTATTTAATCAACCATCAAGTATGTTTATGAACATTTATCCTATAAATATTCTAACCATAGTTTTCTCTAAGCCACCTCTAGAAGGACGAGTTTTACTATGCTTATAACAGCAATAGGAATTCAACTGATACTAAGACTACACGCGTCTTAATGAGGGTGTGACTTCCTTCTGACAATACGGAAAAGAAAACATCAGATCTTAAACGTGCATATAGTTGTCTCAAAGTCTTGAAACGGTAGAAACGCCTCCCAATAGCACAAACCCTCCTGGGTGTTCACTTGTAGTGGCTTGGCAACCAAGTCCATAGACAGCAGAGTAAACACGACTCATAGCCCTGATGCCAAGTGCCTTGTTGGCAAACATCTTGTAATTCTGGAAGACCCATGTGCAGAAGCTGGACCCTAGTTGGAATGCAAAGCAATGGATATCCTTAAATTGGAGAAAAGAGATTAGATCCACCCAACTGAGAAACTGCTTGTCAAACAAAAGTTGTAGTTTTATACTCTCGGGGCTCTGTGGCTATTCATAACTCTCACGAACAGTTTAGGGTCTTTTTTTTCCAACAGATGCAAACAAATCAGCCAATGGCATTTAAAAAAAAAGAGTATATGAAAACATTTAAAATTTACAATTTAATTGGGGGTTTTGGGTTTTTTTTTTTCATGCTTTGAGAGTATAAAGAATTTGAGGGTGCTTTTAGGCAACACATAAACTGTAACAGTCAAAAATAAATTAAAAATCAGGACCAGATAAAATGAAAGTGTGGTGCAAACACACACCACTGCCCCCTCCCCCCCTGCCCCGCACACACACAAATAGTTAGGAAACTATTTCAACATATAGTATAGTTCAACATAACTGGCTACAGGTGGGACACAAATTTGGCTTTGAGTTCTTGGAAAACATAGCCTAAGAGAAAAGTCAGTTGCATAGTATTTATTGCCCAAAAGAAGAAAATTTAGAGTTTCTCAGGCCAAGCAAAGACTGTATAGAACTCCGTTCTGAAAGAAATTACCCAGTGGACTGCATGTAGGGAACACTTAAAGACATAGTATATAATGACCTCAGTAATATCCCTGCAACAAATGTAGATCTTGATTTTATAAGGATACTTGTTGTTGTGTCTTCCCCCCAAAGTCAATTTCATGATAGTAGAAAGCAACTCAGGGAAACCAGTCTCCTGTGAATCTAAGTGATGCCCAAGGATGTTGTTTTCTTAGATTTTAGTTCAACCCCTGAATAAAACCTGCATAAAAAAATCAGAATTGATGACTTACTTCACCTTAAATCATTTCTGTGTCAGTAGATGCAGATATAAAGTTACATTAACTGAAGGAGGTTCCAGTCAAATACTTTAAGATCAACCAAATAGTGTTGATATTCTTTTATAAAATCAAGGGTTAAACCAGTCTATCTTGATGAGCTATTCTACAAAGTTAGAATGTTATTCAAACAACAATTTGGGGACTGCATTTGAACCAAATTGTTGAAAATATAGTTTTAAGAGTGTCAACTAATAACTCTTGACAATTGTATAGGATAAACCTATAACCAAATGGGACAAAATATTTCAAAAGTATCCAGTGAATGATAGCATTTGGACTAAAATTAAGTCTGCGTAAAGTTAGCTTCACCAGTGACAATGAAGCCTTGGGCAAATCAACCAGTGTCTCTGAGTTTACTTCTATTTGGAAAAATGGGAATAGTTAATCAAAGATCAAAGATCAAATGACATAAATAACTTGAAAGGGCATTGTGCATTGTAAAACACCAACAAAATGTCTAAGATTGTTGTTACATCTGTTAGCATTTTATTAAGGACCATTAGAAATTTGTTTGGACTAAAGGTTCTGATTATAACCCTAATAACTTCCTCTTAAAATTCTTTACCTATTCAGTTTAACGAGTATTTATTTGAGTACCTATCAAATGCTATTGGTGGGACAAAACGGAAACATGGCCCCTTCATACAAAGGGGGTTAGAACGCTATTCCATGGTGCTGAGTGTCCCTTGACAATAACTTCTCTTCTTGTTGACAGCTAGCACAGCTGAGAGCATCAGGGATTGCCTGGGAGGCCTCTCAAAGAAAAGACAGCATGGGGTGTTTCTGCTTCTCCTCCTTATCAAGCCCTCTGTGATCTTGTCATAGAGTTTTCATTAATAAGTAATTGACAACTGATAAAATGTTCAAAGAAGAACTTTTAAAAATTGCCCCAGGGTTGAAAGCTGTATGCCAGTTTCCATGTGAGATTAAATTTTATTGCCTGAGTTCAGATCTTAAAAGATAATGAAGTTTGATGAGTTCAGATGTTACATGCTATTCAAGAATGATCTTTTCAAGTGTTTTCCAAAAGCAGCCATGCACAGCATAGATCATGTTAGGCATCTCCTAGTCCTCTGCCGTCGCCAGCAGAGCATTGGCCCCTACAATCCTACTAATGCACAGGGCACTTCAAACCAGTTATTGCTTAACACGTATTTAAAAAAATTTTTTTTATGTTTGTTTATTTTTGAGAGGGAGAGACACAATGTGAATGGGGGAGGGGCAGAGAGAGAGGGTGACACAGAATCCGAAGCAGGCTCCAGACTCTGCTGATGCACAGAGCCTGATGCAGGGCTTGAACTTACAAACTGTGAGATCATGACCTGAGCCGAAGTCAGACGCTTAACCAACTGAGCCACCCAGCTGCCCCTAAATTGCTTAATGCTTATTAATGCGTTTCACAACCATCCCACAATTGTTAACGTCAAATATAGTAAGTAGGAGTGTGTCATGTCATAACTCCAAAATAATGTTTTTACATTCTTCTTTCTGCAACCAGCTCTCACCCAAACAGCACCGAGGGAACAAAACCTCTAAACTCACAATGCAAAAGCCAGATAATAATTATAGTGACTGTTTATGTAAAGTCCATTACAACATTATGACAAGCTATTGATAATTAAAAACGAAAAGTGATGTTCAGTAAGCTGCTTTGAAAATCCAATCAGTACAATTAAATATACAGGTCATAAATCAGTGCATATAATAAATACATATGTAAACAATTTTATTCCCCACTTAACATCTGTAGTAATTTTCTGGGCTTGTTCACAGTTGAATAAAAGGTAGAAAAAAGGAGCTGGCCAAACATCAACATCATAAGTAACATGCTATTTATGAGAATGTTTAACCTAGTTAAGATAATTTAAAACACAACACTAACAACATCATCTGATTGTATTTTCTTGTGTTTGATATGTCAATTATATATGTATAATTTTTAAAATTTCAGCTGTTTTAGTTACTATTTATGTGAAGGTAACAAAGCAACACTTAAAAAAAATTTTAATGCTTATTTAATTATTTTTGAAAGAGAGAGAGAGAGAGAGAGAAAGAGAGAGAGAGACAGAGCATGAGCTGGGGAGGAGCAAAGAGAGGGAGACACAGAATCCAAAGCAGGCTCCAGGCTCTGAGTTGTCAACACAGAGCCTGACAGGGGGCTCAAACCCGCTAACCACAGGATCATGACCTGAGCCAAAGTTGGGTGCTTAACTGACTAAATCACCCCGGCACCCCACAAAGCAACATTTTTTGGAATGATTTCATAATTCAGACTTTTCACTCAGACAGGTCTTCCTCCAAGTTAATGGGACTGGTGAGCTGTTACTGTATGTGGATTTTCCCATTTATATGACAGTTGCTTGTCCTAAGCCAAAGGGAGGAATTGAGTTTACATGGGAAGTGAAATCATGCTAAATTCAATACACCTGTAGGATAGGTAAAGCTGGTCAGTGCACATTGCTTTCCTCCCTTTTCTCAAGAATATGCTTATTTATGAGAAAGTAAACACCAGTTAATGAATTTAATGTCTCAAAGAAAAGTATTTTTAACTACTCAAGCCGAAACATAAGAAGGTAAAGAAAAATATATACATTTGCAACACATTTGAGCAACAAAGGACTAATTAATAGTCTTAATATAAAAGAAGATTTTAAAAGTCATCAAGGAGAAAAAAGGAGAACAGCAGATGAACAAAGAACTTGATGAATTTAAAGAATATAGGGGCGCCTGGGTGGCTCAGTCGGTTAAGCGGCCGACTTCGGCTCAGGTCACGATCTCGCGGTCCATGAGTTCGATCCCCGCGTCGGGCTCTGTGCTGACTGCTCAGAGCCTGGAGCCTGTTTCAGATTCTGTGTCTCTCTCTCTCTCTCTGACCCTCCCCCATTCATGCTCTGTCTCTCTCTCTCTCAAAAATAAATAAACGTTAACAAAAAAATTAAAAAAAAATAAATAAAGAATATAATAAATAAATTGGGGCACCTGGGTGGTTCAGTTAGTTAAGCATCTGATTTTGACTCAGGTCATGATCTCATGGTCCGTGGGATGGAGCCCCACATCGGGCTCTGTACTGACAGCTCAGAGCCTGGAGCCAACTCTGTGTCTCCCTGTCTCTCTGCCCCTCCCCAACTCACCCTCTCTCTCTCTCTCTCTCTCTCCCTCAAAAATAAACATTAAAAAATTTAAAGAATAAAATAAACAAATGAATAAATAAATGAATACATCGTAGATAACAAGAGCCGGGTGTCTTGCTGTCAGAAAGGGAGTTATGAATACAGAAAAACAGAAGGCTAGAATGAATCCTTGAAATTTATGGGTTTGGATTGGAGTATCAGTACAATCCAATATATTTCCATTGGTAAAAACTTGTGATTTTTACAGTATCTTCAGATGGACAGATACAAGAATAGGATGTGTGTGTGTGTGTGTGTGTACGCATGTGATTGTGTGTACATGTGTATACACACATTTACTTTTTAGCTCAATGTGCTGAAAGAGCCCAGAGAGGGAATGATTTCTCAGTACCAATGGGCCCTTCTAGCACACATCTTGTTTTCACATACCAGTCTAAAATAAAAGGACCTGGGACTCCTTGGACAAATGGCTAGCAGGATGATAGCAGGAAAAGTATAGAATGAAGTACTTCTATAGATGAGCCTGGAATATCTTGTGGTGCCAGAAAGCAAGTGCTCAATAAATGTGGCGGTCATATAAACAAAGGTATAGGAGTCAACCTAAAACATTGACTAAATCTGGAGTAGTCTGAGCAACAAAAAAAATAATGATGTCTTAGCTCTGGTAGCTATAACAAAATACCACAGACTGAGTGGCTTAAACAATAGAAAATTATTTCTCACAGTTCTGAAGTCCAAGATCAAGGTGCTGCTGGCAAGAGAGTTTTCATTCAGAGGCCTCTCTTGGCTTATAGGTGGTTGCCATCCCACTGTGGTCACCTGACCTCTTTGTGCATGTGTGGAGACAGAGCAAGAGTAAGCTTTCTGGCGTCTCTTCTTCTAGGGGCAATCCCCTTCTGAGGGCCCCACCCTCATGACCTCTTCTAAACCTAGTTACTTCCCAAAGGCTCTTATCTCCCAAGACCATCGGATTGGGGATTAGGGCTTTAAAGTATGAATTTTGGAGAGACCACAAACATTCAGTCCATAATGGATAATGAATTATAACCCACAGAGTAAAATAAGAATCCACAAGTCCATGGACATGTAAATAATTGAATAACTGAACAAGTGGGAGAGAAATAAAAGCTCTTTGGTAGAGCAGAATTCCAACTAAAGACTTAAAAAATAATGGAAGTAAACAATCACCACTTAGCAAATATCAGAGTAATAGTTGTTTTAGTCAAGAATCTCCAATGGATACTAAACTTAGTGAGTCAAAGTATGATGAGAAACAGGATAAGTGCACAATATTAAAGTATCACCCCACAAGATTCTTATTAATTCTGAAGAGGAAAATGGCTTTATAGTGGAGAAACCTGGCAGATCCGACTTTAACCAAGTGATTAAAGTTAACATCAATAGTAATAGGACAGATTGCCATCACATGTTTTCTACTATTATATATTGAGAAGTATACACTATTGCTTTTGTGGTATTCTTACAAAAACACAGACTTGAATTCAGTCAGAGGAAACCTTAGACAAACCTAAAATGAGAGACCCTAAAAGTCTGAAGTTCATGAAAGACAAAAACTGAAGAACAATACCAAATTAAGCAGAGGTGACAAGCTCATGCAATCTGTGATCCTAGATCCATCTTGAGTTAAGGGTAGTGTCATATATGATACTTCTGGGTCTCACATAACAAAAAGCATAGAAACAAGCACTAAGTACAGTGGTTTTTAGAAAATACTTACCAATTGTTGGGGTGCCTGGGTGGCTCAGTCGGTTAAGCGTCCGACTTCAGCTCAGGTCATGATCTCTCGGTTTGTGAGTTCAAACCCGGCGTCGGGTTCTGTGCTGACACCTCAGAGCCTGGAGCCTGCTTTGGATTCTGTGTCTCGCTCTCTCTCTGCCCCTCCCCTGCTCATGCTCTGTCTCTCTCTGTCTCAAAAATAAATTAAAAAAAAAAATTAAAAAAAAGAGTACATTTAAAAAAAAAAAGAAAATACTTACTGATTGTTTACGAAAGAATCTAGATGACTAGAGTCCTTTGACTTAATTAGCTCCCCTTTCTCTGAGTAGAAGCATGTGCTCTGAACCATCCATAGAGGATAGGCATGCATTTAGGCTTGTCAGAGGAGCTCTGTCCTTCACCAGAGAATTTATAGTACATAGGCTAAAAAAAATTGAACAGTTGCCTTGAAACTGCTAGACTCTGCCAAGTAAAGATATTTTATGATCTCAGAGGTGACTCTGACTCATTTTTTTTCTTGGCTCTGGAGAACTAGAGAGCCAGGGCCCCTTGATCATGTTGTCCTTAGTCCACATCTTAGAATGTCTACTGTTCTGTGAAAGGAAGGTGCATGCAAAATGATCTCCAAAACCTGAAGGAGCCATAAGACTGAAGAAAAAGGCCCTCAAGTCCAGCTTGACAAGAAATAGTTTATTAAAAGGACTTATGGACAGAAGCATGTCTTGGGTGGCTACAAGATTAATAGATCTCCATAACCCCACCTCCTGTAAGGCCTGCTTTTGTAACTGTGAGACTGCCTGGGAGGAAATATTTGAGAATCATAGTCATATCTCCAAAATAGATCAAAGATATTGTGCCCCCAGGGTGTACTTAAGGGTGTAATTAAACAAAAATAAATAATGGGGGTGGGGGACTGTGTTCAAGAAGGTTGCAGGTCACAAAGTGGTCATCATGGCATGTTTGTCCAAGATGGCATTCTTCTGGTTCACGTATCTATCCTAAGGGTGGATACCTTTCCTATTTATTCTTTTGGGCAATGTCATTGGAAAGATAAAAAACTACAATTCCCACTGTATTTTGCCTGAGTGCTCTAAAAAATCCACCTGTACACTTTCAGTTTCCAAGAATGGTAGGCTAGCTATTGAGGTCATCTCTTTTGATGAAAAAAACTAAAACTACCGGGCAAAAGTCACTTAGAAGCAGTGATGACCTAACATGGCAGTAAAGAATTGTGAGGCCAAAATTAAAAAATAAAATGGGAACCTCAAGGAGTAAGCTAGAACAGAAACTGCTTTTTTTTCTGGGGCATTTGACAATTCTTTTTTTTTTTTTTTTTTTTAATGAAAGAGAGAGAGAGAGCAGCATGAGTTGGGGAGAGGGGCAGAGGGAGGGAGGGAGAGAGAATCTTAAGCATGTTCCATGCTCAGTGTGGAGCATCCTGCTGAGCATGGAGCCTGATGCACAGCTCCATCCATGACCCTGGGATCATGACCTGAGCCGAAATCAAGAATCTGACATTCAACTGACTGAGCCACCCAGGAGTGAGGAATTTGACAATTCCGGTCAATTGTAACTTTTGTTTTGGTAGCCTCAGACATAAATCAAAGCTCAGGACATATAAAAGTTCAGCACTGAAGAGGAGAGCTAAAAATAATAGACACATGAGAAAAACTTGTGACTTTAAGGAGCTAGATCTTTAGAGTAAGATGAATAAGAAGTTAACCAACTTTCACAAAGATTTACATCCAAATTTTAATTCGCCTGGGAGGTACAGGGAACATCAGCCCGTGAATTTGATTTAAGGTGGTCCTTGACTCTTTTTGCCCCCATGTACCTTGAAACTATGCAAATCTCTGGAGGAGGATACCTTCATCATATTCTCACATTATTCCTGAAAGTATTTTCATGAACAATGATCAGTACAGAAACAAAGATGACTGGGTAACAAAAAAAAAGTCACCCTAAGAAAGAAACAGTAAGAACAAACATAGACTTACAAAGATTTCAAATACTAAAATCAGGAGATTCTGGGGCAGCTGGGTGACTCAGTCGGTTAAGCATCTGACTGTCGATTTGGGTTCAGGTCATGATCTTGTGGTTCATGAAACTGAGCCCCACATTGGGCTTCATGCTGACAGCACGGATCCCGCTTGGGATTATCTCTCTCCCTCTCTCTCTGTCCCTCCCCCACTCACAGATGCTCTCTCTCTCTATCCCAAAATAAATAAATACACTTTAAAAAATAAATACAGAAAAATAAAATCACCAGATACAGGCTGCAATCTGACTACATTTAATATGTTTAAGGAAATAAAAGAAGACTTGAGAATAAGTACAGAAAAAAAGAAACCATACCAAAAAAAAAGGATAAAATAACTGAAATTGAGAATTCATTGAACAGATTTAGCTGAAGAAAGAATTATTGAACCAGGGAACAGGTCAGCAGATATTCTCCAGAATGTAACGTGGAAAGGCAGCAAGAGCAGGAGATAAGAGAATAAAGTTTGAAGGCCTAACATACCTTTGACTTTAATCCCAGAAGGAGAGGAGAGAGAATATGAGGTACAGAATATGAGACATGAGCACATAAAAATGACTATGGATTTTATTATTATTATTTTATTATTTTTTGGCTATGATTTTTTTTAACGTTTATTTATTTTTGAGACAGAGAGAGACAGAGCATGAACGGGGGAGGGGCAGAGACAGAGGGAGACACAGAATCGGAAGCAGGCTCCAGGCTCCGAGCCATCAGCCCAGAGCCCGACGCGGGGCTCGAACTCACGGACCGTGAGATCGTGACCTGAGCTGAAGTCAGACGCTTAACCGACTGAGCCACCCAGGCGCCCCTTGGCTATGAATTTTTAAAAATTTATACTATTAACCCACAGATTCAAGAAGCCTAACAAATTCAAGAAAGATGTATAGAAATCCACAGCTAGATACAGCACACTAAAATTACAGAAAAACAAAGTCGAAGAGAAGAATCTTAAAAACAACTAAACAAAAACACACTTTCCGTCAGAAATGCCTCAGTGGAAACTTACGTAAGTTAGTTCTCAGAGCTTTAGCCCAGATATTTTATTTTACAAAAACAAAAACACAAAAACAAAAACAAAACAAAAGCAAAAACAAAAAGGAAGACAAACAAAAACAAAAACAAAGCAAAAACCAGCTTACCATCTCTTAAATTAACACACTTCTGATTTCCTTTAACAATTATAAGAAATTGATATTCAGTGCCAATTAATATGAAGACACACTAAAATCTCTCAGCAAAGAAAGAATTTTGCTTTTAATTTCTGTTAAATTTCCAGAGAAGTTGGATTTCGAAGGTGTGCACCGTTTAATAGAACCAATCAAAAGAAAGAAAATACAGAAACATAAGATACAAATTTGGCTTGACTCTTTGGATTTGGGTGGAGAACATGATGAATTTTCTGGAGATTTTTTTGTCAAATGTTTGAGACTATGTTTTTTTACTACTCACCAGGTTTAGTGTCTGAGAGATTCTGAAAATCCCTTTAATATTTTAAAAGCTATAGGATGACTGTCTCATTTATAAGAACAAAGAAGTCTCACAGGTGAAGAGAGGTGGCCCAAGGAAGTAGGAATAGCATTAGCAGGATCCAAAAGATGCGGATTCCAGTCTCTGTTTAGACTCAAATAGTTGTGTGATTTGGACAAGCCACTCTACTTCAGGGGCCACAGTTATTTTTGTCTACCATGCTATGTTCTGGGTTTCTCTACATTTACCTCAGAGAAAATCTAGATTAAAATAATGGTGTCTTGTTCTCTGGTTCTAATCTTTACCCATTAGTGCAGGACATTAAGTCCCCATACTACTTCCAGATGTCACCCAGACCGGACTCATGTGCTCCTGAACCTAGTGATCTTTTTTAAAAAGTTTGTTTGTTTATTTTGAGGAAGAGAGGGAGAGACGATGGGCATGCATGAGTTGGAGAAGGGCAGAGAAAGGGGGAGAGAGAATCCCAAGCAGGCTCTGTACTGACAGTGCAGCGTCACATGTGGGATTCGATCACATGAACAGTGGCATCATGACCTGAGCCCAAACCAAGAGTTGGATGCTTAATTGACTGAGCCATCCAGATGCCCCTGAACTTAGTGATTTTAATTTCCTATTATTTCTTTCTTCTTTCTCCCTATTTTAGACTCTCTTTAATATGTAGCTGCAGCTTCCAAAATGGAACTTAAATATCTTCTCTTGACACCAAGGCCCATTGGACACTGTGTGATATCTCTGGAGAACCCAGGGAACCAATGTGGGTGGAGCTCCCACTTTTGGGTTACCCTCTGTCACCTGGTGCAACGTGGTCTTGAGCTCCTTCTGCTCCTAGAGATATCAGTAATATTATTCTTTGGTATTTTATTTCCTGTAGTCTCCA
This sequence comes from Panthera tigris, assembly GCF_018350195.1. Lineage (NCBI taxonomy): Eukaryota > Metazoa > Chordata > Mammalia > Carnivora > Felidae > Panthera > Panthera tigris. The sequence goes on from NC_056664.1 coordinate 117,940,300, forward strand.
AACTCCCAGGAAAGCTGTTTCAAGTCTGGCTGGGTAAGGAGAGAGGAAGGTGAAGACAGAGGAAGAGATTATAAACATATAGTCATGAAGCAACATGAAGCAACATGAGCCGGACATTCAAAGTCTACCTTCTTTCGTGGCCACGCTCTCTACTTAGGCTTCCGGTTTGCCTCAAAGGGTTGAGAGTCATTACCCAGAGATATGACTAAGTAACTTATCCAGGAATTATCCAGTGTAAACTTTTCCAAAAACTTGAAGTGTTCCAGCAGCAGCCCTATCTTTACTGCACTGGACTTAAAGAGTCTGGACAATGTGCCTTGAAATCACTCCATTAGAGATTTAGTTCTTTGGATTCTGTGTATTTTCCAGCCCTCCCTAAAAGTGCTAGAAATCCTGATCTTCATCTGAACAGAGCCTTATCTGTGAGCTGGCTGAGGAAAAGTTAATGCAAGAAATTAGTCACAGTTTAGAGCCTCAAAAGGAGAAAAAAGTAGAGACTAAGAGATATGTCATTTTTTGGTTCCTCTCATCATGCAACTTATTTATCTTTTCTTTGTTACTGCAAAAATATTCATTGAGGGAAGTTAAGGGTTGAATTGTATTCCCCCAAAAGTTTTGTTAAAGTCCCAATCTCTAGTGCCTCCGAATGTGGCCCTATTTGAAAATAGTGTCACTGCAGTTGCCATTAGTGAAGATGAGGTTATCCTAGAGTAGGATGGGCACTTAACACAATATGACCTGTGCTCTTATAAAAAGACGGGCATGTGAAAACACAGTGACACAGGGAGAATTCCACGGGAAGATTAGAGTGATGCATCTACAAAACAAGAATGGCAAAGATTGCTGAGAAATCACCAGAAGCTAGGAAGAGGCAAGGAAGACCTGGATTTCACACTTCTAGTTTCTGGAATGATGAGACAGTAGATTTATGCTGTCTTAGGTCATCCAGTTTGTGGTATTTTGCCTTAAGAAACTAGTACAAAGGCCCATGTGTCAAATCTCATCCTACTGGCTTTGGATCATAATCAAATAAGATGTGATCCCATTCTCAGGAAAATACCAGACAGGATTTAAAAAAGAGAGAGAGAAAGAGATTGGTTAAGAGGTTTGTATTGTTAGGAAAAGGGCTTTAACAACACTGTATATGTATATGTATATGTATATGTATATGTATATGTATATGTATATCTATATCTATATCTATATCTATATCTATTATCTATCTATATATCTATATATCTATAGAGAGAGATATGCATGTATTGTACACACACTCTACAATAAATAAAAGAGTTGGCCTGGAAAAAGTGGAGCCCTGATGGGATGACACAGGTAAGATAGCCTCTGTCTTCTTCCTTTGGAAGTCCTGAGATGACAACTTTGGAGACTGAAAACATGGTTTGTGTTTATGGGCAGAGGGAAGCAGGGATCACCAGATGTTGGCATATTTTCCAAGAACAGTATGCATCAAAGTCAATTCATTACTTTTGACTGGGAAGTCAGACTGGTAGATGACAAAAGGTAGCAGACAAAGCATAGCAAGAATTAGACACACTTGGCAGTTTTCCTTATGATGTCCTTACGAACAGGATGAAGTGGTTAAGTTGGGGATTTAGGACAGCTATACCTATGGATTGGTGATTAATTAATGGAGCTATGCCAGCCTGAGTTGAGGTTTCCAGTGGAATGCCAAGAAGCTCTTACGTAAGTGCTGCCATTTTCCACATTTTTATCAGTGACCTGGAAGATTCAAGCATTGCCATTTTTTTCTTTGATGGGCCAGATGACTCCATCTATATCTAGAGGTATGCATGTGGTTCTGGATGGAGCCACTTACTTAAGAAGGGCACAGGGAAGCCAGAAAGTGTTTTGAAGAGTGACTAGGTTAGTAACCTGGAAAACAGTAGTAGTTATGTAACACATACACACACACACACACACACACACACACACACACACACCCCAAGTGAGGTATTTGGGGATATTGAGGCTAAACAATGGAGGACCCAAGAAAGACATGGCAGTCAAGAGATAGTTTTACTTGGTTTGAAGGGTTGTAATCAATGGATCAAACAGTAGGAAGGCGACCTCCACTTGGCATAAAAGGAGCTTTCAGGATGTTAGAGTAAAATAAAAAATGCTGACAACAACATTTGAAAGAAAGCAAATCTCTATGGATTAATCTATAAATCTAGTAAAAAACTCCAGTAGGGTTCTTTTTTAGGAATCTAATTACTTGGTCTAAATATGTAGAAGAATAGAGGCCTGTAAGTAGCTAAATAATTTTTTTTTAATTTATTTATTTTTGAGAGAGAAAGAGACAGAGTCCAAGTGGGGGAGAGGCAGAGAAAGAGAAACAGAATCTGAAGCAGGCTCCAGGCTCTGAGATGTCAGCACAGAGCCTGACATAGGGCTCAAACCCACGAGCTGTGAGATCATGATCTGAGCCTAAGTCAGATGCTTAACCGACTGAGCCACCCAGACACAGCAGTAGCTAAATCACCTTTGAAAAAGAAGAGCAAAAATGTTACTCTTGCCCAAAGAATGGTAAGGTATACCACACAGCCATGATAATAAAACAGGGGGGAGCCGGTGCGGCCACAGGGAAACAAGCCAATGGAAAAGAAGAACTCAGTGACAGACTTACGCCATTAGGGCAACCTAGTGCACGTTGGAGGTACAACTCAGTGGCGAACAAATGGATTGTTCAATGGGTGCTGTTGAGGAAACTGGTGGACTATGCGGGGAAAAATATAGATGGAAGAACTAGTGTAGAAGTGGATGTAGAACTAGATGTGAAGGAAACTCTAAAGCAAACAGAAAAAAATATAGAGATACATTTTGTGATTTTGGAGTAGGAAGGACTTAAATGAAATTGCCAAAACACAAAGCCCTAGGGGGGAAATATTCAACTGTCTATTTCAAACTGAAAGATTTTTCAGTGATAACCTATGCAAAGTTATCAGAGTAAACAGTGATAGATTGGAAATAGCTATTTGCAACATGAACACCATGAGAAGTGAATACCTAGCTATGCAAAACACCACAAGTAAATATCTAGGATACATAGACCAATTCACAAGGGAAAGATAAGAAGCCTAGTTACGGGGCACCTGGCTGGCTCAGTCGGTCGAGCATCCAACTCTTGACTTCAGCTCAGGTCATGATCTCACAGTTTGTGAGATCAAGCCCTGCATCAGGTTCTGCACTGACAACACAGAGCCTGCTTGGGATTCTCTCCCTCTCTCTCGCCCTCCCCTGCATTCTCTCTCTCTCTCTCTCAAAAGAAATAAATAAAACTCTGAAAAAAAAGAAGCCTAATTAGAAAAGGTCCTATCAAGATAGACTTGTGAGACCTTGGTTTCCTCATTTGCTCATTCAATGAATACTTATTGAGTGACTATCACATATCAGCACTGTTCCAGGCACTGGGGATAGAGCAGACAACGCTTCCTGCCCTTATGGCATTTAAATACTCCACAATATTCTCTTCCGTTAATAGGAAAAAGACATTAGTTTCTACTAAATTAAATTTCCTTTTAAATGTCAATGGTATCAGTTTGAATTGTGAGGAATTTTTAGGGTGCATTTCTTTTAAATTCATACTTCTGCATGATGATAAATAACTTCCAAGGACACACAGGTTTGACAGGCACAGAAAGCTGACGCTTCACCCGTGTTTGGAGTGTAAAGCCTAGTGTTTGGGTGGACCCAGAATGCCTAAGACTGAATCATGGCTGTTCCCTATCACCTATGCATAGTATTTGGCAACTTCTCTGAGCTTCAGTGTCTTTATCATAAAATAGAACTAATGGTCAGACTCGCTGTGAAATTGGTAAAGGATTAAATGATATAATATAAAACAGGACAGCATCTGACACATGATAAAAACTTAATGTTGGCTCTTTTTACTTCTATGTCTTGATTAGGACCTTACGCTTCCAAAAATTGTTATTTTCCTGCACACCGTATTTCAAAATGAGTACGGTAACATCTTCGGGTTATGAATCAGGTAATTCGTTTTCCTTTTAAGTAATGACCAGAAAAGCAAATCATATGCTTTCCCTGCCTCTGTACCCTGGTGGTGTCTGAGGCGTGTCCCATGGGTTAAACATTAATCCTCCTGTGTGACACCTGAACTCAGCATTGCAGGACTGGAGGGGAAGTGAGAGACCGACTCACCAGGCCCAGCCCTGTCCCACACAGGAGGATTCAAAGGCCTGGAGGAGGCAAGTGCCCTGCCCCGAGTTGCCACAGCTAGAACCGTGGTGCTACTTGTGTGGTTATGATTAATTGGTTGTGATTAAAAAAGATTATCATGATTAGGAAATCAAGGTTGTGGTCAGGAAAGAGTCCAGTCATTCAGCTGACTTTGTAAAATGGGATGAACCGGTGACATGAATAATCTCACCTAATTAGAGACCTGGACTCCAAAGACTCGTGGTGATTCCAGGTATGAAGAATTCGCAAGACATCCCGGTTTGCCTGTCATGCTTTGGTGCAGCGGGTGGAGCCAGTCTTCCTCATTAGAATAAGGTAAACAGATTCGACCCAGTTATAAATGGGGGGAAAATGTGTGTCCTCTGTCACTGAGGGTTGTAGAGAGCGGTGCCTGGCTGGAGAACTCAGTGCAGCGGAGAAAAGGGGCAGAGCATGAGTTCCAAGTCAAAATCCATTGGGATCATCGGAGTGCCTTTCTCAAAGGGCCAGGTGAGTAAAACACTCGGCTTTGAATAACTGGAATTTATCACAGAGTTTCAGACTTTAGAATTAGGAAAGTGTTCATGTCTGGTTAGTTCAGTTCCCTGGTGCAACTGGGCCTGAAATATATATTTTAAAGTCTTCTTACCCTTTTGCAACATTGTAGAATTATGATCACCATGTCACCTATCCTGGTGGTTCCTAATCTCAGCCACAGCCAGTTCTATTTGAACCTACTAAGTTTTTCTTCTTATTGTTTAAGAGAACATATTTTTATTTGAATGGAAATGGACTATTTTTGTATTATAGCTATTCACTGAGATTTCCATGTTCTTGTGGTTTTGGGTTTTACAGTGCATACATAGAGGGCAAGAGGATTTTAAGAAAACACATTGGTTTAGGGATGTATTAATGCCTAGAGCCATTTCATAGATTGGCAGCGATTTTCAGACTTCTTGTAATTTGCATAACCTAAATGTTATTGCTTTATGCAACTTTATGACTGATTCACATCATTTGAGGGCTTTAATGCTTCTGTGAAAGTGTTAGTTCATGGGCTGGGCAGAACCCTTTGTGTAGCCCTTTTTGAGGGAGGAAAAAAGAAAGAAAAGAAAATCCAACTGGAAGTTGGCAGTATTGAAAGGACCGATGCATTTATGAAATTCCCTGATTGCCAACACATGCCAGGAACATTTCATTACATGGTCTTCTGCCTGGGCACACTCATTCTGGCAGATAGAATGTGATTATGGACACCTTAGGCTCCAGGATGCATCTGTGCTTAAAGGGGGAAATAAAGAACAAAAACAAAGGCAACCTGACAAAGCGAATTGAAACTCCTAGGGGTGAAACTTTTGTCACTGTTGTTATTTCAAACGGGGTCTTCTTTGTCTCTTTGCCCATGTAGGCCGTACTTCGCTCCTCTTAGTTTTGAACCTGCGCTTGGCACTCTGGCATTTTATTGCAAAACAGATTGGGAGAGGTCAGAGGGTAGAGACCCAAACTGCATTTGGACTGTCAGTAAATACGGCAGCACTTCCCTCCTAGTCCTTTAAAGCCCTCTCCCGAATCATGGGGACATTTGGCTGACGGAGAAATGTTTCTTCTAGTGCTGGGGTTAATCGCAAAACCCACAATGTACTCACCTATTCTTGGGACAGGTTTTAACAAAGACAGAATTAAAATAGCTGACTAAAAGGAAGGAAAGGAGGGAGGAAAACAAAAAATTTCAGAAGGAAGGAAGGGAGGCAGAAGGGAGGGAGCGAGGGAGGGAGGTAACAGCCTGAGCATACTCTGGCCCCTGGACCTCGGCAGAGGACCTTATGCTGATAGGGATAGCCCTTCAAAGGGATAGTATTTTGAAATACAGCCTGATGCATTTTCCATTCTTGGTATTTCTTTTTTTTGTTTTTTCCCTACGGCTCTTCCCCTATTAATGGCCCCATGAGAATGAAGCTTACTGTCTCGTGGTAGTAAGGACGCAGAGATATTTTTGCACTAAGCCATAGCATAGAGGGAAATGGTGGCCAGCATATTAGCATCTCTCCTCACCTAAAGGAGGTAGAAGGCTGACAAACAGGCAAAGGAGAGGATTAGAGGATTAGGATGAGGAGAAGGTTGAGTCTGAGAAAAGCCTCCGTCCCCTGCCTCACTCCCTCGCAAGGCAGTGAGGGGTGGGGGAGAGGCGATGGCAAAAAATGAGGTATTATATTTATTTTATAGTTAACTGAGGATCAGAGAGGTTTAGTAATTTGCTAAGTTGCTAGCCTTGGCTGTGTGGTTCCAGACAGGATTGTATGATTCAAAGCCTATGCACCTGCCTTGTGTCGATGCCTGTAGAGCCACAGCATACTTCACACTTGTGGGCATTTAGGGATCTGGACCCAGCTTCAGAGTCAGTAGAGTTAACAAAATGATTTCCAAACTGGGCGGATAAACCAAGCAACGAGGAGATACCAATCGTGAGAAGCATTTTGACTCAAACAAATAAAGAATGATGGAAAGAGTCACTCTGGGAAATGTAACCACTGTGTTAGAGCAGATATAGTGTCAACCAAGGCGTCTGTAAGACTTGTTCTAAAGCTTGAAAGGAAAGGGGAAAAGACCAGGGAGTTTTCTCAAGGTGACAATCTGTGAGCACCTAGTAAGTGTCAGCCCTAACTACAACACACAGCGCTGCAAGTGGAAAGAACATTGGACTGAAATCTAATAAGGAGGAAAGACAAAGCAAGCAAGTACAAAACCAGAGGCAAAACTTGAGCCAAGCAGCACTCTCTTGAGGTTTAAAGAAAGGGAAATTATATCTGCTTGATGAAGGTTGTGTGTGGGGGGGCGGGGGGCGGGGAGGGTAGTCATTCAAGAAGGGAATGGAGAAAAGGAGCAACATGTGTCAGGAACAGGAATTTGACATAGAGGATTTGCTTAGCAGCCAGGGTGAGTCATCTGGAATTAGGTAGAAATATTTGCTTCGTTTGGTGCCATAGCCCCAATCCCAGGGATATAGACACATGAGCCTTTTGGCACATCTCGTGGGACAATGCAAAATAACGTTCTGTGTCTAAAAGCCTTGTTGGAAATTAGAATCAGAGAGGTGCATAAGAAAATTGTTTCTTAAGACTTCTATTCTGCCAGGAGTCTAGAGAGGATTTATTGCAAGAAGGAAGTGTGTTCGATTTTCTGATGTAAAAACAACAAGAGGAGAATTCTTGTCCATGGTGCCTAAGCAGGTCAAAACCTGAAATACCGGGCTGGTCTTTGTGGATTCAGCTCCCAAGTGATGACGTTCTGCTGCCTGCTCTCTCCCCAGGAGCTCGCTAACTCACTGCCATGAGGACATGCACGTAGGGCTCTCCTGCCTTGCTTTTTTTTTTCCCTTATGCTTTTACCCAAGTTTTCCCCTGGGTTTGCAGTATTTTTCCATCCCACCATCCATTTTCCTGAAAACCTACTTGTGTTGCAAGACTCTGCTGAAATGTCACCTACTGCATGTAGCCTTACCTGACACATGCTCTGTCCCCAGCTGAGCTAGGAGCAGCCTGTTTTTGTCGTTAAAGCATCTTGTATCTGCATTGAAGTAACTCTCCTAGTACCATAATTGGGGTTCAATATACGAATTCCATATTAGCTTATGAGTTACCCCAAGAAAGAAGCCCTCTCTTTTTCATGATTTTCTATCAGAGTGCTTTCGCACAAAATACGTGCTCACCTTGTTGATAACATGGTGTCTGTCATGGGAAGAGGCGATGCAGGTTCTGGAATCCAAAGAACTTGGATGTGAAATAAGGCTCTGCCACTTGTTAGCTGTGTGCCCATAGGAGAACTCTATAACCTCTCTGATTCTAGATCCTCATTTTTAACATAGGACTAATTCAGTCTGCCTTGCTGTGATGACTAAATGAGATGGTGTAAATTCCCAGCTCTGTAGGAATTCAACTGATTAAATAATGAGAAGAGTTTCTATTGTGGGCAGCTGATCATATCTGAATTATTTTATTGTTTAATTGTTCAGCCACGAGGAGGCGTGGAAGAAGGCCCTACAGTATTGAGAAAGGCTGGCCTGCTTGAGAAACTTAAAGAACAAGGTAATTTTTCCATTGAAAGACGATCAGCCTGGGGTACCTGGGTGGCTTAGCTGGTTAAGTGCTGACTCTTGATTTCGCTCAGGTCATGATCCCAGAGTCATGGGATCAAGACCCGAGTTGGGCTCCACGCTGAGTGTGCTGCCTGCTTACGATTCTCTCTCTCTTTCTCCCTCTACCCCCTCCCCAACTTGTGTGCTCATGTGCTCTCAAAAAAAAAAAAAAAAAAAAAGGTACAGGCTCCTGCTGGAATGGGGTATATCTGGAATGACATTTATCGCACAGAACTGCAGCACTAGTGATAACTTTAGAAGTACAATCATATATATATATATGTATATATATATATTCATATATATATATATATGTATATATATATATATATGGCAGTGTGTGGAGAAAATGCTCAGTAAGTATTGTTGGATGAATATCTTCACTCAGGTATTTTGTCTTTCCAGCCAAACTTTTTACTGTATAAGAATCTGTGTGCAAGAACTGGGGTTGGGTGGGTGGTAAGGGAGGTGGGGGATTTGCAAATGAAAAGTAAGGGGCAGCAGGAAGTACAATGCTAGCAAGAGGACCCCTGTTTGTAAAAGGAAGTAAATGATGATGTCGAGGATGATGATGATGACGATAGCACCTGGTGTTTGCATAGTGTGTATGTGCGTATGCACGTACATATACATTCACATACACATACGTGAGCAGACAAAGGAAAAAATGATATAGAATTTAAAAGTACAGGCTAAAGCAGATGTTGTCTTTGCATATAACATCCTGATGAAGTATCGGAGAGGACACAGGGCAACTGGAACCCTCCCGTTTCCAGTGGGAATGTATAATGATAGAGCCACTTTGGAAAGCGGTTTGGCAGTTTCTCCAAAAAACATACATTTGCCTTTTCACCCATCAAATCTACTCCTAGGTATTTATCCAAGAGAAGTTAAAACACATCCCCACAAAGACTTGCTCTTGAATGTTTCTAGCAGCATTATTTATATAGCCAAAAAAAAAAAAAAAAACAGAAAAAAAGAAAACAAAATGCCCATCAACTGGTGAATGGATAAATGACAAGTAGTACATCCGTACTATAAGATAGTACCCAACAATAAAAAGGAACAGACCACTGACACAGGCAAGGACATGGATGAACTTCAAAGACAACATACTAAGTGAAAGAGACCAGACTCAAAAGACTACCTACTGTATGACCGCTTTTACGTGAAATTCTAGAAAAGACAAAAGCACAGCAACAGCAAGATGATCAGCAGGGGGGCCTACCTTGGGGTGGGCGCAGGGCATGACTGCAAAGGGGCATGGGGGAGTTTGGGGGGCATAGGGGAAGTGTTCTAAATCTTGATTATGGTGCTGGTTACAAGGCTATAGATTTCTAGAACTCGTTGACCTGTACACTTAAAATGAGTGAATTTTAGTAAATGATAAATAAGAATTAATTAAATAAGAATAAAATAGTAAATAAGAATTAATTAAGAATAAAATAGTAAATAAGAATTACACCTCATGAAGCTGAAAAGAGGAGGGAGCTAGAGAACAGAAATGTTGGGTAAATGGACTGGACTGATGTCTCAGTAAACAAGCATCATTTGGTCAGATTTTATATCAAGTTAAATCTCTTAAAGGTGTTACTGAATCATGGATATGCGCAAGCATAAAATAAATACAATATACAATGACTAGTTAGATCAGAACACTGAACTGGTCCCATGTCAGTTTTACATAAAGCTCTCTGTACCTTGAAGCTTAATGCAAGGCTTTCTAGCAAATGCACCCATGTCCTTAGGAACTTTGGGTTACCTGCAATTTCTCCCTATTATAAAAGTATAATAATAAAGCCTTTATTTCCTGAGTTCACTGAAGTGTTAGGCTCATTGCTGATAATATACTTATTGAATTTTGATACCATTACTGAGGCAGGTCCAATGCACAGAGGACAGAGCTGAGCTACTTCAGCAAGTGACAGATTGGATTGAAACCAAGGACTGTTAATTACAGAGTCAGGAATCTTAGAAAATACCAGTGTATTTCCTTCTGGGCATAAATGCACACACACACACACACACACACACACACACACACATATTCTTCTAAAAAAACTATTTTTTATTATAAATACAAGACATGCTTATTGCAAAGGTGGAAAGAACATAGGCAGAGAGAGGGCCACAGAGAGATCAAGAGAGCGAAGCCACTCGTTAAGCCCAAACCAGAAGATTATCGCTGTCATACTTTAGTGTCCAGCCTAACTGGATTGGTTCCAAAAGTATTGACCGAGACCCCGGTGTTCAGCTGAGAGGATGACGTCAGGCAAAAGTAGACGTGGATTCTTCTGCCTTTGCAACTTTTGCAGTCCTTCCAGATGCTTTCTTTGCTTATAAAAGTGCACTGTTTTGTAAATTTGGAATCATCGTACACAGACTGTCATCTTTTTTAATGTAGTAACCTGAAACTTTTGGTGTTAATTATAGGGTGTGATGTGAAAGATTACGGGGACCTGCCCTTTGTTGACGTCCCTAATGATCCTCCCTTTGAAATTGTGAAGAATCCAAGGTCTGTGGGAAAAGCGAATGAGCAGCTGGCTGGTGTGGTGGCAGAGGTGAAGAAGAATGGAAGGACCAGCCTGGTGCTGGGCGGAGATCACAGGTCTTGTTTAATGCTTTTCTCCATGAAGTCTGGCACAAATGGCATGAGGGAGGATGACCAAAACCATGAGGAGAGAGAAAATATGAAAGGGAAAGCACTGATCAATACTTTATACCAAATTTTCTGCCTTTTTTCCTTTTAATTGCATTGGTTGCTACTTTCTTTTGGAAACACAGACTCCCCTCTATTTGAAGTCTTGCATTATCTTTATTACAGCAGAAAATACATGACATGAATGGATTTCTGTAAACAATTCCACACAAACTTACATTCCGAAATAAATAAGCATGAGGAAGTCACAGCCAGCTCATTGTACTTGATACAATAATAGGGTAATAGGAACAACTTATTAAAGTCAATATTTAAAGTCTATGCTGCCCATTATAAAGGTAATATTTTCAAATTCTTGAAACATACACACACGTAAATAAGATTGTAGTAATTTTAGCTTCCTAACAACCATTTCAAATGAAACTGAAATTCTGGCATATTTCTTTCCTGCCGTACTGTTTTTATTGTACCTGATTTTGTTTACCAAGTGCGTGTGTTATCCTATATGTTATTCTTAACCTAAAGCACAGATTTCCTTATGTTACTTCATGATATAGATAGGCATAATTTTTATTGTCCATTATTTTTCATCAAGGTATTAAAAATCACTATACATATCCATATTGTCAGATACTCAGGTAATTTTCAAATTTTCACAATTATAAATGTGGCAAAAATATTTTTGTGCATCAACCTTCTTAATGTATCCAGCGACCTTGAGGGTAGACGTTATCAGAAGTCTGATCAGGTCAGAAAGTACAACATTACAATCACTCTTGATGTAAGAGTCAATCACCTCAGCTCCTTGGTTTCCCCTAAAACTCAGCTGAGAAACTGGGGTTCACTTTCTTTTTAAGTGGAAACATTTGTAAGTGGAAATTTTAAGAGTGGCAAACAGCCTCAAGACAAGAAATCTGAAGGGAAAACAAACATCAAGCTGAGTAATCAATACTCAAACTTCAAGCAGAGGATCTGAGTGTTGAACAGTGAGTAAGCACCCAGGATATCCTGGCTGAAATGAATACAAGGATTTCTGAGTGATACTCTCCCATTGTAAAATAATTGGATTTTAGTAAAAATGGAAGGATTCTGTGGTAATTCACTTGAGAGAATGAAGTATTTACCAAGAGAATTGAGAGTACAGAAAATCAGCCTGATACAATATTGAGAATTAAATAGTGTCTCATGCTAAGGGATTCATGTGGTTAGTGTTTTATACAGATTTTTTTGCTTAAAATAATAATTTGCAATTTTATTAGAAGGTGGTTTCCAAAAAACAAAAAAATCACAAGTTTTTTAGCAAGGCCATTGATGCAAACATAACTTGCTAGCAATTAATATAAGCTATGATTTCTCTTTTAATTGGCAGCTCTAATTAAAAATCTGTCAGAAATAGCAGCCATTTTGACTTAAAGGAAAACCAAGTGAGAGCACTGAGTTAATAATATGATGGATGTCATAAACTGCAAAGCCGATGTTTACACAAACTTTTTTTTTCCTGTGTAGTATGGCGATTGGAAGCATCTCTGGCCATGCCAGGGTCCACCCAGATCTCTGCGTCATTTGGGTGGATGCTCACACTGATATCAACACTCCATTGACAACCACAAGTGGGAACTTGCACGGACAACCTGTGTCTTTCCTCCTGAAGGAACTAAAAGGAAAGGTAAAAGGCTGGTTGGTATTCTATTACAGAAGAATCATCGCTTTAGCAGAAGTTCAGGAGATAGAAAGGAAGGAAGAACCCTGTGCCATCTTATTTGTGGTGTGATCTCAATCCATTTTGTCAGCAGTCAATAAGCAAAGGGGGTGGCGGATAAGAGTAGTGAGGCTCTGTGCCTCTGCCGTACATGGTAGTTTGCAAACTGACCTTACAAATATCTTCCCTTTTGATTTTTAAACTACCCTTTTTTGTAGGTGGGGCAGAAAGTGATCCTTTATATAAGCAAGTTAGCAGAGGTTCAGAGGTTATAACTTGCTCAAGATCACATGCCAAGTACATGGCAAGGCAAGGGCCAAAACTGGTCTCCGACAACCTACGTCTTCCTACTGCATGCCACACAGCCTCTCATTCTTACCGAGTGTCCCCTCCATGTCATGGGAATTTTCAAAAGTGTTTTAAAATGTGTATTACAATGGCTTATTATTTAACATCTTTACTGTGAGAAGTTCATATCTACATCGCAAGAGGAAGAACTACCTCCTGTTCCCTAGAAACTTCTTTTCTAACACATATGACATTCCAGATTTAACACTGTGGTTCATAATTTTCATTGATATTCTGTAGCATATCAATAAAACAATTTTTATTGATATAGCTTTAGTATGTTGGTCTTTATGATGATCCTTGGGGATGCAAATCCCCTTGTTAAAGGCTCAGAACTGATGACCAAGTGATAGGTTTATAAACTTACATGGGAAGAGCCATCCCTGGCTCTGGGACATCTGGAAAGCAACCAAAGGGCTGCCCAAAAATTCCCCCAGTCACTCTAAGCCATCCTCTGGGATTAAGTCCTTACTGATGAGAGAAAGAAGGAAGCTACAAAAGTAATGAAAGCACACTGATTTCTTTATGGCAGAGTTTTGGGAAAACAGGGTCCAGTGGAATGGGGCACAGAGCAGGTAAATGCTGACAAATGATTCAGGTCAGGTCTGGGCCACAGGGTGAGGGTGGGTAAGCAAATCTAGAGTGCCACAAGGGGAGGCAGGCATTCTCTTCTGAATTTTGTGCTGTCTTTAATGATTTCCTCGAAACTCGTGTTCTAAATGTAAGATATACGCAGTCCAATAAGTGCCCTTTACTTCTAAGGTAAGATCTGCTCAAGAATCATACATGTTAACCAAATGGAAACATTGCAATTTTAGATCCCTGATGTACCAGGATTCTCGTGGGTGACTCCCTGCATATCCGCCAAAGATATTGTGTATATTGGCCTGAGAGACGTGGACCCTGGGGAACAGTAAGTTTAATTCCTTGATGCGATTTACCTTCGCTTTCTCCCTTTTGCATGCATGCTGGTCAAACCTGTGACACAAAAATTGTTTTAAGTACCAAGCATTATATCGATATCTATATATCCATATAAGTATTTATGTATATAACTCAGGTGAATTTTATATTGGCTTGCTGTTAAAAATACATTGATATATACATATAGGTCACAGAACTCAAATATTTTATGTATCATACCACAACGATCTTTTCTTTAAAAGGAAACAGTAGTGCATAGAACTAGACTCTTTATTAATTGTAGGTTATATTAATATTTCCTCTTTCATAGCTATATTTTGAAAACTCTGGGTATTAAGTATTTTTCAATGACTGAAGTGGATAAACTGGGCATTGGCAAGGTGATGGAAGAAGCACTCAGCTACCTACTAGGAAGGTATGATCCTTGTAAATATTATTAAAAAGACTTACTACTGATGTTAATAGATGTTAAGTTATTAATAAGGACTCTATATAAAATCATAGAACTTCACTGGATTGTTACTTTTGATGAAACAAGGTAAGAACTGTATTTCTGTACTACATATTAAACCACTAACTTTAAACTGAGTTTCCTGGGGTGCCTTGGGTGGCTCAGTTGGTTAAGCGTCCGACTTCAGCTCAGGTTACGGTCTCATGGTTCATAGTTCGAGCCCCACATCGGGCTCTGTGCTGACAGCTCAGAGCCTGGAGCCTGCTTCAGATTCTGTGACTCCCTCTCTCTCTCTGCCCCTCCCCCACTCACACTCTCTCTCTCTCTCTCAAAAAATAAGTAAACATTAAAAAATTAAAAAAAAAAAATTAAGCTGAGTGTCCTTCCCACCTCTTAAAAGAAAGAAAAGGCCAATTCATTTGAGCTTCGATGTTGATGGACTGGACCCATCCTTCACACCAGCTACTGGCACACCAGTCCCGGGAGGTCTGACTTACAGAGAAGGTCTCTACATTACAGAAGAAATTTACAAAACAGGTAGGTAAAAACTGGGGTGAATAAAGAAGCAAGTGTACACATGGCCAATATAGATTTATACCCCCTGATCTCAAAGTCAAGGCCCATTGGACACTTCCAGAATGCCCATCTCATGATGCAATCCCCACCTCTTTACACTCCTGGATAATATTTCAAGTCAGGTTATGAACTAAAAACGTCAACTATTTAACAAATTACATTATTTTCATTTGTTATTACAGGGCTACTCTCAGGATTAGATATAATGGAAGTGAACCCATCTCTGGGGAAGACACCGGAAGAAGTAACTCGAACAGTGAACACAGCAGTAACAGTAACCTTGGCTTGCTTTGGAGTTGCTCGGGAGGGTAATCATAAGCCTATTGACTACCTTAACCCACCTAAGTAAATGTGGACATGCCATGTAAAAATCTCATAGCTAATGTCATAATTCGCCAATCTAATAACTTAAGCTTACAGCTATTGCCCCAATGATTTGATCTTTCCAAAAAATCTTCTGCCTTGGTAATTATTATTAAAATTAGTATAAACTATCAATTCCCTCTGGTATGAAATTCAAGACTTGGACATTCTAACTTCTGTGAAACTGAAAAGTTTGTATTTCTCATTTTGGCAAAAGACATCCTTAGAGAAGGATACGTTAACTTCCAAATAAAATTTGCTGGCCTTTAAAACAAACACACACCTGTTTAAGCCCACACATGTAGAATGGGACTCCTGATGTCAGCAGATTAAGCTTACCCCACCTGAAAGGGATCATATTCTTAAGTTGTTCAAAAGATGTGATTTTTATAATAAACTCTCTATATTAAGGTTCTCTCATGTCTACATGTTTCTAAATACATGGAATTGCTAAGGATTTAAAAAGCCACAGTGAAATCATCATCCTCAAAATTCTGTAAGCCTGGTGAAATGAAACTCTGGCTCTGGTTTCTTCAACTGCAAAATGGGCAATGATAGGGCCTGGGGAATCTCCACATTCATTAATGTTTGACGATCATGTTTTACTTTTGTAAAAACCTCAGACATGGTGTTGGTTTATATTTTAAGCAAAGCTTCTATTCACGTAGGCTTTCTGGAGGCCTACCCTGGAGGTAGAAAAAAGAAATCAAATTGCTATTGTTTCTAAGATCTAACTCGGATAGGAATTTCACTTAAAATGATCTGTGGCTTCCAAACTTCTTACTTTTACTCATTGTAATCAGAGTGTATCTCATTAGCTGAAATCCTTAAACACCCTGAAAACTCATCTTGGCTATGGAATATAGTGAGGAAAGTGGAGAAAATAAATGAGAGTAAACTACAGTTGACCCTTGAACAACATGGGTTTGAACTGCATGGGTCCACTTATATACAATTTTTTGATACATACGGTACTGTAAATGTATTTTCTTGTCCTTAGGATTTTTTTTTTAATTTTTTTTTTTCAACGTTTTTTATTTATTTTTGGGACAGAGAGAGACAGAGCATGAACGGGGGAGGGGCAGAGAGAGAGGGAGACACAGAATCGGAAACAGGTTCCAGGCTCCGAGCCATCAGCCCAGAGCCTGACGCGGGGCTCGAACTCACGGACCGCGAGATCGTGACCTGGCTGAAGTCGGACTCTTAACCGACTGCGCCACCCAGGCGCCCCCTTAGGATTTTCTTAATAACATTTTCTTCTCTCTAGCTTCATTGTAAGAGTTCAGTATATTATATACGTAACAGACAAAATGTGTGTTAATTGACTGCTAATGTTATCCGTAAGGCTTCTAGTCAACAGTAAACTATCAGTGGTTAAACTCTTGGGAAGTCAAAAGTTACAAACTTTCGACTGTGTGGGGGGCAGCACCCCTAACCCCTGTGTTGTTCAAGGGTCAGGTATATAATTAAAACCAGGGAAGCAAACTCTTCCCCCTCTCCCCAACTTACATAGAAACTCAAATGGACTCTGTGATGAAGCAGGTCCCATGAAAGGATTTTTATTGTTGTTGTAACAGCTATGTGTTAAAGAGCCCCTATCACCTGATTTTTCACAAGCAATCCAGAATTTTAAATCTGTTGACATTATAGACTCTGTCAGATACGTATTTTACTGAATTACTTTTAGGTCAAAGCAATTATGATACATCTTACTGTAAAGTATAATGTTCAATACAATAGCCACGTGGGGTTATTTAAATTATTTAAAGCTTAATAAAATTAAAAATGCAGCTCTACACTTCAGGTGCTCAGTACACGGACCTTCTGAGTCTTGTACTGGACAGCACAGATACAGAATATTTCCACCACTGCAGAAAGTCCTATGGGACAGAGCCACTCTAGATTACTATTCATTTTCAAAAAGAAAAACTTTGAGGATGAAATGAATATAAAGGCGATGTTTTTCCCTCAGGTGCATTCTAAACCCAAATAAAGCTTCTATCTTCTTCTATTGTCTCTGATTAACAATTCTTTTAAAAGCCTATTTTGGGAAAATCATATCCCCTTATTTTTAGCTAGAGAGGAAACAAATGGAATTTTTAGTAAATTAACTGGAATGTATTTGTCCTTGAGACAGTCACACTGATTTTCACTTCCTTTATTCTGTTTGTGTAATACCAGAGTCACAATGATTCCATTCTAGGATCTCAAAGCAATATATTCTTCAAGTCAGTAAGAGTAAGTGAAACTATGCCAAAGGGAACACTTGAAATCATTTCTAGCATAACATTTCTGGAGAATTTTAAGGAAATTATTAACCTAGAAAAATTACTTATACCATTACATACATTTTAAGTCAGACTTGCATGGCAAATAAAGATGTAGTGATTACAATAATATGAACCACAAGGAGAGATCTAAGAGAAATGTATTCAGAAATAAAAATCTAAAATACAGTTGGCCACATTTCTAATTCCTTAAAAAAAAAATCAGTAACTCTTAGTTCCTAGGTCAATGTCAGGAAAGTGGAGAAAATAAATGAGAGTAAACTACAGTTTATTAGGTCAGTGTCAGTCACCAAATGCAGTGTACAACCTGTAGAAACAGCCCAGTTCTCTTGTTACAACCTAGCCAGCATACTGCCTGGAACACAGCAGACACCCGTTCAGACTGAGTAATCAGACGGTTTGCTCATTCAACAGATTTTACTAATTATTTTCAAATCTTACAATCTTAACGCCATTGCCCCACCCTCCCCAAATTAAGTTTGCCTCTTAAAATCTGATAAACCATAAAGAACCACAATGTATGCTATAATTAAAAATACATTAACTTAAGAATTTCAAGAGTATAAAAACTTAAAGAATCACATCATTGGCCAGGTGAGAGTGTCAACCTGGAAAAGCAATTAATTTACTTTTAGAAACAGAGATTGGAGAATCACCATTTAAGTATTATTTTATTAAGTTTATGCCTTTCTGTGTTATTTTTTTACATGGCTTTGAAACTCATTTCATACAGTAAGTTCAAGTCCATAGCAAAAGCAAAAACTTGCCAATCTGCCTTAATAGAAATGTTAGCCCATTTCTTTGGAAATCTATGGTAAAAATTTTAAGCCATTTTTAAAAGAATAGGAAACTGTGTTTGCTCCTGCAATGAAGTGAAAATTCGAGTCCCTTACTTGACAAAAATCTCCTATCCCAAAGATACACCAAGATAGATTTATGTATAAAATGATTTGTAATAACTATTTCACATGTGTGTTGCCTTTAAAACAATGTATTTGAAAGCAGAAGTCATTAATAATAAAAATTAAAAATAAAACCGGGGACTAGATAGGAAAGATCGAAAGGATCTAGTAAGAGTCATTTGATCATAGATACCTCAGTATTCCTAGGTAGCTCTAATAAATTGTGATGGATATGAGCAACATGTAGTTCATCTCTTAGAGACAAAAATACCGGTAGGGAGATGGGAGTTGTAAAGTATCAACAGATTCATCATTTGAATCAAAATAAAACAATCTGAACATCACTGCTTCTACTGTATCTCTCTCTATGTAGCAGGATCATGTTCAGATTTAATAGATTTGAGTCCACTTCCAAAGACAGATGTGTCTTCCTTTTCACCGCGGTACACCCTGCCCTCACTGAGTGACCGGTAAAGACACTGGCACCTGATTAGACTGAGGTGCTGGAGACCCACTATTTATGGCTTGTGGGGGCACTGCAGCTGGTTCCATCTTGCTAATGTGTGTGATGAATCGAAGACGGAGTTTTAAAGCTGGTTTTAAGTTACAGATAATCTTCTCTACCTGCGAAATAAACACATTAAAAAATATTTTAACCAGAGAACTTCAATTTCCCACCTTGAAAGAAGTGACTTATGCATATCTGGAGATGATAAACTAGGGAGTAGAGTGGGCTGGATGAAGAGTTTCTTATGTGTTTCAGGTTTTAACAAAAGCAAATAAAATTCTCGTACACGAGGAAAAAACTGCATTCGCCCTCACACACATTATATGTTATATATGTGTGTATATGTGTGTGTGCATATATCTATACATGCATACACTTACAAAAACATACCCACTTACCTAGCTAGCCAGTCATCTCACTGTCAAAAGCTAGTATAGCGTACATTACGCGTTCTTCCTCCTTTTAAAATGCCACCATCACAGAAGCGTGAAGCATGATTATACTTTGAAGTTCTTTGAATAACTTATATCTGTAACATTTATCAACACAGCTAATTTTTTGGTTTTGATTTATACTTGGAATTGAAACAAAATAACATTATATCTGCTTTTACTTAGGGGCCTCCAACTTTGGTTTTGCCTCAGGTCATGATCTCACGGTTTGTGGGATCAAGCCCCACCATCGGGCTCTGAGCTGACAGCATGGGGCCTACTTGGGATTCTCTCTCTCTCCGTGTCTCTCCCCCTCCCGTGCTCACACCCTCTCTCAAAATAAATAAAGAAATAAACTTAAAAAAAAAAAATCTACTTTTACTTGGAAATAAAAACATCAAGCAGTTCCATGGCTTTCTTAGCTTCATTCAAATGCTCTTTGATCTTACCAGGAAAAATCAGCCCATTAATAATTTTTCCTTTCTGTATTCCCTGGTGTCCCAAATATACATATTTTTCAGGCCTAAATATAAAGGATATGCTAAATAAAACATTTCTGTATTGGTTCCCACTCAAATCTCCTTGACAATCTTGCTGAGGCATAAAGGAATCAACATCCTCCCTACCCCATGTCCCTAGGTCCAAGGAAACAATCCAGTAGACTAGGATTCATGTGTTTATATATCAACTTACCTTCCTTTCCTACCAGAGAAAGAATAACATTAAGGTATGGAGAGGAGTTCACCTGCCTTCACCTACCTGCCCTACCTCCATCCTTCTAAAAGAGCCAAGATTCTGTTTCCTACAGATAAGGAAACTCAGTTCTGATTCAAGGACGTCCTTGCCACTTTCCAGTGACTTTACTAGAAAGTAGCTCTTTATATGTTGACTCAGAACGTGCTTCCCTTTAACTTCACTGGAGTTTGTGTGCCCTTTGAAGTGACACAGAACAAATCTAATGCCTATTCCAAATGGCAATCCTCCAAATAGTGAGAACATGAACAATTCCCTGGGACTTTGACAATTCATGTTAAGTTCCTCCAGTTCCTTCAAATACCCTTTCCGAATTATTCTCGTGATCCCCCTGGCTTCAGTTTTCTAGTCATGCTGCAATATGTCCAATGTCTCCAGAGTGTACCCTAATCACTGTGGGGGAAAAGCAGGACCTCCTTTACTCTTTACACCACACCTCCCTGGTCTTTTCAAAAAGTAGTCATACCATACTGTTTCTTTCTAATGAGATTACTATTAATCAACAACCTCGGTCTTTTTCAGATGCCCTGCTGCAAATATCAAGGGGGCAAAGTTTGAGAAATGATAACATGTATTTACTATTACTTTATACATGCAGAATAATGTGTTCATATAGCCTAAAAGGTCTAATAACATCAGCCTTCTCCTCTTAAAAGAAAAAAATTTAAAAATCTCAAACAAAAGTATATCATCACATAGTCAAGTTGTCTAAACTAAACATCATTAAAAGATAAAATTAACTTACTTGTTCTTTTACGCTGTCACCAGTAAACATATACTTCATATGATACAGGAAGTCACAGATGGGGTCCATGTAATTTAAGTGGGCGCTGCACTGGTCTACATTCAGCAACATGTCATAAAATGCCACACCGATCTATTTAACAAATAATATAAAATTACTTAAATGGGCAAAAATATTCAGTAATTTAGAATGATGCAGCTGGACTCCATTACAAGACAAACACAGAGGGATAACATGTTTGTTGAAGAATTGTCGCTGATCATACAAACCTCTATGTGCATGGGATATATACGGTCTGCATTAATAATGGAATCCAGAGTGCTACAAAACTCCCCCCCCAATAGGGCTTAAACGTAGTTTCTCTTCGTAACTCAGGAATGTCGCTTAAAATTAAGAGGTAGACAATCTCTTTTGTAGAAACCACTTCTCAGTGTCTGAGATAACCACAGTCTCAGAGATACTTCAGATTGTACCTTCTTAGTTCCATTTGGTGGCTCATACTTTAAGGTTCTATTCCTGTCTCATTTTCTTTTCTCTGTATTCTTGTAAGACTGACTGACTTCATCCATTTCCATGATTTTAATCAATTCCTCTGCACTATAGTGCAGGCTCTCAAATGCACTTCTCCATCTTAACTTTCTTCTCAAGCTTGATAATGGTTATTTCCCCTATATTTCCAATTCAGTACGTCCCGCACCAAACTCATTATACGCATTCTAAGTTACAGGCACGCTAAATCCTCTAAAATTGCTTTTAGAGCCTATTAAACTAATTTCATTACTAATGGTTACGATATGCAGGTTGGAAAACACTGGGAAATAAACTTACATAGATCTTTTAGGACTTAATCTTATCACAGAAAAGCCAGATTATATTTTACCTCTATCATACATCGAGTTCTCTCTTGCTGAAATCTTTGTAAAAATGGTCCCACAAGATGATACACATAAAGCAACTGGAATTCAGTTTTCACTATAGGAAGAAGGACTTCAGTGAGAAACCTAAAATTCGAAGATTAAAAATAAAAATTTCCTGTGACTTTAAATCATTTGAATTATTTGAACTTTGTTGATGTAGCCTACCCAAGCATTTGTAAAATTTGTAATATTTTTTAAAGTTTCTCTTTCTAATTAATCTTACATTTCTCACTGGCTATTATTTTCATTTGATTATCAAAATAAATTACTTCAGATTTAGGAGTCATTCTCAACAGTACAATTACTAAGTGACAGGGGAATTACAGGTACCCCCGGATCCCCTGAGTGCTTTCTGAAAGTTTGCATCATGCCACTTTGCTTTTACAAAAGACCTACATTATTATAGCGATGGTTTTTTTTTTTTTTGTAAAAGCAAAAATTCTCTTTGGTCTTCTTTTGGTTTGCAAAAATAGGTACTAATATAGGTCTTCCATAAAAGCGAAGTGGCGTAACATGAACTTTTAGAAAGAGTGGGATATGCTTCACTTTACGCCATTTTGGCTTATGGAAGGTTTCACGGTAATGTTCTACTTTTGAATAGTAGGAAAAACATGTATCTGAAATAAAAAGAGAATGGCCAATCTAATATAAATGCCATACTCAAGAAATGTGAATTTAAGTAATACCAATTGTATAGTCAAGAAAAAATAATCAGAAAACAGGCTAATATGAGTTATACAGTTCAAAATACAACTTGTGAGATATATTCTGGAAAAAGCATGCATTTGATGAAGTCTCCTGAAACTGTGATGGAAAACTAGATATCAGATTATTTCTTGCATATACAAATTAATTTTTACAGAAAATTCTGAAATTAAAGAGCTTCCTCATTATTTAGAAACTCTATGTAATTAAAATTCACTTTGCAAGTTGTTCTATTGAATGAGATGCATACCTCATGTGTAAATGAGTTAAAAAACACACAAAACAAAAAGAGTCCAATTTATTTAAGAAATCATAATACCTACTTGGGAATGAGAGAAAGTTGCCCAATGCTGGAATGGTGCCACACAGCATGTGCGAGAGCTAATGTATAGCTGCAGCTCATCTCGGAGTAGGACTGATGACAAGCAGTGAAATCAAAGAGGCGGAATGGATAGCCAACCCACTCTGACTCAGAGGTCAAGCTGGGACTGCTGATAACACTCACAATTCGATCATGAAGAACAATCCAATATGGCTCCTTTAAAATGAGAGGAAAGCCTGATGAAAATGATCACTTATCCAGTATTCCACCCCATTTCTAATATTCCACTCCAAAGCCTAACATAATGGCACATTCTCATTCTTTAAAATTTTTTACTTATCTAGCTTGTGTTTTTGTGTAATGGAGATTTTGAAATCAAAAGTGAGTGGTTTCACAGTAAGTCAAATACAGTTAAGAACCTGGGGATAAGTGTCTGTGAGTTAGAGGGCTAGTATCTGATACTAGTGTATGGAAAATTGCCCTTACCAATACCTATTATACAGACAACACTGGTACACATATATAACTCACAGATAAATATAGATATTTTGGAGGTGTGCAAGGAAAAAATGATTCATAGATGTGCATAAGCAAACAAGTTTGGAGAGCACAGAGTTAGATAATGTCATTGACATCGAAAGGTATCACAATAGACAACTGAATAGTGCTAAGTAGACACATGTGAGGTCACAGAAGGGAGACTTCACATGAGGGGAGGTCCAGGAAGGGTTCACTGAAGAAGCAGAACCTAAGCTGGCAAAGAATGAACAGGCTTCAGAGAAGCTGACAGAAGGAAGATGGGCTCTGCATAATGTCTCGTTCTATAACACATCAGAAGTACCTCAGACATATCTCAACAAGTGTTATTTGCATGAGTGAAAGGCTCTAGATATATAGCATGTTAAGTGGTCAAAAGCAGATCAGAACTAAGGTTGGATAGATAATGTAAGAACTAAAGTTGGTCAGACAAAGGATACCGAGACCCATTGGTCAGGCAGATTTTTAGATCTGAAGAAGGCAAACAAAATAGTCACTGTAGGTGTCTGAAGCAACAATGATATGAAAACTTGAAAAATATGAACCACTTCCTTAATTGCATGACGTCCTTATACAAGGGCATCTTACATGCTTTTTTTTTTTTTTTTTTTTTTTCATGCATCTTATTCTTTTGGCTGACAGCGAACAACTGTATTCTGGTACAAATCAAAATGATTAACTCACTGGCAGTGCAGTGATGATGAGTCCAATTGCATTCATCCATGCTGTAATATTCTCTCTTGGCACTAAAGGCTGACTATAAGTGAAGAAAACAGAAGAAAAATATGAAAAATGTGAAATTACAAAAACACCCTTATACGGTTAATAATGGATCTTATTTTGACAACATATATAAATTGGGGCTAACAACTGATCTACTCCAATAAAACTACAATGGATTTTCATTGAGTAAAAATTTAAATATCCAAAAGCTTTTTTTTTTGGTTGTCTCCTTTAACAGCGGTTGCTGGGATGTTAAGACTATTGCCACTTATTTCCACTTCTCCAATCATTATCCCCCACTTCATGCTGATCTTCAAGAAAGGAATCTTGAAAGATTATCTTTAGTGAGATGATAACCTTATTCCTAACTTAAATGTCAAACAGCTACTAAAGAGTAGAGGTTGGGGTGGGGGGCGCCTGAGTGGCTCAGTTGGTTAAGCGTCTGACTTTGGCTCAAGTCAAGATCTCGCTGTCTGTGAGTTCGAACCCTGTGTCAGGTTCTGTGCTGACAGCTCGGAGCCTGGAGCCTGCTTCAGATTCTGTGTCTCCCTCTCTCTGCCCCTCCCCCACTTGTGCTCTGTCTCTCTAGAAAATGAATAAATGTTAAAAAAAAAATTTTGTTTTTAATTAAAAAAAAAATAGTAGACGTGGGAACAAACCCAGGTCTTCTGACCCTGTCCAGGGCTCCCTCCATTATATCTATATCACAAAGACAAAATCTGGGACCAAAAGACAGTTACTGTCCCAAGTGCATCAGCCTTGGGACAACAGATTTGTCTAACAGCTCCTAATAAAATATCATTCTCTTTACAAAAAACAATGAATCTTACTGCATGAAACAGGATACAGACCTTTTCAGGACGACATTTAGAAGAGCATTTCCAACATCTTCACCTGAAACGGCCAAGGCCATGAGCTCCACACAAGTAACATGCAGTGCATGGGCAGCTGGGTTGGGAAACTCATTGAATCTCCAGTCGCAGTTTGGGAATGGACCGGGAGATTTGCCAGCCATCGGTGCAGATGATTAAAGCAATAACTGTTTGCTTGTTTTGAAATTAATGGCTCATATTTGTAGAGTGCTTTACAGTTTTCCAATGTTTCACATGTAAGCATCTCATTTGATTATCAATTTATGATTATGAGGCCTCAATAAGTGAGCAGAAATTAAGAGGCAAATACCATGAACCAAATACACTAATACGTTTGACATAACTGAAATGCATAATCACAAGGTAGAAATAGCTGGTCTTCTATAGGTGTGCTTTTATAACTGTGACATGACAGCCATAGATGCAACCAAAGTAGCCCTAGGCTTCATCTACCTATTTCTTTCAATAGTTGTAAGGCAGGTAGTAAGAACATTATAATGAGTAATTCTTTTACTTCAGGAAATAAATCTCTTTGTGTAAGAAAATAAATCGTGCCCATTTACGTAAAATTGCTCTACCTAGTAAATAGTGATATGGTATACAAACATATTAAACATGGTGTGCTTATAACTTAAAACATGAAATCAAAAAAAGAAATCAAAATATAAGTAAATCAGCTTTTTCATTAAAAAGGAGGGAAAAACAAGTTTTATTATTATCTATTAATCTATTTTAAAAGCATCCAAGGATTTGTTTAAAGCAACAAAATTCTAGGGGTGGGAGGGAGGGGAAAGTGGGTGATGGGCATTGAGGAGGGGACCTGTTGGGATGAGCACTGGGTGTTGTATGGAAACCAATTTGACAATACATTTCATATTAAAAAAATAATAAAGTAAAGTAACAAAATTCTATATTCTGCAGTAGCAAACAGATGCATTTACTACAATACATAGTATATTTTTTTGGAGATCAATTTTTTTTTCTTTGAAACAAACCTTGTAAGGTCTGTTTTTAAGATTTAAATTTTAATGGAGTGAATTTCTGCCTATTTGGCAGCTAAGTTGATGTTGCTAATTTAAGATGTCAAAACCTTTACAAAAGTAAAAACAAAAATAATCTTAAAAGAACTGAAGCCTTGGCATGTATAAAAATATTACCTTGAGGGGTGCCTGGGTGTCTCAGTCATTAAGCATCCGACTCTTGGTTTTGGCTTGGGTCATGATCTCACAGTTTGTGAGTTTGAGCCCTGTGTTGGGCTCTGTGCTGACAGCGGGGCGCCTGCTTGGGATTCTGTCAGTCCCTCTCTCTCTGCTCCTCTCCAGCTCGTGCTGTCTCTGTCTCTCTCAAAATGAATAAATAAACTTAAAAAAATATATATTACCTTGAAAAGGTAGTATGTGTCCTCACAAATCAACATATAGTTATTTCTGAAAGGTCTGGAAAAATCACAATGAAAAGGATATTATCTACTAGTCTGCCAATCAATCTGCAATAGTAGGAGTCATCAGGGATCCAAGGATTTTCTTCTCGTGCATTCATGCCACACTTCAGGTACGTGTCACTTAGACACCAGCCTTGGGGTCGATTATCCTTGAGTGAGCCAATGATGGCATGGACAAGTTTTCGCTTGAGATGTGGGCGGTCTCTCAGGTGCATTTCATAATAGTGCAGAGTATTATACAAATAAGTCACTGGCCGATCTGCCAAGAAGAAAACAATCATCACAAAGTTTATCCAGTTACCGACAACTGTGAAAAACTAACCCTCTCTGTTCAAGATTACCAAAAGATAGCTCAGAAGCCAATGAAACTATTTCACATGCTGGGAAGTTGCGTACGATGAATATTTTTATTTCAAAACAAGGCAGAAGGCTTCGAATAATATATGCATGGTATGTAAATGAATAACTGCTGTGGCGCTGTTGATACTAGCAAAAAGATCAGAAGAGCCTCAATGGTCAAAAACAGGGTAAATCATGGCATGTACGGATTAATGGGCTTTTTATGCACTGATAAAAATAATCCATCCTAACACACTATACAGGTATTAAAACAAGGTGCAGAACAATGTGTGTATTATATATTATTTGTGGGGGAAAAAAAAAACAACCCTAACTACACAATAGCTAAGGAAGGAAGCACAAGGAACTGGTAACAGTCGTTGCCCACAGAGAAAGAAACTGGCTAGCTGGAGATCAGGGATGGGACTAACTATTCTTCCCTGCGTACCCTTCTCTACCATGCGCATGTTACCTAATCCAAAAAAACAAAAACAAAACAAAATGTTTTTACAGGAATGCTCACTTGAACTTCATACTTACTCTGTAATGCTAACATGCAATTCAGACTTCTGGTTAGGAGGAAAACATCTTAGATAAAGGACTAAGAAGAACTGCCCCCCACCCCGCCACCCCAGAGAAATATACTTTGTCCCCACAGTGGCTGCTCTAGGACTTTCATGCTCCTGTCACTGACTCCACCATTCTCTAGTCACATGGTTTCAAACTTTGTAGTTCTCTTCTTTTCTTTCTATATTCTCCCTACAAGCAGCAGTCAAGGCCTGTTCCTTCTCCCTGGACTATCTGTCCCTTCTTTCGCATTCCCAATGCCATTACAGTTGTTTAGATACTAATCCTACACCTGAAATTTTTTGACGTTAAGTTTTTGAAATGGCTTCCTCCTTCCAAAACATGCTACTGACTACAACTAGATTTAACTTTCTAAAATAATGCTCTCTATGCCATGACCTTACTCAATAACATCTAGTTGACTCTTGATTATCTGCATGTTATAAAATCAAAACTTCTGAGCCTGGCACTTAAAGGTGATCTACATTGTCGGGTACAATGTTTAAATTCTCAAGTTAGCCGATGAGGACACTGTTGTTAAAATGCTGTGATTTTTCCAAAAGATTCCTTCTGCCTAGAATGTTCTCTTCTTCCTGTTTAGATAAATCACATACATCACAGCTCAAATCCTATCATCCAGGAAGCCTGCCAAGACCCTTTAGTTCACAGTAACATCAGTCTGCTCTGAACTCATAACGCTTCTCTTTCCCTACACATTTGGCAATTAATCACACACTATGTAAAAGGGGGCCTCTCCTGCATATCACTTTTATTTCTGCTATTTAGTACATCTGCTATGACCTACCTATTCATATTTTTATGTCACCTACTTTATACTTCATGGCATCACTATATAGCACTTACTCCCAAAACATTTTTATTGAAAAACAATTAAAATTTGAAAAAGCTCACCATGAAATTTATATAAGCCACCAAGGTGATCTAGTAGAGTCTCCAGTGACTTGGAAACTGGAAGCAGCTCTAAAAACCTGTGGATTACTATATCAAATACTGGGAGAAATCGAAGACACACATTTCCAAAATAGATGGGGAGGTAGGGAGACTGAATCTGCACAGGAGGGTCGACCTGCTCCGCGAGGCCCTCAAAATACAGTTTCTCGGGGTACTTCTGTGGAAGTGAGAAAATGGGAAATGTTTAGGACATCTTTTTTTAAATTCTCTTAAAAAATAGAGCTAAATAAACTTGTCATTTTTAAAAGAATATGAAAACATTTTTGTTTTGCAGCGCAATGAAATCTAGAGTCCTTCACTTGACAAAAATCTCTATTATCCCAAAGGTATATCGAAAAAGATTTATGTATAGAAAATTTGTGATAACCCTTTCATTTTGTATGTAAGTACTCACATCTACTAAAATTGCAGTTTCAATATATTCTTAACGGTAGAGATATTCTAGAACCTCGAGGAAGTTTAGAGAGCTAATTTACTTCTGTACAGATTAGAGAGAAAACAGTGGAACCACAGAGAAAACAGCCAAATCAATTAGCCAAATACCTAAGTCTGGCTTAAGAAGGAGTCACAGAAGCACTGATTTGAATGAGTACCTTGTGATAATTCATGTGCTTGGTGTGCCAGTCGTTCTGTAGCCAGTGCTCTGGAGAATTTTCCTTCACGAAGTCACTCACTCGATTTCTAAAATCATTTGGTTTGAGTAACAGCAACTGAATTATGAAATAACAAACCTGGGCTTCATTTCCTTCATGACTACGCATGGCCTTTGGAGAAAAACAGAAAAATGATATTAAAATGTCTGACCTGTGCAAACGCATGGCCCCTCCACTAGATAGTCTAAATTGGAATATAGTAATACCTCACTATCATTACAGTTTCAACATATGTGGAGTCTACCCCTAACCAACTGTTCAGAATTCCCTAAGCGCATTTAACTTTCTTACTCATTTTTGGTTCTCACCATTCCTTCTGTCTAAAGTATCACTCTTTTTTCTTTTGTTGAAATTTAACCCATTTTTCAAGATATATCACCTGGGTAGATGTGCTCTCATTACTGCCTGGCGATATTTTCCTCACTCACACCTCTATCTGATCCTTCTATCTTATTGATTTATAGACTTAGCTTACTTCCCCTACTATATCATAACCATATTTATGTTCTGCAGCTAAGAGGTTAATGTTAACCAACTAAGCCACCCCAAATATCAACACTGCAGTATTTTTTTTAATGTTTATTTATTTTTGAGAGAGAGAGAGAGAGACAGAGTGATTGAGGGACAGGCAGAGAGAGATGGAGACACAGAATCCGAAGCAGGCTCTAAGCTCTGAGCTGTCAGCACAGAGCCCGACGTGGGGCTTAAACTCATGAAGCATGAGATCATGACCTGAGCCGAAGTCGGACACTTAACCAACTGAGCCACCCAGGTGCCCCAACACTACAGTGTTAAAAAAAATAAGTATTTTCCAGCCTTGTTCAGTGTCTTCTCTTAAAATCTTGCTGAAATAGGGGTGCCTGCATGGCTTAGTCAATTAAACATCCAACTTCAGCTCAGCTCATGATCTCACGGTTCGTGAGTTTGAGTCCCACATAGGGCTCTGTGCTGACAGCTCAGAGCCTGGAGCCTGCTTCGGATTCTGTGTCTCCCTCTCCCTCTGCCCCTTCCCGGCTCACGCCCTGTCTCTCTCTCTCAAAAATAAATAAATAAATGTTAAAAAAATTTTTTTAAAGTTTTTTGCTGAAATAGACATCAAAGTTGAGAAAAAAATAATTTGAGGAATATTGGGTGGCTATGTGAAACATTCAGTTCTGACTGTGGCTACCAAAGTGTACAGAAATGATTATTAACACTCTGCAAAGAAATACGATGGCTTTTTACCACTCCTGCCTCTAGTGGGAGCCTTTGGGAATCAACTCAGGGTTTAACTAACTGTTTATACTTTCACAGCATCACAAGATCAGGATCATGTCTGTCTTACTTACTTCTATACTTTCTGTGCATCAAACATAGCAGATATTCAATACATGCTTACTGAATGAATGAATGAATAAATACACTGGGAAATCTCTAGTTCCTTAGGGAATTGATAGTAAGACTTGATTATAGGCAATATAGTTTGATCAGCACAAGGTCTATCAGTCACACACACTGATCCAAAACAGAATGAGGCGGCTTAGAAACTTATTCCTAAGTAAGCATATTCTTACCAGGCAGAGAATTAATCTGTCCAATGTAACAATGTTGTACTTCCATACCATGTCATTAAGAATTTCAATGCATTTGTTGAGTTGCTGACCCCCAGCTGATGTAGAGAACTCATATACTAGGAAATCTGCAAATGTTCTCACATGGGCAACCAAGGCCCTGGCTCCAATTCTTTCTAATACTCTGGAAATCAGAGAGTAAAAAATAAGTTATATTGCTGTATGGTAATAATGGATTGTCAAATGGAATGCAGATCTAGGTTTTTGGCTTACCTATAGCCAATCTGATTTATATGATCTGTTTCCAAGAGCATTTTCCAGAGAAGACAAAGGAAGAGAGGAGGAGAGCCTTGCATAGAAAAGTGGGTAATGATGTCATTTTCATTGGTCATCGACTTCCACTTCCTATACTCCTCTTCCACATTTTTTTTCAGATTAAAACGGCTTTCCTGAGGTACGTTATTTTGTTTGAAGAATGCCTAAAAGGAAGATGAGAAGTTTACTTCAAGGGTTATACTAGAAAGAACACTGGCTACAGAGTTAAGAAGCCAGTTCTAGGCTTGATTATGACACTAATAAACTCTAGGCAACCTCAAGCAACTTAGTAATCAAGCCTTGAATTTCTATAATGGGAAAATACACAGGCTTAATTTGGTATCTCTAAGATTCCCTTTCTAGATTTCCTAAACAGAAATTCCAAGCAAGCCTGAATTCAAAGCTTCTTCAATCATCTGTTGATACTTCTGTTCATCATTAAAAAGAAAAAAAAAAAAAGAAATTTATGTATCCTTTGGTTACATATTTTAGCATCTCTGAAAGGAAAATCTATTACACAGCCAAATGGGTCTCAGACCATCAGTAATGACACCACCTGGGACCTGTAAGAAATGCAGTCTTGGACCCCATTCCAGACCTACTGAATTGGAAGTTCTGCCCCTAGGGCCCAGCAGTCGGTATCCGAACAAGCCCTCTAGGTGATTCTGGTAAATTTGAGAACTAATGCTTTAGCCCTATTAGAAGTTATAGAAAGCAGATGTTCATTATGCTTAAACTTTTCTTTGCAAAGTAGAGGACAGATGAAGTTTTCTTTTCTCCATATTATAAAAGCCAAGCTTATAGTTTTTCTCTCTGTGTGATTAAGAAAAAATTCAGTCAAGTGCACCAATGTGTATTCTGTGCAGCTCCATTAACTTGTATTTCTCCCCATTTCAGTTCTAAGAGAAAGAATTTTTTAGGTAACGTGTTAATTCTCACAAGATTGTAAAACTGTTAATAATATGAGATCATAATTAAATTTTTAGGAATATATACAGTCCTAGAGTACGACAAGGAACAAGTCAAGACACTTGGAATAGCAAAGATTTTTTGAAAAAGAAATAAAAGCTAATTTCCTTTGGATATCACTAAAACAAAGTCTCTAGTACAACACTAAATGGGAAAGAATGACTTTATATATATTAAATGGAAGAATGATTTTTACATATTCAACATGTAATTCAAGACCAGATTACCTGTAGCGGGCCTGGAAAACAGCTAAGAGTGTGTGATGCCCAATTATGAGGAGTAAAACTCATGATAGTCTGAAGTATATCTTTACACCAAGTTCCCTGAATTGAATCAGAGCCTGTAAAAAAATCTAAACATAAACAAAAAATGTAATCCAGATATAAATGATCATACCCACAATTCTTAAATATCACAGAGAAAGCAACAAACAATTATGCACACCCAAGGAATTTCACTGCAATACGCTCACTGCTTAACTAGTTACATTCAGTTTAGGACCTAAGTTTTTTTAGTCTATGTGAGTGTTTTGAATGATCGCATTAGTAAGTAAGAACACAATTAGTGGAAAGAAGACAAAAGACATTGCAATCTAAGTTTTTTTAAGGTTACAGAGCACCAATGATACAACAGTGATACAGGTCCACCACGAATGCTCATGTAGTTGACTCTGACAATAAGGAGTCAGCACTTCACTGAGCCAAGGAAATATAATTACAAAAGCAGCTATATTTTCTAGTGGTTGAAACAGCTACAGACTATAACTCTCTAAATCAAGAAGGTTAATTTATATAAAATAAGATAGTCCACACAGATGTTATTTCAGGCTGCTAAATCCAGTAACTATTTCTTTAAAACAGCAGTTCTCCAAGTGTGGTCTGTGGAGTCTGTGGGTCCCCAATATCCTTTCACGGATTTGATGAGGTAAAAACTACTAAAATAATTATAATAAGACAGCATTGACCTTTTTACTGTGTTAACACGTGCACCAATAGTGCAAAGGTAATGATAGGTAAAACTGCTGGCCTGTAGAACAAATCAAACTGTGGCACCAAACTATACTAACAGCCATTGTAATCTTCACTATGCTCTTGGCTGGGGGTCAGGGGTGGGGAGAAGGAGTCAGTTTTACTTAAGAATATCCTTGAAGTAGTGAAAAAGACTGTATCTCAGCCCTTAAGTACATCTCATTTTAATATTCTGTGTGATAAAAACGGAGGTATGAATAGTGTTCTAGCTACTATTATACATCAAAGTATGATGGGTATCTTAAGGAAAAGTACTTGTGCAATTGTTTGAATACTGAGTGAAATTAGCTCTTTTTTTAAAAATGGAATTCCATTTTTACTTAAAAGAACATCTGACAGAAAACTACAGTTATTCAGACTTGGGCACTAAGCACACATTTTCTTGAAAATTAACAAAGGGAGCCTGTTACTTCAAGGAAAACAAATGATCACATCTTTTGCCAGTGATAAAATTTGACACTTCAAGTGAAAAATCAAAATTTTGGAAAACTTGTATCTACTACTATAAACCTAATAGTTTTATAAAACTTAAAGATTTTCCTAAAGAAATTTGTAGTGATATAAACAAATGTAATTTTATGATACTGTATAATGAAGTGTGTGAACATTTATAAGATCTATATAATTCACTGAACCAATGTCTTCCAAAACACTAATTCATGAAGCTACAAAATATGGATTAAAAAAATCCATTAAATGTGCAAAACAGACCAATGGGTTATAATGTAATAGAGTAAAAAAAGTTCACTGATAGAATTTTGGATTGCATTCTACATTGCACCGAACATTTAAGAAACCATCACTTGTCCAATTTTGTGTGACATCAAAGAGTATTCACAATTATCGGAAAGGCTATTAAAATACTCCTCTCCTTTCCAACCTGTTACCTGGGTGAGGCCATATTTTCTTCATTTCTAAAATAACATATTGAGATAGGTGAAATGCAGAAGTAAATCTGAGAATCTAGCAAAGCTTTCTTTACATCAGATATTAAAGAGAGATGTAAAAAATGTGAAAAAATGGCACCTCTTCTCACTAAAGTTTTGTTTTAGAGAATATATAATTTATTTTTCATAAAAAATTAGAATGTTAATATATGTTTATTATTTTTAAGGGAATCAAACAAATACTAAAAAAGCATCTATCTTAATATCTATAAGGTAAATATTGATAAAATAATAAATGTTGGTAAAATCCATATAAATGGAAAATCTTTGGGAATTTGTATGTTTTTAAGAATGTTAAATGGTCCTGCGGTGCCTGGATGGCTCAGTCGGTTGAACATTCCACCTTGGCTCTGGTCATGATCTCATAGTCCATGAGTTCAAGCTCTGCCTCAGGCTCTGTGCTGACAGCTCAGAGTCTGGAGCCTGCTTCAGATTGTGTGTCTCCCTCTCTCTCTGCCCCTCCTCCCCCTTCCCCACTCACACTCTGTCTCCCTCTCTCTCTGAAAAAGTAAACATTAAAAAAAATTTACAAATGTTAAGTGGTCCTGAGACCAAAAAGGTCAAGAACCACTACTTAAAAATGATGTAAAATGGCTGGAAACTGAAGCTCAACCTAGTTAAAAAATGATAGCACACAGAAGAACCTACATTAATGATTGAAATGGTGAAGGTATTAAAACAACTTTTTTTTTAAACATATGAAAAGGGTCTTTTTGCGATGCTTCTTTAATAATCGCTAAGGACACAGCACGCTTTAATTCATTTGTTTTCCCTATTGATGGTCGCACATTCACTGTACCTGTTACATGAGTTGCTCTAGCTAAGGTCAATATCAAGGCTCGGTTCAGCTCCTCAGATTCCGCGGACAGCACCGTTTTGGGATCACTCAGGAAGCGTGTGAACTGTGGCTGTACCTCCGAACTACCTAATGCTGTTATAAGCCTAAGTGCGGTACTCTCAACACTAAAAGGTAAGAGAACAAAAAGAAATGTGAAAAAGTTAAGTGGCATATAAAATTTCAGAATTATAGAATTGAATCTAGTTCTAGGTTAATTACAATTGAAAAATATGCAAACTTTGAATTCCTCTTCTTTGATTAAAAAAAAAAAAAAAACCTTCCTCCTTTGAGTAAGAATGCACTTTGTCTTAAAAACCTGAGATACCAAATGTTATAGCAAACACCATCTGACATTTTTTACATATTTGAAAAAGATAGCCTGCAGCTTATAGGACTAAACAGTTTCACCTGGATATATAGGATTTCAAAAATTACATTTTTTAGGGGTGTGTGGGTGGCTCAGTCGCTTAAGCATCCAACTCTTGATTTCCGCTCAGGTCATGATCTCACAGTTTGTGGGTTCAAGCTACACGTTGGGCTCTGTACTGTATGGAGCCCATTTGGGAGTCTCTCTCCCTCTCTCTCTGCCCCTCCCCTGCTTGTACTCTCTGTCTCTCAAAATAAATAAACATTAAAGTAGCCTCTTATTTAAAAAAATTATATTTAAAAAAATTTTATTTTATTTTATTAATGTTTATTCATTCAGAGAATGCGCACGCACAAAGGCATGGGAGGGGCAGAGAGAGAGAGGGACAAAGGATCTAAAGCAGGGTGGGTGCTGACAGCAGAGTGGCCAATGCAGGGCTGGAACTCACAAACTGAACGATGATCATGACCTGAGCAGAAGTTGGATGCTCAACCAACCATTCTAAAGGGCTAAATTAGAACCCAAGTGCCCCTTAAAAAAAATTTATATTTTTAAATCTCAAATATATTTTCACTTAAAACAAAATCAAAATGACATGACAATTTAACCATAATCTAAAGTATATTTAAATCCAATATTCTAGGGGCGCCTGGGTGGCTCAGTCGGTTAAGCGTCCGACTTCGGCTCAGGTCACGATCTCGCGGTCTGCGAGTTCAAGCCCCGCGTCGGGCTCTGGGCTGATGGCTCAGAGCCTGGAGCCTGCTTCCGATTCTGTGTCTCCCTCTCTCTCTGCCCCTCCCCCGTTCATGCTCTGTGTCTCTCTGTCTCAAAAATAAATAAAAAACATTAAAAAAAATTTAAAAAAAAATAAAAAAAAATCCAATATTCTAAATATTTTTAATGTTTAATTTTTGAGAGAGAGAGAGAGAGAGAGAGAGAGAGAGAGAGAGAGGGAGGGAGGGAGGGGTAGAGAGGGAGACAAAGAACTCAAGCAGGCTCCAGGCTCTGCGCCATCAGCACAGAGTCCAGTGCGGGGCTCCAACCCACGAACTGTGAGATCATGACATGAGCCCAAGTCTGACGCTTAACCGATTGAGCCACCCAAGTGCCTCCTAAATCCAATATTCTAAAGGGCTAAATTAGAACATATCATCAAAGGCCTTGAAAGTACTTTTTCTCAGTCCAAAGATCACTAGGCAAGGACTCAACTATCTTAATAACTTTCTATTTAAAAGCTGTACTCTACTTCTATATTGGAAATGAGATGCTCTGGAAGAAGAGTTTTATGACAAATGAATAAAAATACTATCGAGGATTAAGTTCCCATGTCCAACAAAGTTTCTAATAAATCTTAAGGGAAGACAGTCATCAAAGAACTCACCAGAGATGGAGCTGGTTCTGGTTTGTTTGTGCAACTGCAGCTAAAGTATGAAGATGGCTCAGGAGCTGCACTCGGTAATGAGGCTGAATGTGGTGCATCCGGTAGCTGAACATCTCAAGAAGTGTGTGCAAGATCCCCCAGGCATGTGACTTGAAAACAGTTGGCAAAAGTTGACCTTGAGGAATAAGACAATTTAAGGCACCAATTATAAAAGTTATGAATTAAAAACATTTCAAGAGTCACATGGAGTAAAATCTATGTAAAGATTTGATCATGAACACACACACACACACACACACACACTTTCCAAATTTTCTCCATAATTTCTCCCTTAATGGTAATGAAAAAAGTCCAGATCCTAATTATAATACCAAGTTTGCCCTTTTTTTTCCCCTGGAATTTGACAAATGAGACTCAAGTTCATCTAGAAAAATAAGAGACATTAAATGAAAAAAAAAATTACCCTTCCTCACTTCTCAGTTCTTTCAAATTACTTTTATAAAGTTAATGTTTCCAGTCTTTTGAAGCATGAGGATCACTTTTTAATATACAGATTGCATTACACCCACCCCTATTCCCTCCTCTCTCCCCAAAAAGTTTTATTGAACCCTTGATTATCTGGGAAGAAGAGTAATTATGGTTAAAACTAAAATTATACCATATTAGTGAAAAGTTACAATTACCATGAATCAGAAAAAAACTTCTATATTACAAAGTATATATTATTTAGAACTATGTAACAACTAATAAACATTACAAGCTGTCTTCTAAAATGCAGGAAAACTCCTTTCCTATTGCCAGACTTAGCCCCAGGGGCAAACTAGCAAAAGAAGCATACGAGACCACAGATTCTTGCATGAGTACAGGGACCATGTCTGTTTAGCTCATTGTATCCCAAGCACTTAACATAATACCCCTTTCTTATCATAATAACTTTACTTAAAAATGCAGCTTACTCTCCTGATTCTCACACTTCCTACCCCCCTTTTTTGCTTTATTTTTCTCCATAAGACATATCATCTGACATATTCTATACTTCATTTATTTACTTGTCTCCCTCATTAGCAGGTAATCTCTATGATGGCAGTGACATCTTTACGCTGTTGTATCCCCAGCACCTAAAAGAATACCTGTTGAATGAATGAATGGGTTAATGGGTACAAACACCAGAAAGTCCCGTCTTACTGATAAATCCTTTGATGCCCAAAGACTCTATTTCCATATAGACCAATAAACGACTGTACGTTTCCACTAGGGCTGGAGCCAAGGCCACACTGGATTTTGCATGAGCAAGTTTTATCACTCTGGTAGCAATGCTATGGATAAGGCTGAGGAGAAACAAAAGAAAAGAAAAATCCATATTTTTGACATAAACATAGGATTAGTGTATTTATAGGAAACTTGGTATAAATCTAAGTTCAAAAATGAATGAGCTCCATTTTAATCATTTCAGCCATGCAGGACACCTGGTAGTGATGCACTGTATAACCTGAGACGAATTCTGGTTTCCATGGTGTTTTCAATGTGCATCAGGATCCCTCTGCTCATGCAAAAAGCAAAATTTGGGGACAACTCATAATACACTTGAATTGAAAAAAAAATAAATAAAAAGACCAGGGGCAGCTGGGTGGCTCAGTTGGTTAAGCGTCCAACTCGATTTTGGCTCAGGTCATGCTCTCACGGTTCATAAGATCAAGCACTGCGTCAGGTTCTGCACTGACGGCTTACAGCCCACTTCGGATTCTCTCTCTCCCTCACTCTCTGCCCCTCCCCTGTGCACTCTCAAAATACATATTTTTTTTTTTAAAAAGACTGAAACAAAAACTAAAACACAAAAAGAAACCCAAACCTCAAAAATAATTTTAATAAAAGAACATGCATGAATGGCTTTAGTCTGTTTTTCTCTTTCAAATATGTAACTAAAACTGTTTGAGAAAGTAAACAACTTTTATTATGGAATTACTTAAAAAAAAAAATCACTGCTAAGATCCAAATGTTGGGTTCTAACAGGGCTTCCCTCAACTCTGTCACCCAAGCAGGTAAAGCACATGTATAATTTTATGACAATGTTTACCATGAGAAAAAGAGCATGGCTTTTCTAGAACTGATGTCCCACAGATACATTCTCTTTCACCCACAGTGTCTGATGTTTGAGCCAGTACTTAAGAGCTGAAAGACTAGAAATAAAAATCTGGATTTCTACTCCTTCTCAAAAAAAATTTAGAAGATTTAGTTACATTAGCTTACGTTCTTACATTATAGAAATTAGCTAAAATGGCAGCACCATGAGGAAAGCTTCAGTCAGCCTCAATTCCTTCTATATACACACACTTCCATGTGCACTAATATCTGACTCTCTTCCACTCAGCAGAATGTGTCACTCATTTACATTATCAGCTTGGCTCTTAAGGGGTACTTAAGGTTCAAGAATCACACCCAACAGAGCATTTTCTGTCTTTTGGAAACCATAATGTCAATTCTAAGAGCATCCTATTTGTAATCAATACAGCAAAGGCATTATAATTTTCACATTCCTGGACTCAGCTATTTCCAGCAAATTACTTGATAAAAATGTACTATGGGTAGATGTAAAGACATAAAAATAGTCTTCTAGCCATCATTATAATAGTAAGACACCATGAATAACTCATGCCCAACAATGCAGAACTGGCTAAATAATTATATATGGCCACACCAAAGACTTCTTTGTAGCAATTAAAACAGATGTTTCTGAAAAACACTAAACCTAAAGAGGTGTTTGACAGATTATTATGGGGAAAAGGTGATTATAACAAAGTGTTACTGTAAGAACACATTTTATTAAAAAAAAAAACAAAAAACCTAGCCCATAAATTTATATATTTATACATAGAAAAAAAGACTCAGAACATATACCAAAAATTTTTACAATGCTTATTTGTTATGATGAGATTATAGCAGTTATTTTCTTCAGGTTTATTTTATATTCTAGAGTTCCTATAATAAATAACTTTTATAATAAACCAAATCATGAAAAAAATGCAATTGACCATAAAAAACACACACATAATCATGAAATCATGCCTGTACTACACCGATATCAATTCCCCAACACAGGACCAAATAAATAAAAAGAACATACCTCATTTTGGCATGAACCGTCAGTGAGTCCAGGAGGTTCATGGGTAAGGGAGTAATAGACGCGGAAGCCAAGCAGCTCGTTCCAGGAAGAGGTACTCTCATAATTCCATTCCCATAAATAGTTTCTACCAGAGCTCCCATGGGTAATGTAAAACATTCTGAATTTGTAGAGTATGCATTACACAGCAGGGCGATCTTATAGTCATTCATCTGTAAACTTTTATTTCTAAGACTCTGCTGTAGGAACCTACAATTTCAAGTACCATCAAACAGTAAAAAACGCAAGTAACTTCCAGAAAGTTAGCTTTGTGTTTTAAAAAACATTTACTTTCATGAAATGATTTACCAATACTATCTTTATTCCTACAGGTATAATAGTTTCTGCTCAAAATATAGAGTGGTTAACGTACAAAAGTTTAAGTAGCATATCAACAAGAACTTAAATAATAATAAGCTACCAGTTAATGAATATGTGTTAAGTATTACTACATACACAGCACTAAGATTCAAATAATGAACAAGTAACTTACAAATTCTATTTATTATCCATCTGGCTAAGTATAACAATGTGCCTTCATTATAGATGTCACTGTGAAAAGATGATTGAGGAATGTCTCATAAAGGGACAGCCAAATGGAATGTGAAGTCTGACTCCCCTACAGTCTCCTATGAAGAGATCTGGGGATCCTTTTCAGAAGTTCTAGGTGGGAAGTTCAGATATTCCTAATATCCGTGACTATCTAAAGCCAAGTCCTATGCTCTTTTTAAGAGCATCTTCTTTGAGTTATCACAGCTCTGGAAATGATGTAAGGGAGCACACCAGCCAGAAAAGCTCAAACAGTCCTGGCAGCCAGGGAGTGAAAGAGATCTGTCAGATCATGCTCAAATCCTGAGTGCTTAGGAAATTTGGAAACATTTTCACATACTTTTGGAAATTAAAAACTTTAATTAAGGTAAAACATGTAAAAGCAAAGATTAGACCTGGAAATTAAAAATTATATATCTGCATACATATAAACAGAATTAATTTTCTAATTGTTTTCTGATGCAGGTTATTGGTCAGTCTCTCTTGGCAGGACATGCAATTAAATATTCACCTTTACCTCCAGTGGGTGTGGGGAGATTTCTATACTTCATACAAATACCGAGACTGACATTAGCCTATAATGACATTAGGCTAATGTCATTGCTATTTTTTAAAACAGTAATTTTAAAAAATGAACTGTTAAGCTACAAATTACTTACTCATGGTGAAGCTTTAGAGAATGAGGTATTGGAATCTGTAGCTTGGAGTTGTCATTTTGGGCTTTTCTATTGAGATGAATCCAAATGCAAGTCATTGCAAAGGCATGAGTTGACTGGGGTTTGTTAATATCAGGAACTGGGATATACTGGAAAACAATTTGCATATTATAAGAAAGAGAAGAATTAACAAATTGTAAATATTTTAATAAATATGTATTCTAATAATCCATTGTTGATATAACTTTTTAAAATACCCTGTATTAATTCAGCTTCAATTGTTCTTTGACTCTTTAATAATATAAATCAGAAGATCTAACAGCTATAAAAAATTAAAACTATTACAAGATTGTTTACTTGCCAAGGAATTAACAGAAATTCACAGGTGCTGTCACAGAGCATTCACAATCATTCAAAAATTTACATTCTTTAAAAAACAGACACATTATGAAATTTTACTGAATGTGATAAATATACTGTAAACTCAGAATTTCTAAAGGTCACATATATGGTTTTCAAGAACATAGAAAAATTAAGAAATATGCGATCTGAATAAGTACTGTATTCAATATATATTATCACACACACTATACATATTGTATACTGATGGGGGAAATGATATGGACATGTGGAATTTGCTTTAAAATTGTCTAGTATTAACAAAAAAAGATAAGTGGAAAGATGAAGCAAGGATGTTTCTTAAAACTACAATGATGTATCACCTCACACCTGTCAGAATGGCCAAAATAGAAAACACAAGAAACAAGTGTTGGTGAGGATGTGGAGAAAAAGGAACCTTGTGCACTGTTGGTGGGAATGCAAACTGTGGAAGACATCATGGAGGTTCCTCAAAAAGTTCCTTAAAAGTTAGAACTACTCTACAATCCAGTAATCACGCTACTAGGTATTTACCCCCAAAACAGAAAAACATGAATTCAAAGAGATACACACACCCCTGTGCTTACTGCAACATTATTTACAACAGCCAAATTATGGAAGCAGCCCAAGTGTACACTGATGAATGAATGAAGACATGGCGTGCACACACACACACACACACACACACACACACGATGGAATATTATTCAGTCACAAAAAAGAATGAAATCTTGTCATTTGCAACATGGTTGGAGCTAAAGAGTATGTTAAGTGAAATAAGGCAGTTAGGGAAAGACAAATACCATATGATTTCACTCATATGTGGAATTTAAGAAACAAAACAAATGAGCAAAGAAAAAAAAAAGGGAGAGACAAACCAAGAAATAGACTTTTAATTATAAAGAACAAAGTGATGGCTACCAGAGGGGAGGTGGGTGGGTGGGGGGATGGGTAAAATAGGTGATGGGGATAAGAGTACGCTTATCTTGATGAGCACTAACATACAGAATTGTTGAATCACTATACTGTATACCTGAGACTAATGAAAAACTTAGAAAATATTTTTTGGTGATGAGTACACAGGGGTTTATTTTTTTATTCACCCTACCTTTTTTGTGCATTTAAAAATTTCCATAATAACATGTGTTTAAAGAAATGGCAATCGTCAATATATACCATATTTTACCCAAATACCTCATCTAACAGAACAATGGGGGAACATACTAAACTCACAAACAAACAAAAACAGACATTAACAGACACTGATGTTATTTGATCATTCAATGATTTGTATAGATCAAAACAACTTAATGCTTTTAAAAAATTGTAAACCTACTTAGAATACAGAGAAATACACCTGGCTGGCTCAGTTGGTTAAGTATACCACTTTTGATTTCGTTTCAGGTCATGATCTCATGACTGTGAGATCGAGCCCCATGTTGGACTCCGTGCTGGGCATAGGGCCTGTTGAAGATACTTGCTCTTCCTCTCCTTCCTCCCCTCCCCTGTTCATGCTCCCTCTCAAAAAAAAAAAAAAAAAAAAGAGAAAGAGCTTGCTATAGATGTTCAATTTAAGATAAGCTTCAGAACTAATCTAGTTCAATTTCTTCACTTTCCATGAGTAAACTAATATCAAGAGAGACTAATGTACCATCTCATGATTTTTAGTCACAGAATTGGGAAAGAACCCAGGTTTTCAGCTTCCAAATCTGGTAACCTGTTCACAAAATCACACAAAAATCCTTACGTATAAATTAGACATACTCCCCTCATCACACTGTTAACAATTTGTAAAACTTACTTCTTTTTCTGGATACAGGAGGTCAAAGAGCTTCATGACAGGGAGAAAATCAGCGAGTGCATTTTTCTGAATACTTCCAGAAATGAATTGCAGGAGAACCCACATTAGATGATCTCTGCCTTTAATCAGTCCTCTCCCTGCTAACTGTAAAAGATGTTTAAATACAGATCTACACAGCTGGTTAAAGAGATGGATGTAGTAAAGTTTAAAGGGGAAAAAACCAAAACAAAACCCCCACAAAAAACAGGAGAAACCCTGTTCTCCGAAAGTTAGCATCCCACTTTGGCATTTACAATACTTAATCTCAACTTAAGACACACCAAGCAAAGCCTTTTATTTTAATATTATATATAGAGTTCCTCCCTGATCCCAAAACAACTATACATATCAAAAGTTCAATGTTTTAGAGCATAACTAAGTTGATCATGTATGCAAGAGAATCAAGTTTAATATAA
Source organism: Panthera tigris (assembly GCF_018350195.1). Taxonomy (NCBI): domain Eukaryota; kingdom Metazoa; phylum Chordata; class Mammalia; order Carnivora; family Felidae; genus Panthera; species Panthera tigris. The sequence continues at coordinate 117,983,718 of NC_056664.1, forward strand.
GATAATTGCTAAAAATCTTTCATCAAAACACAAGGAATACTTCATTATACAAAAAGGATTTTTTTTTCTTTAATTTAAAATCCTTGAGGAGTGGGTATCAAAAAACACTTTTCCTGGTTTCCTGTAGATTAGAACAGAAATCAACGGTGGTGGGGGTGGCAGTGGGGGGAACTGGTGGTTAGAAGGATTTTAACAATGCTTACGAAAAATTTTCCCCCCAAAAATCATGCTGTAGAGATGTTATAACAACATTTATTTGCATTCAACATGTCTAAAACATTATGATAAAACCAACTCTTCTACAAATTTCCTCGTCCATTTGTGTTCCCTGTTTTGGATTCATTGTCCCACTTTTTCATTCACTGCCAAAGTAGAAACCAGTGAGTGATGCCAGACTCCTGTTACTCCCTCTGTTACCTACCCATTACCAAGTCCTATTCACCTCTCAGCTTTTCTGGTCTTGGGCTCCTCCTCTCTTTTCTGGCTTAGGCCGTTAGCATCTCCCACCCAGATCACTGCAAAGGTTCCCTTACCAACATCCTTGCCTCTGACTTTGGACCCGTCCATCTTTATGTCCCCATCTTCCTACATGTGGCAATTAGCAGTAATTATTCCAACGTATATATGATGAGGTCATTCCCCTCCTCATTTGCCGCCCAAAGAGAATCTAAACTCATTAGAACAAATACGTTTGTCCACATAAAGCTTTCCACGTCTGGTCTTGCCTTACTGCCTTTCTGTTCTCACTAACACTTCCCCATTTATATTTTTCTCTCCAATTCTCACACACTTTTGTCCTTTCCAAAATGATCATCTTACTGCTATGGAAACACTTTCCTATCTTTTCCTCTTGGCAAATTTCTATTTGTCTTCAATATCTCTTTGCTAAAGCCATTCCTGATGTCTTTAATAGGGATTATTCTCTTTCGTTTCCATTGCAGGAAAACATGCTTCCATTATGCGAACTACTATTGTAATCAAATTGTTTATAGCTATATCTTCCCACGAGTAAGGAGCTCCTTGAGGGTACTGTAGTGCCTTTTCATTTTGTATCCCCTGGTCCTCGCACTATGAATATGTGGAATGAATGACTGAAACCAATATTTACAGTGACGAGAAAGTGGAAAGTTTAGAAGCCATAAAGGCACTGAACAAAACGGCCATCAGGGCTCAGAGCTTCTGCCACTGCCAAAACCACTAGGCAGCGTCGATACCCGTCTAAAGCCGACCAATCGACAGGTGAAGTGGCTCCGACAGGACAGTTGGTACTCACCTTCTGATGAAGAGAAAGGACCATATGTGGGAAACTTGCAAACTGGAAAAGCACAAAGAAAATGAGCTGACTCGAGAGGTGCTGCCACAGGAGTTGGCTCGTGCCCCCATCGTCAAACTTCTCCTCGGTCTCGGACCGCTCCATGGCATAGACCACCAGATCCACCAACTGGTCCTCCAGCACAGGGCAACGCTGCTTGTGCTGTAGGGCAGAGATTAGATACAGTATTCCAAAAGCCTCCCGGTTAGTTTCAGAAGTTTACCGGTTAATGGGCATTAATTGTAACAAGAGGCTGAGAAGCATGGAATGAAGTTGAACTTAGAAAGTTAAGGTTAGGTTTAGTCTATTAAAGCTGCATCACGTTACATTATCATAGAGGATGAGTTCCATTACAAAGATTATTTTTCAGATCTCACACAGAACAGACTTCCTATTCACTTTTAACTTTTAATACAGACATCAGACATCACTGCTTCAATTTGACAAAGGGTACTGCAAGGCAGAAAATTTAGTTATTTATCCTTTGAAAAAAAGATAATTTAAAAAGCATAGGAAATGAGGATAGTAGTATTAATTTTCTATTCTAACTCAAAATAGAAGAACCCCGAATTTCCAAGAATCAAATATCGTGAGGAGAACAAACAAGGCAGTGAGAATCTATGTATTTTAAAGCAACCACCACAAGTTTACAGTACCTTTACACACAGAGATATATCTAAATAGCTGCCAGATTACACTCAGTATCTGTTTTTCGGTGTGTGGTATTGATCCTGATATTGAAATGGAAACTTCCTCTACTGAATAACCGACCTCAAAGTTAATCTCTGCTCTTCCTTCTTAAAAGCCAAACATAATGCAGCTTTAATTTCAAATTAGACTATTTTAAAATCTAAAACAAGAAAAAGAATTGAATTTAAACACTAAAATGAAAATGCAACTTCCCTTTCTAGAGGCAAAAAGATTTATGCTTTTAAAGTGATTTAAAAAATATGCTTTTACCAAAAGAAATATGTTAAGCCATATTTTAAGCCATTTTCATATTTCTTTTATAAAATATGTTATATGACTTAATAGCCAGGCAGTTGGAAGCCTTTCTAGTGAATACAATTACTAATACAGATGCTTTCTTTCTAAGCTTTAGATGTGATTATTAGTCTTTTGCCATGAAAAAGGGATATGATTTCTTTAAATTTAGGGAAAAAATGCAAAATGGGGACGGATTTGGGAAAAAAACAAAACATAATGAATAGCATCCCCTCTTTTGCATGCTCTTTGCCAGCTCCAAACTTGTAAAGCTCCAATATAGCTGCACTTTCTTAAAGCATGCAAATAAAACAAACATCTATCCGAAACAGTAAGCATCAATGGTTGTTTCATATTTTTTCCAAAACACAATGCCATGATCACAGTTCAACCACATTACAGGTTTACAAATAGCAATATTAACACCACCAGTTGGGACTACAGTACTTTCCCTCCAAATGTAATTATCATTATGAAGCAGAGCAAAGTGCAACAGACAACACTACGAACTATTTCTTAAATCAGCATGCAAAACTACTGTGTACAGGGCTTGAAATTCACTAGTTCTGCCAACCACCAACAACCTAAGGAATGTGTCAGACAACACAAATTTAGAGTGAAATCATTCAAAGTATACAAGAGTCAGAAAAATTTGTGAAAAGAAGTAAAGCCAGGATTTCCAGTAGGAATTTTTCATTACTGATGGGAATTTCCTTCTAGTTTGGAAACTAACCAATTTGTCATCTACTCCTCCATCCATGATGGTCTTCCATCAGTCTGCTTCGGGGAAAAAAGAGCAAACTAAATAAAATTGGTTTTTAGCACCTGAGTCATTTTGGAGTTTCCCTTTTTAGTATTAGCTGTGTGTCTTTAAAAAACCAGACTCTTACCTACATATTTTTAGGGTGTAGTAATAGTCATACAGTTAATGACTTAAAGAGGAAAACCAAAAATATTAAGATTTTGACAAAGTAAGAACAACTAGGAAATTTACAGTTAAAGCTGACGATCTTTCAATACATACCACAATTCAAATTCCCTCTAAGTTTTCTGTTAAGAATTAAATCAGCCTGGAATCTCTATGACATCTAATGCCCTGGCGTCTGAGTGTGCCAGAACATTTATCAGGATTAACTCTGTGTTTCCCATGTGTTTTGATGAAAGCCAAGGATATTTCTCAAACCAAGTTTCAAGATAGGTTAGTTCCTCTGTTTATTTGCCAATTTTATTAATACAAAAAAAAAAAAACAAAAAAAACCAAACCCCTGTTGAAATATAAAATGATCTACACTAACTACTTTAGAATAGTAAGTTTGGCTTTAGTTTTCATTACTAAAAAATAAGTACATTAAAATTAATACTCTCCACCATGTATATTATTTTACAAAGTGGAACAAATGAAAATTTGTAAAGCAGTTTAATGATCTGATAAAGATTATCAATCACTAGGCTATGATACTTCTGTAAGCCAATGGATGCTCTATGGCTGTTCACAACATGCTTTCTGAAAGCTTCTGTAAATTTAATCCTTCGAGATCTAGGCATTTAGTTGAATTAGCTAGTTTATATATTTACATGAATATTTAGTTAAAACTTGTTTTAACATTAAGAATCTAAGTTCAATATTTTACCATTTCAATTTCTGCATGATAGTTCAAACTGTATTGGAAACTTATTTAAAATGTTCAGCTTTGGTAAAAGCTAAAAAGGAGGCACAAGGCATTAATAGAAATACTAACACTGACCTCCACTCATGCCCCTGATTCTTTCCCACCACTATTTCAAGTGGAAAATGATAATGCTTTTCAGTCCAAGTAACCATATCCTAGATTAAGTGGCCCCTGACCCTTTTGATGTAACAGTTCTGGTACTGCTTTTGTGGCAAAATTTTAACATACTGTACTTAGGTGGGCTTAAGTTAATTTCAAACCACTATTTCAGTGCTAGAAATCAATTTTAGAGCAATACCTATTCAGGACAAGTTGGGAAGAAAAATCCCTTTGTACGTTATTTATCATATTCTCTGCCAATCAGCCCTATGCCAGTTAATACCACTTTCAATGGTGCCTTTCAAAGATAATTGAGTGATTGGTCTATCACTGTCTCAGGGTGGCCAGAGTTCACACACCACCACATAAGAGCTTGAGGGGTGTATCTGTTATATGATGTTCTTCTTGGGCAGAAAGAACATGAAGCTGTGTGAACATATAAAACAGGATTCTTCCACTGGGAACACTCCACCTTGCTGGTCACAGAACTGGGCTATTTACGACTTTTTGAATGTGACCAACTTTAGGATAAAATATAGCCCAATTCCTACTGGAAAATGCAATATGGACAGCTCTTAAAAAGTTTCAAGCTTTGAGTAAATTATTGCATTGCTAGAGAAAGGACAAGAAAGTATAGTGCAGGATATAGTTCTGTAATGATAAAAGATGTGATAAGATAACTTGTTTATTTTTAATCATATGCCTTATACTTTGTATTCTCACTTTCTACTCTACTTTCCAGGTGGTAAAATTAATATATCAAGTCAGTTCAGCATATATCTTCCATCTACAAGTCCATTCACTACAGAGTTTTGTACCAAACAATTACTGATGAATTGTGAACTTTTGACAATGTTTACAGTGGGACCAATACTAATAATGTTCTGTCAGCATTTCCATTATAAACTTTATTTTTTACGGATTTATGTCTTAGTCATAAACTTTTTTTAGGTTGAAACTTGTTATTAAAATAATCAAATCAGAAATACTCTTCTATGAATTGTTTTGTCAATTTCTAGTCTGAGAAGAGCTGCATCCCAAGAGAAAAAAGCTAATGATAGCCAAGGCTATCTGGGGGAAGGTACTCGCAGCTCAAATGACCATGGGTACATTTATCCACCAAACTGTAAAAAAAAAAAATTGAGTCAAGTATGACTTAAAGTTCATTGCAAAAATTAGTTTTAAGACATAGCATGAAGCATTCTTTCAAAGTTGGCTGAATACTTACCTCTAACTCAAGTGAAAGCTGATCAGAAATAATGACTTGCTATTTAAGATGTTAAATTGACAGACTGTGTGAAGTGACTGTCAGGTACTGTAGTGTGAGGCAGTTCAGTTTCACATGAACATAGGCTTGTCCAAACAAGGAAACTTGGTAAATTTTTCAGAAGAAAAAACTTAAAATAATAAAAGAGATACTGCTACTAGGGTGAGGTTTGGCATGCAAAGTTTCAACACTGAGCAAGTTTTATGGCCAAGCTATATGTCCTTAAAAATAGGGCTTTATAAATGGAAGCACTGGCACAACCTTCACTATAGTATTGCAAACAGTAACGCTATTTTATGTAACCTAGACAAGAACGTCTTTTTAAAATCAAAAAGCTGGTCTATTTTAATATGTTGGGCTCAAAAATTTTTAACAAAAATAATTGGAACCACTATTTTGCTTAAAATCTCAAAGGTGAAAAGTCCTGGAACAGACTTGGGACTGTATAAGAGTTTGGTTCGTAAAGTTTGGCCATAGTGTTTTTCTCCCACCACAGGTGAGCTTCAATTGCAAGGAGCCCACTCTAGGAGGAGGACACTTCTGGCAAAGACTGACAAAGAAGGGTGTTTGTCAAGCAGGTGTGGGGTCACCTAAGAGTGTGACATTTCTTAGTCAATCCCCATGTTTCCAAAAAAACCTTCCCTGCATAAAGTTTACCACTCCAACTTTTAAAATAACGTATCTCTAGTAAAGTGCTTTTCCCTCTTTTTTGTTTTGTTTTTAATTTGTTTTTGTTTTAAGGCAAAGCAATGTAAATAGTTTTATAGATGTTATTTATTTATGTTTTAATAATCCGGAAAGATAAAGGCCACCACAAATCTTTCCATGTCTGAAAATTCCACAAGGCGAGCTTTAGCCCTAAAGTATAAAAAAAGAAAAAAAAAAAAAAAAGGAAAATGGAGTGGGAAGGAAAAACCACCCATCAAAAAGTGACAGGTGTTATTGTGTGCCAGGTGTTGTCTCTTTTTGTTAAAAAAAAAAAAAAAAAAGGAAAAAAGAAAAAAGAAAAAAAAAGAATATAAAAAAACAAACACCAAAAACCAAAACCAAAAACAATCCACCAAAAACAACTCTCATATCCCAAGAAGAAATTCGTTTTAGTGGCCTTGGTCTCAGCATGGTCCTGCCAATTTCAAGCCCCGACCATACATGTATTCTCTAAATGGAATCAGTGGCTACAAAGCGGCCAGCGTATCGTTAGTCACAATACAACAGTAAGGTTGTGAACATACCTGAGCAATGTTCAAGGTCTAGAGCATTGGAGGATGGGCAGGACAAGACAGGACAGAACAAAAATAAAGGAAGAAAAAAAGAAAAGACAAAACAGTGACTATGAGGCCAGCCTCAAGGAACCCAGAGTCAGCACAAACCCTCCCACATGTTAAACCACCAAAAACAAACATACACCAAAAAGGGGGGAAAAAATCAGCAGCCAGGCCACGCTGAAGATACCAAGGGTTATAAAAATAGGCACCCAAACAACAAAAAAGTCAAAAATTATGGTTAAGTCATGTGTAGGTTTCTCTGGCAAAAGGTATACTTGAAACTGGCCTTATAGAAAAAAAAGCAATGCAAAATAAACCAACTTTTAAAATATCTCCTTTTTAATTTAAACATTTTTAAAGCAATATATAAATGATAGGAACAATTCATTGTTTAATAAACCACATATTAAAAAAAAAAAAATCACCAAATAGTTCTTAACTGTTTTGCTCAGTTAGCTCTAGCAAAGAAAAGAGAAAAGAATAGTGCAGATTCTATGCAGAATTTACTAGGTTTCCAGCATAGTACAGTACCTGCTTATTTAAACCTAGCATATTGCAGACCATATCCCTGGAATAAGGCTGCTCCAATACATATCTCAACAAAGCAGTCTGTGGTTCAAACAGATCCTTTAAAGAAAATAAAAAAAATTATTGCTTCAAGATCAAAGTAAATGTTAATTCAAATAATTTGAAATTGGGATAAGAAAAATCCACTAAAGGCACTTGTTACCTTCATACAGTAGGCAGTATCTAGTGGAAAAAAATCATAGGATTTTAGTGCTTACAGTTAATCTGACCCCACCCCTCATTTCATAGGTGATAAAACTGAGATGAAGGGACTTGCCCAAGGTCATACAGAGGCTAAATTTTGAAATGACTTCAGTTACAGTCACATGAAAGTCTTAAGCATCACTGTAAGGAAAGAATCTTCTGCTCAGAAATCTAACCAAAGGAATGGAGGCAGTTTCCAATCACTTTCATAGTGTTAATATAAACACTACTTCCAAATTTGGAGGAAAATGACTTGATAGTAAAGGGGTTAAGAGTGTAGATTCTGGAGTCAGATTGTCTGAGTTCAAATACTGACTCTACCATTTCCTAAACAAGGGGCCTTAGCCAAACTGCTACCCCACTCTGTCTCAGTTGCATCATATGTATAATGGAGACACTAAGACGATAGTCGAGAATAAGGGTTATTGCAAAAAAGTTCTTAGTGCTGGGCATACAGTAAGTGCATAAGTTATTTATCTATTTTCAATATCATTGCTCTCATGGTAACTATAAATTCCATGTAGTTTACCACTCTTTCACATTCCAAAGTTTGCTGACTAATAATATGCCGAGAACTCAGAATTGTGACCTTAGTTTCACTATTCACTCTCCTCACTTCTGAGCAAGTTTCCTAATCGCTCTGTACATCATTTTTGACACGAAACATTTACATGAAAAATATCTAGTCTTCCCCATACCCTGCTCTATAACCATTTCAACCATACTATAATGAATCTATCAAATTTCAGTATAGTGTTGTATCTGTATGTCATGCTTCATTTTATTGATACTTATAGATTTTTTTCCTTTGAGAATACTCTATTTCACTTTTGTCCTTTCCATCCCCTCTTTAAAAAATCTAACAAAAGTCAGGGCACCTGGCTGGCTCAGTCAGAAGAGCATGTGACTCTTGATCTTAGGGTTGTGAGTTCAAGCCCCATGTTGGGTGTAGAGATTACTTAAAGAAACTTAAAAAAATAAAAATAAAAAATCTAACAAAGGAGAGGCTCACTCTTCGAATTTTAAGAACCACACAAATTCATTTTTGGTCCTCACTTTGTAAAGGAAGAATAAAAACAAGGATTCTACTTAAAGATTCAGTTTTCTTAGTCTATGTGCTTTGTCCACTGGAGCATAAACATCCACAATATCAAAAACCACAGGGAATAATTGGATACTAGAATCACATGATAAACCACAATTTTTCATTAAATATGTACTTCTTCAGCCTATGAAGAGATAATTTAGCACAACACATCAAATAATCCAGGATGAAGGCTGTTAGATGGATCGAAAATTCCATTATATTTATCTACATACCTTATCATATGGCAAGAGGCCTTTCAAAGGAAAACGAAGAGTTGCAGGATCCAATTTCCACGAGTTACAAATGGCTCCCGAGTTATTTACAACTGGCAGAAGGCTGCAGCGGCCTGTATGTATTACAAAAAAAATGTTTTTAAGTAAACATGAACACAGAAATGCCTGGTCCTTTGATCATTCTGTGAATATTTAATAAATATCTGGGCTGAATCAGACACTGATTGTAAAAAGCTTGTAGTTAAATTTCGGGAATTTTCTTTGATTATTTTTAGTCCAGATGGTCGAAGACCAATTGTACAGACATTCCAAATTCAAAAATGTTACATTTGTCCAAGTATCTAGGTTAGAGATAGCAAACTATAATCCGTGGGCCAGATGCAGCTTGCTGCCTGTTTTTGTAAAGTCTTACTGGAACACTGATGCTTTTGCACCACAATGACAGAGCCGAGGAGTTCCAACAGACTGAATGGTTCCTAAAGCCTAAAATATTTACTATATCACCATTTATAGAAAAAGTTTACAGATCTCTAGTCTAGGGTCAACACGATTCACTTTACACATGATGTTCCTAGAGGCCTTAGATGTAGCATATGACCATCAACTCAGATACCCGACTGCCTAATGAATATTGTCACTTGGATGTCCCACAGGCACCTCAAGCTTAACACATCTTAAGTTGAACTCATCATGCTTCTCAAATCTGCACCACTTCTAGAATTCATTAAATGGTACCAATATCCACTCAGTTACAAAAGCTAGACGTCTGAGAACTATCTGTCTAGTGTCTGTTTGCTTTATTTTTGTATTTCCAATCTAGAATAGCACCTGACTCAAAAGAAGTGCTGAAAATTTGGTCATCAACTAAATAATGGTCTATATACCCAAACACTGCTGCGCACTGCACAAATTGCCAAATCACATGATTATTTTTAAAAGAAAATTCTGAGGGGTGCCTGGGTGGCTAAGTCAGTTAAATGTCCTACTCCTGATTTCAGCTTAGGTCATAATCTCAGGGTTGTGAGATCAAGTCCTGCATCAGGCTCAGTGCTGATAGTGGAGACTGCTTCAGATTCTCTTTCTCTGCCCCTCCCCTGTTCTCTCTCTTTTTCTCAAAAAGAACAATCTAAGGAAAAAATAAATAAAAAAATTCCGAGAGTCTAACAAAACATGAAAAAATGAAAAACAAAAGAAATGAAGTATAGAACAAAAGTGTGAATTGGAATGGGCTGAAAGAACCTGATAGTCTTGTGTACTATGGCCTCAGAGGGACAGATCGGATGAGACTTCTAGTTGCCTGGAGATTCCATGGGGCTTTACTAGCTCTAATAAAAGTTCCCTCTTTTCACCAGGAAAAACATCTTCTAGAATGATTCCACCTGAAGCTTAGACCTAGTCCAGACACCTGTGTTTTCCTCCCTACACTCAACACAAAAAGTACCTGAAAACAAGGAAATGGCTATTATTAAGCTTCTACAGAATTATCAAAATAACAAACCACTAGGACATGTGTAAGGTACATCTGCAAATTTTGTTCAGTAGCTGACTAAAAACCAGGTATTATTTAGTGTATTTTAAATTATAATCCTACCACAAATGGAGTTTATCCTTGCTGTGGGCCTGAAGGTATCCACAAAGTCTGATACCAAGTTTCCAAGTAACTAAAAACAAAACAAGTACAAAAATAAAATCAAGACTGCTCTGAATATAACCATCATTTATATAAAATGAGACAATATGTTAAGATTTAATACAATACTTAGCATATAAAAATGACTCAAAAGTTAGTCCTCTTATACTTCCTTACAAAGAATTACTTCCCAGTTCATCTGTCCCTGAATTAAGCCAAATCATACCACCATGTCCTTAGCTATTTGATGAAGCTGGTATATTTTAACACATGATATAGAAACTGTCTCAAGAAGATAGCAGAAAAATAAAACAAATACATTATAATGATAAAAAAAAAAGCACATTTTATCTCAGGATAAAAGTGACCATTTTGAAAATAAGCACACAAAAATTAGATTAATATAACGGGAGGGGTTGTGGGAGGGGGGATGGGCTAAATGGGTAAGGGCACTAAGGAATCTACTCTTGAAATCATTGTTGCACTATATGCTAACTAATTTGGATGTAAATTTTAAAAAAAATAAGTAAAAAAACCCACAAAAATTAGATTAATATAACTATTTTTGATTAAAATTTCTATTAAAAAATATAGAAAATATCAGATTTACCCAGTGTGGAAGTTTTCCCTCAGGATATAGTTTCCTGATCTCTGTGACTGCAAAATAGGCTGGTAATAGACAGGCATTTCTTTCCAAGATATATGCTATAACCTAAGAAAAATAAAAGAACAATGTTATTGTTCTTGATTAGTTCCACAGATAAGCCCTTTATATGCAACAGTGGCAACAAGAACAAAGATATTAAAAGCAAGGATATGATATTATGGGTTTAATGGGCTTACACTATAGCATAAAAGAATTCATTTATATGTGAAGAATCTCTAAAAATGAAGATTAATGGACGATGAAATGGATGTTAGTAAATAACCTTGCTTTAAATATTGGTAGCCTCTAAGAGGAAAGCAACAGATCAAAGTGACAACTCTTGCAACATTAGTCACTAAGCACAAAGATCTTTCAGTGGTCCACAGGCTATGGTCTTGTAACAGCTGAAAATACTTTAAGTCTATATTGTTTTCATAATTAAAAGCTATGACTTAATTAAAATTTTCATTAGAAATACAATAAAAGTAAAATACATTTTAATCATATCATAAAAATATAATAAACAGTAAAACTAGAAGTGATTTTTGTAGAAGTACCCAAATGGAACAGTTCACAAACTACCATATGTTTTAAAGGCACAGATCTATATAAAAATAGACTTTTTTGAGATTATGATCAATGAATTGCAAACATGTCCTAAATTACCTCTCTTGCTGCTAGAAGCTGCTGTACAACAGCTGAGCTCACTGTATTGGGAATTGTCAAGATTTTCTCCAAAATCACTTTTAAGAGATCTCGAACACCCTGATATAAGAAAAAACTCATAGGTTAAAACTAAGTAGTGCCCCCCGTGCTAGGTTAAAACACCTAAAAATTTCAACATCACATAATCAGAAAAAAATGTTACCTTCAATGTCACATTTTCAATTTTTCTGAATCAGAGCTAACATTTAAGTCCCTAACATTAACCCAAGAGAAGAGTCATGTTGCAAAACAGAATTCTAAAGAATGTCCTACAATATGAATGAACAAAGAAAGTCACTTACAAATAAAAATCAGTCCACACTCTGCTAAGTTTTTCGGACCCTCACAACATTACTACACTTTCTATTATTATGAGAGTCCAAAAAGTTTAATTTGAGCTTACAAAAATATATTTAAATAGAACTCGAAAACACTCTGAGACATGGGCCATAATATTAAATTTTCTGGCAGGTGATCCCTTCTGCTTACTCGCTTTGTCGTATTCTAACTTTACTCCCCCTTCTCATCTATCACATACCTAATCACTCAAACTTATCCAATAAGGCTATTCTGTTAATTGGTCATCTCCTATCTATTACTAGTTGCCTTATTTCAGAGCAGAATCAGATATAGAGAGAAAAAATTTCATTTAACATGCATTTATGGAGTATAAACTGTGTGATCAGTCTTGCAAAAAAGAGACAAAACATACACATGAAAGAAATTAGAAAAAAAATTATAAGGCATCCTACAAATTAGAAAGCAAAACTCCATTGTTTCTCGGCTTTTTGGCTAAGATCAAGTGAAGAAAGCAAAAACTCCAAGTAAACCTGCTAAGGAAAGTGAAGTGTAAGTAAAGAGAAAATTAAAAAAAGAAAGAAAGAAATAAAAAAGTTTCTTAGAATTAATTTTGTATGAAATCATGATGCAGATCAATAATTAGGCAGTTTAAGTCATTTCTGATTAGAGAAAATACAGATAATACAGATAAAGCCTAGGGTCAGACAATGGCAATCCTTTCAAAAAGGACAATAACAAAGGTAGTCTGAATGGAGGAGAATGGTGTTTGCAGCAAGGGAGACCCTGAGTTGTATTACGAGACACAGGGAGAGTGTGTGCTGTTATTCTGGGTCAAGAGAAGAGCGCTGAAGCATATATGGTCAAAGGAGGTCAAAGCAGAGGTGAAACAGGGCTTGCTCCCTTTAGCAGCTGATGACTACATCCCTTCATGGTTTCACATGCCCCTGCTCTGTGCTCTTTCATTTGAAAGGGGCGCAACATTGTAAGATCTGTGACATGAAAAGGCAACAGAATCTGCTGGTGACTTCCCTACTCATCATATATATTAGGACTGGAATTTTTAAGAATGTTGGGAGGAGAGGGCTGCCTGGGTGGCTCAGTCGGTTAAGCGGCCGACTTCGGCTCAGGTCATGATCTCGCGGTCCGTGAGTTCGAGCCCCGCGTCGAGCTCTGTGCTGACAGCTCAGAGCCTGGAGCCTGCTTCGGATTCTGTGTCTCCCTCTCTCTCTCTGGCCCTCCCCTGCTCATGCTCTGTCTCTCTCTCTGTCAAAAATAAATAAACATTAAAAAAAATTTTTTTTTAATTTAAAAATAAAAAGAATGTTGGGAGGAGAGCAGAGAAGCTATGGGAAACACTGAGCAATTTTAAGTTCCTTTAGGAAATACAACAAAAAATAAATGCTTCCATTTCATTTATTCCATCTGAAATTAAGATCTACACACTAAAAATCAATCATGTCTGAAAGTGATTACTTTTTATAATTAGGAAAAAATACCTTGTAATCCACTCCCCCAATTATTTTCCGAACTAGTTTAAATGTTAAGGCCCAAAGCTGCGTTCTTTCCCATTCCAGTGTGTCAGAGTTTATCAGGGATTCACAAACCATCCTAGAAAATAAGAATACCCATTCCAGTTACATAACAGAATTTTTCAAATTCTCTAACAGCCAAGGTCTGTGTATTCTGTGTATTTATCATAGCGTTTCTGCGAAAGGAACATTACTTTTCAAACGTACTTTAAAAAATTATGTACATTTTTTTCACTTAAGTGAAAGACAGAACACAAAACTGAACACAATAATATTGTGTATATTCTTGCTAGACAGAAATCTACCAGAAACTATAGATGAAATGCTTACCATCTATCAGTTTGCGGTAGATTGTATTTTTCCAAGATGACTGAAACAAGATTTTCAATCCCACACGCTCTTTTAAAGTGTGACACTGACACTACTCCCATGAAGAGGTGGGAGAAGGGTCTACACTTTCTTCCCTAAAATCTGGGCAGGCCTAAGATTATGGCAAAAGGGGCGCTTATGACATCCAAGGCAAGGTAATGTAGCTTCTGTCTAGCCTTCTTTTGAATGCTTGTGTTGGGTGCCATCATGCTGTGAGAAAGTCCAGATCACAAGGAGAGGGCATGTGTAGATTCCAGATGATAGCCCCAGCTAGAGTCTCAGATAACAGCCAGGCATCAACCACCAGACATGAATGGGGAAACCTTTGTGATAACTATAGCCATAGCTACCATCCGACTGCAATCTCAAGATCCTGAGAAAAACTGCCTACTGAACTCAATCACTGCAACCATGAGTGTTAATAAGAGGATTATTATTGTTTTAAGTCACAATGTGTTCATGTAGTTCATTGTGCAGGAAAAGTTAAGTGATCCTAGCTCCTGAGTTGAAAGGCAAAGCCCGCCTGGTTTTGAGCTTTTATGTACACAATTCTAAGAATACTATATGCTAGAAACTAAAACCTGACATTTTATGAAGGATTACTTGTTGAGCCTAACCTCCTTTTTCATTCTTTTACTCTATTATAACAACCTGGATCAATTTCCAAATATTAACAAAAAAAAATTCTTTGGATTGCTCTATCAGTGAACATACCTGGGTGGAAGGAGACCAGTCTCCACTGCCATCGCTAAGCAGTCATAAAGAAAAGAAATTCTTTTAGGACTATGCTGGCCATGAATAAATTTAACAATCCACTGGATGCACTGTTCATGAGATTCCTGGAAAATTAAAAAATGATTATATTTTAGGTCCAAAGTGATATTTTATATATAGCCATATACAGAGCTAACAAATAGCTAATATACCTGGGAGTATATCAAGACTATGAATGAAATACTCCACTATAAACATTCATGAATGAAAACAATTAAAAAAAAAAAGACAAAATGAAAAAATTCAGATTTAGTATTTCAGTCATATTAAACTTAAAATCAATACAATTCTATAGATTAAATTCCCACTATTTTTATTACATGAGACTGCCAGAGGGAGTAAGATTTTCTTAGTATTTTCATGGTCAGTAGAAAGCGCTAACAAAGACTGTGTACTGTGTAAGAAATTGTAAGCAATGCCCTTAATGGCAGATATAAACATTCCTGTCATTGGGCTGGGGGAGGGGGGTGGGGTGGGGATCCACTGTGAGTCAGTATATCAGCCTCATGAGAATTGTGTGAAATCTAATCCCTAACAGCCTAATTATGAATCCAATGACATATCAAATTTCTAGACTTGTATAACCTGATACCAAAATGTAGTACCCATATCAGTTTGTCTTCTAGGATACCCTCAAGAGGGACCTACATGTCCTCCTCTTCTGCACTACTACTGTCCCTCAAACACACTTCTATTGTTGAAAATATAATGATGATTTAGAAATATCTATTTTCTGGGGCGCCTGGGTGGCTCAGTTGGTTAAGCGGCCGACTTCGGCTCAGGTCACGATCTCGCAGTCCGTGAGTTCGAGCCCCGCGTCGGGCTCTGTGCTGACAGCTCAGAGCCTGGAGCCTGTTTCAGATTCTGTGTCTCCCTCTCTCTGACCCTCCCCCGTTCATGCTCTGTCTCTGTCTCAAAAATAAATAAATAAAAAAAAAAAAAGTTAAAAAAAAAAAAAGAAATATCTATTTTCTTCCTGGCTCCCCCATTAGAATATAAACTTCTTGAACACACAGGCCATCCTTAACCCAAATTAAAATAAAATGTTTAATAAATTATTTAAAAATTAAAATATGTTGAAAAGATGTTCGATATTAGAGAAATGCAAAATAAACCATGATGAGATATAATTTCTCCTGTTTTAGATTGGTAAACATCAAGAAACATTCATTAACACCCTACTGTGAGGCTGGGAACAGGTACGCTTATTCTCCCCTTGCCTGGTATGACCCTTAGGAAAAGCTATTAGGCAATCTGTATAAAAATTATAAATAGACATACCCTCTAACCTACCAATACTACTTTCAGGAATTTATTCTGCACAGTGTCCTATGCAGAATATTATTCATTTTAGTACTGTTTAAAGTATTGTTATTCATTTAGTATTGTTTAAATAACCTAAGAAATAACCTAAATGTCACTCAGTAGGAGACTGGTTAAATAAAGGAAGGTATAGTCATATAATGGATTATGCTACTGTATGAAAGGCAGAAGTAACTTTCAATGGATTAATGTAGAATTACTTTCGGAATTTAATAGTAAGAGGAAAAAAGGTGCTAATGAACAGTGTACACATTATATGAATGTTTTATAAAAATTGATTCTACATGTGTAAAATACTTCCAGAAGGCAACAAACTGGGGATACTGGCTGCTGACATGAAAAAGTAGGTGATTAAGTTAAGAAAGATAGAAGGCAGACTATTCGTAGGGTCCCCCTTTTTGGTACCTTTTGCATTTGGAGTCATATGAATATATTACCTATTAGAAAGTAATTAAAACATTTTTTTTTAAATGAATATATGCCGGGGCGCCTGGGTGGCTCAGTCAGTTGAGCATCCGACTCTTGATTTTGGCTCAGGTCATGATCTCAGGGTCAAGTAATCAAGTTTAGCATCGGGCTGTGTGCTGAGCACGGAGCCTGCTTAAGACACTCTCTCTCTGTCTCTTTCTCCCCCTCTGTCCCTCTGCCCCTCTCCTCCTCTCAGGGTCTCTAATAAAAAAAAAAAAAATTAAAAAAAAGAGAATATATGCCATTATGTAACCCATGTTTGAGCAGCAAGTCTTATCACCAGTGGCTTAAATGGGAACGGTTCTCATTTTCCTACAAATAATTCACCATGAGAAGATAATACACTACTGGAACAGCAGCTCTTTAAGGATCACACATTTTGTCTTTTTCACGAACATATTTTCTGGTGACTGTTCTTTGTTACTAAGTTTTGCTGCTCCTTTCCTCATTTTTATTGTAATATCTTAGTATCTTTATTATAGTATCCTTATTGTGGCATTTTTTTGTACCTTTACTTTAGTATCTTTGATCATAGTATCTTTGTATCAATGCTTTGTAGCTCCTTTGTTGAGAAAATGAATGAAATTTGTATCTTTTACACTTCTACCACAGCTCTTTTCCCTTGCACCAAATAAATCAAAATAGGATGAAAATGGTTTTATATAATCTAACATGGGGTAGATTTTTAAAGACATCTCACACTGTGCTGTTATCAACTTGACTTCTCAGTACTGGTTCTCCACTAGAAGAATACAAATGGAAACAAATGGAAGCCTGAATATACAAATAAAAAGTATTGACAAACTTATTTCTCCCTTTCCAGAAATACCTTAACAGCAACAACAAAATAATGTAAAAAAGAAGGCATCAAAAATCATCAGCTGAATGTCGTAAAAATGCAGTGCTCACCTGAGAAAGACCACCCCAAAACTGTCTGAAGGCCCCCAAACAGCTAATTAGTTTTGTTTTTTCATCTTCAGGGGTGTCCATAAACATTCTAAAACACAAAAGTCAGATTATTTGCTACTAGTTCTAAAACAGTAATTCAACATAACCAGAATCTTATCGATCTTACATATCTCCAAGACAAACCAAAGTAAAATCTTACAAAAATACACTCATGTGAAAACACAAAAATCTGCCATGCATATATACTCACCCAGGAAAAGCCTCTTCTATAATTTCCGTTTTCTGTAAAAAACAAAAAGTAAACGATGTAAAACAAACAAAAGAAGAAGAAAAAAGGAGGGACCTCCTCGAGAAAAACACTACAATGTAACATAGGACAAATCAACTCAATCAGAGACACACACAAAATAACAATCCCGGCCTGGTCTGTCACGAAGGGTATTGTGGATTTCAAAGGCGACTTTGAAGTTGACAGCTGTTGGAGATTCCTAAACCCTTGCGGACCTGCACGGTGTCACAACAAAGGAGAGGAAGGGGACAGGTTGCCTGGGCCGGGTTCCTTGAGTCAGCCACCGAGTGTCCCCCTCGCCCGGCCACTGCCCTTTATTCCTGGTGGCTCCACTCACCACCACGTCCTCAAAAATGCTCTGCAGTTGCGTCTCCATTTGGACCATCGCCCCTGCCTTCCTAGGAGGCCCAGCGAGCGGCCCGGGTTAGACCCGAGCTCCGGGAATTGAGGGGCAGAGGGGCGGAGACGCCCGCCGGAAACCTGGGCTCTCAGGAGTCGCTTTCTCTAGCGCTCAGCGGAAAGGATCCCCTTTCGAGGCCCAGCAAACCGCAGGAGTCTGCCCGGAAGCCCGGAAGTGCCGGGTGCGTGCGGGTTATGAAACCTGCAGAAACCAGAGACCCAGCCAAATGTTCCGCCGGTGGAGAAGGCCGGCCTGCGAGCCAGACGAGAGCGCCCCCAAGTGGAGCTTTGAACCTAAGTACCCCGAGGCGTCGTCGGCTGCAGGTCGCCACCTCCCGGCTGGAGCGGGAGATGCTTCCGGCTCAGGGCTAGTGCTTTTGGCTCCTGGGAAGGAAAAAAGCTTGGAGCCCAGGGAATGGCAGCCAGCGAGAAATGCTCCTCCTGCAACCTAGGTGAACATGATGTCTGTCACCTGCTGACTTTCTGGAGCCTGGATTTGAGACCACACCTTTCTTGACGACAGGGACCTTATCTTCTCAAGTACGGTAACTTCAGTTACACAGTGTGTGACACATAGCAGGCTTTCAAAAAAGGTTGAAAAAATAAATGAACGCATTATTACTGATTTTTAATTAGAATAATCAAATAATAATATCTACCATTTTTAGTTATAATCATATAAAATAATAAATGTTATTTATTACCTATTACTGAATACCTAGCCTCTTTGGTGAGGGTAGGGGTGGAGAAGGGTTGGCAAATAGGAAGGCTGATCTACTGGCATGGTCAAATCAGTGGCTAAGTGCACTGTGGAGTATACCCCTCACTCACCACTTTATTTTTTCAAGCATCAGTTTGACATATTCCTGGAAGCCTGACCTCCTCAGTTAAGCTGATTTAGGGTCTCTTCTTTATCTTCATTTAACACCTTGGTGCATAAGTAGTGGAGTACTTCATTTATGAAATATTTGTTCACCCTTTGCTCAGAGCTAGACACAATGTTAGGTACTTAATGAACCATAATGCATTAATCAATTTTGTAAAATATCCAAGCTAGAAGAATGACAGACCAGAGTTATTTTTGTGTGCTAAACAGACTATCTTATTTTGGACTATCTTTGATCAGATGCACCTTTTCTTAAGTTTGTTTGGGGTGAGGAGGGGCAGAGACAAGGAGAAGGGGAGAGAGAGAGAATCCCAAGCAGGTTCCCGCTGTCAGCCTGTCAGCACAGCCAATGCAGGACTTGATGTCAAGAACCTTGAGATCGTGACCTGACCCGAAATCAAGAGTCGGACCCTTAACCAACTGAGCCACCCGGACGGCCCCAGATACACTTTTAAGATAGTTTTCAGTTACTGTCTAGCAGATTTCCAGGCTTTCACTCTGTTTCCAAATGAGTGTGTTAGCAAATGCTCGAAATCTCAATATTGGCCAGGGCTTGTATAGTTAAAAAGGAAGAATGGTCAAGAAAGAATTATATTTTTTTATAACCAAATACAAATTAATTTTTATAACATGCTTGCTGATGTTCCATCCTTTGAATAAAAATTGACCATCTATTCCTATACCTTCATGTGTTTCCCCTGATATTAATTTCTTCATTTGATGTGTAATCTATAAACAATGAAATACATACATTTTGCATGTACAGATCCATGAATCTTGACAAATGTTTACACTGGCCCAACTGCCAATTCAGTGAAGAGATGGAGTATATTTATCACACCAGGAAGTTCCTGGTGTTCCTTTGCAGCCAAACCCCCAAACACTGTTTTAACTTATGTAACTATGAATTAATTTGCATGTTCTTGAAGTTTATATAACTGGAATCACACAGTATGTATTCTTTTGTGCCTAGCTTCTTTCACATAACTTTATATTTGGAGAACCATCCATGTATGTCAATCTGTAGTATACTACAGATTATTTATCAATTCACCTGTTAGGAGGCATTTAGATTATTCTCAGTTTTTGAATGATTTGAATAAAGTTGCTATAAACATTCTTGAACAAGTCTTCAACCAGACATATGTTATCTTTTCTCTTAGGTAAATGCCTAGGAACGCAATTTTGGGGTCATATGGGAAGTATATGTTTAATTTTATAATAAATTGCCAAACAGTTCCCTAAGATGGTTTTTACCATTTTTATATTCTAATACAACAAATGTGTGAGGGTTCCAACTGTTATGCCAGTATCATATTGTCTCAATTGCTGTAGCTTATTAGCAAGTCTCAAAATAGGGTAGCCTAAGTTCTCCAGTTTTATTATTTTTTTCAAGCTTATTTTGGTTATTCTAGGTCCTTTGCTCATTTCTTTTTAAATTTTTTTTGTTGAGAGAGAAAGGGGGGAAGAGAAAGAGGGGGGAGAGAGAGAGAGAGAGAGAGAGAGAGAGAGAGAGTATCTTAAGCAGGCTTCATGCTCAGCGAGGAGCCAGAGGAGGGCCTGGAACCCAGGATCCTTGGATCATGACCTGAACCTAAATCAAGAGTTGGATGCTCAATGGACTGAGCCACTCAGGAACCCCAAATATATTACTTGTTTCTCATTGTGAATTTTAAAAAAAATTTTTTTTAAATTTTAATTATTTATTTTTGAAAGGGAGAGAGTACATGCATGTGAGTGGGGGAAAGGCAGAGGGAGGGAGAGAGAAAATCTCAGTGTAGGCTCCGCTCCCAGCACTCCCAAAGCGGGGCTCTATCTCCGGACCCTGGGATCATGGTCTGAGCGGAAACCAAGAGTTGGTTGCTTTACCAACTGAGCCACTCAGGCGCCCCTATGTCTTTGCATTTCCATATAAATTTTAGAATCAGCTTCTCAATTTGACAAAAAAAAAAAAAAAAAAAAAACCTAGAATTTTTATTGGGATTAAATTGAATCTATAGAATAATTTGGGGATAATTGATACCTAAATAATATTGAGTCTTTTAGTCCACAAACACAGTGGATCTCTCCATTTATTTAGGTCTTTTACTTTTTCAGCAGTATTTAATGATACCAGTCCTCAGTGACAGAGTGGTTTTGTTAATTCTGTATGCCATAACCAAGAGTCAGTCCATTCAATTAAAATACTCCTCTAAATCCTTAGCTTGAAATTTCTATAAAATGGCATATAATTTCCTTAGCAGAAAATGTCAAATCACTAAACGCTCACTAGAAGGGGGGGAAAAAAAGCATACAAGGAAAGGACTGGTTGGAGATATGCTTGAATGAGTAATGTATCAACTGTCTTAGTTTTCCTCAAAGATGACCAAGCCTTCAGCAGGAAGGAAATTACCGGGAGCAGGTCAAAGCAGACTGAGTGAAAGTGCAAATGTAAAACTGCACCTAGGGAAATGTGCTAATGGTCAAACCAGTGCAACTAGATTGGTTCAAGTTGGAGGCTTGGTGCTGGGAACAGTCACTAAGTCAGGAAACAAATAAAGGCAGAAATGAAAATAGAGGTGACCAGCAAGACTGGAACGAACTGAGAACAGCCAGGACATCTCTGAAAAAAAGCTGGTACATTCAGATCATTGTTAGTGCTGGACTCAAGATAAACAGTTTGATCAGCCCGGAGGGTGAGGCCAGGGTAGACACCTTTCAGAATTGGAGGGCCCTGAAAGCCACAGTGTGGAGTCTGAGTCAGCAGCTGATGAGATGACTGCTTTGGGTTTATAAATTATAAGAAAGACACAAAAAATAATAAGAAGCATATGGTTTAGAGGAAATACTGGGCTAGATTTGAGGGTCTGGGGGTACACCTACCTCCCTAAGGAATGGAGATAGCAAATGTAATGGGGAGTCGGAAACCCTACATGTTGAGGGTAGAGATGAAGTCGTTTAGGACCTTGGGAGGAAGGAAGTAGAGAGGAGGAATACTCCATAAGTCTGTGAGCAACATAAAGGCATCGTCTGTATAGTCATGTTTTCTATTCCAAATTGTAGTATAATGTCATAAAATGAATGAATGAATAAATGATGAATGAAAGACTATTGATATTGTAAAGGAAGGTGTGGAGAGTAGGCTGGGTTCCAGGTTCCAATCAGATAAATTATCTCACGGAGTCATCAATGAAATGAAAATCCCATTAGCTTACCCATAAAAATCCCATTGGTGAGGAATCAGCATTTGGTGGTTTTTGAGGTGGGCAGCTTTGACCTACTTCTGGGGAATGAACCATTGCACATGGATGACAGGAGCAGGGTAGAGGATGCTAGACCAGGAATGCTGGAAGTCTGTTCTTTCTAGATTCTAGAGCGAGAAGTACAGTTAATTAACCTGAGAACAGTCTCCCCAATGTAAATATGGGGTTTTCACATGGAATGGAGATGACACAAAGACTGGAAGAGTCTGTTAAGCTCCCGTGTCAATCTTTCTGAGTGACCTGAGTCTACATATATAGTTGTAGTTACACACACACTCACTCACTCACTCAAGACAAATGGACTCTGGCATTAGATAGCCTAGGTTCATATCCTGACACATCCCACTTAACTAAACAAGTAGCAAACCCCTTCATTTCTTGAAGCTTCAATTTTACTATCTGCAAAACACCTAAGTCCTGTGGGTAAGAGAAGTGAATGTGTTCAAAGGATTCAGTCTAGCATCAGGCATACGGTAAGCTATCAAGCATCAATAGCTCTTGGGAATATATGCGCTTTTTAGAACTCCTTCACTCCAAGATGGCTGGGACCATTAGCAGCGTTCAAGTTGTGTAGGAAAACTATAATATAAATTTAAAAGATGGGAGAGGTGCTTGGGTAACTCAGTCGGTTAAGTGTCCGGCTCTTGGTTTTCGATCGGGTCACGATCTCACAGTTTTGTGGGTTGGAGCCTGTATCTGGCTCTGCACTGTCAGTGCGGAATCCCTGCTAGGGATTCTCTGTCTCCCTCTCTCTGTGACCCTCCACCATTCATACTGTCTCTGTCTCTCTCAAAATGAATAAATAAACTTAAAAAAGAAAGGTGGGAGCGAATCCTTATCTCATGGATAAGACCTTTGGTGGAGACATTGAATCTTTGCTTAATGCATGGATAGTTAAAGAGGAAATTATCCTGTTGTTATAAGACTGGAAGGATATCACTGGAGAGCTGTTCTGGGAAATCTTATAAAGGAACATCATCTAACCATCTCAGTGTTGGTTTTTGTGATGTAATGCAGGAGTGGGGACAGAAGACATTGTGCAGTAATGAGGATTATATGATCCTCAATAGGAAAAGAATTTAACTTTGACCAAAAAGAGATCTGGCCTTTGCCCTTGAATTCTGAAGGATAATGTTTAAACCCTTTGAATGTCATGCCTGATAGAAATGTTTTGGTTTTCCTGGGGCCCTTGGGTTACCCCAAACAGTCTGACAGTGTGATTTGGAGTGAGGAAGGTTGGCTCATGAGGTCAACCTCTGGAGGCACTGGAGGTTGAGTTTGGCTACATGGGTGTCAGCCATACCTGCATGATGGATCCCCAATAATCTCTGGACACTGGGCTCAAGCAAACTTTACTGGTCAGTAATGTCTCATGTATGTTGTCATGTATTGATGCCAGGAAAGTAATGCTGTCCACAACTTCATGGGAGGAGAACAACTGGAACTTCCCTGAACCCTGTGTTATGTGCCTTTTTCCCTTGGCTGATCTCCATCGGTATCTTTTAGTTATAATAAACCATACCCATGGGTATAACATGAGTCTTTCTAGAAAATTATCAAACCTAAGTGTTGTCTTAGGGACTCCCAAACTTGGAATGGGTGTCAAAAGTGAGGATAATCTTGATGACTGCTCTTTTTAACTACGCACACCACAATTCCACTTCTCTTGGGAAGGAAAGAAGGGAGGAGAGAAGGGAGAAAGCCTGGGAGGGGAGGAAGGAAGAAGGGAAGGAGGGAGGAAGAGAAGAAGGGAGGAAGGGAAGAAAGAAAACGTCAACCACTATCTATCTGTATAGACATGTGTTCGCATGTATCAGGAGAAAGTATGGAAGTATTTTTGCCTCTGATGGGCAAAATAATTGCCCCCCAAGGATTTCCATGTCCCAATCCCCAGAGCCTGAAAAGATGTTAGATTTCATGGCACAGGGGAATTAAAGTTGCATATGGAATTAAGATTGCTAATCACCTGACCATAAACAAGGGGGATTACCCTGGATTATCTGAATAGATCCAATGTAATCAAAAGGATCCTTAAAAGTAGAAGAGGGAGTTGGAGAATCAGAAGATGTGACTAAGAAAGAATAGTCAAAGAGATGTGAGATTTCTGGCTTAGAATATGCAGAAAGGGAACCATTAGCCAAGGACTGTGAGTGGCTTCCAGAAGCTAGAAAAGTTAATGAACCCGATTCTTCCCTGAGAGCCTCCAGAAGGGAACCCAGCTCTGTTGATACTTTGGTTTTAGCCCAGTGAGACCTGTAACACACTTGTAACAAACAGAACTTTAAAATAAATTTGTGTTGTACTAAGCCACTAAGTTTGTGGCAATTTGCTACAGCAGCCACAGAAAACTAATCTAAATGGTAACTATCAATATTGGCTACCTAAAGAGATAGAAGAGATTGACTATTTATTTTAAAGTGATACTTAGAAAAATAGAGTAGAGACTTCTTTCCTAGAAGGTAGTCTCTTCACTTTTGATGCTGAAGATTTCAACATGTATGTTCCCTAAAGAATTCAACCTTATTAGGTCCAAAACCTAACTTGTCATCTTTCTAGAACACTAGACATTTCTGCTAAGTGCATCCCTCTTCTACTAGTTTAGAGTTGGTCTCTAAGTTCAGAGGTGCTGCTGTCATATTTCTCAAACTCAACACATCCCTGTTTCCATTGGTTTCATTGACCTTGTCACCTCGCTCTAGGAATGCAACAGCCACACCTACCAGGTGTCTCTATTTTCATCTCTCCCCATTCCAGTCTACTCTATTCTCCAGATCCAGGTAAATATTCTGAAAGCACATCTTCCATCATGTAACTCTTTGACTTTAGATCCTTCTTTGGCTTTTCCTTTCCTACAGACTCACAGTTTAAATTTCTCCAATCCCAGTGACTTCTTTTTTCTTTCTTTTGAAAGAATGGATTTTTAACTCCAAATGTATCATTTTCTAAATCATACCACACAGATTTCACAGCCTAAAGGATTTTGATTTTTATCATTTATTTTTGCCATGTAAAAACGTCATTTTTCCTGGATCATTTTATTTGTATAGAGATGATTTGATTCAAACAGTACTTTGACTCATGCTAGTAGTGTTCATTGTGTTGTCCAGAATTAAAAACTTTAATTTTCTGGTTAAACACCATGAAATCAATTTATAATACTATTAATATAATT
Source organism: Panthera tigris (assembly GCF_018350195.1). Classification (NCBI taxonomy): domain Eukaryota; kingdom Metazoa; phylum Chordata; class Mammalia; order Carnivora; family Felidae; genus Panthera; species Panthera tigris. The sequence continues at coordinate 118,009,047 of NC_056664.1, forward strand.
CTTAACTCCTTTTTGCTGTTATTATTTTTCAAAATACTATCTGTAAATATTTAAAAAAATGAAAAATTCTCCAAAGCTTATGTTAAAAAAATAAGTTTTCAACCAAACTCCTCCTCATCTTTAACTTCCCTTTCTCAGAAGTTAGTCACTTGCAATTCTTTTTCTAAATATCATGCTTCATTGCAACTATTTCTTGCTGTTTCGGTTTTAGATATTATATTTCAACTTGTTACCGTGAAAGACAAACATTTAGTGTTCTTGGACACGACTCACATTTCCTCCTTCTCCAGCCTACTCATATATCAGAATTTGTTGTGTAGATAATTGCAGACCATTCATACTGTTCTGACTCTGTAGCTATTATTTACAACTTAGCAACACAGTGCATTGTGATTGCATTTTCCTTTTCTGTACAATTTTTTTGTTTTGTATTTGGAGTTAATAATTGTCTTGTGGGTTTTTTTGTTTTGTTTGGTTTGGTTTGGTTTGGTTTTCTTCTTTGCTTAGTTTTGGATGTGACTATTGCTAATTCATCCAGAAACCTCTGCCTGAGATGTAAATCTCCTCTCAGGAACTAGACACGTAAGGTATTTATAAACTTCATCTTCCTGTTAGGGGCATCCTCCTGGATCCTCTGCCTGTCTGGATTGGCTGTTGTCATACCTGCCACACGACTACTGTGTATGTGTGTGTGTTGGGGGAGGGGACAGATAGCATCCTGGTGATTCTCTTTCGCCTTCTCCTACATAACATCTTCCGTGTGCTCAGCTTCATGACTTCCTCTTCCTCAATATACTCCCTCATTTGGAAGATGGAGGAGAGCAGATCCTCCGTTAGCTTCCTCAAAAAACTATTCCTTTTCCCCGAAACTTTTATTTTGAAAAATTTAAAACATGGAGAAAATTTGAAGAATTTTTCAATCAACACATATTTTAAACATTTTACCACATTTACTATTTATCTGTCTCTTCCTCTCTTTCACTTTTCTCTGCCCCTCTCCCTCTCTCCACCAATCTAATTACCTCTCTGTGAACTATTTGAGAATTATTTACAGACTCATAACTTCAACCTGAAATATTTCACCATGTGCCTTCTGAAAGTCATGCATGTAGGACCCAAATTTTCTAGCCACAATACACTCATCACACTCAGGAAATTATACATCAATATAATACTATTACCTGGAATGCATCCACACTCACATTTCCTCCATTATTCCATACTGTCCTTCAATGATCTTTTTTTTTTTTTTTCCATTTTATTCTTCCAGGATCCAATCAGGGATCTCATCTTGCATTTAGTTGTTAGATTTCTGTAGCCTCCTTTCAAATTATAGTTCTGTAACCCCTCCCTGTCCCCACCTCATAAAATTGACATTTTTGAATATTCCAGGTAAATAGTTTTGCAGAATGTCCTTCAATTTGGTTTTGTCTCATTTCTCATGCCATGTTGGTCCTGTTATCTCCTTTAAAGTGTTTTCTACAAGGTTTAGCTCTTTGCCTGATGTAAGCTATAGAGAAAGCAAATACACACTTATCCATATGCATACACATATTCACAAATTCAAGTTTGTGCATAATTTCAAGTGGCTCACTGACCTTCCCTTGAAGCCTACACATGCAGGTGCACAAAACCTGGGCAAAGACTGTTCTCTAAACATAAATGGCATGGGTGGTGGGACTTATGATCCTGCTACTCAGCAATAGTGCTTGAGTTACTTTTTAAGTCAGATAATGTTTATTAGAAATGTTACCTCTTAAGTTATGGCATTATTTGTTTCCCTAAAATTCATATGTTGAAGTCCTAGTACTGTAGAATAGGACTGTATTTGGAAACAGAGTCTTTAAAAAGGTAATTGAGTTAAAATGAGGTCAATAGGGTAGGCCCTAACCGATATGGCTAGTGTCCTTTGAAGGAGAGAAGATTGGGATGCAGACAGAGACAGCAGACAGGTGCATGCACAGAGAGCCAGCCATGCAAAGTCATAGAGAGAAGGTGGTCATCTGTAAGCCAAGGAGAAGGGCCTTAGGAGAAGCCAGCTGTACATCAACTTGATCTTGGACTTCCAGCTTCCAGACTTGTGAGAAAATAAATTTCTGTAGTTTAAGCCACCCAATCTGGGGTATTTTGTCATGGCAGTCCTAGCAAACTAATGTTGATACCTTTCTGAATTCTCTGAGAAAATTAAAAAAAAATTTTTAACATTTTTATTTATTTTTGAGAGACAGAGAGAGACAGAGTGTGAGCAAAGGAGGGTCAGAGAGAGAGAGGGAGACACAGAATCTGAAGCAGACTCCAGGCTCTGAGCTGTCAGCACAGAGTCCGACACGGGGCTAACACCCATGAACCGTGAGATCATGACCTGAGCTAAAGTCTGATGCTTAATCAACTGAGTCATGCAGGCACCCTGTCTCTGAGAAAATTTCAATTATTTCCTCCTCCATTCCCGTAGCACTTCATTAATGCAACTAAGATAGCACATATCACACTGTATTATGGTTAAAAATGTCTCTTCTGCCAGACAGAAGATCTTTAGAGTAGATGCTAAACATTCTTGCATCACCTGGCATAAAATCTAGGGCTTGATGGTGCTCAGTTGTTATTTCTTACTCTGAATTAAATGAAAGCATCCAAAGGGCTTTTATTTCATGGGCAAGTCTTACCTCTGAAGTGATAGCTATTTCTGAAATGCTATAGATGTAGGAAAAGATGTGGATCACGTACAAAGTTATATCTAATAAAGTTATCATAATTTATTATAATTTGGTTTATTAGACATTTATGAGAGTGGGCTTAGACATCCCAGGTTGTTTCTGAAACCATTAATGATTTACTTAACAAGTGTCTATTGAATGTCTTCTAGGTGCTGGCCATTGTCACAGATAATGGACCAAATGGCAAGCCAAAACTGAACTTGTTCCTGCCTGCATGGAGCTGACATGCCAGAGAGATTCCAGAGTTTTGGGAAATAATTCAATTCCTTCCAAGCTTCAGAGAAGTAGAACAAACCCACAGCCTATACATTCATAGACCTTGGATAGCCTTGGAGAACTCAGGTAGTATGATAGCCCTCTAGTTTTAGGATGTCTTTCTGGAGATGTCTCTAGAACTTCAGTTACAAATGAGGTCCACTTGAGAACATTGAAAACACGAAGAGCCTACTAAAGCTTGGAAAATTTTTGGAAGTAAAATTATTTCTGAGTTTTGAAGTGAATAGGAAAGAGTCTTAGAATTCTGACATTACTGGGCCATATTTCTGCACTTGAGACAAAGTAAGAGAAATAGTGTTCCAGGACCTAGAGACGACCTTAGAAATGCTGATTATTCAGTAGAAAATAATTGCAATGCTTTAGGAGGCATCAGACCAGCTTCCTGACTTCTGAATCACAAGAGGTGGTAATTGGTGGTTCAAATGACAGGCTGATGCATGTTTCTCTGGGTAAGTATGTTAGTGGCTGGGTAAGTAAGTGGCAGTCTTTGAAACTTGGGAGAATTTAGGGGTAGATTAGGGATTAGCAATACTGTAAAGGTCCAGTTAGTAAATATTTTAAACATTGTGAGCCAAAAAGCAAAACTAAAGATATTATGTAGTTATGTATATAAAATCAGAGATGTGTGCATATTTATATACGAAGTTAAATAAATTTTTGCAATTTTTTATTGGTAAAATTCAAAACACAATAATTATAGAGAAAATGTTTTATTTACCCGAGGTTCAAAATTACTGTTCCCTATCTCTAAGTTGATTATAAATGTTCAACTGTGTTTATTGGCAATGAGATTTTATGTGTTTTATGTTGGAAAATGTCATTTCACACACATAGTACTGCAAAATATTGATCTCAAGCTATGGGAATTGATTTTACTTTATTATAGCCATCGTTTGGATGTCTAGTAACCCAGACACTTTATTTATTTACTTATATTTCAGTTTTGAGAACTTGGGTCCTGAGGCCCACACTGAGCTTTTGACCTTCAGGTAAAATGTTGCCTTCCAGCCCTGGTTCAGCATTGCTAACACCAGTCCCACCTGGACTGCCAGTCCTGGAATTAGCTCCAATACGGGATCTTCACTGGCCAAAGACTAGCATCTGCCTTTCCTATACTAAGGAACTGCCTATCAGGGTAGCTTTTTGCTTGCTAGGCATGCTCGTCAACCTCTCTGTAGGTTTTTTTTGCCTTTTCCGTAAAAGAGGCCCTCCTTGAAGTTGGCCACCTGCCCCTCTGTTACTGTGTTATTTGAAGTCTTTCAACTTTGACGGACTCCTTCCTACTGCTGGGCCTGAGCCCAGTATCTGCCTCAACTTCACCACCTCCCTCAGTGTATCCAGTTTCTCTGGGCCTTCCCAGTCTGGCTCGTCCAACTACCACCAAAGCTCTAGTGCTGGAACCAGGAAGGACAGGTTTATGAGCCTTAAGGAAGTTGATGTTGGCATGCCCCGGGGCTTTCCCAAGACAGCAGCATACTTGCTGTTTTTTTCTTTGATTTTAGAAAAGTTCTCAGTATTCTGTGGGCACAAGGACCTTGTAGAGTGTGAGAAATATTTATGATTGGTAGGAGATGTAATGATCGCTGCCTTTGAGAGCATAAGTGTTCTAGGCCATTAAGTATTACAGTCTGCACAGGGAAGCTTTCAGAGAACCCAGAAGGTGCAGATTGTTCTAGTTTTTACAGGGGTAAAGAATACAGTGGCTTACAAGGTTCAAGTAACTTAGAGAGTAATAGGATCAGATCCAGGTGACTGTACGGTGTATTCCAAAGTCTAAGTTGCATGGAAGGTGTGGATTTGTCCAGAGTCCAATGCTCAGGTGAACTGTTAGGAATAAGTGTTTCTTTTTAATGTTTATTTATTTTTGAGAGAGAGAGAGAGACAGAGACAGACCGTGAGTGGGGGTGGGGAGAGAGAGAGGGAGGCGCAGAGTCCGAAGCAGGCTCCAGGCTCTGAGCTATCAGCACAGAGCCTGACATGGGGCTCAAATTCATGAACACTGAGATGATGACCTGAGCCATAGTTGGATGCTTAACCAACTGAGCCACCCAGGTGCCCCTGTTGGGAATAAGTTTTAAGACTTGAGACACTCAAAAAAGGTTGGGGTTAGGGTTCATTTAGGGGAATTGCTAATAGCAGAAAATATGACTAGAGACTGGACAATCTAACGTCTCTACTACTCCTGCGTGTAAGTGTCTCAGGTAAATTCCCTGAGGTTTGCTCACCTCAGGATCTGAAGGACTAAGATATTTTTCCGTTAATTTAGTAAATTTGAGATAATTTGAGATCACCTTAAAATGTAGAATTTGGTCTTAAGAGTCAACCAGTAAGTGAGACAGGCAAGACTTTATCAGAGGCCGCTTGACTTTCTTATCTGGTGTTTTTGTGTTCTCAGGGTTGAAAGAAGATAGAGGATGAGGGTAGAAGCAGAGAGGAAGGAAGTTTGGGCAGTGGGGAGAGGTAATGAATGTAGTAACAAAAATACAGAGCCAGAGTCGGTGGCATTCCGGTGAACAAAGTTGGTATAGAATCAAGTGACATCGTGGAGGGTACCAGCAAGGAGCATTTGAGTGCAACTGGGGTATCAGTACCAGGTAAGCCTTCTGGAGTCAACGTATACAAATTATTATAGAAAATACCAAGACAAAGAGTTAGAAATCAAGAAGACAAAAACCAAGATAATAGATCCTGGAGGGCCAAATAAGGAAGGGAGTTTAAAATAAGGTAAAGTCTTAACAAGAAGGAAAAATGTGAGATGTTCAAAGGATGTATCAGTCAAGATTCTCCAGAGAAACAGAACAAGGTGGAGGTGGGGGGGCAGGGGGAGAGGGAGAGGGAGAGGGAGATGGACAGAGAAAGACAGACAGACAGACAGACACACACACACACACACACACACAGAGAGAGAGAGAGAGAGAGAGAGAGAGAGAGAGAGAGAGAGAAGAGAGAGAGAAAGGAATTGACTCACTTGATTGTGGGGGCTAGCAAGTCTGAAACTTACAAGGCAGGGCAGGCTGACAGGCTGGAAACTTGGGCTGATGGTGTAATCTTGATGCAAAATTTCTTGTTCTTTTAGTCTGAAACTGGATGGAAAGCCACCAACATTATTAAGGGTAATCTTCTTTCATTAAAAGACAAATGATTGTAGATATTACCACCTTTACAAAAAAAAACCATCATGGCAATATCCTCTATTAGCTTTTGATTAAATAACTAGGTACCGTAGCTTAGCCAAACTGATGTGCAAAACTACCATCACAGAGAGGAAGGTAAAAGTAAGAGCACTGTTAATGAGAGTCAAGGCAGACTAGATAGATTGTCATAAGTGCAAATAGAAAAATTGAAGACTAGATAAAAGCCATAATTCCTAGGAATCTCCTAATTTTGATACAAATTGTGGTGTAGACTGGATTTTTCTTTCTTACAATCTGTTTGCTACAACAGCAATGATGACAACAGTACCCCCTGAAGCGGCAGTTTCCACACCAGGCAGAATCTGACTTCTGAGATAGCACTAACCAAGGTGATCTTGGGCAAGAAGTCAAGCTCTAGAGGTCCTCTAGTCTTATCTTAAACCTAAAGTTTAAGTAGAATCCGTAGGAAATATTTGCAAAAGAGAATTCAAAAGTGCATGTGCTGCTCAAAACAAAGTGTTTACACTGAACTTGGTTACATATAAAATGGCTTGGAGGGATATTTTAGCCCCAAATCCAGAAGATTCTAATTCAGTTGAAGTGGACTGGGCTTCAGGATTTAAAAAATAAAAACGAAAATTAAAAAAAACTTCTTGGGGTATTTCTAAGTCTATCCTGTGCAGAGAACCTTTTGCCAAAGGCATCCAAACGTGTTTTTGTTTACTTCTTTGCTGTCCATGTAAAGAAGGCTTTGGACTTTGATTTAGGTTTAGGTTATCTCTATGGCATCTTCTTCTAAAACTCATTTCTTCTGTGTCAGCAACTCATACGGGTACTTCCAGTGATTAGGCATGAAGGTAAAGTTGGGGGGGGGGTATCCTGAGCTGAGAAAGAACAGCACAAACCCTTAAAAGGAAACATGGCTCTTATTCTGCAGTTTTCCTTAAGGGCATGGGCTCCAATAGTAGAAAAAGGGATTTTGACATGACTTTCAGAAATAATATTCATATTTATAAGTCATTGTATATTGGGATAGATTCTTTTCCTATTTCTTTTCACTGCTTTTAAGATTGTAATAGTTTAGTGTTTTCCAAAGACTATACTGAGCCTACAGGATTTTTTTTAATAATCTTTACATTAGAAAAGAGTTCTAAAGCTTTATGTAACCAAGGAGGTTTTCATAGGACTAGTGTTCCAGGGAATCACATTTTGAGAATTACTGCCTTAGGGTCATTTAAGCTGGAAGAGCTTATGCCCACCATTTACCATAACTCTCTGGCTACATTGCTGTTAATTTATTTCTTTCATCATAAACCTGTACTCCCCTTCTCAGCATGAAGTGCATGTATGAGGATGCTCTTGTCTATGTAAAGAAGAAAAGAGCGAGTTTAATTGCTCAGTGAAAGTTAACTTGAATTTGGGGAGTAGAAGACTTGGGTTTCAGTTCTACTTCTGGAATCTAGTAAATATGTGACTTGGGACAAGTAAGTCACAGACCTGACTTTGAATAATCAGACCTTTATTTGACTCAACTACAAAAGAGGAATAAAATGTTTATAAGGGATGTTGTTAAGTCTGATATGAGATAATACGTATGAAAACATTTCAAACTGTGAACCCTTTAAAACAAGAAGACATAATTCTTTTATAATTAAGTACTTTATATAAATTCAACAGAGTTATGGGATTCCTATATGGTTAAAGCACATTTTTAGTATGTTGACTTTCAACTGTGAAATGAAGTGTATTACAAATGTAGAAACTCCCTGGAATTTCTATAACAAAACCATTTGTTTTGGGTTATTTTTGAAGAAAACAAATGATCAAATTGTATTAAAATTTGATTATTATTATTGTTACATGTATTTTGATTAATATGTAGTATTTGTCTACAATGTCCTGGAAGAGGACTTTCATCTCATGACACTATTGTCATTACAGCCTTTTTCCTCCCTTTTGATTGTCCAATCATTAACGAGCTGTGACCTTCCAAAACATTGAAGTTACTCACAGCTGTGTAACTCATTCAGTTTCTCTTTGCTGGACTAGAAAAAAGAAGGAGTACTACTGTCTTCTAGTAAAACAGGTTTATACAGCTAATGGAGTCTACGCAGACTCTATCAATGGAAGAACCTGTCAAGAGGAGCACTGTTAGGACGTATAAGATAATTTGTATTGTAAGTACAGCTTTTAATTTTAGTCTTTGTAGCTTTGTGATAAATGTTAAGTGTATGACTCCCCATTTACATTGGTGTTGCTTTTTGAGTGTAAAGTTTTAAGTGATTGCATTCACTTTGGCCCTTGTGACAGCTCCAATGCCACGTTAATATTTTGAATACCATTTTGCCTAAGAAATTTGAATAACAAGTTAATATCTGATCCATCCTAAAAAGTTGGCATCTTGTGGCAAAACACTTGGCAGCATTGATTTTAGCACGATTATAATCCCATCCCAAATCACCATTTTATTGCGTGAATATTTTTAAGACCACAGAGTAAAAAATCAAAGATCACTGTATATCATATTCTTTGTTGGACTGTTGCTTTTATCTAGTTTTCTTTACTCCTAAAGATGGCCTCTTTTACCTTTTTTCTCTTTGCTTTTTTTTTTTTTTATATGTTAAGATCTTCCCTGTTCTGAAAAATAAAGCTTTCCTTGATTTGATTACTCTCAAATGTTTGGGGAAGGGGAGCTCCATCCACTGCCCCGGTTTTCTCACCACTCACCCATTCATTCCCTGTGCCCTTGCTTGTTTTCACTCTCCTGAAGTCATCTTCTTGAAAGTCTTTCCTTCTCCTCTGTCCTCCTGCTGTGTCTCCATAACAACAATATGTGGATATTGTTTTGTTCTCATCTTGAATTATTCTCTCCCCATGCTTCCGTGATGGCATTAATATCCCCATTTTTATGACTTTTCTCTTTATCTGCATTCTTGGCTGACTTTCTTCTTTCTTGCACATAGCATTCCACCAAACCTTGTCTAAATATCTTTCCTTTAGGCAATCTCATCTTTTCATGGTTGTAAAAGTCATATTCTCAACCAAGAATTTCAAGTAGGCCGGTAGGTCTGACTTCTTGCTGAGTTTCTGGCACAAGATTTCAAATGCCTGCTTGCTGGCTCTCATCCAGTAACTCCAGCCAAAAACAGTTGCATAATTTCTCACACCTATCCTGCTGCATTTTTCTCCTAAGTTCCCTGCCTTAGGTAATGTCACCACCATTCTGTCACTCAAGCATTGTTTCTAGAAGTAAATGAAGAAATGTGTGTGAGCATTGAGCCCAGGAACTATAACAAAGTAAACTGTCAAGATACTCTATTTAGTCATTATCCTTCTGGGAACTTTAGAGTGCTCTTTTAACTCTTATGCCATTTATTAGATTTATTCCATCTATAAATTAAAGAAATTATAAACTCCTTGAAAGCAAAATTTTGTGCATCACTTATGTTCCTTCTTTCTATCCTTCCAGTGGTTTACTAGTATGTATAATAGAAGCTCAGTATTTTAATTTTTTTAACACTTATTAATTATTGAGAGAGAGAGACAGAGAGAGACAGAGCATGAGCAGGGGAGGGACAGAGAGAGAGGGAGACACAGAATCCGAAGCAGGATCCAGGCTTCGAGCTGTCAGCATAGAGCCTGACATGGGGCTCGACCTCACAAACCGCGAGATCATGACCTGACCCGAAGTCGGGCACTTAACTGACTGAGCCACCTAGGGGCCCCTAGAAGCTCAGTATTTTAAAATTGTAGTTTCAGAAATACCCTGTTTCCAAATTTTAACATAGGTTTCATTCAAGAAGCTTTAGATGTATCTACTGTGTTGCTGGCACTCTTTATACAGCTTTCTAAAGCCAAATGTTGGCTTCTTGGTGATTTTTGGAGTCCGAGTTCTCCCCTGTCCATTTTGTAGCTAGCATAAATAGTTTAAGATGCATATGCACCTAAATATCAAGAAGCTAACTCAGAATTACTCATTTAGGGGAAGTCATTATAGGAGATTAAAAATGAAGCTTCTTTGGGACACCTCAGTGGCTCAGTCGGTTGAGTGTCCGACTTCAGCTCAGGTCATGATCTCATGGTTTGTGAGTTGGAGCCCCACATCGGCTCACTGCTGTCAGCCTGTCAGATCCTCTGTCCCCCTCTCTCTGCCCCTTTAAACAAAATTTTTTTAAAATGAAGAAGCTTCTTCTCAGGGAATTTACAGAATAATGCGAGAGCAAGCCAAAAATACACAGAACAAGTAGAGTCGTCAAGAAACAGACACTAAGATTTAACAGGAGAAAGTTCTAGAGCATCCTAGGGACAGCTAGATGCTGTTTATTTTCCCATCAAGTTTGAATGGTAAAAGGACTAATGATAAGATGTAAACCAAAATATACCAATTTTTAAATCTATGATTTACATAGATTTTGTAAATCTATGAGGTTTACCATAGGGACTATGTCCCAGTGTTTCCCTGCTTTGTATTCCTAGTCCTGGTCATGAGTGGCTTTTTAGCATCATAATAAGGGACTCAGTGCTAGTGATGCTATTTAGTAACTATTTATGTTCACTTTTTCCCTCTCCATTCTTTCCACTGAATGCTGGAAGGTCACTGAAACCTGGGCGAAGTTTCAGACTTTACGTAAGAATTGTTTTCATAGGGGGTGCCTGGGTGGCTCAGTCCATAGAGCATGTGACTCTCGATCTCGGGGTTGTGAGTTTGAGCCCCACGTTGGGTATAGAGATTATTTAAAATAAAATATTAAAAAAAAAGAATTGTTTACATAGTATTTTCACATATTTTCCCAGTCCCTGAATCCACTGCTGTTGTAAAAATTAGATATGTTAATTTTCCAGATGATTTTCAGAGTGAAAACAAAATCAGTGGTTTACAGTATTATCGAAGCAAATTTTGTTATTGTGTTTTTTATGAAAGTGATTTTTTAAAAAGCTATAACAAAGGTTATTGGAGTTGTAAAATACATTCCTAAGTAATTCATGTGTTTGTTGTGTTCATATTCTATGGCAATATATGTTTTTCAAGCTCTGTCATCCAGCATGCTTATCATTGGACTTACTGGGTGGGGAAAAAGGTGAGTGGGAATAATTCTCTGCAATTATATCACAGTTTAATTCTAGTCATTGCATAAAGTCCACTACACTGAAGAGCCTTGTCAGCAGTAGTGATAATGAGTGACACACACAATCTTTGGTCACAGAGCTTCCACATGGTTGTCTGTGCTAGAGATCAAAGCGGATCATTTGCCAGTTAATTATTTGAATGCTGTATTTTCACACGTATTAACTATTCTCATCCCCTCCATAGGACAGAGCTGGGAGGGAAACCCCTGCTCCCTAGGAATGAGGTAGTTAACGATTTCACAACTCAGGAATGCTCTTAGATAAATCATCTCCAAACAGGTACCTAGTTAAGAATGAGAAGTGGGCAAAGGTAAATGGCCCTCGTAGTTTCATCCATCCTTTAACTCAATCTGGGGTTATGCTAACCAGGACTCATACATTGGAATTTAAAGATCTGTAATAAATACTATTTTAAACTTGTGCCCAGAGCTTTCTTATTTTCAGGCCTTTAAAATTGTACGTTCCCCTGTCACTGTTGGATCTGGTGTTATGAATAACTAGCTTGCTGTGGGGCTTTAGATTCACTGATGGAGGGCGGGATCTTTGCACCTTTGTACATTTTTTAAAAATTGTAAAGGCCACTTTTCCTTATTTTAAATATAGGTTCTCCTTGCTTTGTTGGTGATTGTGTCACTTGGACTGGGCCTGGGGCTTGGACTCAGGCGACAAGAGGAGCAAGGTAACCCCTCAGTGTTTTCTCAACACATTTCCTGATTCCTCCTTTCTCCTCACCTTTACCATTGAAACTTGTCCCCTGTCTCGAGCCCCCTCTCTCTTGCGTGGAGCAGTCTCATCCAAGGTTTCTTCTTCTCCCACACCGCACTTATCAGGAGCCCACATCTGTGGTTAGCATTATCCAATGTCATTTCTGGTCTTCACTCTTTTACCCTCACCCCTTACTCCTTTGAGAGTCATATCATTCCTGTATTTTCCCCTCATTTGTTCTCACCTTCATAGAGTATTTGATAACTGGATCAAAGACTCCTTCTGTCTCAACATCTACTCTAGTCATTCCTACCTGCTGATAAACTTGGCCTCAGAAGTCTTGGTTACTCCCTTCCCAGGACCTCCTGGGAGAAGGTATCACTTTCTTCTTGAAATCTCACTATTTCTTGGCTAGGCAATGACACATTCTTGAAATGTAGTGCAGACTAAAAGCTTCATGTTTCTTTATTTTTCCTCCTGAGAAGCAAAGAAAAAATTGGAGAAAGATGCTGCAACATATCAAAATACATCTTTTTTTGCAATATCTGGTCAATATGAACAATAAATAAATCATTTACAAGCATTGTCTAAGTTTTGTTATGTATTGTTTGGGTACTTTTATTAAGGGGAAGTAGGAGGTCGAACATGAGATCATTTGTTCTCCTTTTTAATTTGGCCGATTAACTTTTAGTTTGACTCCCTTGGGGAAGGTCTTTTTGCTTCTTCATTAGGGAGACTCTTGGTGAGACTGATAAACAATTTTTCAGTTATGTTTTCACTTAAAAATTAACAAACATTCAGTACTCCCAGGATAGCATGGGAACACGGCAGAACTGAAAAGGTGGACCTTACCTGGAAAATTACTATCTTTTTTGAGTCACTTGGCTGTTGTGTTTCTGAATTATAGTACAGAGCTACAGGTTGTGTTTCTGAACTACAGAGCCCTAGGCCTAGATCTAACAAGTGTTTCTGGGCCACTTTAGTAGTATTATTCTGATGTAAGTGTGCACAGAAGTACATCACTTCTTGGTTCTCTTAAATTACGTAAATTAATTGCAAGAGGCACATACTAATCTCTGGTTATTTTGGCTGTTTCTCTCACCTCCTTATTTTATTGCACCTACTGGCTGGCTTCCCAGTGTCATTGTTCCTTATTCTTGTCCTTTTATCTCCGTCTGTCAACCCTCATGTGGCACCACCCCCTCCAGGACTTTGGTATTTAACTCCAGCCCCTCCTTTGCCAGCGCTCTTGAAATATTCACCTCCTCATTCTTTTACCACTGATTCCTAATCCCCAACCCTGGACCATTTTCACCATTCTCCATTCCAGTTAACCTGCTTTTCATAGGCAGTGTGAATTTTAAAAGTAGTTCTTCTAGTTTGAGTTTGTATGTATTCTTTTTTTTTTTTTTAATTTTTTTTTTAACATTTATTTATTTTTGAGACAGAGAGAGACATAACATGAACGGGGGAGGGGCAGAGAGAGAGGGAGACACAGAATCCGAAGCAGGCTCCAGGCTCTGAGCTGTCAGCCCAGAGCCCGACGCGGGGCTCGAACTCACAGACCGCCCAGGCGCCCCGAGTTTGTATGTATTCTTATAAATGTGTTCTTTTGGGGCGCCTAGGTGGCTCAGTCGGTTGAGCGTCCAACTTCAGCTCAGGTCACGATCTCGCGGTCTGTGAGTTCGAGCCCTGCGTCAGGCTCTGGGCTGATGGCTCGGAGCCTGGAGCCTGTTTCCGATTCTGTGTCTCCCTCTCTCTCTGCCCCTCCCCTGTTCATGCTCTGTCTCTCTGTCTCTGTCTCTCTCTCTCTCTGTCAAAAATAAATAAAACATTAAAAAATGTGTTCTTTTATGTACACATGCTTTTTACTTACTCTTCAATAATTGAACACTGACTGTATGCTAGGTACTATTCTAATTACTGGGAAACTTCAAAGAGTTTACATTCTAGCATGGAAGGGAGACAATAAAAAAATAAATAAGTCATATATATATATATATATATATATATATATATATATGATAAAGTGCTAGGGAGTAAGTAAAGCTGAAAAGGGGATTATAAAATATTGAGTTGGGGTAGGATTGGGGGTGTATGTGAAATAACTTTTGTAAAGAGCTGAAGAAGTAAGGGAGAAACAGGGATATTTGTGGAGGGACATTCCAGGCGAGAGGAAAAAAAACAAGTGCAAAGGCTTAAGGCAGGAGCTTGCCTGGCAAGTTCATTTAACAAGTAACAAGATCAGTGAGTTCGAACTAAGAGGACAAGAAGGAGGTTGGTCATAAAATGAGATGGAACAAAGGACTGAAGAGAAGCCAAATCAGTGAGGCTGATAGATTGAATATGGCCACAGGCTTTTATTCTGAGAGTGCTGGGAAGTGATTGGAGCAGAGAAATGACATGCTGTGGTTTGCTTTCGGTACACTCATTCAGGCTACTGTGTTTGAATAAATGGCAGAGTGAAACGAGGAGACGTGGGGAACACCAACTGGGAAATTATTGCCATAATCCATACAAGTTTTATGTCTTGAACTACAGCAGTGATTGTAACTGGTGAGACATGTTTAGGTCCTGGATATCTTTGATGTGGTAGATAGATTTTATTGACAGAATGGATACGGAGAAAGAAGAATGACCTCAAGATTTTTGATAGGAACAGCTGGAAATACAGAAATTCCCTAACTGAGATGGGAAACACTGTAGAAGAAGCTGGTTTGGGGAGAATAATCGGGAGCTCGTTTTTGGACATGTTAAATTTGAAATATTTACTAGATGTCCAAGAGGAAAAACCACGAAGGCAGTTGGATATATGAGGCTGTCTTTTGAAGGGAAGTTCTAGATGGACATACAGTGAGGTGGTTATCAGCATCATATGTGGGACTTAAAGCAATGTGACTGGAACACACTAACCTTACAGAATTGGGAACATGCGGTGGGGGAAAAAACCCACAGATGAAGCCTAGGAAGAATTTGTCAGGAATGTGGGAGGAAAGCCAAGTGATTGTTGTTTCCTAGAAACCATGTGCAGAAAATGTTTCAAAGCAGGTGAGTGAATATAAAAATGTAAAGGCCTTTTGTATAAATGGTATAACACTTTTTTGGTTACTTTTTCACTGAATGTTTCTTAAGATCGATCTACATTGTTATCATGCATCTATTCTTATGCATCTATCTACTTAACTACTTAATACTCTTTAGCATGTATCTAATGTACTATTTAACCTATGCCCTCCCCCCAGTGCCCGACTGACGTTAGTTCCTTTACACCACATATATCCTGCAGGTTCCCTTATGGACTTGTGTGAGATTGCTTCATCATCTACCAGGGATAGAATTCCTGGGTCTTAGTGATGAAATTTTGGGGTGATGGAGCGTTTGTGGGGTCTGGAGCTCATGGCCAAGAAAGAATTCTTGAAGATGTCTTTGGTGCAAAAAGGTGATTTTATTAAAGCATGGGGATAGGACCCATGGGCAGGAAGAACTTCACTGGGGTCCTGACCAGTAACTCATTACATACCCTCAGATTGGGAGAGGGTCAAGGATAGAGTAAGTCTCTAAGGAATTTTGGAAGCAGGGTTTCCAGGACCTTGAGGGGCTAGCTGTTACTAGGGAAATGCCATTTATTACCATTTTATAAAACCTCAGGCATGAGACCCTTTAGATGTATATCAGGGGGCCATAAGCTTGGAGTATGATTGCCAGCATATATCTTGGGGCAGTTGGGGTAAAGGAAGCAGACTTACGGGATCCTCAAAGTTGGGATAATGTTATGCCAAGATTCCTTTTTGCCCCTAGCAAAGCATTATCCAGCAGCTGAGCTCCTAGAGGGAGGTCACTCTGCCTGTCTCAAGGACTTGTCAACGGGCTGTAGGCAGTAAGGGAATTTAATTTTTCATTTGCTTTAGTTTCCCGTATTACCATGGCAAGCACTTAAACCCCTTTCCTTTGTTCTTGGGTAGCCAGGAGTGTCCGAGGAATATCACACATATTCCACTTGGGTGTGTGTGTGTGTACCAATCTATATTTTGCCTTCAGCTTGCCCCAAGCTCCCTCATAATTAGGGTTTGTATTTTAACTCAGTTGAGTAGGCCCAGATTGCTTCCTAGAATGGCTGCTACAGCCTACTCTGTCTTTACCATGTATCCCCACCAACTCTTGGCATTCTCTGGCTCTCTCATTTTTGGCAGTGTAAAGTTAGGTATAGAGTGATATCTTTTATTTTAATTTTTGTTCCTCTGTCCTGCTGCTCTGATCTGTGTTGTTTGCTCTCTTAGTTTGCTCTCATATACCTATGGTTGTTATTTTGCTAGACTCTCCATTGTGTTGGATCTCATAGTTTTTGGATCTCTTTGTGTTACTTCCTCATTTTGCTAAAGAACATCTTTAGTAGTTTCCTAAAATAGGATGCATGTAAGATTTAACTTGAGTTCTTACCTATATAAAGATATCTTCATCACCCTAACTTAACACTTAATGGTTTGGCTAGATACTGAATTCTGAGATGAACATAATTTTCCTTTAAAAAAAATGAAGACATTGCTTTCCTATCTTCTAGGTTCCAGTATTGCTTTTAAGAAATTTGATACCATTCTGACTTGTGATCTTTTACAGATTGCTTATGATTTTTCTCCGTGAGCTTTCAAGATCACTTTATTCCTGTTGAGCTCTTGGTGTGAGTTTTGCCCTGCGAAATGTTGATGTAATAATTTAAGCTTTTCAGTTCTGGTGAATTTTATAATGTGAATTCTTTAATAATATCATCTCCACTTTCTTTGTTTTCACTTTTAGGTACCACATTCCTGTTTTAAGGTCAACTAAGTAATAGCCTTAATTACATCTGCAATGTCTCTTTGCTGTGTAAAACAGCATAGCATATTCAGTCTTGGGGATTAGGGGAACAAATCATGTTGGGAACCATGATTCTGCCTACCACAACCCCTCTACTGAATTTTTCATTACCGCTCTTATGTTTTTATTTCTCATGTTTTTATTCCCAGGATGTTATTTCTCTTTTTTAAATTATAGCTTTCTTTCTTATTTCATGGATACAATGTTGTCTCTTCACAGGATCTCACCATTAGCTGTGCGTGTGTATATTTGTGTTTAACTCTTCCATTCCTTGCATTGTTTCCTTTTCAATCAAGCTTTTCTTTTTCCTTTTCTTTCTTTCTCTTTCTTTCTTTCTTTCTTTCTTTCTTTCTTTCTTTCTTTCTTTCTTTTCTTATTTGTTTTGGTCTATGTTTTTATGTTGGATATTATCTTGCCATTCTCAAATGTCTGGTAACCATCTGTTCACGTTTGTGAATATGGCGTGTTCCTCTTTTCTCCTCGTAGCTATCCTCTGTGTCTGCCTCTGTGAGGAAAGCTACTTTTCCTAAATTTCTCCAGATTATGAGCCTTCAATGTGAAGACAGAAGTGGGGTGGATAGTTGCTGCTCCGGCTCCAGACTTTCACCCAATTCCGCTACATTTAGCCTCTGCCTGTGCCTCCTACCTTCACCTAATGGTGCCTGGTATTTCTGAGTCTGGGACCTCTCTGGAGTCCTACGGAAAAATCGCTTATTATTTATCACTTTGCACTGATGAATCATACAGCGCAATAACAAAATACCTGTTTGACCTACAGAGGTCAGAGGTCTGTACTAGGTACCTCTTCTGCGTGCTTCATCCAGCTCTGAGATACCGGATAACTCCTAAGCACTGGTTTTCTCATTTCCTCTACTCTGCAGGCAGTTGCAGGAAGAAATGCTTTGATTCTTCATTCAGAGGACTGGAGAGCTGCCGGTGTGATATGGAATGTAAACAGCGGGGTGACTGTTGCTGGGATTTTGAAGACACCTGTGTGAAATCAAGTATGGACTCTGAGGATAAGTTCATTGTAACATGTTGGTTGTGCTTTCACGAATGCACGTCCAGATGTGTGTTAGTTTTCTAGGGCTGCCATAACACAGAAACTGGGGAGGGGGAGACTTAACCCACAGAAATTCATTTTCTCACAGTCCCAGAGGCTAGAAAGCCAGGATATAGCTGTTTTGAAGGTTGGTTCTTTCTAAGGGCTATGAGGGAGAATCTGTTCCTTGCCCCTCTCCTAGCTGGTGGGTTGCTGGCAGTCACTGGCAGTTGTTGGTTTGTGGTAGCGTAACCCCAAACTCTGCCTCCGTCTTCACGGAGAGTTCTCTTGTGTCTTCGCAGTCTTCCCTGTGTGTGTGAGTTCATGTCCAACTTTCCCCGTTTTATAAAAATACCAGTCGCACTGGATAGGGCCCACACTAAGGACCTCATTTTAACTTGAGTGTCTACAGAGATCTTTTTCTAAGCAAGGTCACATTCATGACATTGGGGGCTAGGACTCCAACATTTTGTGGGGACATTATTTAACTCATAACAGCTTGTGTATGGGATCTATGATTACCATTCCCCCCTTTACAGTACTAAACATAGAGTCCACACTTGATCTGATTGAGGTTGAGGAGTACTAGTCTCTAGCAGACAAGATGCTGTGTATGTTGCATGGAGTACAGATGTCACAATGGAGTTTCACTATGACTCAAGTTAATCATCTTAGTTTCATTGGCAGTGGCTCTTAGATTTTAGGATGCATAAGATTCACTTGGAAAGCAGAATCATCTTGGTGATTCTGATGCCAGTGCTCCACAGAACGCAACTTGAAAAACACTATTCTCTGGGGAGAAGAGACCATTCACAATGTTTAATTTTTTAAGAAACCAGCGACGGCATGTGCATACGGGGGTGGCTAGTGATTCAAGGAGAGTAAGACTGGAATAACAGAACTCCTTACATTACGCTTTCTGAAAAGGATAAGAGGGAAGGGATAACGTACTGTAGATAAGATGTGTATTCCCTTTACTAAACCTTTCCCAGTATTTTCTAATAATAAGTGAAGGGCAATGAAGAACTTTGTGCACAATGGAAGCACACAGCAGTTACCTGTTCAATGCATTTGTCTCCGCACAGGGCTGATGTTGATTTTAGACACTGACTCCTAGCAGGTGGCACTAGGAAACAACGGCGGTGCAGTCTCTTGCTGTTTTTAGCCCAGATGTTTATTTACACTGATGTCATAACTGAGCACATAGCCTGGGAGAACAGCAAGGGCATGGCGGAGGCTCATCCACCAGTTCTGTCACCCT
The DNA here is from genome assembly GCF_018350195.1 of Panthera tigris. Lineage (NCBI taxonomy): Eukaryota > Metazoa > Chordata > Mammalia > Carnivora > Felidae > Panthera > Panthera tigris. The sequence continues at coordinate 118,028,157 of NC_056664.1, forward strand.
CAGCTGCGAGGTGCCCTGACCTCCCTACATCCTTACCCACCTGACCGTGTTCCTGCTACTTCTGTTGTCACTGCCTCTTCCTTGCTGCCTGTCCTTAGACAAAACTGCTCTCGGGTGGCAACAATCATTCAGGCATAACGGTTCATCGCTGTTGGGAACTCCTATTTCCCAATAGGGTGGGGTGAGTGGGGACAGAGCCAGTGTTCAGAGTTTCTCCAAACTCGGAGGTGTACCTGCTAGGTGGATCAGAGCTGCTGCTTGAAAGACTGCACCCGTGCCAAATGAAGAAAAGCGGTGGATAGCCCTTGTTTGTCTTACATATTCTCATTTATTAGTGCGATAAGCCAAGACTTGACTGCCCAGTAATACAGGGATAAATGCATGGAATTCATGTTTGATATTGGATACTTACAAGAAGTTAAATGCTGGCAACCGAACTGTGTGATTTTACAGCTCAAATATGGACATGCAATAGATTTCGTTGTGGGGAGACCAGACTAGATTCCAGCCTCTGCTCTTGTTCAGATGATTGTCTGCAGAGGAAAGACTGCTGTGCTGACTATAACAGTGTCTGTCAAGGTAAGCAGAGGAGATTGAACCATTTGCCTCCACGGGTTCAGTGACCCCAGAGCTGACTGGTCTAGGCTGCATAAACGAAAACGAGTCAGAGAATCTTGAGCTACTCCACGTAGAAGAAATGGCCAGTGTGTTTACCATGGGAAGAAATGCGGCTTGTGTGCTGTAGAGAGAGGGAGCTCATAACATAGGGACTACAGAAAAGAAGAGAAAGGTGAAAGTTCTGTATTTCTTGGTAAGGCAAGGTTTCTCTAGTCCAATGACTATGATAGAAATACTTGTGGTTTGAGACACCAGATGGCAGATCCTAAAGTTAAAACATGAGGAAAGAGATTATCTGGCTTGTATATTAGTCTGTTAAACCAATGTTACTGTTGAAACAGCTGTGTCCTGACTGGTTAAATTACTGATTAACGACCATGAGAGAGTTAATGCAGAGCCAAGATTAGGATACAGATTCAACTCCTGATTCCAGCTCTAAGTGAGATACTGTAGATTTTTTTTAATTACTAATCCCTCTGAACACCTAATGAAATTTATGAAAAGTGAGCATAAACACACAGCAACAAAATTGCTTCAAGCTATCAACCTTTTTTTCATAATGCCACACCCGATAAGAGGACTAGGAGGAAGATGTTATAGAAGAAACATTAACTGTAATCTCTTAGTAGAAAATAGGTTTTGCACTAATGGATGAATCAGTTTTTATTACAAAATGTAATTTAAAACCAACTAAAAAGAGCTATCAAAAAAAGAAAAATAAAAGCCTGAAATGGTAACTTCTTTTTCAAATAATTATTGCTTGACATTTAGTATTGTATCATTAAAAATTCTGCTACATTCACAAAGGCAAGCATACTTTCTTGCTTGCTTATTTCTATAAGTTCACTGACCACACTGCCTCTGACCTCTATATTTTCCCAGCTTTTACCCCAAATATATAACTTTTAACTTTTTATCTCAAGACTGGTCCTCAGGTCATATGGTAAAATTTCCTGCTGAATTCCTTGCACAATATTGTTCAAACTTAATAGATACAAAAATAATTGTTTAGCAGTGGAGAAGTTTACTACCACCACTAATTGGGCACTTTGATGGAGTTAATTTCATCATTTCAGCTTATTTTTCAAAATAAATGTAAATGTGTTCTTACTGTAAGGAGTCAACATTTTGTTTAAAGAGGTTACATGATTTTTGCCAAAATTAAATCTTTAAGCAGTAGCTTGAAGGCATTTGAATAATTTTGGAAGAAACCAGCCAGTTACTCTTACATTTTAAGTTTGGAATTTTAAAGATTTTATGATAAACTTCTAACACATGTGCAGAACAGAATAGTATGGTGATCTCCCCATATGTCCGGCACCTAGCCCCAGCAATTATCAACTAATGGCCAGTCTTGTCTCATCTTGACAAAGTATAATTTTCAAAAGATAAAAACACAACTCTCATATAAATGTAACGTGAACATGTCAAAGAGTAATTAGCTCATTCATGAGATAACCAACTGGAATGTTCAGTTGGCTTAAAGAGAATGAAAGAGACTAAGTATATATAGTATGGAAAGAATGTTAGAATGAGGTAAAAAGTACTGTAACTTTTGGTGGGATAGAAATGATTTGCATTTCTACAGGAAAATTTCTTTGTTATCAGACAAGAATCAGTTATGTTGCTATCACTTTTCTACCAATTAACTGCTATTGTTACTGTGAAGTAAAATAAATGGTAAAGAATAAGCTAAATAAAGGTATACATTCCTAGGTAATTAGATAATCCATTTGATTAGATAACTTCCATTTTAGATAATTCCCAGAATGATATTAAAATGAAGTTTAGTGATCAGTCCTCCTTTTGCTTATCTTCAAGTTTTGGATTTTGTTTTTCTTAAAAAAAATGTAATTTTATCCACCCCAGCTTTTCTCCCTAAATTTTAGATTATTTCTAAGTAAATCCTAGAGTTAATATTCATCTGTAAATATTTTCAGGACATATCTAAAAAATGTAAGTATTTAACAAAATTATAATACCATTAATAGATCTAAAAATATCAATTGTTGTTTGTTGTCATCAAATATCCACTGTTCTGATTTTTCTGCTTGTTTCATAACATTTTTTAAAAAGATTGTCTGAAGTAGGATCCAAATAGATTCCATACATTACAAGTGGCTGATGTATTTCAAGTCCTTTAAAAGTAGGTTCTCTTTCTTTTTTTCCCCTTGCAATTTACGTGTTGGAGTAAAAGGGCCATTTGTTCTACAGTTTTCCAGTCTGAGCTTTGTAGACTGCATCCCCTGTAACTTAAGCAGTTTGTCATCTCATTTCCTGAAAATTGGTAGTTGCAATCAGAATCAGACGACTGTTCAGATTCAGGTGCTATTTATTTATTTTTTTATTTTGCAAGTATACTCCGTAGACGGTGGTATTACTTCCATCAAGAGGCACATCTTGACTGCTTGTCACCTTTTCTGGGATGTTAGCCATTGATGATCTTGCGTATATCCATCAAGGGGTGCAAGTGATGACATTTATGCACTATCATTTCTACTTCATTAATCAGCTGGAATGTTCTATAAACAGAAACATTTATGAAGTCAAATTTTTTTAGTTAAGATCTTTGTTCAGGTTTTCCCAGTTGATATCAATTATTCTCATTGGCTGCTTCTGCCCACCCCCCACCCCCCACCATGATTTCTTTCCTCCTTTCTTTAGATGGTATATCTGTATTTGTTAAACTCATTTTTTCTAATTGTCCCTTTCCAGTTAAATGAATCTCCTTTGTTTTTCTTGGTAAAGATGAGCTTCTTGATATTCGATCTGTGCAAATATCTGGACGCACTGACCTTTTCACCATGTGGAATAACACTTAACATGTTCTGGTGGAATTAAATCATTGGAATAACATGGACTAAGTAGTTTGGAAAGATCAAGGTCATTGAACATTTGTTCTTTTTTTTATGGTGTAGTTGTCTAAAGATTTTGATCTTACATTTTTTTAGGAGAAACCCCATGGGTGAAAGAAGAGTGTGGCACAGCCCAGCCGTCTCAGTGTCCAGAAGGGTGAGAATAAGGGCAGTTTTTATTCTCCTTTAACAGATGGCACATGGAATGTAGTTGAGACACAGGGTGGAATTTCCTCCACTATATTTATATTTCAAAACAATAAAGTTAAGAAACGATGAAGATTCTTCTGACTTCAAACTCAGAGTTTTGTCTACAAAGCATTTTTAAATTAATTTTTTTATATTCATGTCTTACAACAATGACTTAAAAAGATTTGCTGAACTATTACATACTGACATTCCCAAGGTCCTATGATCAGGACTGGAATTTAGATCTGAATTACTCCAGCCAGAGCTCTTCTCTATTCACATCCCGGTACCTCGAATTTATGCTTACTGAGGGAAGGGGAAGAAGTTTGCCCATGGAAGGCCTCACAAGGAAACGTAGATCTTGAAGGATGAGGAGGACTCGTTATGTGTACCTGCGTGATGAACATGTGAGGTAGAACCCCTCGCTGACCCCTCCTATGCATCTCCTCCACACATTTGGGGTGGCTGCTACTGGACTTTTCCCAATCCTGGAAACATGCCCACAGCATGTCCCAGTCAGGATGGATTTCTTCTCCAGTGGCCCCTTATGCCCGTCCCCTACTTCATTCTGGCCCAAGCAGTGGGAGGAAGATGATGAGGTAGAAGAAAAAAGGAGTACCTGGCTATAGGAAGAGTTAGTGCAGTCATTTTTAGATAGCATTATTTTATATAAAAAAAAATGTGTGTGGATCATGTCTGTTTTTGTACCATGCCACTTTGGTTTACCCCAGTCCTCAGGTCCAGTTGCCCAGTTCAGCAGCATCCAGGAGGAAGAGCCAAGAATTTAGACTAAAAAGGATACTTGAGTTTGACTCCTGGTCTTGCCCCTGAGACTCTGCACTAGTCACTTCTCTGAACTTCATCTATAAAATTATAGTAGAGGGGCGCCTGAGTGACTCAGTCAGTTAAGCGTCCAACTTTGGCTCAGGTCATGATCTCACAGTTTGTGGGTTTGAGCCCTGCATCAGGCTGTATGTTGACAGCTCAGAGCCTGGAGCCTGCTTGGGATTCTCTGTCTCCCTCCCTCACTCGCGTTCCGTCTCTGTCTCTGCCTCTGTCTCTCTCTCTGTCTCTCTCTGTCTCTTTCAAAAAATAAACATTAAAAAATTTAAAGTTGTAGTAGTAGTAATAATAATAATAACAATAATAATGCCAAGTTCAGGAGATTTCATGTGAGAATTAAGTCAGCATCATCATCAGTGCGGATCCTGCTTAGGATTTTCTCTCTCTCCCTCTCTTTCCGTCCCTCCCCCACTCATGCTCTCTCTCTTTCTCAAAATAAATAACATCAAAAAATAAATCTTTAAAAAGGGAAATAAAAAAACACGGTAATTGTCTTAATGTGCTTTCTAAGGATTTTCTAATTTAGAGAATTGTAAGTAGTACAGACATCTTTGTTTTTGTTTTTTTTTACAATAAAAACATGTACTAATTCTGTTTTCCACTTTCAGATTTGAATTGCCACCAGTTATTTTGTTTTCCATGGATGGATTTCGAGCTGAATATTTGCAGACCTGGGATACTCTCCTACCTAATATTCATAAACTGAGTAAGTCCTCCACAACCACAGGCACACAAACGATGAGAACACCTAGTTAGCCATCCTGTAGATGTGCACCTTTCTTCCTGACCTTCCATATTAGTAGTTTGTCTTCTCCCAGGACCTCTGGAGATCCTGAGGACTTCACCACTCAGGATACCTAGTTTCATACTTTTGGCTCCTCCTCTTTTTTGACGCATGCTCATCTTTTTGTTTGTTTCTTGTGATTCGTTTTGTATTTGAATATAACTTCATCCTATGGAAATCTGTTCACATATAATGTCTCAAAAGCGGTATTTGTCAGACTTGGGTTCTGGGTCTTAGCAACAAGCATATGACCAGCAAGGACATGATCCTGAAAGAGTCTGGATGGCAGAGCAGAGTCAGCACATCATACGCTCCAAAAGGCAAAACGTCTAGTATCTCTCTCTGGTTCTGGAATGAAACTGCCTGGAACCTGGCTTCACCACTTATTAGCTGTGAGACCTTGGGCAAACTTATCTCACCTATTGGCGCTCTTTCTCTCCAGCTGTAAAATGGTCACTTCCTACCTGATGCAAATACTGTGAGAATGTATATGTGGTACACACTGAATGGTTTTAAGCTGTGATTGTAATTATTGTTTCTGTTATCATCTTTATCAGGATGTGACGCTTCTTTCTAGGACACTTGGCCTTCATACAATTTTATAAAGTTATTAATAAGGAGAAATTAAGTACCTATGGATACAGAGCCAAGAAGTGTATCAGAGCATGGTTGGAACCAGAGGGTTGGTTCCAGAGTCTGTATTCTTCACTGCCTGACAATTCCTTTCTTTCTTCCCCCTTCTACTAGGCCTTCCTTTGCCTCTAAGGTTCTCAAAGTTTATCACAATTTTACTGGAAGCCTGTTTTTATTTTTCTCCAAATTATTAAAAAAGAGCTGTTTGAGCCTGAGTAAGTCAATTACCTCATCTGGGTCTTCGTTTCTTCATTTGTAAAATGAGAGGATTAACTTTATGGAATTCCACTGTTAATTCCAGCTCTAAAATTCCATGACTCTAGAGAGACGAACTGCTTCCCCCTACAACACAAGATACTTTGTCTCTTCAGCATTTTTCTTATTCCCTGAGGCAGAACTGCAGCCAAGACATTGAGAGTTTGGGGCTCTGACCAAATTAGCTTCAAATTCAGGATTTGTCATTTAACTGCTGAGTTACTTTGGCCTGGAAAGTTGATTAACACTTCCCAGTTTGTATTTCCTCATCTGAATTTTCTTTGACAATCGGGATATCCAATTCTGTATCCAAAAGGGAATTTAGCTAGCCAGGCTGAACCGAACCCCTTCTGAAGGGGAATTATTTGATTTGTTCATCCCACTCAGGGTTGGAAATGACACCAATGAAACATTGGGCCATTGAGAATGTTCCCTTTTTAAAGCTTAATATGTATTTTTTAAAGTCATGCAGACAACATTTGATTCTTTAATGTGTAGACATCACTAACTAGGTCTACCAAGGCAAATGGGCTGTTAGTTTCCAGGAGGCCTGATTAAGAATAGATGTGAATGAGACTTAGGATTAGGACTTCCTGGGAAAAGTAGGCTTGAGGTGAGGTGTGTGACAACAGACATCACTTTAAGGAAGTCTAGAACCCCATCTCCGGTATCCCAAGAAGCTGCCTGAGTTGGGTGACAGCGGTCTGGGAAGCTGAACATGAACTAATACCACAGCACAGTGAGTCATATTGGCGACTTACAAGGACTCAGACTCAACTCTAGTGAGAGGACAAGGTCATTATCTTGTCTTAGTGTGGGTGGGGACAGGAAAAAAAGGGTCAGGCCCAAGAACAGCAGACTGTCAGGTGAGATGGAAGTAATTCGACTTGCACCACAAGTCAGGCTTCCTGGAAAGTTAGGTAGGAAATTGGGGATAGATTAAGACTAGTAGTAACAGGTGTATCTGGCAGGCAACATTTGTAGATTTTTGAAGATCAGAGTTAGTTAGCAAAGTTTACTTTCACAAACAACAGAATTCTTAACTTCTCCACAGCAGATGCCGTTTACTGTCTGCTGCCTCTTCCTCCTCCCCCTCTTCCTCTTTCTTTCTTCTTTTTAATTTTATTGTGGTAAAAATACTTAGGAGATATAACCACTTAACAGAATTTTAAGTGTATAATGAAATATTGTTATCTATAGGCCCAATGTTGTATAGCAGATCTCTAGAATTTATTCATCTTGCGTAAATGAAATTTTATACCCATTGATTAGCAACTCTCCATTTTTTTTCCTCCCCACAGACCCTAGAAATCACCATTCTATTCTTTGTTTTAAGACCTTGACTCTTTTAGATCTCATATAAGTGGAATTATTTGTATTTGTCTTTCTGTAACAGGCTTATTTCATTTAATGTCCTCAAGATTCATTTATATGGTTTCATTTTTTTAAGGCCAAATCAAGTTCCATTGCATATATACACCACTTAAAAATCCATTTATCTATTGATGGAAATTTAGGTTTTTTCCTAAAAAACCTAACCATCTTGGTTATTGTGAATAGTATTGCATTGAACATGGGGGTGTTAATATCTCCTCAAGAACTTGATCTCAATTATTTTGGATAAATATCCAGAAGTAGGATTGCTGGATCATATGATAGTTGTATAACTTTTTTATTCTCACTGTCAGTGCACAAGGGTTGCACTTTCTCCACACCCTCACTAACACATGTCTTTTGTGTTTCTGATAATAGCCATCCTAACAGGTGTGCAGTGATATCTCACTGTGGTTTTGACGTGCATTTTCCTGATGTTTAATGACATTGATCATCTTGTATGTATTGGTCATTTGTAGGTCTTCTTCAGAGAAGTATCTATTCAAATCCTTAGCCTATTTTTTAATTGGGTTATTAGGTTTTTTTTCTATTGAATTGTAAGAATTTATTATCTATTTTAGAAGTCAACTCCTTACCACATATATGGTTTGTAAGTATTTTCTTCCATTCCATATGTTGTTTCTGTTGATGGTTTCCTTTGCTATGCAGAAGCTTGTTAGTTTGATGCAGTCCCATTAGTTTATTTTTGCTTTAGTTGCTTGTGTTTTTGGTGTCATATTCATGAGATCATTACTAAAACCAATATCACAAATCTTTCCTCCTCTTTTCTTGTAAGATTCTTGAGTCTTTAGTTCATTTTGAGTTAGATATTGTTTATGGTATATGAAAGGGTCCTTGCCTAGTTCCTAATTTTACTGGAAAAGCTCTCAGTTTTTCATTGTTGAGTATAATCTTAGTTGTGGGCTTTCCATACATGACCTTTACCATGTTGAGGTAATTTCCCTCCATTTCTAGTATGTTGAGAGTCTTTATCATGAAAGAGTATTGAACTTTATCAGATGTCTTTTCTGCATCTATTTAGATGATCATGTGATTTTTATCCTGTATTTTATTAATGTGGTATATCACATTAATTGATTTTCATATGTTGAGCCATCTTTTATCCCAGGGATAAATCCCACTTGGTCATGGTGTGTGATTCCTTTAATGTACTGTTGAATCCAGTTTCCTGTTATTTTGTTGAAGATTTTTTCATCTATGTTCATCAGGGATGAACATTGTCCTGTAGTTTCCTTTTCTTGTGGTGTCTTTGTCTGGTTTTGGTATCAGGGTAAATGCTGTCTTCATAAAATGAGTTTGGGACAGTTTTCTTCTCTTCATTTTTTTGGAAGAGTTTAAGAATGATCGCCATTGATTCTTCTTGGTTTCATATGAATGTTTATTTTTGAGAAAGACAGAGACAGAGACAGAGCATGTGAGGGGGAGAGGCAGAGAGAGAGGGAGACAGGATCCAAAGTGGGCTCTATGCTGATAGCAGAGAGCCTGATGAAGGACTCCAACTCACGAACCATGAGATCATGACCTGAGCTGAAATTGGACCCTTAACTGACAGCTACCTAGGAGCCCCGTGCATTAATTTGTCTTTAAATACTTGAGAGAATTCATCAGTAGAGACTTCTAATCCTAGACTTTTCTCTGGAGAAGGTGTAGTCTAGCTAAAGGTTTGTTAATTTTATCTTTTCAAAAAACCAACTTTAATTTTCTTGACTTTTACAAGTATTTTTCTTACAAGTATTTCTCTTTGTTTCCTTTATGTCTGCTATAATCTTTATTGTTTCCTTCCTTCAGCTAACTTTGGATGTAGTTTGTTCCTTTTCTTCTTTGAGTTGTAAAGTTAGGTTGTTTATGTAAAATTTCTTTTTTAATGTAGCTGTTTGTTGCTATACACTTCCATCCTCGTACTGTTTTTGCTGTATCTGTCAGCTGTTTCACCTACTACGCATTTAGTTTTGTGCTCTTTCTTAAAGTTTATAGTTTCTTTTTTTTTAAATTTTTTTAATGTTTATTTATTTTTGACAGGGACAGAGACAGAATGAGAGTGGGTTAGGGGCGGAGAGAGAGGGAGACATAGAATCCAAAGCAGGCTCCAGGCTCTGAGCTGTCAGCACCAGAGCCCAAAGCAGGGCTGGAACTCACTGAGCTGTGAGATCATGACCTGAGCCTAAGTCGGACACTCAACCGACTGAGCCACCCAGATGCCCCAAGTTTATAGTTTGTAAGGATATGTGTTTATTCTATTTATGTTTCCAGATTTTTGGGGAGTTGGTACTTCCTTTTTGAAAAAGTTCTTTAAAGAGTAAAATGCACAAATGATAAACTTTTAAAAATGATATTAAAATGTATATAGTAGAATAACAACAACCAACTAACAAACAAAAAAAACTCTTTCCAGATTTTTCTAGCTTTATCTCTGCAGAAGCATCTACTCTTGTTGGCTTCTTGTGTATCCTTCCTTCTTTTATGATTTAGATTATTAAGTTCTAGAAGAAACAATTATAGAATTTTTTGCTTTCTGTGAGCTATTCTACAACAGCTCTTGTTCAAAGGCAGGTGATCCAAAATTGTAGCATGAGTCATGGATAGTCTGCAGGTGTGTCCTATTTGGGACATCCCAACTAATGTCATGTTTTTACATTACTGGTAGCTTAGTTTGTATTTTATTTTATACTCCATGACTTTAGGCATTTAAGAATTTGATTACATCACCCATGTTTGAAGGAAATAAAAATAAAAACTGACTTTAATATTTCTGTTTATTGTATGCTTCCCCCCCCACTTAAATTTTTTTTTTTTTATTTAAAAAAAATTTTTTTTCAACGTTTTTTATTTATTTTTGGGACAGAGAGAGACAGAGCATGAACAAGGGAGGGGCAGAGAGAGAGGGAGACACAGAATCGGAAACAGGCTCCAGGCTCCGAGCCATCAGCCCAGAGCCTGACGCGGGGCTCGAACTCACGGACCGCGAGATCGTGACCTGGCTGAAGTCAGACGCTTAACCGACTGCGCCACCCAGGCGCCCCTCTTTTAATTATATAAGAGAATTGGATCTCATTTTATTTTCTTATTGTATGACTTCTTAAAAATAATAAATGTTGTCTTTCTCTGGTTAAGTATGAGACTTATGGTAGTATTGACTGAAAAAAAAGGTTATTTTAATCTTTAATTATACTTAGAAATCAAATCCTAGGGCAGGCCTCAAACTTAGGTACATCAGAACCACTTTGGGTGGCTTGCCACAAATGTTGATTTTTTTTCCAGATCTCTTTTCTTCATCTTCTACTTACCCCTCCATTCCTACTAGAGTCCTATTTAGTAAACTTGATATGGAGCCTAAGAAGGTTCTGAAGGAGATAATCCCTAGGTCATATTGGAAACACTGCATATTGGACCAACTCCAAGCCTATTTGAGAAAACTTTCATTGTTTCCAACTATAAACTTTGTAACTTTCTGGACAACAATCATTTTTGCTTTTTGTTTTAACCTAAATAAAATCAATAATGGTGAAGCTTTCTTTTAGAATTTGAGTTGACAGTATTTTGAAATGGAAAATTTCTTATCCTTCACCGTTGGAGAGGAAATAGCAATGCTGGAGTGGTTCTGACCTTGAGTGGTGTTATTGCACAGATCGAAAACAGCAGAACATTTGAAAGCAAAGTTGATGCCGCACTTTGTGGAAAACAGATCACAGGAAACTTCACTGATCAAATGGAAACTGTACTGAAAATAATAAGTAGTAAAGTTATTTACTACTTATTTTATAAATGTTACTACGTGACATAGGCTTATGCTCGTATATAGGGCAAATTCCTTTTCAGTTACCTAGATAGTTGTGTTGACTTTTGTTATATTGGATGCTGTCACATAAGAACTATTAGCTGGGATGAAAATGTTATATAGAAATTCTCATCATAATGACCTGAGTCAGAAAGAGAGGAGCAACACAAACATACAAAGCTGGTGGCAGTGTGTAATTTGGGGTATGCTTAGCTGAATGATCCCCAAGATGTGGCTCATGGACAAAATGTGGCCCACTCTATTTTTGTGTGGCCTAGTAAATGCTAAGAATTGTTTTACATTCTTAACTGGTTGAGAAATAAAGAAGAGAATATTTAGTGATATGTACAAATTACATGGAGTTCAAATTTCAATGTCCACAAATAAAGATTTATTGGAGGACAGCCATGCTTATTTGTTGGTGTAGCATCTATGGATGCTTTTGGCCTCAATAGCTGAATTCAGCTGCTATAACAAGGAACATATGGACTTACAAAGCCTAACATTTATGATCTGGCCTTTATAGAGAAATGTTGTAGAGTCTTTCACTTCTCTATTAAAAACTGACATTCCTTAGAATGTAGGAATTGTAGGCATCAGAATTTCAACCTTTTTGAAATCAAGGAATCGATCCCATTTACAGTTGCACAAAAAACCATAAAATACCTAGGAATAAATTTAACCAAGGAGGTGAAAAATCTATACACTGAAAACTGTAGAAAGCTTATGAAAGAAATTGAAGAAGACACAAAAAAATGGAAAAAATTCCATACTCCTGGATAGGAAGAACAAATATTGTTAAAATATCGATACTACCCAAAGCAATCTACATATTCAATGCAATCCCTATCAAAGTAACAACAGCATTCTTCACAGAGCTAGAACAAGTAATCCTAAAATTTGTATGGAACCTGAAAAGACCCCGAATAGCCAAAGCAATCTTGAAAAAGAAAACCAAAGCAGGAGGCATCACAATCCCAGACTTCAAGCTATACTACAAAGCTGTAATCATCAAGACAGTATGGTACTGGCACAAGAGCAGACACTCAGATCAATGGAACAGAATACAGAACCCAGAAATGGACCCACAAATATATGGCCAACTATTCTTTGACAAAGCAGGAAAGAATATCCAATGGAATAAAGACAGTCTCTTCAGGAAGTGGTGCTGGGAAAACTGGACAGCGACATGCAGAAGAATGAACCTGGACCACTTTCTTACACCATACACAAAAATAAACTCAAAACAGATGAAAGACCTAAATGTATGACCGGGAGCCGTCATACATTCTCCTTAAGGAGAAAGCAGGCAAAAACCTCTTTGATCTTGGCCTCAGCAACTTCTTACTCAACATGTCTCTGGAGGCAAGGGAAACAAAAGCAAAAATGAACTACTGGGACCTCATCAAGATAAAAAGCTTCTGCGCAGGGAAGGAAACAATCAGCAAAACTAAAAGGCAACCAACAGAATGGGAGAAGATATTTGCAAATGACATATCAGATAAAGGGTTAGTATCCAAAATCTATAAAGAACTTATCAAACACCCCCCAAAAAACACCCCCCAAAAAACAAATAATCCAGTGAAGAAATGGGCAAAAAAACATGAATAGACACTTCTCCAAAGAAGACATCCAGATGGCCAACTGACACATGAAAAAATGCCCCACATCACTCATCATCAGGGAAATACAAATCAAAGTACAATGAGATACCACCTTACACCTGTCAGAATGGCTAACATTAACAACTCAGGCAACAACGGATGTTGGCAAGGATGCGGAGAAAGAGGATCTCTTTTGTGTTGTTGGTGGGAATGCAAGCTGGTGCAAGCCACTCTGGAAAACAGTATGGAGGTTCCTCAAGCAACTAAAAATAGAACTACCCTACGACCCAGCAATTGCACTACTAGGCATTTATCCAAGTGATACAGGTGTGCTGTTTCGAAGGGACACATGCACCCCCATGTTTATAGCAGCACTGTCAACAATAGCCAAAGTATGGAAAGAGACCAAATGTCCATCGATGGATGAATGGATAAAGAAGATGTGGTATACACACACACACACACACACACACACACACACACACACACAATGGAATATTACTCAGCAATCAAAAAGAATGAAATCTTGCCATTTGCAATTACATGGATGGAACTGGAGGGTATTATGCTAAGTGAAATTAGTCAGTCAGAGAAAGACAAAAATCATATGACTTCACTCATATGAAGACTTTAAGAGACAAAACAGATGAACATAAGGGAAGGGAAACAAAAATAATATAAAACCAGGGAGGGGGACAAAACATAAGAGACTCATAAATATGGAGAACAAACTGAGGGTTGCTGGAGGGGTTGTGGGAGGGGAGACGGGCTAAATGGGTAAGGGGCACTAAGGAATCTACTCCTGAAATCATTGTTGCACTATATGCTAACTAATTTGGATGTAAATTTTTAAAAATAAAAAATTAAATAAAAAAAAAGAATTTCAACCTCTTTCCATCTTCAATCCACTCTTTAGTTAGCTTTTTATTTCTCTGTAAAAACTTTATGTTTAGATTTTTACTTCAAAAAAACTTACCAGGAAAAAACAACTTCTTAATTTCTCACTATGTTTTGTTGCAGAAACATGTGGAATTCATTCAAAATACATGAGAGCTGTCTATCCAACCAAAACCTTCCCAAATCATTACACTATTGTCACGGTAAGTGTTTGGCCCAGTGGCAAGACTGACAGGCCATAGACAGGCAACTGACCACGACAGACACGCTTACACAGGAAGTGGCTGAGTCCCATGTCACACACACATTTCAGACGCACATGTGGCTTCATTCAGGCTAGGAGGTAGCATCTCATTGTGAGGCCATCCAGTGCTCTGAGATGTTACGTATGAATGAATGTCCCAGCAATAGGCTAATTCACCTGTGTGACAGGCCAGGATAGCTTCTTGGTTGTGAGAAATACCATTCTCCTCTGATCTTTGGATTTGCCTCCACTTTTCTGAGTCTGCTGGGAATTGTAGGTTATGTGTGAAGACAGCCACTCTGAAGTAGGAAATGTCTTTTTTCCCTAATCTTTTCATTGTATTTAATTTGACAAAGACTTCTGTTTGATAAATAAATGCATGCTGGCTATATGTCTTTAGATAAAGCAAATAAACCAAGTGAATTCTCCTTAATGTGTAATAAGACATAAGTGAAATGATCAAAATGAACTCAAAGGCAAATTAAATTTTTTAACATTTATAGATTTACAACACATCTTAAGGAGTCCTCTACCTCAGACTTTATTACCAAAGGATATTATGTCTTTACCACTTTGCATTTACTCTTTTATTACTATAGGACAGTAACTATAATTTATTTAAATTTTAACTCTTAAGTTGCAATGTCTAATGTATGTAATGTATATATAATGTGTGTAATATAATATATATAATTTATATATAAATATAAATAAATATATACTTTATATATAAATATAAATAAATATATACTTTATATATAAGTATAAATAAATATATACTTTATATATAAGTATAAATAAATATATACTTTATATATAAATATAAATAAATATATACTTTATATATAAATATAAATAAATATATACTTTATATATAAATATAAATAAATATATACTTTATATATAAATATAAATAAATATATACTTTATATATAAATATAAATAAATATATACTTTATATATAAATATAAATAAATATATACTTTATATATAAATATAAATAAATATATACTTTATATATAAATATAAATAAATATATACTTTATATATAAATATAAATAAATATATACTTTATATGTAAATATAAATAAATATATACTTTATATGTAAATATAAATAAATATATACTTTATATGTAAATATATATATATATATATATATATATATATTTGCAGATTTTACCTAAATATTTGAGTTGCCCAGCTCACATATTCCCAGTTGAGGTCTAAAAGGTGACACTCTGCCTTTCTTGTTTTAACTCTCATGTAGCAAACAAACGTTTTCACGGTGTACTGACTATATGTGTGTTAGATAAGCTTCACTCAGGCATGAGTTATAGTGAACCAACAATATCTATTAAATGATAATTTTTAAACAGAAATAGACAAAAACAAGATTATGTATTGATCAGCAGATAAAAGTGTTGTGACTAGAGGCTTGCACTTTATTTTCCCTAGGAGCAATGGTTCAGTATTCACTCATTCAGTGTTTGTAGCAACTTTATAGAACATAATTACCACAGATAACAAGAATTGACTACTAATCATTAGGGAAATGCAAATAAAACCACAATAAGGTATCACCTTACACCTATAAGGATGGATAGTATGAAAAAGACAACAAATAACAAGTATGGGCAAGGATGTGGAGAAAAAGGAACCTTCACGCACTGTTGGCGGGAATGTGAATTGGAACCTTCACGCACTGTTGGCAGGGATGTGAATTGGTACAACCACTGTGGAAAGCAATGTGGAGGTTCCTCAAACAATTAAAAATAAAATTCTATAAGATACAGTAATTCCACTATTGGGTATTTACCCAAAGAAAATGAAAAGACATATAAAAACGAGCATTATTTGCAATAGCCAAGATACAGAAGCAACCTAAGTGTCCATTGATAGATGAATGTATAAAGAAGATGAGTTGTATATGGCACATTACCATCTGTAAAAATGAATGATATCTTGCAATGTGACAACATGGAGGGACCTAGAGGGCATTATGCTAAGTGAAATAAGTCAGACGGAGAAAGATAAATGCCCTATGATTTCACTTATATGTGGAATCCAAAAGCCAAAACAAATGAACAAACAAGCACAAAACAAAATAACAGAAACAAATCATAAGTACAGAGAACAAACTGGTAGTTGCCAGAGGGTAGGGAGTTGGGGAGAATCCGCAAAATATATGAAAGGTATTAAGAGGTATAAACTTCCAGTTATAAAATAAATAAGTCCCAGGGATGAAGAGTACAGCATAAGGAATATAGTCAATAATTACGTCATAATGTTGTAAGGTGACAGATGGTAACTACACTTACCATGGTGAGCATAGTGTAATGTGTAGAAGTGTCAAATCACTGTGTTGTACACCTGGAACTGCTGAAACACTGTATGTCAACTATCCTTCAATAAAAAAAGAATTGACTATATGTGTGCATATATACATAAATATACACACATTATATATAACACATATGTATGTATATATAAATAAGGTGTTATACATAAGTGCTATTAATTTACTGTGTATGTGTATATGTATCCATATAGTGATGTTCTGAAATAAGGACCCTAAAATCTATCTAGAAATAGTTACAAATGCATGGGATATCATAGGCATTCAATAAAATGTGTGGAATAATTGAATAAATATGTGTTATTGGATTGAAAAAAATGATTGGATTGATGGATAAGTGGAAGGGAAGATGGAGAGAAATTTGGCAGGCTCCCTTCTAAAGTGCTGGTAACACACTTTAACCCCTTTAGCCAAGATATTTGATACTTAAAAGCTTCTAAGTAGTGCATTTCTTGCTATTATTGCCAGTATAACCAGTGGCTGATCATTATTATCATATAAGAAACTTTAATTAACAGTTATTAATCATGTAAGAGTTATATTAATGTCATTGGCACAAGCCATCTGCCTAATATCATTCATTTACTGCTCTAGACCATGGTGGAACCATGCCTATACTTACATCTATACCTACACTTACACCTACCTATACCTATACCTATCTACATACATATCTGTACCTATATCTACACTTACACCTACCTATACCTATACCTACCTACATACATACCTGTACCTATATCTGCACTTATACATACCAATACCTACACTTGCACCTATGCCTGCATATATACATATACATGTATATATATTTGGTATTTAGGTTCAGACCCAGGGGTTTTGTATCGAAAAGTATATGATGTCTTTCTAAGATATGAGTTATAGATCCTATGATATTTTAATTTAAAAGTGATTGATTGATATATTATTTTAAATCTTTTTTGAAATTATCATTTTAGGGATTATATCCAGAATCCCATGGCATCATTGATAATAATATGTATGATGTAAACCTCAACAAGAATTTTTCACTTTCATCAAAGGAGAAAAACAATCCAGCTTGGTGGCAAGGGCAACCAGTATGTAGCATCTACATGTGGCATCAAAATAATCTCCATTTTTCAGTGTGATAGTGGATCACTTTCCTTTCTGCACTTTTACATTATCTTTCTAATTTCTAAGTGCGGGGTGTAATGGGAAGGTGTTTCACCATTTATAATTTTAATTTAAATCATGTAAATATTCATGATTGTTCACTTAACTTGCCTTCTGTTGAAACTTGGATGTAGTATTCTAAACATAACAATCTAGAGGTTTCTCAGAAGGGTTTTCTGTTAATTTCCTCCCCTCCCCCTTTCTGTTTTATACTTCTTTAAAAGCAAAAGAGGAGCTATACAGTTTTACCAATTTGAAAAAGAGTGATCTTTCTTACTACCTTACTATGTTCTTGACTTTTGGGGTGGATCCCTACGTAATTAAATTTTGTGAATGTTAATTAATATTGTTCAGTTGCTAAAAAATGGCACCATTTCTACAAGTTCTACCCAAACAGATTATTCTTTTGACTTCCACTTACCTTAGGTTTTCTCTTCTTATAGATCTGGCTGACAGCAACGTATCAAGGTTTAAAAGCTGGTAGCTTCTTTTGGCCTGGATCAGACGTCGCTATCAATGGCTCCTTTCCTTCTATATATATGAGTTATAACAGGTAGTCGTTAAGATATGATTGCTCCTAGGCAGGTATGATTACTAACCTTGGTAGTAATTCTATTTTTCCAGTTGTTTGGGTCAAAAATCTTTTTTTAAAATTTTTTTTATTATTATTTTTGAGCGAGAGAGAGACAGAGAGCAAGCAGGGAAGGGGCAGAGAGAGAGAGCGAGACACAGAATCTGAAGCAGGCTCCCGGCTCTGAGCATTCAGAACAGAGCCTGACGGGGGGCTTAAACTCACAGACCGTGAGATCATGACCTGAGCGGTAGTCAGCGGCCCAACCAACCGAGACACCCGGGCGCCCCTGGATCGAAAATCTTGAAGTTATCATTGATTCCTCTCTCTTACATCCCTCACCTGGTCTGTCAGTAAATGCTTGTGACTCTAATTCAAAATATATGCCATCTATGAACTTTTGTTATTTCCAGCATTACTGCTGTGGTTGGAGCAACCATCATCTTTTGCCTGTATTATTTTGCCTATATTATTGCACTTTCCCCATCTCCCTGCTTCTGTTCTTGTCTCCTACCATCTATTCTGTATCTACCAACCAGAATGTTAACTTTGAAAATCAAGTCCAATTACGACGTTCTTTTGCACTAAAAACTTTAATGGATCCCTGTTTCACTCACAGTAAAAGCCTTCAGGGTCCTATTGGTATGACCCCAACCACCCCACTGTGTCTCAGACCTTGTCTCCCATTATTCCACCTGGTGCTGACCTCCTGGGTAGGCCTTAACACGCCAGAATTGTCTGCTTAGGGCCTTTGTGTGGGGTGTTCCCTCTGCCTGAGATAACTCACTCCATGTATCTGCATAACCTGCTCTGTCACCCTCTTCAGGCTGTTGCTCGAAAATTACTTTCTCAATATTGTCTTAGCCTGATTAAACTAAGATTTCAAATTCCAAACCATCCCCCACCCTGAATTCTCACCTTACTGTATTCTGGTGTTTCTTTTATCCCTAGCATTTGTCACCTTGAGACACACAATAGAATTTATTTATATATCAGATCTATTGTTTATGGTTTGTCTTCACTAGAATGTCATCTCTAGGAAGGAAAGCATCTTTGGTTTTCCCACTGATAAATATTGTTTAAAATGAACAAATAGGTGCCCAATATACACAAATGTATAAATAAATGAAATAAAAATAAACCGAATGGATAGTAATTAATGGTGTTTATTTCAGTTGGGGGAAAGTCGGAAGATGGAAGGATGAGAAAGAAAGAAAACGATATATATTTAATTTACACTGAGACAAACATATCTCTATATAAGTATTGAAAACAGGAATCCCATTGAGTAATACTGAATCCCCTTCAGTATTCTGATCGTATATGTACACAAAATGGACATCTGAAAATATTAACTGTCTTTCTGAGTAGGAATATAGTGGAGTTATTTTTTTTATTTGAGTAGTTTTTGAAAATTATTTTTTTCTCTCCTTTTCAGAAGTATCCCATATGAAGAGAGGATCTTTACATTGTTGAAATGGCTGGACCTGCCCAAAGCTGAAAGGTATTACTTAGAATCAGAGAAGGGCTGGCACACTGGGATATCTGCGAGTATAAAATGCAATTATTTCTTTACTTTAAATGACCCCTTCTGAAAGAAACTTGGAATTTTCTTTTTTAAGAAATTTTCAAGAATTATTCCTGAGAGCAGTTGAGTTGAGTTTTTGCTCTTGAGAATGTGACTGGCACTATGGGGCAATAGAGATAGAGCCAGTACCAGGAGTAGAGGCAAGTAACACAGAACCTGATGTAGACTGGAGGCAGAGTGGCGAAAGGGTCTGAAACTTCATTATGAGGATTGACTCATGGAGCTAGAGGTGCCAGAGCAAGGCCCTGTCAACAGTCCTGAGTCAGAGCATCCTGAAAGAGAGCAACATGTCAACAGCGCCTCAGAAACCAGCCATCTAAAGAAAGAATTCAAATGGCAGAACAAAGAGCGGGTGGAAAGTCAGAGACTGGAAACTATAGAAGGCTGAGGCACACCAAGAGAGGTCTTGGCAGAAAGAATAAGGGAGATTTTCATAAGTGAGTCAGAACAACGCTCATGCCCAGGAAGGTCTTACTTCCTGTTACGAGTACCTCCCCTCTGGGCCAAGTGGAACGACTGGGCCTGGATGAAGACAAGGAAGCCAGAGAAAAGGAAGGAAACTGCCACCAAGTTCTAAACCTATGCACTTGCCAAATCCAACCCGTAGGTTTATTCCAAGTTGATAATGTCTTTCTCTGCTTCAATTTTACCCCTAGACCTGCTTTTTATACCATCTATGTGGAAGAGCCTGATTCTGCAGGACATAAAAATGGGCCAGTCAGTGCCGGAGTAAGTTGGTTTTATTGAACAAATATAAAATCATCTAGCCCTAACCCACAAAGTAAAATATTCTTTAATTCTCACTGAATACAAATGTATCTGATATGAACATGAAGACATTAAAATAGCGAACAGTCTAAAAGTATCTCTACCTTATTAAAAATTTTAAAAATTACCAAAAAAATTAAAAGTCTAAAAGATATACCTGGTTTATGACTACATCTTGATTCATTTGATAAACATTCATTGAAAACTTAGATGTAGCACTGTTATTTCATACAGTGGAACCATCAAGGCTAGATACTGCATGCCAATTCAACATGTTAATGTAGCTCATTCCAAATTAAGTCACTTGCAAGTCTGTTGTGAACTATCCAGCTGTCTATTCACACACTATGTTCCATTCATAAGATCCTTATAATTGGACTTTATATGCTGGTGCCCCCAGCAGAGTCCTTCCTCTCCTGGGCCTCCATTAAAATTGAAGTAGACTTTTAAATATTAGTTTTGCCGTTATCTAAACCATTATGTTACATTTTTACTACAGAAATAAAGACCTTAAATATTACTTAAAAAAAAAAAAAGTCATCTCCTTTATTGCTGTTATTATTGTTACACTGAAGCCTGTATTGTCCTGGGCATAATAATGTAAAGCTATGAAGACCTCCATGAGTATGGAGGCATTTTCCTGCTTCATGGAAACTTATTTAACAGTTATCCTCCATTGGAAAACAAAGCATATTTCTTCTGGTACCCTGACTTTGTGGTTTATCAGAAATGCCCTTCTTTTTTCCCATTAAACCAAAATGATTCCTGATACAAGGCCTTGCTCAAGTCCTACCATTTTTTTTTTAACGTTTATTTATTTTTGAGACAGAGAGAGACAGAGCATGAATGGGGGAGGGGCAGAGAGAGAGGGAGACACAGAATCGGAAGCAGGCTCCAGGCTCTGAGCCATCAGCCCAGAGCCCGACATGGGGCTCGAACTCACGGACCGTGAGATCGTGACCTGAGCTGAAGTCGGACGCTTAACCGACAGAGCCACCCAGGCGCCCCATCAAGTCCTACCATTTTTAACCCATTAGTCCTCCATATTCCAACACCACTTCAGTGATATCCCAGAATTTAACATTTACTCAGGCTATTTTAAGGGTGAGTGGCATAGTAACTATCTGAAGTACATTCACCACTTCTTTTCTGTTTTAATTCTTATCCACACTTGATAAGGCTAATTGTTTTGAGAGGGGACACTATAATCTGTATTTGTCTGACCCATACAGCTGAGTTAATATTAGGCACCATATCTTTTTTTCTAGTCAATGCTCTAGTTTAGCTCCCAAATAAATTTTAAGTGTAATGTTGAAAAGTGCCACAAAGGAAAAGATCAAGGTGCCCTGAGGGGTGATTGAGGAGGTCCTAATTAGTCTGAGGAGAAGCAGGGACTGTGACTGGTTAGAAAGTTCTCTGAATAAGAAAAAGGAAAAAAGTTCACAAACAGCCTGGTTGAGGGAGGAGGTGAGCATGGTAGAGGAATGCACAGAATGAACAAAGGGACAGACAGGCAAAGGGACAAATAGACATGGTGATAATGGTAAGAATGGTAATGGCAGTTAACTCTTCTTGTGTGCTCCTCTTTGCCAAGTATTGTTTGGAACGCTATGAGGATTATCTCCCTCCCATGTCTGGAGCATTGTGACCCAGGGGCAATGGCTAGAAAGAAGCCTAGAGAAGGAGGCAGGCACCAAATCATGCAGATCCTTGTTGGCCATGTAATGTGCAAGGGAAGCACTGAGGCATTTTAATCAAGAAAGCAACATGACCAGATCGGGTTGTATCTTAAGATCAGTTTTACTATGCAAGAGGGATGGGTTAGAGGGAACAGAGGAAGGTGGGGAGAGATGGGTTAGCTTTGCAACATTCCTGAAAAGAGATAATTGCACCTTGAACTAGGGTAGTGGCAACCATCATGGGAGGAAGGAGTTGCATTTGAGATTCATTTGGGAGATAGACCTGGCACGGCTTGGTAGGATTCGGGTGGTGGAGTGGAGAATCAAGGACAGTTGTCAGATTGCTATCATTAGCTGGCAGGTGTTTCCATTTACATCAATGAGGCGACTGAAGGGGGTCAATTTTGAAGGAGAAGATCTTGTCGTGGTTAAGGGGCTTGTGGTGTCCAAATGAAGATGCCCAGAAGGCAATTGAATATGGATTGAAACCTCCAAGGGGATGAAATCAGGCAGTTTGGCAGCATGTAGATGGTGCATGGAAGTGAAGATGTCCTAAGGAGAGAGTGAAAAGTGAAAATAGAAGGATTAAGACCATGCCTCATTTAAAACTTTAGAAGAGGCAAAATGGATGGAGAACCTGGAAAGCTTTATGGCTTTATTGCTGTTATTATTGTTAGTCATATACTTTAGTTTGGAGTGAATGTGACATAATTTGAAAGCAAAAGGCTACTTTAGTTTGTTTGTTCACTCACTCTTTTTCAAGCTTATTAACTTCTACATTTTTCAGTCATCGATACTCTCTTGCTCTTGCTCCGCTATCCTTTTAAGGTCTACTTTTAATAGTTTCTGGTGGGCGTGATGTTGTGCTGGGCATTCTTAGGGGTTGAAGAAAATGAAGCCATTACCCAGTAACTATGTTGAAAGGACAAACAAGTAATGACTTAATGTATAGCAAGGTTTTATTTTAAGAAACCTTTAAAATTTTGGTAGCTGAAACAGTGTTTAGGGGTGCCTAGCTCAGTCGGTTGAGAATCTGACTCTTGACTTCAGCTCAGGTCATGATCTCATGGTCATGAGGTCAGGCTTTGTGTTGGGATCTGTGCTGGCTGTGGAGCCTGGTTAAGATTCTCTCTATCCCTCGCCCTCCACCCCTCCCCAACTTGCATGCTAGCATTCCTGTGCACGTGCGCTTTCTCTCTCAAAAAATGAATTAAAGCAACAAGTGTTTATTTTTTTCTCACACCTACATTTTTTTAAAAATTTAGGGGCGCCTGAGTGGCTCAGTCCTTTAAGCCTCTGACTTTGGCTCAGGTCATGATCTCACAGTTTGTGAGTTGGAGCCTCACGTGGGGCTCTGTGCTGACAGCAAGGAGCCTGGAGCCAACTTCCAGTTCTGTGTCTCTCCCTCTCTCTGCCCCTCCCCTGCTCACACTCTGTCTCTGTCTGTCTGTGTCTCTGTCTGTCTCTGTTTCTGTCTCTGTCTCTCTTTCTCAAAAATAAACAAACATTAAAAAAAAAATTAAAAATGCAAATCCAAGTTGGTTAGCATACAGTGTAGTCTTGGTTTCAGGAGTAGAACACAGTGATTCATCAGTTAGATGCAACACCCAGTGCTCATCCCAACAAGTGCCCTCCTTAATGCCCATCACCCACTTAGCCCATCCCCTCACCCAACACCCCTCCAGCAATCCTCAGTTTGTTCTCTGTATTTAATAGTTTCTTATGGTTTGCCTCCCTCTCTGTTTTTATGTTACTTTTCCTTCCCTTCCCCTATGTTCATTTGTTGTGTTTCTTAAATTCTACATGAGTGAAATCATATGATATTTGTCTTTCTCTGAGTGGCTTATTTTGCTTAGCATAATACACTCTAGTTCTATCCATGTTGTTGCAAATGGCAAGATTTCATTCTTTTTGATTGCCGAGTAGTATTCCATCGTGTATACATACCACATCTTCTTTACCCATTTGTTAGTCAGTAGACATTTGGGCTCTTTCCATAACTTGACTATTGTTGATAATGCTGCTGTAAACATTGGGGTGCATGTGCCCCTTCAAATCAGCATTTTTGTACCCTTTGAATAAATACCTAGTAGTGCAATTGCTGGGTTATAGGGTAGCTCTATTTTTAATTTTTTGAGGAACCTCCAGACTGTTCCCCAGAGTGGCTGCACCAGTTTGCATTCCCACCAACAATGCAAAAGTGTTCCCCTTTCTCTGCATCCTTGCCAACATCTGTTGTTTCCTGAGTTAAAAACAACAGTGTTAAAATGGGAAGAGTATTGTGGCCTGGTATAGCTGGAGAAGGCTTTATGAATTAGGGATGTAGAAGGTGGTGGAGAGATTTAAAGTCTTGTGAAACCAGGAACTTCTTTTTTTTAAATGTTTATTTATTTTTGAGAGAGAGAGAGAGGGAGACAGAGAGAGAGAGAGAGAGAGAGAGAGAGACAGAGTGTGAGCAGGGGAGGGGCAGAGAGAGAGGGAGACACAGAATCCGAAGCAGGATCCAGACTCTGAGCTGTCAGCACAGAGCCTGACGTGGGGCTTGAACTCACTAACTGACCTGAGCTCAAGATCTTGACCTGAGCCAAAGTTGGACGCTTAACCAACTGAGGCACCCCAGAAACTTCTTGATACCAAATTTGTTTCAATGATTCTCTAGTATTGAAGTTGAATTAGGCACAGAATGTCCTGATGGGTCTTGAATAACCTTAAGTAATGTTCTAATACTTTAACAAGTTTCACCTGTTAACTCATGATTGAAAAACAAGTTATTACATGTTAGATGGAAACAAAAGTTAGGAAGAAAAATTCAATTTGGAAAGAAAATTGAAATTAAGAACAGATCGACTTAATTCTTGATAATGCTCATGTACATGGTAGAATGATTCTACAGCACTGAGGACCTCCACTTTTGAGAAAGTGTCATAGACTCTGGGTCTAAAGTTCTCTCTTGTCTAGTAAAAGAGTGGGATGCAGGATTGAAAGTGAGAGATGGCTAATGTCCGGGAAAAGACAAGAGCCCAGAATAAGGGTCCTTGCCCTGTATTTATTCAGATCATAAGGCTTACAAAAGTGATGGGTGTGTACAAAGAGACAAAGAAACTGGGAACGTTAGCCTGGGGACGTGAGGGAAAAGGGGATTTTTGAAGACATACAGTGTTTGGGGTTTGGGTCAATATAAAACAAAATCTGTGTGCTGGGCAGTCGGGAGTAAGGTTGGTTACGGGGGACAGGAGGCAGCACCTCTGTTTATCTTTGCCAGCCTAGGGGATGAGACAGATAGGGGAAATAACCTCAGGGTTAATAAGGCATCTTTTCTTTTGTTAACCATCTCCGCTCTGGGCTGCCATGCCTGCAGCACAGGGGTCCAAAGTCCAGTTCGCCAATTTACCTAACCTGGCCGTATCCTCCTGTGAAAGCAGCTTTTCTGCATAGTACTTCGAGCCTGAATATCTAATCTTGTTTATTTCACACACCTATGTATTGGGCACCTTTGTGCCATTTCTATTTCAGGCCTTTGCCTCTCCCTTTCTATTTTGGGGGCTCTGCACCCCCTCTCTACTTTGGGGTGCCTTTGCACCCCCCTTTTCTTGGGGTGCCAATCTGGTTTACCCAAACTCGGGTGTGAGCATTTCATGACTTTGTATTTCTTTATGCCTTGTCAACCCATTGGTGTAAACCCCGGGGATTCCTAAGCTTATCCCCCACAAGAAAGCATGTGGAGGTAGAATACACAGGAAGGATGTTGTACCTATTGAAAAGCCCACTATGTTAATGCTGCATAGAGCTTCCTACTAGCAGGATCCTCTGCAGTCTTGAATTTCATTTTACAAAAGGGAATGTTTGGATCCAAAAAGCAACTGTTTATTGAGGGTCTTAACATTGAACTCATTTTATCAGGATTGATTTTACTGTTTCCACAATATCCACTGTGAAAGTGAAGGATCATGATTCCATGTGAAACAAGCAAGGTTTTCTACCCAGACTTGGTTTACCCCAAAGCTGCAGACATTTCTATTCCTATTTATTATCTTACCACCCCCCAAAATGCTCACTTGTGGTCTGTCACAGGGATTTCTCTTCTTTCCTTTGTCTGGGCTAGAGTAAGGGGCTGGCATCTAGTCATTTTACATTCAGCAATATGTGCCATCTGTGGAGTGGATACTGTGTGAAAAACCCTATGCTTGGAAAGCGTGTGGTGAGTTAGGTTGCCCGGTTCCTTCCCTGCAGGAGCTCACACTCTTCTTGGGAGGCAGACATACGCACAGATGATTTCAAATCTGTGGAGAGTCCAATGGTAACAGATGCCAGGGTGCTGGGAGAGGACAGAGAAGGGGCTATTACTGCAGTTGGGAGGAGTGAGTAGGGTGACTGTGAAAAGGGACATAATTATGCCATGACAATGGGCAGGAACCATAACTTAAGCTCGTAAATCAGAGTGCATGGTCACCGTAAGAATGAGAGTCAGGAAAGTTATCTCCGAGTTGATGGATTTTAGCAGTAGATAGAGCTGGTTTGAAGTCAATTCTGTTCTATCCCTTGTTAACTGTAGGACCATAAACATGTTATTTAAAATTTTTAAGCCTCAAGTTTCCTGGTATTTCCAACTGGAAATTCCAGATGGTGGAAGTAGCACCAACCATGCATGTTTGCCATAACAATTTCATGAGATAATGTACTAAAGCTCTTAACAATAATTAGCTTGTAAAATTCCTTCTCAAAAAATAAAAAAAGCGATAATTTTTATAATAGTACTATAAGAGATTACACATTTTCCCCCAATCCATTTGCTATTACAGTTTCCTCTTCACTGAAACAAATAATGAACAGTTAGTCAATTAAAAGTTATTCATTTAAGGGACACCTGGGTGGCTCAGTCAGTTAAGCATCTGACTCTTGATCTCGGTTCAGGTCATGATCTCACAGTTTGTGGGATTGAGCCCCATATCAGGCTCCCTGCTTGGGATTCTTTCTCTCCCCCTCTCTCTGCCCCTTCCCTGCTCATTCTCTCTCCCTCTCTCTCTCAAACTAAATAAACTTAAAAAAAAGTTACACACTTAAAATAGTTTAATGTACTATGCTGATAAGGTGTAGAAAATTTTAAAACACAAAAGAATATAACCAATAAAATAAAAATGAACTCCAATTCACTATACAGAGACAACCATTGTTAATATTCCCTTGATGTATTTCTTTTTTGTTTTCTGTGCATGTGTGTTTACTAAGGAGTGCTAAATATATTTAAACATGAAAGGATTATGAAATATCTGTGGGTACATACAGTTTAGTTTTAATATTTTATGTTTAGCATTGTATTTATGAGCAGTTCCCCATGCCATGGTTTTTTAAAATACATTTTGAAATGTTTGTAAGCATGTGTGGCATATTTATTTTTATATTGAAATTGAAATTTATTGAAATTTTATATTTTAAATTGAAATTAGAAATGAATGAATGAATGAATAATAAATAAATAAATAAATAAATAAATAAATAAATAAATAAAGTAATGAATAGTCCTAGGTGTAAATAGCCATTTGTACTATAAGTGTTTATGAGGACAAATTTCCAGAAATAGAATTGCTAGGTTATAGGGTAGGTCCTTTTTTTAACGCTCTGGTTAGGCATTGTCACATAATCCCTCAGCACCCAAATAACCATGTGGACTTCTATAGAAGTGTCTATGGACTCCCCTCTCCAGCATTGGGTATTATGATGAAAGCCTTTGCAGCTGAATATTTGTTGAGGCAGAACATTTTTCTCAGATACTAATTGGACAGTAGTCTATATTCCCTTGTGGAAAACATGGTTTACCTTTTTTTATTTGCTTATAGAAATTCAGGGAATTGGTATTTGGTAAATGTGGTAGCACAGTGCTGGGCTCTGATGTCCTATTTCAAAATCCAGAAATTTCAGAGAAGGAAATGTGTTCAGTTTTTACTCACTCCCTTGGATAATGATTTCATCAATTAAATTTTAATTTATGAAGACAGTCTTAACTCCATTTTTTTCCCCCTTAGGTAATTCAAGCCTTACAGTTGGTAGATAAGACTTTTGGAATGTTGATGGAAGGCCTAAAACAGCGGAACTTAGACAATTGTGTCAATATAATCCTTTTGGCCGACCATGGTACGCTTTTTTTTTAAATTATATTTTATCATTGATGATATCTTCTCACTTCAAGGAGCATGCAAAAAGGATAGTGATATTTTAAAGTCTATACTTCTAGACCTAAAGGTTCTCGAACAAGCAAAGAATACGTTTTGTGGTAGGCTGTGATGAATAGAATACTAAAACTAAAATTTCTACTTTAATTATTTTAACATTCATTATGAAAATCCATCCTTATACTTACTTTTTTGTGAAAATGGAGGTCATAGTACTTAACAGAGATATGGTTGGGTTGTTAGTCAACCAAATATTTTTTGAGTGCCTACTCAATGTCAAGTACTTTCCTAGATATGGTGTGTTTGGAGGTATGTAAAGCAGAAATAGGCCTTTTCTAGATGGGGTGACACTTTCTACATTAGTCAAGCTAAGCTCCAAAGGCTTTGAAGGAACCAGTCAAGGAAGAGAGGAGGAAAAGGACCATGTCTACAGAACCCTAGTTTTTATTTTAGGACAACAAGATAATGAGAAACAGAGTAATTTATTTAAAAATTTCTGAAATGTTTTCTTAACGCATTGACCTATTGTTTTAAAATTAAAGGGAACCATTTTAATGTGCATTTTGATAAAAGATACTATAAAACATGAAATAAATTTATAAATAAATATGAAAATAAAAATTTAAGGGCAGTCTGAAGAATCTACAAATAGAAGAAGTTTTAACTACCAAATCTTTTTTTTAAGCACATGCTACTTATATAAAGTTAAATAATACACCTAAGATCTAACGAGCTTTCTACAGAGGATTTTCTTCTTTGAAATTAATTGATTTATGTAGAACAAATGATCTGTTTATAATTCTTGTTTATTCTTCTCTGATCAATGCGACCCTTCTCCTCCACTGCCAGGATTTTTTAGATCTGCCATTTAGAGTGAAATAATAGGTTAAATTAATATAGATTCTCAGTGAAACTTAGTTTGAGATCTGCCACATAAAATATCTCTGATTTGACATCATGAAAGACAACTAATTGTTACCATCTATATGCATTCAGTGGATTTTTTTTTTTTAATTCAGGAATGGATAAGACTTACTGTGACAAGATGGAATATATGACTAATTATTTTCATCGAATAAACTTCTACATGTATGAAGGGCCTGCCCCTCGTATCAGGGCTCGTAATATACCTCAGGACTTTTACACTTGTAAGTACGAAGACACCCATGTGAAAAAAGGGGTAAAATTGAAAGTGTGTAACCATAACTTCCTGATTCTGAGGATACAGGGATTGCCAGGCCCCCTCTTCTGTCTTCTTGGGAAGACCACACAGAAGCAAATAAGAAATCCCCGTCCTTGTTTAAATATCATCAGCCTATAAAGTCTATGGTAATATCAAATATCGTTAGGTAAAAGTATACTCTACTTAACTATATTAATATGAATAAAATATTAATTAATACAATCAAACATTACTATTAATAAAATATTGATATTTCCATGTAATTATTAGGTTATAATTAAAACATCAATTAAACATTAATATTACAAAAATATTAATATATTCTACTTAATCGTTAGGTTAAAATATATATTCTACTTATACGTTAAATTCTAAAATAATTCTTTGCTGAAAATAATTTCCTATTTAGGGACACCTGGGTGGCTCTGTCTGTTATGTGTCTGACTCTTGATCTTGGCTCAGGTCATGATCTCAGTTTGTGAGATGGAGCCTGGAGCTTGGGATTTTTCTCTCTCCTCTCTCTGCCCCTCCCTGGCTCATGCTCCCTTTCTCTCTCTCTCTCTCTCTCTCTCTCTCTCTCTCAAAAAAAAAATCAATAAATTTTAAAAGAATTTCTTATTAATTTTACCAGGTCATAGTCATTAATAAATGTATGTGTGAAATTCATCTGATATGTTCACATTTGTAATGTGGTTTATTTATTTTTGTCTTTTGAAATAGTTAATTCTGAAGAAATTGTTAGGAACCTCAGTGTAAGTATACAGTGTCCTAATACGTATATCTAAGTTAATATAATGTCCTTAAAATCTGGATTTGAGGAAATTTATGTTCCATATTTCTGAGTCCAATCCACTTGAAATTTATTTCTTAAACCCTCCGTTAATAGTATTTTACCTGCAGATCAGCTGCTTTTGTCTTAGGTGTTTTCATTTACAGTCGCTACCACTAGAGATTAGTTTGTGACAACAGTGGCCCTGACTCCTGGCTTTTACTGAGTGTGTTGCTGTCCCATTCAAAAGGGCCATGCCAGTCACATGTGTTGTGTGACTTAACATAAGAAAATAGTGAATCATGAACTCTTACACATCTTTTCATAGAGGTCAGAAAAATCATCTCTTTACCCTCTAATTCCAACTTCTTTTGACTGGTTCCCACATTCCAGGTTGTGAGTAAACTTAGTGGGGCAAATTCGAGATACAGATCTTAAAGCAAACTGGACTTTTCAAAGTAGAATTCCCTACTCCTAGAGAGACCTGAAATGTTCTTGCATGTAGTTTTAATACTTCTGTATTCAAGGTATACTCACAAGCATATTCTCTATTATATGGAATTCATGAGTTTATCATTGCTTGGGGTGGAGCTATGTTTATTTAAGTATATAGGTCGTGTGCAATTATAGAAGAAAACTGTTAGGATGAACTGGGAATGATTGAAGGTAAGAAAACACCGCATGAAGAATGTTACTGTCACCTAGGACCCACTGCAAGTCTGATGCAGAAATGACCATTAGAGCAGCAATTCTTTAGAGTGTTAATCACTTCTTTTTTCTCTTATACTTTGATATTTTGGTCTTGAGTAAACATGGTGGACAATGTCT
The DNA here is from genome assembly GCF_018350195.1 of Panthera tigris. Classification (NCBI taxonomy): domain Eukaryota; kingdom Metazoa; phylum Chordata; class Mammalia; order Carnivora; family Felidae; genus Panthera; species Panthera tigris. The sequence continues at coordinate 118,059,315 of NC_056664.1, forward strand.
CCCTCTGCTGGCGAAGGGCATACAGGCAGTGTGTTCATGCTGATTGGATGGGTACTTCAGAATTTTCAACAGATGGACTCTCTAAAACCACATATTGTTGTCCTTTTCCCCATCACCTCACGAGCCATAAAGCAGAAGCCCTGTTGCTGAGGAAGGGAAAATCTCTAATAATCCTGTAGTGGAGGAGGATTGGATACCACAGGCTTTGGAAACCATTAATGGTATCGCAAATAAAGACTGGGCCTAGAGCTATAGAACCCCGAAGAAATGGACCATCATTTCCTGAATAGTCCATTATTCCCAGGAAATTTTCCATGTGGGGGTACAGTATTCCCAGTAGGCCTGTTTTGAGCTTATATTGGACAAACGTAATCAAACATGAACGGATGACTCTTTAAGTTCAACAGCATTCTGGTTGCATGACAGACAATGGCATCCTTGTTCTTAGATAAAATGAGCACAGTCTTCCCAACTCTAAGGTCTTCATCCTAAATTCTCAAATGCAAAGTATAACCCCGTCCTGCTTCGGAAATTGGCAGTGTGCCTCCACTTTCCTCTGGATTTACTCTGGCTACACACCAGCTAGGAAAGTGTGACTTGTCAGATGATCTGTGGTCCTCAAGGGCACATTCTAGTTCTTTGTATGTTTGAAGAAGCTTCATAACCAACTGCTGCCATCGTGTACTTGCCTGGATGTTACAAAAATATTGACTTCAACAGGAAGTAATGATAAATTAGAAAGAAAAAGAAGCCCGGTAAAGATACCAAAATAAGCAAAGAAAAACTGGCCGAAATATCTGTGCAATAAATAATTTCTCTTCCCCTTTTCATTCTGTTACTCTCCTTGCTCTATTGTTTTTTTTTTTTTTCAATTTCATAGTATCTTTCTTCTTACATAAATTGAGCCCAAAACAGCAGTGACACAGACTTAAAATATTTGTGTGATTATCAAGGCTTAAAATAAATAAAATGAGAAAGTAGAAAAAAATTATTTTCCCATATGCGTACCTGTATTTTTTTCCTCTTGTTTCTCAAAAAAAGTTCACGAGGGAGAAAAAATTCCTTTGTAGTTCTGTTTCTCATTTCCTCACTTCTTTTTTTAGATGACTGAGTTGCATCTTTACACAGTTTTGAAATATGCCATCTAGTTACAGCAGTAATTATGAAAGACACAAAATTTCACTCCAGTTTGTGAGAAATCCATGAATCGTTCACAAATAAGGAGCCTGTACTAGGTTTTGACTTGACTTGAGAATTAAGCAAATGTAGGTTATTTCAAGGGTAAATTGAATCAACTGTAAAAGGATTTTGGTGCAATTAAACTGGTTTTTAAAATTTTTACTGATATCTACTAATGTGTTATATAATATGCATACATAATTTAAATTCAAAAATTGTAATTGCCACTTGAAATCTAGACATATCTATTGTCTGTCAAAAAAGGAGGGGAGGGTTATGGTGGCTAAAAATATAAAAACTTAGAACATCAGACACAAAATCATAATTTAAATCACATTTTAATTGCAATTTAAGTATTGTTGCAACAATAAAAGCAACCTAATTGGGGAATTTGGCCACACTGAGAATAGGGTTAATAGCCTTATTTTATTAGCCATGCTTAAATCTTCTTACTTTTTAAAGAGCGCTTAATTGTCTTAGCAAATGAAATTGTTAAATTAGCCTGCATATTTTATAACTTACACAAACAATCTACCTATTATTTAGTGCCGAAAACCTGATCAGCATTTCAAACCCTATTTGACTCCTGATTTGCCAAAACGACTACACTTTGCTAAAAATGTCAGAATTGACAAAGTTCATCTTTTGGTGGACCGACAGTGGCTGGCTGTGAGGTTTGTGCATCTATTTACTTGTTTCATAATACTTTTAACCACCATCTTTCATTATAAATTGCCTTAATTTTACTGGTCTATTATGATCATGCAACTTTTCCTGAGCATTGGTATTTCCTTGACTTTTTTCAATATGTATTTTTTTAAGTTTATTTCTCTTGAGAGAGAGAGTGAGCGTTCGGTGCACTTGAGCAGGGGAGGGGCAGAGAGAAAGGGAGAGAGAGAATCCCAAGCAGGCTCCACACTGCCAGCGCAGAGCTCAACCTGGGGCTTGCTTGATCTCACGAACAGCGAGACCATGCCCTCAGCTGAAATCAAGACTCAGACGCTCAACCAACTGAGCCATCCAGGTGCCTCAATCCTTGACTTTCTGTATGCTACCTAGCATTTCTGCATTTGAAATATCAGGGGCCAATCTTAGCATCGTAATCCTCACAATATAGATGCACAGAAGGGAGAGGGTTAGCACTGTTGATTGGCCGTTCCAGAAACCACAAGTACCAGCACATTCTTAACCCCCAGTTAGATCTTTTTTCAGGTAGTTGACAGGATGTAAAGATGACATCAGTTGTCTTCCAGGTTGGCAGTAAGTAATTGATTAGATAGGTCATCGAAATCTTTGTCATCTTTGTGGTTTTTAGGAAAGAGCACATTTGTGGCTAAGCTAACCAATTAGGTGAACATTTTTTTTTTTCTAGTTCTAATTCATGTTGATTGTTGAGCATCTGCAAGTTACAATTGCATTTAGGGAAGATAAAAACCATTCTGGATCGCTTCATCCCAAGATAACCAATGAATTCGTTGGTTTCACAAAATTTTATTGATGCTTGTTATTGTGTATGCCAGGCTTTGTTCCAGGCATTTGGGATACAGACAGGATTCCTGCCTTCCTTGTCAAATGAAGAAGACTGGTAATAAGCCAGAAAACCAAAAAATATACACTTTCTGATAGTTTAGCTAATATTTCCTTTTTTTTTTTTTTTTTTTTGTATTTTATTCCAGTGTTTTGTTTTGTTTTGTTTTTTTCCCTGTGCATAAGTGGTTTTAAATGGAATCAGGATCACATTGTTTTCTGGCCTTATTTGCATGCTACGTCATGTCGGGGGATACAGAGGACAATGGGATTACAGATGCTGGAAGATATATTTAATAAAGAGGAGACAAAAAAGATGAGGGAGTTGGGAGAGCCTGTTCTGTGAGGTAACCAGGAAACCCAAGCAATACACCGCTAGGCCAGAGAGTGTGCATGTTCACACCTGGCCACTAGATGGCACTGGCCTCTCTTCTTGGGATAAGAAGTTTCATAACCCTTTGTGAAGGTCCTTGGCTATATGCTGTGTGGCTCAACATAGCATTCTCCAGGAGATTTTAAAAGACTAAGCTTTACTTATATTAAGTATATCGGGTTTTAAATAATGTATGCGGGTAATATGTAAGCAAATATAGTCCCAAATGTGGGTATATTCTCCAAATACTTACTGTTGAGAGTATGAGATCAAAGAAGTTAGGAGGCCACTGGTACAACACAAGAAAGTGCCCATCCATCCTATAACATGCCCTGTGGGTTGTAGAAGGAGAGTCCAGCTGCCAGGGTACCTCTGGGTATTACATAACACCCAGTCTCAAATTATGAGCTTTTTATATTTAATAGCTAGCAGTGAGATGTAAAAAGAGCAGCAGGCTGAGTTCCAGACCCGCCTCCACGCCTAGCTTGGGGGAAATGTAAACAAATTAATGTCTTGGGGCTTCATTTTCATCATCTGTAACACAAGATTCGCCTGGTTTTATTATTCTCTTGATGTTAAAGGAAACCGACTTACCTCAAAAGAAATGTTGATTATAGCCCTAACCAGAGCAACCAAGTTCTCATCTGGTTAAGTCACTGTACCTCCAATTCGTAACACATGAGCGTCAGGCTACCTAGTTTCTATGGCAAAGTATGTTGTCTTTAGTTATAGTGTCAAATGTTTGGTAACTAGATTGTATTCCCTTCCCAGAGTTATAGCAAACTTTGTCATTTAGTACAACCTATCATCATCATCATCACTATCCTCATTTTGCCTAAAACGTGTTGGATTTCACTAATTTGGGGAAACCCAATTATTTGAAACTACAGCTGAAGTATTGCCCCCTTAGAGAACATGAATAATAGCTTTTTATTTTATGATCGGAAAGTGACAAATACTTTTCAGGCACGTTTCTACGAAATGGGGATAGACCCAGTCCTCACCCTAAGGATCTTTGCCCAGGCAGGGAGGAAGACAACAATTATAATCAGGTATAACAATGGCCACACTAGGATCACCACAAATGTGCTCTTTCCTAAACAATAAGAGTGATTACACAGACCAGATGTGGATGTCACAGAACATCCAGAGGATGCTTCCTGGTAGGTGTGATTCCTGCTCTGGGCTTTGAAAATTAAGGATGAGATCGGCTAAATGCCGTCACATACAACAGGTCTGCCCCAGGCCGTTGGGCAGTCTGTGCGTTGTACAGAGGCACTCAGCCAAGAACATGAGAGGCAGTGGAAAAGTAACCCTTGCTCAGCTCACTGAGCCCTGATGGGGGGCCTGTCTGCAGGAGGCCATGGACCACTTTTCTTTTGCTGGAAGGCATCCATATTCTTGCCAAGCCTTGAGTACTGCCAGCCTGTGTCTTCTCAGGGGTGCTTCTTTCTCTAAATATTTTGCCCAGAGCAATGGGGCACCTTTTTAAAGCCAGCAGCTGCTCTGGGGTCAAGGGAGGGTCTGCAGGCAGACAGGCTAGATGCCCTCGATTGCACTGGTTCTGTGTTGCCAGAGCACCAGGTAAATGAAGCCACTCTCCGCCTGACAGACCTTACCTGTCATGACTGAAAAGTGTGACTTTGCCTGGGAAGAAAATAGACCATTGGTAGATACAAGGTGGCTGCAGGTGAATATGTGGTTGTGTGGATTTGCATTTCTGAGAGCTCACAGTGTTCAATGTGATTAGGTGTGTGTGCGTGTGTGTGTGTGTGTGTGTGTGTGTGTGTGTGTGTGTGTGTGTTTTATGTGGGAAGATTCTGAAGTTCAGAGTCAGGATAACCAATTAGGAACTTCGTGCAGTTCAGAAGTAATAAGGGTCTAGCTTAGAATGGTGGCAGAGTAGGAAAGCAAGGGAAGGTGTGAAAGGACTACACAGGCAGATAGTTGGCAACTGCCTGGAGGGGCGGGGGGCGGTCAGGAAAGAAGTCTTACTCGTCTCCCATCTGTGTCATTACCCGACTGTGGCAGAGACACTGGCCTTGATTTTGACTTTATGAATTAGACATGGAGAAGATAAAAGAGAGTTTGTTCCAGAAGATTTCATATGGTACTTGGAAGTTGAGCTAAATCATGACAGATAAAATCAACTCATCTTTTCCAAATGCCAGCTTCCATTTTTCCATATGGATTTCCAGAGCCAAATTAATGGCTGGAGAGCATAAACATGAGCAGTTAGAAGAGCAAATTTGTAACATTTTCACTTGAGAAGAGAAAATAGAGCTTTTTCAAACACTAATTTTTATCTTTTACTTCTGAATAAAGCTTTGCAATATTGACTAAAGTTTTCTGATTGAGTTGGGTTAGGAGTTGAAAATATTATAAAAAGAGATATTTCTGAAAATAGAAAGATATAGAACAGACCAAATTTCAGAGAATTTTACCAATGACTTGGTTCTAAAGACCTTTTTGTTCTTTCATTAATGAATAGCCTCCCACACAGAATTTAAAACTGAATTATCCCCAAATGGTTACGGTAATCTTTTTTTAATGTTTATTTATTTATTTTTGAGAGAGAGAGAGAGAGAGAGAGAGAGAGAGAGAGTGCACAATCAGGGGAGGGGAAGAGAGAGAGGGAGACACAGAATCTGAAGCAGGTTCTGACAGCACAGAGCCTAACATGGGGCTTGAACCCACGAATGGGCAGATCATGACCTGAGCCGAAGTTGGACACCCAGCTGACTGAGCCACCCAGGCACCCCTAGTTCCAGTAATCTTGAAGGAAGCAAATATGTATGCAAGAAGGATAAAAATATTTTTAAGACAACTCTTACCTTAAGCCCCACATTTTATTGGAATTAACTAAGGTAATGAGCTGGCATCTTAGGGTAATTGAATTTAAACACCTTATAAATAGGACTCCCTTTCTTTCCCCATCCAGCTAGTAAGTAAGTACTTAGCCTCTCCTTTCTTCCCTCTATTGGGTAGTGTTGAGTGTAGCTGAGTGTAGCCTGCTCAGTGTGATGATTTATTTTTTATTTTGTGATTTGTTTTTAATTAAGCTGAGACTCAGTTATGAATGTTTTAGAAGCTGATCTTTTAGGACACTAAATTAAAGTCCTGCCTACAACATAAAAACAAAAACATTGTGTGTGTATGTTTTCCCTGAGGAGTGGGAGGTAGGGGGTGGGAAAGCAAATGAGACAAATCTCTTAGGGAATAAGAGTCTCTTTTTCCATTAGAGACCTAATTTGAACCAGTATGGCATTGTTGTTTTAAAAAAAAAAAATCTAGGTTTATTTATTGCCAGTTTGGACTGCTAAAATTGCTCAATTCAAATACTAAAATAGGAGAAGGTGGGTAAAAGGCAAATTAAATTTGAAAAGTCATTCAAGTAACAGAACACAACAGCCTATAGAAGAAAAGCCCAAAAGTTAGAAATAAATTCTAAATTTACAAGAATATACTAGCTTCTTCTTACCGAGTGTTATAATGAACTTTCCTTCAGTATTCTTTATACTTTTACATTATTTCCCTACCTATCTCTACTGTAGAATAGGAATCAATATTTTTCCCAGTTTCAAAGACATATTTCTAAAGCACTGAAATGCTTAAAGTAGTATATTAATTAAACTATTCTTAACCACACAGACATTAATGTGTAAAGATACAGATAAGCTTGAAGACAATTTTTTACATTTTTAAATTAATAGATTTTTATTGACATATAGCTGACATGAAGTTATATTCATTTTTTTTTAACCTATGCCTTTGTTATTATCTTGTCAATGTCTACGAGTCAAAGGCTTTTGAATTCTACTTCTGGTTCTGGAGTTCTCCTTCCTGCTACCATTCTGCTACCATTCTGTTTGTTCCTCTGTGGTTATGAACTTGAGCATGAAAATATATTTATGCTGTTGTTGACAGAAAATTTACCTATATAAAAGCATAAGTGGCATAAAAATCCGTTAAAGGTCAGTTTACAATAAGGTCTCATATTAATGTATTAATTGCAATGTAATATCATTTCTTTAAAGGAGTAAAGCATATTCATCCTGTGGAGGAGGCAACCACGGTTATAACAATGAGTTTAAGAGCATGGAGGTAACTTACTGCTTTATTTTATTTTTTTTAACAAATATTTATTGAGCACCTACTTTGTCACAGGCAGTCTTTAGGGCCCTTGAATACACCTGTGAACAACACAGATAAGGATCCCTGCCCTCATGAAGCTTTCATTCTAACAGAGGGATATAGACAATTGGCATAATAAGGAAATATATTATTTGGTATGTTAGGGGATAAATGCCATGGGAAATAAAGGTGACACAGAGTAGGTGGAAATTGGGCATGTCCCAGGGTACCATGGGGGCAGTATGCAACTTTACATAAGGTGGAGAGGGTAAGATTCATTGAGATGACATTTGAACAGAGACTTGAAGAAGGTGAAAGAATCAGCCTTTCAAATGTTCAGGGGATAGGTGTACCCAACAGAGGAAACAGCCAAGTACAAAGGCCCAAAGGTAGGATTGTGCCTGACGCGTTGGGGGCAGGAGAGCCTTCATCAGCTATTGGAAGGATGTAAGACTGCGTGGCTGATTGGAGAAGAAGGAGTGAAGGTTCAGTTGGGCATGTTAAGTTGAAAATATTTATCAGACATGTAAGTAGAGATGCTTTATAGGCACCTAAAGGGAATCTACCCAGAAATAAACAAAAAATTGAGTTTTAGGTATATCAATTATTTAAAAGATACGCAGCTAGACAAGATCCTTAGAAAGTGAGTACAGGTAGAGAGGAAGACCAAGTCCTGAGCTCTAAGCACTTCTACTTGAAGAGGTTGAAAGACACCTAGAAGTATAGCCAGTGAGCAAAGAAGAAAACCTGGAGTGGAGTATGTCCTGGAAGCCCAGGGAAGAGCCTATTTGGAAGAGTCCATGAGAGAAGTGTAGCGGATATGCCCACATAGGTAAACTTCATGATTTTCTGCAACCTCATTATCTTTTTAAAAAATTTATTTCTTTAAATTCAAGTTAGCTAACACACAGTGGAATCTTGGCTTCAGGAGTAGAACCCAGCGATCCATCTCTTACATACAACAGCCAGTGCTCATCCCAGCAAGTGCCTCCTTAATACCCATCACCCATTTAGCCCATCCCTCTACCCACCTCTCCTCCAGCAACCCTCGGTTTGTTCTCTGTATTTAATAGTCTCTTATGTTTGCCCCTCTCTCTGTTTTTATCTTATGTTTTCCTTCTCTTCCCCTATGTTCATCTTAGTATGCTTCTTAAATTCAGGTGAGTGAAATCATGTTATTTGTCTTTGTCTGACTGACTTATTTCGCTTAGCATAATTTCCTCTAGCTCCATCCACACTGTTGCAAATGGCAAGATTTCATTCTTTTTCATCACCAAGGAGTCTTATTCCACATCTTCTTTATCCATTTGTCAGTCAGTGGACATTTGGACTCTTTCCATACTTTGGCTATCGTTGATAGTGCTGCTATAAACATTGCGTGTGCCCCTTCAAATTGGCATTTTTGTATCCTTTGGATAAACACCTACTAGTACAATTGCTGGGTTGTAGGGTAGCTCTATTTTTGATTTTTTGAGGAACCTCAATACTGTTCTTCAGCGTGCCTGCACCAGCTTGCATTCCCATTAGCGGTGCAAAAGTGTTCCCCTTTCTCCACATCTTTGCCAACATCTGTTATTTCCTGAATTGTTAATTTTAGCCATTCTAACAGGCAACCTCATTGTCTTTCCTATTTCCTGTGTGTGTGTGTGTGTGAAACACACACACACACACACACACACACACACACGCACACACACATTCCTTCTCAAATAAAGAAAATGTGTTGGGCCCATTATGAATATACTGCCTTTTAACATTGCTGTGATGCATTATATCCCCTTGTAAACATTTGAAAAGTCTCTAGAGACAGAGTGCCTTTCTATCAAATAGAGTACTATTTGATAATTAAGTTAATTGCTAGAAAGAAAACCTATGTCTCCGTTTATTTGCTATCTTGGAAAAAAAGGATATATATGTTTTATATAGTCCTATTACCAAAAAATAATTATGTTTGACACTTTTCTTCTAGTTATTTGCAATCTGAAAGAATTAGATTGTTATGAATAACATAATTAACTTAACATTAATTATTTAAATATAAATAAAAAGTATTTAGAATTCTTCATCCGAAAGGTAAAGGGGAGATATATTTGAGAAATCGGTGGGTTAGTCTAAGCTGTGAAAAAACTTTAGTGTTTAGAAACTTCAGCATGTTTTGGTCATGTATTAACATATTTGAACAATGATATGAAAAGACAACCAAAAGAATTCCTGATGTTATATTATGAATTTGTAATTTATACTGTCCAGATATTGTAGAATTGTGCTGACATTGATTGTCCATTGTTGCTTGTTTTCTCCTCGTCTGTTGACACGCAAGGTGCTGTGGAATCAGGTACATTTAGAAAAAAATAAATACAATATGCATTATATTTGATTGGGATTTGTGGAATCCCAGTCACGGGTGGAGGTAACATACAAGTCATTTTCAAATCTGAAAAGAAATCCTTATAATAGCAGGAGACACAGCTAGGAGAGCTGTGACAGAAGGCAATTGTGTCTCTTCCACCATTTGTTTTTGAGTTTAGATGGCATCTAGTAACAGTAGGACTGTCATCACCTAGGCTATCTTTTTGGCACATGGACCCAGTTTTAAAGAGAAGACTGAAATTGAACCATTCGAAAATATCGAAGTCTATAACCTAATATGTGGTGAGTATATCTATATAAATTTAACATCAAAATGTGGATGTAGTTTTAAAAATACATATTTTGAAATTGGCAATAAATTGAATCCCAGAGGGGGCTGCTCTGCACTAAGAAGACAGAAAGTAGAAAAGATAAGAATGAATCACCATTCTGAATTATTCAGCCATAGTAGTTTATGAAATTATTGTTTCTGATTGCTGGTAATGACAAAGATTAGATCTCAGGAGATGAGCCTTTCTATCAGTTAGTTACTACTTGAAAACTTAATAAAACTTAGGTGAGTAAGATCACATTTCCAACTTTTCAGAGTAGGAAAATACACAAGTATTTTCTTGTAATTACAGAGAAAAAGCTTCTGGCATAAAAGGATGATAGAAATCCTATTTGTATAGCTGCTTATTATTATACTCAGTGTTAAAAAAAAAAACCTTAAATAATTAGAGTTTTAGGGGATTTCCCCTGTCTTTATGCCTACATGCTTACTTCAAACCATTGTATTAACAAATCGTTTAGGCAAGGTAATGGGTAAGTTGCAATTTCACCTTGAGCTTTAGAATTCTGACATAAATATCCTCACCATTGTCACTCTTAATCTTGCCAAAGGCGTGTGGTGATTGAATATGACTTAGAAACCAAAGAGTATCCATTTGAAAATACTGTGTTGTAGCCTTAACAACTTTGATTCTTGGTTCCCCAGCTGGATGTGTGGTCAGAGATGCTGGCCCTTTGTGGGGAAGCTTAGAAGGAACCAGATAGGATTTAAGTTCTGGAAGAGATCTATTAGGCGGTATTCAGCAGGAGCCACTTAAAAGGCTATGTCCATAAAATATTTGTATATTGTATTGTTATAGAACAAAATAGAAAAAGTTATCTAAATATTAAGCAAAATCTATGAGTTTAACTTTTTAAAGGTATCTGTCCTTAGAGAAG